>NC_082686.1:141318856-141918856 GCF_949987515.2 Delphinus delphis
CATCAGACCTACAGTCTTGCAGTCACCTTCTGATGCACTGCTGATGGAAAACCAAAGAAGCAAAGAAGATCGTTTTCCCGCCATTAGCCAAAGTCATTCAACTATTTTAAGTAGACAAAAGACACCGGGGATGTGCCCAATCAAATGGTATAGATTTAATCTGCACAAAACTGTATTAATTTCGGGTCTGCTCATAACGAATCTCAAACGCTAAATACTTCCTGAGACAACATCATAAGCTTAGAGGTAAAGATAGACCTAATACCAAAGCACATGGTTTTTAAAACAATTATTCACCCTGAAGCTACAATGGAAAAGTATGTAGAAACAGAATATATATATATATAATTGTTTGTTCCTATTATGCCTTATAATATTTAAGAATGTGTACGTATGTATGTGCAAAGTGTTTCAGTATATGTTTGCTTATGTGTGTATGCATTTATAATGTCCTTTTTAAGATTAATAAAATGTTGTATACTTCTTGCTGGAATAAAATGTCTTTAAGATTGATACTATGATTTAAAAAGAAATTGAGCAATGATAAATTTTCAAATCATATAAAATGACTGTGAATTAAAGCATTTGTGGAATCCAGGTCAGACTATGTATGTTAGGATGAGGATTCTTAAATATTTTATTTTTCTCTATATTTCAATGAGAATATAAAATGAATACAAACAGATATAAAAAGTAACGTGAGGATAAAATGAAGTTTTGGTTTCTCGAGGCCTACTTATTGCACTTTCCTCTAAGAGTCTGTGCACTGAGATACAATGTTTAAATCACTTTTTTTGCAGATGAACTTAACACACTCAAAGAGGATGGGTGTTAGTGTCTTACTAAAAATCCAGAAAACAGGCAGTGATGGAAAATATTCCTCTCTATTACCCTCAAAGCTTAAATTTGACCATATTTGCCAGGCATGTACAAAGTTAATCTTTAGCAAAGCTAGTGTACTTAAAATAGTTAGTCTGTTGTTCTCAACAAGTTATAAACCTGGATTATGAAACTGTTAAACACTAGAGATCCAAAACTCAAATACGTAAATTCTTTTGCACACATTTTTTTTCCCTCTGCTTTACTTTTCTTTTACAAAGGCTCAGATTTTATGACTCAGGGATTAATAGCAAAGAAATGCAAACTTCTCTAAGGCAAAGCCAAGTGCTAACAGACATATTTTAAAGTGGCATACGCCGTCTTCCTTTTAAATAATATTTTTTTTGGTTGCTCTGAAATGCTTTATGTTCAAACATTCTATTAATATTACATTTAGCTATACAGAAAAGAAAGAAAAAAGCTACTTCAAGAACATGTTTCCATGTCACCTAATTCTAAATTTGTCTAGTCTCCTATACTACAATTAACAGAAAACAGCAAGAGTCTGGAAAGTATTCAACATTATCATTACAAGTCTAAAAAGTTGGTATTTTCACCCCCATTTTACAGACAACCTCAAGCCCAAGGATGTTGAGGTCCACTGGAATTTGAAGCCAGATATTCTGACTCTAAGTCCATTTCTCTTTCTCTTATTCCAAAGCTTTTTCAACGGATGATCGTATCCCCACTTAAAAGAAAATAAAGAGATAAATAAATATTAGAATTTATAGAAATGTACATAAATGAGGAAAGAATTATTATCTTTTCACAAAGGATTGACCCCAGATTAAGTTACCAGCTCCCATAACTCATTTACAGGGGCTTAAACTTGTCCTCAGCGTTTTGGGGAAACTTTCTGTGAATATAAAGTAGGCTTGCATAGAGAAGCTTGGTGATGGAGCAAATCTATTTGTGCTTCAGTTGTAGCATCACACCTGCTCTAAGGGATGAATGGATATTACCAACGATAAACCTGGACCAACCAAAGAAGATATACAGATTGCCAACAAACACATGAAAGGATGCTCAATGTCACTAATCATTAGAGAAATGCAAATCAAAACTATAATGAGGTATCACCTCACGCCAGTCAGAATGGCCATCATCAAAAAATCTACAAATAATAAGTGCTGGAGAGGGTGTGGAGAAAAGGGAACCCTCTTGCACTGTTGGTGGGAATGTAAACTGATACAGCCACTATGGAGAACAGTATGGAGGTTCCTTAAAAATCTAAAAATATAATTACCATACGACCTAGCAATCCCACTACTGGGCATATACCCTGAGAAAACCATAATTCAAAAATAGTCATGTACCACAATGTTCACTGCAGTTCTATTTACAATAGCCAGGACATGGAAGCAACCTAAGTGTCCATCGACAGATGAATGGATAAAGAAGATGTGGTACATATATACAATGGAATATTACTCAGCTATAAAAAGAAAACAAAACTGAGTTATTTGTAGTGAGGTGGATGGACCTAGAGTCTGTCATACAGAGTGAAGTAAGTCAGAAAGAGAAAAACAAATGCCATAAGCTAACACATACATGTGGAATCTAAAAAAAAAAGGTTCTGAAGCACTTAGGGGCAGGACAGGAATAAAGATGCAGAGGTAGAGAATGGACTTGAGGACATGAAGAGGGGGAAGGGAAAGCTGGGACGAAGTGAGAGAGTGGCATGGACATATATACACTACCAAATGCAAAATAGATAGCTAGTGGGAAGCAGCCACATAGCACAGGGCGATCAGCTCGGTGCTTTGTGTCCACCTAGAGGGGCGGGATAGGGAGGGTGGGAGGGAGATGCAAGAGGGAGAAGATATGGGGATATATGTATACGTAGAGCTGATGCACTTTGTTATACAGCAGAAACTAACACAACAATGTAAAGCAATTATACCCCAATAAAGATGTTAAAAAAAACCAAAAAAACCTGTACCAAGTCTTGAAGCCACAGTTTCAGGCACTGGACAACAGATAGTGCATTCGGGAGATGAGCCCTCTTGGCTTTCTGCCTGGGGGCACTTTTTGTGCTGCAGCTCAGGGAAGGGAAGTCCAAGCAGAGAGCAGCTGAGTGGAGGAAACTGAGATCTGGGTGGCAGATACCGCAGGAACTTGTGGGGCAGGGTATTGAAGAAGCTGCAGAATGAAAGAACTCCTGAAATATGCAGAGAGGTTCCCTTGAGCTTTTAGCTGAATATTCAGCAGAGCATAGCCAAGGTCTAGCCAAAACAGCTCTTCTGTAAGGAGAGTTTCTGAAGGTTGCACACTGCCAGGAGATAGGCTTCCAGCCCGCCAGAGGAAAGAGACCTTGCTCAACTCTCCCAAGATTCAGCTAAGACCCCCAAAATGCAATACCTTAGAAGGACAGCTCTAGTCCTAAAGTAATGACCACTCTAGACTGTCCCCAACAAAGCCTAAAGCCAAGGCTAGCTCCAGGTCATCTGCCAGAAGACTAAATGCCTGCCAGGTAAAAATTCATCCCTCTCTAAAGAACGACAAAAGCCAATGTTTTCACATTGTCACATCCACGACTGCCTCCATCAAATAAAAGCTTTAGTGCACCTGCTGTGTGGTCGATCTCTGAAGTAGTTGTTTCTGTTTGCCCGGCATGTCTTTCTCCTACTTCCAGGAACACAAATATATAGCACGAGGACTTCTTCCTATAAAGGAACACACTCTGTTTGGTTTAGCCAGGGCCCTCCATGCTCACCAGTGGCCAAGTGACCAGGAGACATAGAATGTCTTACCTTTTGGACACTGGGATGTACACATGACCCAAGTTGGGCCAATGACAGTCCTCTTTGGTACTTATCCCCTGAAAATGTGGGCATTCAACTAGTGTGATGTGAAAGTAGGGGTGCTGATGGCATCCCACCTGCTATGTGAAGTGACCTTGGTCAAGAGATGAGGAAGCAGAGATGCAGCCACGATGATGTCATTTGTGCCCTAGGATTTAGTTGCATCCACAGGATGTTGCAAACTTGGTAGGGCGGGATTCAGAAGTGTTCTCGTTCTAGATTATTAAGCAATAGCAGTTCAGACAGGGCCTTAGAGGTTCAGGGTAGCACGTATGCTAGACCGTGCAGACTGTGACTCAGAATGTAACTTACTGGTGACAGTGTCAACATCTGATAGCTGAAAATGGATAGTCCTGGCTCCTTGTTAAAGAGCTGTATTATCTTGGGCAAATCTCTTACCTCCCCACCTCCCGCCCTCCCAGCCCTGTAAACTGAGAAGTGAGGCCTTCTAGGGCTCTTTCTAGCTACAAAATTTCATGAGTCTATGAAATAAGGGACTTTCCAAAGTCAGCTAGATAACAGGTTAATGCTGATTTATAAAAGTGTCTTGTTCAAGCCAACAAAGAAAGGGTGTAAGATGAGAGATACAGGAATCCAGTGACCAAGTGAAGAAAAAGCTCATATAGTCTCCCAATGCCCCCATTTGCTAATTCTTAGACCAAGTTTTCTCCTTTTGTTTACAAGGTTGAATTAAACCAATTCAATCATCCAGTAGCATAGGCTCAAGAGGAACTCAGTGTGAACGAAGCAGAGACTAAATCAGGTAAGGGGATTATTGTTTTCCTTCAATCCTGCTGTCTCTTGAAGATTTTGATCTAATCCCTTAACATCTCCACTTACTAATACATAAAATTACACACGATGATTTAGGACTGATGTTATGAAAAAAAAGGAGAAAAGACTGTGCAAATATTTGGATAAATGTAGTGAAATTATATTTGTTGGCCATCCATGCATTTGTTAGGATCTGAAAGTCCCATAGTGAATAAGCACTTGCTTTAGATCGAAAGGTAGCTTCTGATTTGTTGTAATGAAAACATATGTTTAGTGGGAGATTCCTATCGTATTTGAAAAGAGACAATGCCACTCATCTTTCAGCCTTGTGATCCGGGAAAGGTTAGTTCTTAAGAAGTGAGAAAACAGAAAGATAAATAAAGACAAAGCCAAGCAATCTATAAAAATACTGGGTTTCTGTCTGCTGACCTAATGGCCTGTCACTTCTTCAAGGCTGGGTGACAATGGTCCTAGTACAATGGGCCACCAAGCCTTTCTTCTTTCAAAGGGGAACCGTTGAGAAAGGCCTTCAAAGAGACACGAGGAAGGTGCCAGGGATAGGAAATATACGAACTGAGAATTTTGAACTCAAAAACTCATTAATTAACATGTCTGAATTTTTTCCCTATTGGTAACGGCTATTCTAGAAAACTCGTTAATAAAAATTTTTTAAATCAGTTTTATCTTCATTTGTCTTTTTATGATGGATAACAGAAATCTTTTTTCTAGGTAAGAGATAAGCATATAAAGAAGAAACCAGGGACTTCCCTGGTGGTCCAGTGGTTAAGTCTCCTTGCTTCTACTGACGGGGGCACGGGTTTGGTCTCTGGTCAGGGAACTAAGATCCTGCATGCCACGCGGTGTGGCCAAAAAAGAAAATAAATCAAAATTCTGCAAGTCAAATGTATCTGTTTTTTAACAATTGAGTATATCTTTTCCAGTCTTTTTTGTCTGCTTTTAATGCCAGAATCATTTGAAAGCATTTTATAATCATCATCTCATTGAACCTTATAACAGCTCTTTGAGGCAGGTATTATTCCCACTTTATAGATGAGGGGTGCACAGCCCTGCCTAATCCCAAAGCCTGTGCATTTAAGCACAACACTGCCTTGGATGCATACGTGTGTATACACATGTACATGTACATGTGTACATATGTACATGTATTTACACATATACCTTTACACATACGATTATGTGTTCATTTCTACATTCATACATGTGCACATTTTCATAACTGTACCCTAAATGTTACAACTATAGGTAGCATTTTGTAATTTATTTTTCTTACAACTTATCGAGAAAGGTGTTCAATTAGGTCACAGAAAGCCACAAACCGAGCAAGATAAGGAAGGTCAACTGCTATTTGTTAGGTGTCGAGCCCCCAACAGGACAGAAGTCTTGAGAATGTTCTCTGACATGAAGAGAGACCCATGTCTGAAGCCAAGAGGGACACCTTGAAGTGGGAAGGGTTTTGAGCTCTAAGAGAACATGCTGGGGTGTTCGCTTATTTGTTCTGTCTAGGAGTGGAAAGCACGACGAGGTGATTCCTGTTTGGCACGAGGGTGCTGGGACACAGCTCCATATGTCACTTCATGTCCGCCTGGCTGCGCAGTGCCGGGCACAGCCCATGAATGTCTGATAAACATGATGAACAACCCTTTCACGCCATCATACAAGTCTAGGAGTGGTAAATCAGTCTGCAGCCTCACTGACACCTACAGCTCAACAGTCCACAGCAAACTCATTTTTGTTCTCCATATTATTTCCAGTTTCCCCCATATCTCTTTTTTGAAATCACTGTCACCACTATGATCCCAGTTTCTCTAGCAGAAAATCTGGACCCACCTCTCACACTCTCCTTTTTATTCCCACTTCCTACTTGAGTGCATCAATTTCTACCAATTCTTCTGTTGTTGTTGTTGTTTTCATATCCTGCCACTGGCCCCTTCGTTTACCTGCCCATTTCCTTAACCTTGGTCAAGGTCCTGACAACTCTTACCATCATTTCTTCACAAGCAGCATTGGAGGGAAGGGGGCCCCTATGGGTAACTACTCTGGGACAGCAAGTTTACACCTGACAGTCTGAGTGAAAAACACCAGATGCACATTCACCTTCGTATGGAACACCCTCATCCAGTGTCTACTCATCTTCATTGTTTCCGGAATGCCATGGCCAGAGAATCACCCCTAAACATCGAGTGTAAGCTTCCTCCTAAGGTTTTCAAGTCAAATCCAGACTTTATCCTACATTCATAATAACTTCCTGGTTCCTGGGTCAGGTCTATATAATCTGACCCCTCCCTAGCTCTCGACGTTTGTCTCCCCCTACTCTTTTCCAGTTTCCTGCGATTTCAATGAATTTGTGAGACTCCGTGGTCTCTAAACATACCAGGTGTCCTCGTCCACCATTTCCTTGTTTGTACCCTCCCTACTCCTGTCTCAGAATTAATTCCTATTCTTTTGGGTCCATTTCACTTTACATACCAGCCCTAAATGCTGAACTGTATGAACACACATTCTATCATTTTGGTGCTCGGAATATATCATCCTAGTCTTTACTTTTGTCTCTGTGTGTCCCATCTAGGCAAATAATGGAAAGAATAATTTACACCTTTAAAGAACTTTACAGCTTAAAAAACATCTTTTTTTTTTTGCTACATTTTCCAGTTTTATTGAGATACAACTGACATATTGTGTAAGTCTGAGTGTACAAAGTAACCACAATAAGATTAGTTAACACATCCATCACTCTACATAGTTACTTTTTTGTGGTGAGAACTTTAAAGATCTACTATCTTAGCAACTTTCAAGTATACAAAAGAGTATTCTTAACTGTACTCACCATACATTAGATCCCAGAACTTACTTCTCTTATAACTGGAAGGTTGTACCCTTTGACCACCTTCACCCCTTTCCTCCAACCCCTGCCCCTGGCAGCCACCAATCTATTCTTTGTTTCTATGAGTTAGTTTGGTATTTTTAAATTTCACATATAAGTGAGATCATAAAGTATTTATCTTTCTCTGTCGGACTTAATTTCACTTAGCATAATACCCTCAAGTTTCATCCATGCTGTCACAAATGGAAGGATTTTCTCCTTTCTTATTGGTTGAATAACATTTCATTGTGTGTGTGTGTGTGTGTGTGTGTGTGTGTGTGTGAAATTGCAGGAAACTGGAAGAGAGTAGGAGTAGACAGAGAGTTAGGGAGGGGTCAGATTATATATAACATTTCTTTATCCATTCATCCATCAATAGACACTTAGGTTGTTTCCATGTTTGGCTATTATAAATCATGCTGCAATGAACATTGGGGTGCAGATATCTCTTTGAGACAGTGATTTTATTTCCTTTAGCTATATACCCAGAAATGGAATTGCTGGATCATATGGTAGCTCTATTTTTAGTTTTTTGAGGAACATCAGACTGTTCTCCATCGTGGCTGCACCAATTAACATTCCCACCAACAGTGCATGAGATTTCTCTTTTCTACCACATCCTCATCAGCACTTGTTATCTCTTGTCTTTTTGATAATAGCCATAATAACAGATGTGAAATGATATATCACTGTGGTTTTGATTTGCATTTCCCTGATGATTAGTGTAATTAAGCACCTTTTCATATATCTGTTGCCATTTGTATACTCCCCTTGGAAAAATGTACAGACACAACTTGGAAATATTGTGGGTTCAGTTCCAGACAACCACAATAAAGCAAGTATCACAATAAAGCAAGTCACACAAATGTTTTGGTTTCCCAGTGCATATAAAAGTTATGTTTCCACTATACCATAGTCTGTTAAGTGTGGAATAGTATTATGTCTGAAAAACAATGTACACACCATAATTAAAAATTAATGCTGTTGCAAAAATGGTGCCAATAGACTTAATTGATGCAGGTTTGCTTCAAACATTCAATTTTCAAAACAAAAAAATGCAATGTCTGTGAAGCTCAATACAGCAAAACACGATAAAAGGAGGTATTCTTGTATTCAGGTCATTTGCCCATTTTTAAATCGAATTTTTTTTTCTTTTTCTTTTCTTTCCTTTTTTTTTTTTTTTTTTTTTTTTTGCCTTTGAGTCATATGAGTTTCTTGTATATTTTGGATATTAACCCTGTACCTGATATATAATTTGCAAATATTTTCTCCCATTCTGTAGATTGCCTTTTAATTTTGCCGATCATTCCTTCTTCTGGGCAGAAGCTTTTTAGCTTGATGTAGTCCCACCTATTTATTTTTGCTTTTGTTGTTTGTGCTTTCGGTATCATGTCCAAAATATCATAGCCAAGACCAATGTCAAGGAGTCTTTTCCCAATGTTTTCTTCTACGATTTGTATGGTTTCTGGTCTTACATTTAAGCCTTTAATCCATTTTTAGTTAATTTTGTGTATGGTGTAGGGTAGGGTCTGGTTTCATTCTTTTGCATGTAGATATCCAGTTTTCCCAGCACCATTTACTGAAGTCAAGTATTAGTTGACCATATATGTGTGGGTTTAGTTCTGGGCTCTCAATTCTGTTCCAGTGATCTTCATGTTTGCTTTTTGCCAGTACCACACTGCTCTGATTACTATAGCTTTGTAGAACAGTTTGAAATCAGGAACTGTGATGCTTCCAGCTTTGTTCTTCTTTCTCAAGACTGCTTTCACTATTTGGAGTCTTTTGTGGTTTCATGCAAAGTTTAGGATTGTTTCTTCTATTTCTGTGAAAAATGTTATAGAGATTTTGATAGAAATTTCATTGAATCTATAGATGGCTTTTGGTAGTATGCATATTTTAACAATATTAATTCTTCTGATCCATGAACACAAAATATCTTTCCATTTATTTATCTTTCATTTATTTATTTTAGATTTCTTTCATCAATGTCTTACAGTTTTCAGTGTATGGATCTTTCATCGCCTTGGTTAAATTTATTCCTAAGTATTTATTTTTTTTGATGCTATCTTCAATGGGCTTGTTTTCTTTATTTCTTTTTCACATCATTTGTTGTAAGCGTATGGAAAAGTAACTGATTTTGTATGTTGATTTTGTATCCTGCCACTTTACCGAGCTTGTTTATTAATTCTAACAGATTTTTAATGAAGTCTTTAGGGTTTCTATGTATAAGATCACATTTTACTTCTTCCTTTCCTATTTGGATGGCTTTTATTTCTTTTTATTGCCTGATTACTCTGGCTAGGACTTCCAGTACTATGTTGAATAGGAGTGGTAAGAGTGGGCACCCTTGTCTTGTTCCTGATCTTAGAGGAAAAGCTCTCAGTTTTCAACATTGAGTATGATGTTAGCTGTGGGCTTGGCATATATGGCCTTTATTATGCTGTGGTGCCTAATTTGTTGACAGTCTGTATCATGAAAGTATGTTAAATTTTGTCAAATGCTTTTTCTGCATCTATTGAGATGACTGTATATTTATCTTTCATTCTATTAATGTGATGTAGCATTTTTATGGGTTTGCCTATGTTGAGCCATTCTTGCATTCCAAGATGAATCCTGCTTATTATGGTGTATGATCATTTTAATGTGCTGTTGAACTAAATTTCCTAATATTTTGTCAAGAATTTTTGCAACTATATTAATCAGGGATATTGGTCTGAAGTTTTCTTTTCTTGTAGTGTTCTCATCTGGCTTTGGTATTCAGATAATGCTGGCTTTGTAAGATGGGTTTGGGAGTGTTCCTTCCCTTCAGTTTTTTTTGGACAAGTTTACAAAGGATTGGCATTAATTCTTCTTTAAGTGTTAGGTAGAACTCAGCAGTGAAACCATCTGGTCCTGGGTTTTTCTTTGCTGGGAGGTTTTTGATTACTGATTCAATCTCCTTACTCATAATTAGTCTGTTCAGATTTTCTATTTCTTCATAATCTAGTCTTGGTAGGTTATATATTTCTAAGAGTGCATCCATTTGTTCTAGGTGTCCCATTTGTTGATTTATAATTGTTCATGGTAGTCTCTTATGATCCTTTATATTTCTGTGGTATCTGTTGTAATGTCTCTGCTTTCATTTATAATTGTTACTTATTTGAATTCTCTCTCTTTTTTTTCTTGGTAGTCTAGCTAAAGGTTTGTCAGTTTTTTAAAAAAATCTTTTCAAAAAACCACCTCTTAGCTTTTTTTTTTTTTTTTGCAGACGCGGGCCTCTCACTGTTGTGGCCTCTCCCTTTGCAGAGCACAGGCTCCGGACGCGCAGGCTCAGTGGCTATGGCCTACAGGCCCAGCCGCTCCGCGTCATGTGGGATTCTCCCGGACCGGGGCACGAACCCATGTCCCCTGCATCGGCAACCACTGTGCCACCAGGGAAGCCCACCTCTTAGCTTTTTAAAAAATATTTTCTACTGTTTTCCTATGCTCTATCTCATTTAGTTTTGCTCTAATCTTAATTATTTCTTTCCTTTTGCTAACTTTGGGCTTAATTTGTTTCCTTTTTAGTTCCCTGTGGTGTAATGTTAGGTTGCTTATCACAAAGTGCTTTCTAATACATTATCTAATTTGACCCCCCAAAGCAGATAGGGTAGCAATTCCCTGTTCCCATTTTGCAGATAAAACTTTTGAACTCCAAAGGCTAAAAGATGTAGCCATTGTCACACAACCAGAATTCCCTTTTTCCAAATTTAGTAAAAGGAATAAAAATTTCAAACATTAAACAACAACAACATTCAAACAAAGGAAGAAATACAACCTAGCAAAACAATATGTTAAAGATGGTGATCAGGGAACGAGAGATACAACAGTGTAGAGACCCAAAAGCAATTACTCTTTAACTCCAAAGCAACTCTAAGAGAAGAAAGCAGTTCTGGGAGACTTGAACAAATTTTGGGGAAATCTCACAAATGCCCCAGGATTCAGAGGGCAGCACTCTGAGGGGTCAATAGGCAGTGTAGGCACAATATTTTTGCAGAATAAGCTTTAAGAGTAGGAGTCTTGACTCACCACCATGATAGTGACTCACCTAAAGTGAGAATGACTCTTTGGAAGGGGGAGCTGAAGCTGGGGAAGTAAGTGCATGTCTCTGTCAAAATCAAAAGCTCCCAAAACTCTTTCCAAATTACAGCATAGTCTGCACCCAAGGGTTCCCACTGTTAGGACTAGACTATGTCCCTTCTTAAAAAATACAACAGTATGAAATGCTAAATAAAGCTGCAGAACAAAGAATAGAGCCCAAATTCATCAACTGTTACAGCTCCATGTCTCCCAGCTGAATCCTTTTCTCTGCCTTCAAGCAAAAGTAAAATCCTAGTAATACCCAGGCTTCAAACTTAAGTTCTAAGAGAATATAAACAGGTCTCAGAGCAGATGGGATGATACATGTGGTTCATGGATACAACATTTGGGAAAAGAGATGGTCTAGCTAGCATGTCCCACATGAATATGAGAAACACGAAAACCAATGGCATAGCAACTATGCAAAAACCAGAAAACATAGAGGAAATAAAAGAGAGAAGGAAAGAGGGAGGGAGAGAGAAAGGTATCAAATAGAGACTGATGAAAGATACATTCTAGAAAAAGAGCCTTGAGAAACAGAAGAAAAATTCTATAATGAATACTTTGCATCATAGAAGACATTAAAATGATGAATTTGATGAAAGAATGAATCAAAGATGAGATGCAAAGATAGAAGAAAGAACAGAAAAGAGAGACAGTAGAGCTCAGAATACAAAATAAATAGTTGAATACAATATAAATAGAAAATAGTTGATAAATTTTGTTAAATGCCTTTTTGGTATCTGTGGCATCTACGGTGATGATTATATATTTGAATTCTTTTTACCTATTTGTTAGACAAGAAACTTATGTTCTCAATAAAAAATTTTTTAAAATAAAGAAAAATATCGTTAGATGGATGAATATTATGAACAAGGCTGGTCACACTAAAAATAAGTACTAGTGGCCAACACACACACACATGCACACATACACATACACTCAAACTTATTTTAAAGGAAGACAAATCACAAAGAGATTTAGTACTGATCAGACTGGCAAAACTCAAAAACTTTGTTAAAGTTGTTGATGGTATGTGGAACCACACAGTCTCACAAATTACTGGTGATGGTATAAAATGCTGTAACTTTAGAGCAATTTGAAAATATCTATTAAATATTAAGTGTACCATTTTCTAACCCAACAATTACCCTGGTGGGAATTTAGCACATCATATTTGCCTAAGTCTGCAAACACAAATGTACAGTATGTTATTTTAAGTTGTATATTGTTTGAAATACCTCCCCCCAAATTAAAACAAAGACAAAAAACAAAAGCAATCTCTGTTTAGCAATGAGGTACTCGTGAAAAGAATTATGACACATTTGCATCATGAAATACAGTGTGCCTATTTAAAAGACGTTACTGAAACTGGGGGTGGGGGGAGAGGGGTGGTAGGGGACTCTCCAAAACATATTATTAAGAGAAAAAATGCAGAGTCAGAACAATGACTGTAGGATAATTCCACGTATATAAACCAACAAACAAAGAGTATCTGTTTCTTGCTTCCTTCCTTACCATCTACATCCAATCCATCGCTAAATCATGTGGAATTTAGTTTCCAAAATACCATGAAATGCTTCCATTTTTCTTCAGCGATGTGCTAGTCCAAGTTGCCTTTGTTCCTTCCCTTACGCCGTGCAATAGCCTCCTAACTGGAGTCCAACTAGGTACTTCTCCCCACGCTTGCTCAGTCTAACTTTAGCCACTCTGAACAGGCTCTGGTGCTCCTGGCACATAGACTTGAACATACCTTTGTCTCTCTCTGGAACATTTCCCTCTAATCTAACTCAGTTTTCCATTCTTCCCTCAGATTTCAGCCCCATTGTCACTTCCTCAGAGAAACTCACATGCTCCTTTTTGGTTGCATTTAATTTATAATTATACATTTACCTATGTGTGATTAATACCTATTTTCCTCTGCTAGACTATAATCTCTAGGAAAGTTGATGGCGTATCTATTTTTTGCTCGTCATTGAATCCTCAACAAGGTAGGTGACTTAGAAATGAAATAAATAAGTATGCATTTCAGTCTATATAGCCATCCATCCATCCATCCACCCATCCATCCAACCATCGTCCATCCATCCTTCCATCCTTCCATTCTGTACTTGCATTAAAAATATCTGGAAGAAACTATTAGCTATGGCTATAATCTAGGGATTGGGACTGAGGGAATAGATGGGAGTGAAAAGTAAAAAGATTCACTTTTTCTTTTAAATATTTGTATTTGTTTACATTTTTACTAGGTACATGGAATAAAAAAATTACCATAACATAACTATTACTTTCTTGTTGATGACATGAGATCAAGTGTACCTTAAAAATTTTTCCTTCAGTCAACGTGGGTAATTAAATAGTTTCTTAATATGTTGTCACTAGGACTATAATTGTAACTTTGACAAACCTTCTTATTAACACAATTCTCTTTTCTTGCCAACTCAATTCAGGTCTATTTTAAGTGTAGAGTAAACAGTTCTCACAAGCATTCTTATGTGTGTTTGTATACTCAGGCAAACACACATTTTTTTCTCGTTAAAGAAAGGTGTATACTCATGCAAACACACATTTTTTTCTCATTAAAGAAAGATGGGGAATTCAGTCCCATTGCCATTGTCCTTTCACAGAAAGGAACAATGTGGAGGAAACAAGATTCTCTTGACTTTGATTAATGAATAAAGAAATCTCTTTAGCCCAATTCACCTTAGAGCATCTTCTCTTGATGGAACTACCAGCTCCTACAACAATTCAAAAAGCCATACTCTCAACAACCAGGGGAAAAATTTTTGAAATTAATAACCAAAGAGATCTTTCTTGGTCTCTATTTCTACTTAACTACTGCTAGTCTCTCTCTGATGTTGGTTTAGTCTGTAGAATTGTCTCAGCAGCACCAGCAGTCTGGGCCACATCGAGTCTTTTTTTTTTTTTTTTTTTTTCTGTACGTGGGCCTCTCACTGTTGTGGCCTCTCTCGTTGCGGAGCACAGGCTCCGGACGCGCAGGCTCAGCGGCCATGGCTCACGGGCCCAGCCTCTCCGCGGCACGTAGGATCTTCCCGGACCGGGGCACGAACCAACGTCCCCTGCATCGGCAGGCGGACTCTCAACCACTGCGCCACCAGGGAAGCCCCCACATCAAGTCTTGCAACCTTAATATGTGACCACCAATCACCCCTTCATTCATCAGAGTTTGCTGAAGAAATGTGCCTCAACCTTTTCATCTTGGTTTCTAAACAGGGGCAAGTTTGGACTTACAGCACAATCATAGAGCACAATCATAGATCAACCTATGGAAGAAGCCCTAGGGAGCAGAAAGTAAACAAGACCATTCTGTATTGTTTTCAGGTTTCCTGAATCGTTCAATAAGAGGGATGATTTTGCCTGGTCATTTATTGAATTCTGTACTCTTATGTGTCGGAAACTGTAAGCACTCTGCGAACTTCTGGAGTGGGACATAAGAATGATTAGGAGAAGAGGAAGTATTATAAAGTATTACTCATATAATATAAATTGATTAATATAATATAAAGAAATCTCATTCAGATAACACTCACTAGAGAATGTAAGTTGGTGTAGCCACTGCAGAAAACAGTATGGAGGTTCCTCAGAAAATGAAAATTAGAGTGGCCATGTGATCCTGGAATCCCACTCCTGGGCATATATCTGGACAAAACTCGAATTCAAAAAGATACACGCACCCTTATGTTCATAGAGGCACTATTCACAATAGCCAAGACATGGAAACAACCTAAATGTCCATTGACAGATGAATGGATAAAGAAGATGTGGTACATATATACAATGGAATACTACTCAGCCATAAAAAAGAACAAAATAATGCCATTTGCAGCAACATGGATGCAATTAGAGATTATCATACTAAGTGAAATAAGTCAGACAGAGAAAGACAAATACCATATGATATCACTTACATGTGGAATCTAAAATATGACACAAATGAACCTATCTATAAAACAGAAACAGAATCATGGACATAGAGAACAGACTGGTGGTTGCCAAGGGGGAGGGGGTTGGGGGAGGGCTGGAGTGGGAGGTTGGGATTAGCAGATGCAAACTATTGTATAGAGAATGGATAAACAACAAGGTCCCACTGTTGTTATAGCACGGAGAACTATATTCAGTATCCTATGATAAACCATAATGGAAAAAAATATTTTAAAAAAGAAGGTATATATATGTATACCTGAATGACTTTGCTGTACAGCAGTGATTAACACAACCTTGTAAATCAACTAGACTTCCATAAAATTGAAAAAAAGAAAAGAAAAAAGATAACACCAACTAGAACCCTTGGGTGTGCGGGATGGTGAGAGGAGGGGAAAATTTAGGAGAGATTCGATTCTGTGAATATGGTGAGAACTTCGGACCTCCCTTAGAGGGCAGAAGTCCATAAAATCATTCACCCTGAGTATAATTTCCACCCTTGGTATAAGTAGAGTGTGCCCCTTCTGATTGCAAAAGCCTCAGGATTAGTCACTCAAATAGTAAGAGTTCCTCTTGTACAAGTGACCTCTGGAAAGAAGTCAAGAGTATTTCCTAGCACATGCAAATAAACACATTTCAGAATTCACCGATACGTAAGCATTGCACTTAAAACCCATGTGTCCCTGGCCAATGTCATAGTGGTCAGAATAGAGGTCACCTTTAAGGAGTGCATGACGGAGGAAGCCTTCCAGGTGCTGATGTTCTATCACTTGAGCTGCCTGGTGGTATGCCGGTGGTTCCACAGGCATATACACAGGTAGAAATTCATCAGCCATACATTTGTGATGTGTGCGCTGTGTGAATGTAATACCTCGATCAAAATAGAATTTAAGTAAAGGTACAACTGTTTTCTGGAAGGCTAGGGGAGAGTAATCTTTAGCAAGAAACATGACACAACCTGATTGTCATTTCTAAGGTCTAATAAGAATTTTATGGTATGACAAGAATTCTATCATAAATGGTTTTCTGCAGATGTCCTAAAGATGGGGCCCCATCTGCTGGAGAATGAGAATGTAATTTGAAATGCTGAATTTTTATGAATAATCAGAAAAAGACAACTGACGACCAGCCTGCTACTTGGGAGAATCAACTAAGGTGAAAATTTCTGCAACAGAAATTTCTTTTCAGTCTTGGCTTTGACATTCCCACTGGTATCTAGGGGAGCACCCAAATTATTAAAGAATTCCCAGAAAACAATAAAATACACTACAATTTGCACACGCGCGTGCACACACACACACACACACGATCTGTATGCACTGGAAGGGCTGGAACCTCTCTTTCAATGTCTACTTTCAGACTTCTCAGCCTAGATGCCTTTTCTTCAATAACCTCAAACCCACGCCATCCAAACCCCAGTGTCCGTCGAACCCTCTAGGTGGAGGTTCCCGAGACTTCTAGACAGAGCCTCTCCCAAGGCCCAGACCTCCATTCTCACAACCTGAAACTGCACACATGTTCTCTCTGCATCCAGCTTTATCTGCATCCCATGGGCCCAATATCACAAACTCAAAACCTGAGTCGATGCCATGACTAAATCCTTTCCTTCCCTCCTCCAGGAAAGCCCCTCTCTTCCATTTCCTTCCACTTGCCCTGTCCTCGTCCTGCTGACAAAGAGCCTCGCCAACATTCAGGGGCTCCTTTCTCCTCCTTCTGTATATTCACCCACCTCCAGTGTCTCCATTTATCGAGCCCCCCTTCCCAAACAGTTATTATTGTTCACAGTGCAGCCCTTACCACATCCTTGCTCACATCCCTCTTTGGTCCCCCACTTCACATAGAATAAAACCCTAACTCCTAAGCTCAGCATTTAAAGCCATCTGTGAAGAGACAGTCATCTAATTTCACAAACTTAACCTTCAAATCATGCTCCCACTTCTGTACCTCACATTTGGTCAAACCTCCTGCACTTACCCCCCAGACGCAAAATTGCATCCTATCTTTGAAAGACCAGTTACTTCAGTTTGAATGCTCCCCTCTCCCGTGTTTATTTCCAGATCAGTTTCAAGCAGGAGATAGTATGAATCTGTGATAAGACACCAGACTTTGGCTTCAGACAACCTGGCTTCAAATCCCAGGGCCACCACTTTCTTGGCATCCACTCTTAGGCAAATTGCTTAATGTTTCTGAGATCCTTAGTTTCCTCTTCTCTATACCGAGAGGATGACGATACAGTATCTATATTGTAGGATTGTGGAGAGGACGAATTGAGTGAAAACGAGACAGACGTGAGAAAGTACTTAACACAACTCTCATACTGAACAAGCATCCGTACAAGCTATTATTTCCGCTGATATCATTATCCTAATCATTATTATCGACTTCAAGAAGAGTTTCCTATTTCATCAACTGAAATTAAAGCCTTCCTCTCCCTTGTCCTTCCATAGGACACTGGCCATGCCTCTAATTACATTTATCAAGAAATGACCATATATGAGAGTTATTAATGACTGCCTGCCTTATTTCACAGGGAGGAACACATTCCATAAACAGTTATTAAGTATTAAACGACACCTTAATTATCAGCCGCGTATGTTTAGGTCTTCATTGTCTCCTCAGTTATCCCATCATTCATTCACACCTTCCCAATCTACGACCATGTAGGTCTGCAACCTGGACAGCATGTTAGGGTCCTCACTTCCCCACTCTTCACATGTGCTAGTATCCCCTGGGTCTTGCAGACTCTACCTCCTTGACACATTTTATAACCTGACCCTCTCTGGCCCAATCGGCATTGCCTCAGTGAATTGTTTTTCACCAAGATTATGATGGTCTCTAATCCAAGTGGCCTTCCAAGGTAACACTCATGATCGCCCTGATGAGGGCCCCCACCACTGTATTTGTCTGCTTAGGTACCTGCACTGCCAAATAAAACCCAAGTCTCTTGCATACAAGGATCACGTTGCGTTCAAGGTGAACAGCTCGACGCGTGGCACATAGTAGGCCATCAAAAGGCGAGTGTCAAAAAAATGAGCGAGTCATCCTGTTCCGTCTCCATATACTTAGACTGAACCTCTATGCTTACAAATGTCCCCAATGCGTACTATAGGCCTCAGTAGTGCAGCTCTGGGGTTGGATCAAGGGCCTAGGAATTCCTCAGGGGATTTAGGAATGCTGTTCCAATAGCCTCTATGGGAAGCAGGCAGGCCAGCCAGAAGTAGGGAGGGAAACAGGTTCAGAGAAAGGATGGGACTGAAGGGAAAAGCAATGAACATGAGAGCATCTCTTCTCTAAGGCATGATATCAGACCGGGTCAAAGATGATGGAGACCTTGTTTGCAGAAGCAACACTAGACATGGAGAAAAGTCTATCTACCACTGTCATGGATGCTGTGATGTACCACCCGGATCCCCCTGCAGGGAGGAAGGCCTGGTTCCCCAGCTTCTGGGAGAGCTATTGGATACTATGGATATTCCTTTAGCTGAAGAGAACCTCATGCCTCAAAGTCATGCCCCTTCCCAAAGCAACCCACATCCAGTGACTGGTCTATGCAGTGTATAAAGGCCTGGCCCCATCTTCCAACTTGGAGCAGCTCTGCAAGGCCATCCCGGGTTCTGTCCTCCTTGAAGGAGACCTCCACTGAGACTGCATTGCAGCTCAACTTCTCTCCATCCAAAGCTTTTTCCTTCTCTTTCCTACTAGAGGTCTTAATCTCGAGAACACCGCCCACCCTACCCCACCCCAATTAACTGGCCTCCTGGATAAACTCTGTCTCCGAATCTGCTTCCCAGAACCTAACCTGTGACAGCCAAAGACATGAAGATGGGAGAGAATGTGATGACAGCACATACCGTAACTCAGAGAAAAAGAACTACTAGCCAATGAGCCGCGTTTGGTCTCTAGGAAGTTTGGTGTTGACTTTTCAGGGGTTAAAAATTGTGAACTTACCAACGTGAAAAAGATTCTTTTGAAAAGGCCGAAAGCTTGGCAATGATGGGCCGGCGCTGGCATGTGGCACTGAGAGCTGGAGCTGAGGGATGGTGTTCCACAGGATGGTGCCTGTGCAGCCCACCCCCATGTCCTTCCAGTGCCCTTCGTTCATTTCTTTGAGCTGCCCAGCCCTGAGGACACGGGAGTTGTGATTCTGATATTTCAGTTTCTAACTTCGAGGCAGGCTACTTCCCTGCTCAGCTTGTTTCCCTCAATAACTCCTATCATCTGACTTTTCCCACAGAAGGTAAGCTTTCTGCTGGCTGGGTCTGTATGGTAGCCATCTCGGTAGCTCTCCCCCAGCAGATGTGCTAGGTGGGTGAATAGGTCAGCTGTTCCAAGCATGCTTGGTAAGTGAACAAAATTAAGTAGAAGACCCTCTTCACCACCTGTGCTAACCATGAGCAGAGCCTACGCTTCTAGTATATTCTGAGGGAGACCCTGTGTGACATTTGGATGCAGGAAGATGTTTTCTGGACGCAGAGAAAGAGGTTGGGCTCTCCTTTTCCGAAGGCGTGGCCATTTGTGTGGTTCCAAGGCTCAGAGATGAATCCAGGTAATTGGAGTGGTTTAAAAGTCAGAGGCAGTAGGTAGCCCATATCATAGGACTCATTTGCTTGGCCGAAGTCACCAAGAGCAAAACCCTGGAGGACTCAGCAGTGCCGAACAGGTCCTGGCTGTGCTACCCAAGTGCAGGTAAAGGGCTTAAGTAATTGCTGTCCTTGGGCAGCCCGTCAAAATACAGAGTTGAAACTACACAAGGGCAAGTGCTCCCACGGAGGAGAAATTATCAACTATTGTTAGAATAGTACGTGACTGTTGACATTTCACCTTTTATTGTTATAGCAATGCTTTAAGAAAGAAGTGTCGTTAAGGTTGTCAGAATTTCATTTTACTCCCCTCTTTGAAGCTGTTAAAAATTCGCTCTTGCTGAAACTTGCCTTTCAGGTGCTCAGCCAGATTTGTGCTTTGTTTCTACCCCGTGGTTCTCTAATGGAATGCAAGGTGTAACACAGGGCCCAGGGTTTTTCTAAGGAACTTTCTACACCCTGTTTCCTACCTCAACTCCCTTTTCCTGGCTCACTCCACTCTCTGCCAAAAGGTGGGTTTTAACAACCAAAACAACCCCAAAGATACATTCAACGGAGAGAGGATTAAAGGCTTTTGGTGGTGTTTCTAAAACTCGCTGCCACAGTAAGCAATACTCAACAAGTAGGACTCTGTTCAGCGGTGCTCACTAAAGGGAATCACCGTCTTAGAGTGTCCGTAAGAGACGCAGTTGGGTCTACTGGTACTTTTGTAGCTCTCACTGAATAAAAGGTAACCAATGACAGTTCAAAAATGTCTTCGTAGGTGTGCCACAGAGGTGACAATCTGGTTGGAAGGAGGAACTAGAGATAGCATCCCCAGGCTGCATCTGTCTACCAAACCCACTGATTTTGTTTATTTATTTATTTAATGTAATACATGGTTTTTTTTTTTTAAGTCTTTATTGAATTGGTTACACTATTGCTTCTGTTTTATGTTTTGGTTTTTTGGCCTCGTGGCATGTGGGATCTTAGCTCCCTGACCAGGGATCGAACCCGCACCCCTTGCAATGGAAGGCAAAGTCTTAACCACTGGACCGCTGGGGAAGTCCCCCTGATTTTGTTTAGACTGTGTGCTCTTGGCACTCAATTCTCCCCATGGCCCGTCTGCCAAGCCGTCTCCCGCTGACGACAAAATGCTAGGGGGCAGGGACAGAGCTGATGATTTCTCAGTTACTATGTGCCAGGCAGAATGCTAGGACTTTTATTAATCATAAGACACCAGGAAGATACCAAGAGGCATGAGATGCCCCCTCTACTCTCTGGCTGAAACCTACTTTAGGTATATATACCTATGCATAAAGGGCTTTAAAATACTCCCAGGCTTGCTCTGCTTATCTTAAACTGAAGCTGCTGTCCAGCAAGACTTATTACACCGGTCAGCAGATGAAATATCACCATATATAACAGAGTATTTACTTTGGTAGATATGCCGCCAGCTCTCTGATGGATGTGCTGGGTCTTGAGTGTGCTATCTTCCCCTTTACAGTAGTCCCAGAACCTGGGGAAGTGCTATAATGAGCCTTTTATTACTATAAGCATTTCTGCAATAACATCCATTTGCAAACTTCTTAACAATCAACTCTACTCTTCATGACTCATGAGAAATCAGATAGTTCAGCACTTGTTAGCTCTGTTTTATGGCCCCGCATCCTCGGGCCTAGAGTTCAAAGAAATCAAGGGTTACGCAGCCAGCTAGGGCTTAAGACCAACACAGCTGCTCTGTTTTCATCCAGCCTCTCAGCCTGGCTGCCCAGCTGCCTCCCAATCCTTTCCCTGAATATATATATACAATACATATATATACATATTACATATATATATGTAATATGTATATATATATGTATTGTGTGTGTGTATATATATATATATATATATATACACATATATATATTATTTTTAAACTCTTGGAATTAAGACCATCCTAGTACGAATATTGGCCCCGATTCTCCATTTTTAGCATGAAGAACTAACAGCCTGGGCTCTTGCCAAGCATTGCTGGAATAATTCTGGCAGATCTGAGATAGCCCTGCAGGCCATTTCCCTCAGCTGGTGGAGAAGCAGAGCTGAATCTGTTCAGGGGCCGTTTCACCCAGCCTGTGAAACGGCCCCTCTGGCAGCAAGGAGAGACGGGGCGTCCCAGGCAGAGTCCAGGTGCGTTGTCCAGCCAGGCAGAGGCGGCAGCGGAGCAAGGGGAGGGGCAGGTGAGTGGGCAGAGCTGCTTGGCCTTGGGAAGCTTCTTTGGAGAGTGATGCAGCTGCTCTCCATGTTATATTTTGCTATGACATGCGTCATAGGCACGGGAAGGTAAAGCCCAGGTGGCTCTGGCTTTCCCGTAGGGAATATTTAGCCACTGTTTTAGAAAATGGGGGCAAAATATGGTCAAAGGCATAAAGAATAACTAGAGTTCAGCTTTGGAAAAGAGAGATGTCCCTCTCTCCTTGGAGTCAGGCTGTGTTGCCTACCATTCTGGAATAAGGCTGTCAGCCCATATACGTGACAATAAAAGGGTTTATTATCCCAAGTCATCATCTCATAATTCCTTACTATGTTTTTTTTTTTCTTTCTTTTTTTTTTTTGGCCGCACGGCTTGCGGGATTTTAGTTCCCCAACCAGGGATTGAACCCGTGCCCCCTGCAGTGGAAGCACGGAGTCTTAACCACTGGACCGCCAAGGAAGTCCCCCTTCCTGTGTTTTGAAACTGCAACTTCATGGCTCCATAGTAAATGTGCAATGATTGCTCAAAATATTTCATGTTTTAACTATTTTAAATGCTGCTAATGATATTTCTACCAGTACCAAGAAAGACAATTATCTCAACTTGGAATATATTTATGAACTGGGTATCCCTTTCTGTTCTAATTCCAAACCTAATTTGCTTCTAGTATCCTGTTTACTCCTTTATAAACAGTTGGGGTCAGCTGGTCTATCTCCCATTTTCAAAAACAGATACTACTTCTTCTTGTCCTCTCATTTTCCCCCAATACATTTGCATCATCCTCATTATCACTATCATTACCAACATTAGTTGAGCACTTTCTATATGCCAGGCTTTACCCTGAGAATTTTACATGTGCTGATGGGAATTACTGTGATCCCTATGTTACAGATGTGGAGACTGGGACACATAGAGACTAAGTAACTCACACATGAGCAGTCACGCTGGAATTGAGAGACACATGGTTCCAAAGCCAGACTCCTTACCACAAGGCTCTCAGAACCCTCCTGGTACCCTGCTTGAGTATGTTGCCATTTCCAAAGTGCTTTTATGTGCATCTTTTCATTTGATTCTTACAACCACACATAAGGTTTTATTTAAACCGAGAATCCCCATTTTATTTCTTCCAAGTCTTGGAAAAATATGTAGTATTTTATTTTGTTGAATTATTAAGGGTTTGGCTAATTTGTTTTCCAGATGAAAATTCTAAAATTAATCTAAAGTAACACGGTGGATTTCTCCACCTAAAAACGTTAAAGTTATATTCGACTATAAATCATCCTCAAATAACTCTCCGTGGCTTTTCTCCTGTTATAAAGCAAAGTCCTACATTTTTCAGGGGGATGCACTGAACTCCAGTAGAAACAGAGAGTGCATTTAAATGTCTTAAGTTATAACTGACTGCACTGCAAAATCAAATAGTTCGGGCTTGACACATATATAGTTATATGCGTAACATTTGTACTCACACGTCTAGATTTATATATACCAGGCCAAATTCCAGAAAGGATTTTCAGAGGTTTGGAACATGTACTTCTGGGAATTTATATATACCTCTGATGTCTCTTGATTTGAAAAATAAGTAGTTTATTCTACTTTTTTTAAAATATCTCTACTTATACCCACAGAGCTTTAAGAAAGGACATATATGCTAATGTAGCCTAATGAAGATAAATGCCAAATTCCTTATTGAATTACTGTTTCTTCGGATGCTTACTCATTCCTAGTTCTTAAATTCATTGTTCCCAATTTTTGACACATTGTCATTAGAGAAACGTCTGAGTTTTTTTCCAGAGACCAACGGGACTGAATTCTGGTTCAGGAATACAAATAAGAGAGACACCACCACTTGAACGTGTATGTTGTTCTTGGAGTGAAATCCTTCAGGCCTGGTATCTTACAGATGACCTTTAGGACATAACAGGGAGGCCCATGGAAGAAAAGATCAGGACCTCCATATCACGCAGAGGCAATGGAAATACTTGAGAGGATTAAACACCCAAGGTTACTTGAAGAACCAAGCCACATCCCATGCCTCCTTAGAGTAATTTCTTCTGTACAGAGCCTCACACACTTGCCATGATAAATGCTCCTTCTTACTGACAAACAAATATTCCTGCTGAACAATGAACCCCCCAAAAAAAGCATCTTAGGGAAACTCAGGCTTAGTTTCAGCTTTGTGGCCAACAAATATCTGCATAAACAATCTCTGGGGTCACTGGGTGAAGGTTAGTACACAGACAAGGTCATAATACATCCCAGCACTTAACCTAACCAAATGACATAGACCAAGAAAGCTTTTCTGAAAAAAGGCAGTTGCATTTCATCTTCGCATATTCAGACCAAAGAAAATAAATACCTGCTGTTTTAAACCACTGGGTAGTTCTCTGGAATGCAGATGGGTCACCAAAGTCATGGACAGTAGTAGTGTTTTTCTTAGGGTGGCAGGAAGACCCCATGAAGTGAGGTCCTATAGCCTGCCAAGGGCTTTAAGACCACTGAAGGAACAGAATGATAAAGGAGAGGGATCTGACGTGTCCAAGCATAAATCCAACTTCCATTTTCACTAAAGGTCCTTGTAATTCTTTGGATTGAAGGCCCAAAATGCGAGTTTTGAAACTGAGGGCCAACCCTCTCTTTGGTACTGAAAGGGAGAAAGGAATAAAATATATATAACTCACAACTTGGGCCAGGGATTTTAAATTTGTTATCTCAGTTTATCCAGTGATGACCATGAATAAATATTTTTTATATTCCTATAATTTGAAGAGGAGAATGAGGCTCAAAGAATTTAAATAGCTCACTGAAAATGACCCAGATTGTGTAATTTGGACCCAGGTCTATGTGAATCCTTGCTGCCTTCTTGGGATAAAATGGGATTTCCCAGGGGAATTTATGGGAAGCGATGGAAGTTTTAACACAGTCCCCCAAAGCACACATTAATGTGCCCACCTAAAGCTTAGCAGTAAGTACGAAGTAAGACTCTGGTCATGTATGTTCCCTTCCTAAACAAGCACAGAGAGGCTGTTTGTGGAAGATGAACCTCTGTGCACAAGAATCAATACTTGTGGAGCTGAAGAGACAGAAGGAACTTGACTCCTTCCTAAACTTGGGCTCACAGTCTAGTGGCTTGACTGTCGGCGGTTTCCCTATTTGTTGGTGGAATTGTTCTTATTCCTACCTGTCACCCACCTAGCAGCACGGAACTTTGGGGATGGGTGATACTCCCCTCTACTTTGGACAATAATTCATTCAAGGGCCTTCTGGAGGGATGGTTTATCTACTCTTTTCTTTTCTTTTTCTTTTTTTTCTTTTTGGTCATGCTACGCATCTTGCAAGGATCTTAGTTCCCTGACCAGGGATTGAACCCAGGCTACTGCGGTGAAAGCACCGAGTCCTAACCACTGGACCACCAGGGAATTTCCCTCTCTACTCTTTTCTTAAGCATTTTCAGGTAAGACATTTTCATAACCCTCCTGGAAATTATTTCTGACTCACTATTATCAGGAAGGGTCCTTCTTTCATTCAAACAGGAAAGAGCACAAGGCAAGGAAGCATCCTCAAATAGTACCATAGTATCCAGCCAGGCACTTCCTGACCTAGAGGTCACACACTGTAGTTTAAGTGGGTTCGTGTGGAACAGTGCAGAAGAGTGCACTCAACTCCTTCAGAGGCCTTTCATGATTGATATTACTCTTCCCTTAATTCCTAAGTGCCCCCCCAGTAGGGAGCCCTCAGTCCAGAGACTGGGTACAAGTGTTCTCTGGTAGTCCAGGTGTGCCTTTAGGCTTTCACCTGGTGTATGGGCTCACTGGGGTAGAGCGGAAAGAAGCTGGAACTCTCTGGTGATTCATTTCTCGTAAAGATGCCCCATGTGCCGTGAAGTTCATCACACAGCTGATTTTCAGCAAGATGTTCACTGACCATCAGTGAGGAGACTATTTCAAAAACTCATTCTAGGAAAGCCACATCCAAAGAATGAAGTTGGACCCCTTCCTCACACCGTATAGAAAAGTGAACTCAAAGTGAATTACAGACCTAAATGGAAAAGCTAAAACTGTAAAACTCTTAGAAGAAAGTATAGGAGAAAATTTTTTATTGCCTGGGGGGTATGCAAAACCTTTTTGGATAGAACACCAAAAGCCCAAGCAACAGAGCAAAAATAAATTGATTTCAACAAAATGAAAAACTTTTGTGCTTCCGTGGTGACCTTCAAGAAAGTGAAA
The DNA here is from genome assembly GCF_949987515.2 of Delphinus delphis. Taxonomy (NCBI): domain Eukaryota; kingdom Metazoa; phylum Chordata; class Mammalia; order Artiodactyla; family Delphinidae; genus Delphinus; species Delphinus delphis. Next base: position 141,345,256 of record NC_082686.1, read on the forward strand.
AGATAAGCCAAATATTTGCAGATCATAGTTCTTATAAGGAACTTGTATCTAGACTATATAAAGAACTTTTACAACTCAATAATGAGAAAACAAGTAACTCAATTAGAAAATGGGCAAAGGATCTAAACAGACATTTCTTCAAAGATATACAAATGGACAATAAGCCCATGAAAAGATGCTCAACATCATTAGCCACGAGGGAAACACAAACCAAAATTACAAAGAGATACTATTTCATACCCATTTCCTAATGATGTGTGTTTGAATTGTGTATGCAGAAACTGGCCATTCTTGGCTATCATCGTAAGTGTCAGAGAGGATGTGGAGAAACTGGAACCCTCACGCACTGCTGATGGGAACGGAAAATGGTGCAGCTGCTTTGGAAAACAGTCTAACAGTTCCTTAAAAGTTAAACATAAAGTTACCGTAAACCCCAGTACTTTCTACTCCTAAATATATACCCAAGAGAAATGAAAACATATGTGCATGTAAAAACGTGTACAGAAAGGTTGGTAGCAGCATTATTCATAATAGCCAAAATATAGAACAACCCAAATACCCACAAAATGGTGAATGGATAAAAAACATGTGGTATATCCGTGCAATGGAATATTATTCGGCAATAAAAAGGAGTGAGATAATGATACACGGTATGATTTTTTTTGAATTTTTTTAACATCTTTATTGGAGCATAATTTCTTTGAAATGGTGTGCCTAGTTTCTACTTTATAACAAAAGTGAATCAGCTATACATATACATATATCCCCATATCTCCTCCCTCTTGCGTCTCCCTCCCACCCTCCCTATCCCACCCCTCTAGGTGGTCACAAAGCACCGAGCTGATCTCCCTGTGCTATGCGGCTGCTTCCCACTAGCTATCTATTTTACGTTTGGTAGTGCATATATGTCCATGCCACTCTCTCACTTTGTCCCAGCTTACCCTTCCCCCTTTCTGTGTGCTCAAGTCCATTCTCTACATCTGTGTCTTTATTCCTGTCCTGCCCCTAGGTTCTTCAGAACCAGTTTTGTTTTTTTTTTTAGATTCCATATATATGTGTTAGCATACAGTATTTGTTTTCCTCTTTCTGACTTACTTCACTCTGCATGACAGACTCTAGGTCCATCCACCTCACTACAAATGACTCAATTTCATTCCTTTTTATGGCCGAGTAATAGTCCATTGTATAAATGTGCCACATCTTCTTTATCCATTCATCTGTCGTACCTGGTATAACTTGTATGAATCTTGTAAGCATTATGCTAAATGAAAGAAGTCATTCACAAAAGGCCACATATTATATGATTCCGTTTATGTGAAATGTCCAGAATAGGCAAATCTACAGAGACAGAAAGCAGGTTAGTGGTTGCCTAACCTATGGCTGGGGTGGAGGTGGGGAAGAAATGAGGAGTGACTGCTAATGGATTTTTCTGGGGTGGGGAATGATGGAAATGTAAAACTGGTGGAGGTGATGGTGGTACAAATCTGTGAATATATTAAAAGCCATTGAATTGTACACTTTAAATGGGTGAATAGTATAGTATGTGATTATATCTCAATAAGGCTGTTCATTATATATATTATATTAATATGTTTATATACATTTAATTATACATTTAATTATATACTTAATATATTTAATTGTATATTTTAAAAACTCCTCATTCTAGACCTTGGTTCTCAGCTTCTTAAAGTCACCAGAGGGGGAACTTCTCAAATCCCAACGCCCGGACTACGCTCTGGACCAATTACATCAGAATCTCTGTGGGCAGGACCCAGAGACCTTTAAGATCACTGCACAGAAGAGACCAACATGTATGAGAAGAAGCTGAGTGGGTGACCTCCCCTCCTGGAGGTCACAGAGGAGAAACATTACGCTCCCACTGGGTGGATACCTGAACTTCTGATTTCTTCTCACTTCACAAGTAACTGTATGTTTCAGCTTCCATGGCTCTTACTTTGGAATCTTTTAAAGTAGTGCTCAAAAGGTTTATTCATTCTGAAATAAAATGCATGGAACCAAACCATTTACCTGATTACTTGAGGAGTTTTACTTTAGTTCTTTTCATCTAAAATTCCACACTTTCAAAACTATTGATTCACTGTGGGAACAATTCAATGCATAGGATACAAGGGACCCAAAAACGGAAGCTGGGACTATTGCTTTGCTGGTTATCAATACCAGATAGAAAACGTTGTTGAGTGACCAACTGCATTCCCTTTAAAAACTGACCAATTCTTTCCTTCCTGTTCTTAAGCATGGTTGTGAATCAAAACACCAGTTTATGTGATTTAAAGAAAAAAAGATGACACACCTTCCAATCTCTAAGTCAGAAGTCAGGGCAGCAATTAGAACATAGAAACGGTCACTTAAATTCAGTTTTATGAAGGGAAAAGACTAAATAGTTAAAAACATTCAGATATTGTTAATATAATTAGAAGTCAGCTACTACCAAGTTTTAAGTAAATAGAATAAAACTTTGTGGACTGAGGGCAAAAAGACAGCCTTTTGGAAGCTTATGAACACGGCATTTGTAAAAGAAAAAAGAAGTGTTTGAGGATTGGTTTGGCATTTTTCAATGCTTCGAACTAACACACTCTGGAGTGGCCCATCAAAGCCATTTATTATTGGGGATATAATATGTCAATTGGCTGTTTAGTTGCTTAGAGACCTCCTCCAAGCTTCTGAAAGCAGACACCTAACGTCAAACCACATCCAGCGGGTACCTAGAAGCACTTCCCTCTGTCTCTTTTGCTCTTTCATCTCTGGCATGCGATAATGAATAACCAAGAAAGCATATTTCCTCGCAATCACAGAGTCAGTTTTATCAGTGTTAACGTGCACAGTCAAGCCGGCCCCACATGAATGTGCATTTTAGCGCATACAGCAAGAATGTATGTATGCACTTTCACATAGAATTGACCTCTTCCTATCCAAGGTGGCTGTTCTAGCCTCAAAGGGGAGAGAAGCTCACTTGGTCAGAGCAAAGCTGCTGCTGGTGGAAAAGAAGCCTCCTCGCCAGTCTGTCAAGGGTCCTCTACATTGTACTACAGCTGATTACATGGCCCCAGTGAGAATGATGCTGGGGGGAGGGACTGAAAATACTTAGTGGTAAATATCAGTAATTAACTCTTTTTTTTTTTTTTAAATGGGATTGAGCTAGGACAAGGAGAAATGGAAGAAGGAAAATGTAGACAATCAAAAACTCAGATCAGGACCCCGTGAACACAAAGGATTAAATGTATTTCATTAACTATGAAGCCAAAGCCACATAATAACAACGCAGAATAGACTTCAGGGTACAAAAAATCAGAAATTGTATTAAAATCAGTTATTACAATTTTATCATTAAAGTTTTACGAGTCAGAGTTCTAAATTTTAACATGACCATGCATGAACAATTATTTTTCAGCGTACTAAACAGCTAGATTGTTCCTGTGAGCAGAGTAATGTGCATTATGAAATTAAACATGTACCCACTTTCAGCCGAGGTCACTGAAGAAACCAGACAGTTTGGGGCTCATTCTGTTACTATATATATGTTACTGTTGCTGAAGAAGTCACCCCAAGTTATTCAGCATTGCATCCTCTCTATAGAAAATAAATTCTTATCTTACAAAAAGAACCCTCAGATCATACACACTACTACATGTAAAATAAATAAACAACAAGGACCTACTGTATAGCACAGGGAACTATACTCAATATCTTGGTATAACCTATAATGGAAAAAAATCCTAAAAAGAATATATCTATATCTATATCTATATATATCTGAATTACTTTGCTGTACACCTGAAACATTGTAAATCGACTCCACTTCCATTCTACATTTAATTTTTTAAAAATTTAGAAAAACAAACACCCCCCCACAAAAACTCAGATCACTGAAAAGAACCAAAAAAATCCACATTTATATTTTTGCCAATATTTTACTCTCCCAGTCTACCCAAATGATACAATGGTGGCAAAGGTGGCAAATTTGAGGTCATGACACCTTCTTTCGGCTGGCAGACACACTGGCAAGAAATGTATTACTGAAAGGCAGGACCAGAGACATGATTGGTCTGGTCCAGAGCAAAATGAAAATGCAGGGCCCTTGTTCAAAAATTAGTAAGACTTTCAAGACAGTGACAGTAAAGCTCGGGACCAGGCACGGAGCCCTGCAGAGTGCGGGCCCAGCGTCACTGCCCAGGTTGCAGCCCATGAAGCGAGTCCTGCCAAAAGGTAAGAAAGAAGGGAGGTGGGGGTCTGCCTAACCATCCCTGGATCTGTTGTCTGCGCGCTGGTTTAGCTTCTCTTGGCTAAATGCACAGCTTTGCAATGGCCTGTGTCACTTTCTCATTTATGGAAACCAACACCCAAACTCAATGCCTTGTCTAAGGTCATGAGCTGAAAGAGCCAGGACTAAATCCCAGCTACCCTAAGTCCTACAGGGTCACTCTCTTCCCTACATCATGCTACTGGTCTCCAGTTTAAATGTACATCATCAGGAAATAGTAACTACAAAAAAAGGGGTGGGGAGGGAAGGACATTACCTCATCAGAACTTCCTTTTCAACTCTTCTGTGCAAAGAATAAAGTCAGTTTTCAAATTCTTTTTCTGAATCAATGCTTTCAAGTCCTAGAGTCAAGACATCATAGGACAGCTCCAAACACTGAAGCAATTAGCTTTGCCGAGAGCTCACTGGAAGCCCTTGCAGTTAGCAACTGGAGACCAAGGTGGTTATTAGTGGGTGGTTATGAGGCAACACGTTAGGAAACTAATCAGTGTTCCTGTACAAATATTTAAAATAATTCTGAGGTAATTTGAACTTTAACACAGAGCTAGCCAGATGCATTTGTAATCTGAACCCAAGGTTCTAATAAGTTACTGCCTTTTGGATGTCCTTCAATGTCAGGGACATTTTTAGAAAGACCAGCACTTAAGTGGAAACAAAGATTGACATTTTCAACATAAACATGAGACCTGGACTTTTTTTTTTTTACACCAAACAGAATGCCTGTGTCTTCCTCACTCAGGTGTATGTGTAAATTTAGTATATCAAAATATCTGGTGCAAGGGCATGGCCATTGAAAGATACTGCACAAATCAACTATAAATGGAGCTTTAGAGCTTATGAAAAAAAGAGTTCAAGGTAGGATGCAATAAAAAAAAAAAAACACTCTTCAGAGCAGCAAAACATAGCTGCTAACCCCCCTCGACAACGCACAAGTTTTAGGGTCAGACAGACCTCCAGTTCAAATTCCCAGCTTCACCTATTATTTTATTTTTTTGGAGCCTTGGCTAATTCATCTGCAAAATGGGGTTGATACATTCAGCCAAACAGCTGAATCAGAGGCTTTCTGTATGTCTCAGTATCTCTGACATCTGTGATTCACACACCTTTAATTATATCTTATTGAGCTGCCCCTCAGAATTTTCACTGGGGGTTAAAATTAGTTTTGCATGTCTGCTCTCCATAACTTTATGGTCTGTAGGTAGCAAAAAGGAAAAACAAAATATCTTCTGGCTTGGATAAATTTTGGCATAATTATAGGTCTGGTGTTTGGAAAATGAGGGCCAGAGGAAAATGGTACAGAGACGTGAGTAACCCAAAGTGTCTGAGGCTACAGCACTTACGTCTCATTAACTGCCAATTACCGTATTCATAATTTAACACAAAAAGGAAAAATACAAATGGGGTTTAAAAGAAAATCCCTTTTATCTAGACTTCAGTTTATACTTGGCTTCCAAAGGCAGGATTAATGCAATAGGTTAAGAAAGGGGGTAGTCAGATTGAGCAATAAAAACACTTTCTTTTGATAACATGTGAGGCTATAAAAATGGCTTGGCTGAATCTATTAGCCAAAGATAAATAATACCCTGCAGGAGGAAAAGAAATAGCTTTTTCTGGATCATAAGGTCTGGTATGTTTTTCAAGACCTTGCTTTCACTGAAAATGTAACATGCACTTAAAGAGACATTTTTGAAATTCGTGATTTCATAACATCTTTTGCATTGGAAATCTCGTCTCTGTTCCGGCAACACCATGTTCAAGACTTTTGTCAAAACGTGGGAAGAAAAAATGGTGCTTAGTTATTTTTATTTCTTTATTAATCTTACTATTAACACAGTTGCTATTTTTCTTCTAGTTATTACCACCACCACTAGTAATGCTGTTACTACTACTGCATCCACGTCTGCATTTTTTTTTAATTTTTAAAAACTTTTTTATTGGAGTAGAGCTGCTTTATAATATTGTGTTAGTTTCTCCTGTACAGCAAAGTGAATCAGCTGTACATATACATACATCCCCTCTCTTTTGGATTTCCTTCCCATTTAGGTCACCACAGAGCATTGAGTAGAGTTCCCTATGCCATACAGTAGGTTCTCATGAGTTATCTATTTTATACATAGTATCAAGAGTGTCTATGCGTCAATCTCAATCCACATCTGCATTTCTAAATGGCATCTGATAGGAATTCTAGTGACTAACATTCGATTGTTCAGCCCGAGTCCCTGACTGGCTTGACCTCGGTGCACCCCAGGGCCAGCAGCTTCAATATCACTTGGAAGCTTATTACAAATTCATATTCCTGGGCCCCACCCCAGGCCTATGGAATCTGAAGCTCTGGGGTTGGGGGCCAGGAATATGTATCTTGACAAGATTCTGATGCTCAAAGTTGGGAAGCTCTGGTCAACAGAGAAAGCGACCCAGGTGCCAGAGAACAAAGGAAGGAGGGATGGGAGAGAAACGAGGATGGACACCTGGGGCCGCCACCTGCAGGCTTGACCTTGTCTGCCTCAGGGCAGGCTGCCAGAACAGAGGAGAAAGCAAAGGCTGGGGCAGGCTCTCAGGATGTGGTGACCAAGTCTCCAGCCTTCAACTCCAGGCCTCTGGGAAGAGAGGCCCCCCCAGAACTGTCCCCAGAAGCTGTTCATCTCTTTTGCCTGCTGAATACTGAAAATGACAAGACTCCTTATTTTTCATGACTACAGGTTCATCTGATCAAATCAGTTAGTGTCTGAATTAGTATTTCTTAAGGTGTGAGGTCTATGTATTTCAGTCCCCTTGATCCTCAGTCCCACCGAATCAAAATCCCTGAGGGTTGCAACAAGCTCTCAAATGTCAACAATGCAGTGTCAAGTTTGGGAAATGTTCTACTTTTTTGGCCTGACCTGACACTTAGTTTGGGATGAGGTTTCAAGATCTATTCTCTAACCTACAGTCTGCCAGCCCTCCCATCCATCCTTCCTCCCTCCCTTCCTTCCTTCCTCCATCCCTCCCTCCCTCCCTTCCTTCTTTCCTTCCTTCCTTCCTTTCTGTAATAACACGTTTCCTCAAAAACACAAATATACACACACAAAAAAAGAAAAGAAAAATTAACTGTACTCCTATCACCCATTTTGATAAATATAATTATATAAAATAACATTAAACAAAATTAGGATATAAAATAATAGTCCATGAAAAGATATTACAACATATGTAACTAATCCCCTATTATTAAACATCTAGAAGCTGTTGTCCAGATTTTCCCCTCTACAAATAATACAATAAGCTACTCTGTGGGAAAAAAAAAAAAAACACCTTTGTTTCTAATGGCCAATTCTTAGAACTGAAATTTCTGGTTCAAAAATTATGTCTTCTCTTGAAGTGTTTGACAAGCATTGCCAAATCGCTCCTGGATAGAGAGGACCAGTTAAGAACTACATTAGGCTGTAAATTGGTAAAGCCATGTTGGAGAAAACTTAACAATATAGAAATGGAAAACTGACTATGTGCACGCTTTTACATCTGGAAATTCCACGTCATGGCATACAACCTAAAGGGACTCTCGTTTAAGGGAATATTCATAATAGTAAAAGCTGGGGATACTCTAAGTATCCATCAATACAGGAACAAAGAGATAAAAATAACAGAGTAGGTAAAACGTATGAACTAGATTACATCAACAGAGACCTCTCTCAAAAACAAAATGAACAAATCTTGATAAAAGCATACCTACAGAATGAAGTTATTTAAAAAAGAATCACAAAATAAAAATAAAATTAAAAAGAATCACAAAAATACACTGCTGTGTTTAAACACATAGGGGAAGTACAAAACCTTGTGCAGAAAGTGTACACTAACCTCAACACAGTGGTTGATCTCTGGAAAGTAACACTGGGGAAGAGGTGTAGGGATTTTATCTGGATCTATAATCGTTTCTTTTATTAATAAACAGTTTTGAAGCAAACAAGGTAAAATGTTAACATTTGTCAAATCTGGGGCACAGTTCTCAAAGGGGGTCTGAGGACCTCTGGCGGCCCCAAGTCTACTGCAGGATGTCCCTGAGGTAAAAATAATTTTCATCATAATACTAAGACATGATTTGTCTCTTCTGTGTTGACATTTGCACTGATGGTGCACAGTCAATGCTGAGTAAAACTGTGGTGACAGCACAAACCAGGTGAGTAGGGGACTGCATTCTTCACAACATGCACTTGCAGAAACACCAGACAAAATGAGACAAGATAGGTTCACTCAAACATGTCCTTGTTGAAGCATTAACGTTTAATTAAATCCCAACACTTGAATGATTTTAAAATAATACCGAGTGACAAAATATGCCTATAGCACTTCTGTTCCATGTACGATTGTTGTCTCTGGGAAAAGCACTTGTGTGATGGTCTGAATGGTGAACTGAACTACCTGCTTTCTCCACAGAACATCATTTTTCTTGAAAGGATGAGTGAGAGACCAATCGTGTTTATTCAGACTTGGGTGAAGAGTCTGTCACTTCAAAGAGAACAACTGGCAGTGGTTGTTGCCCATGACCAAATTAGAGCTGGCAAATGAAAATTAGAATTTTTGAAAACTCATATCTACCACTGTGGGCTTGGCAGATGCCTAATCATTAGACTTTTCTGAGAGCAGTGGAGGTGTAATAACAGAATCTTAAATATTGTATAATGAAATGCGTCCAGGGACTTCCCCGGTGGCCCAGTGGATAAGAATCCGCGTGCCAATGCAGGGGACACGAGTTTGAGCCCTGGTCCGGGAAGATCCCACATGCTGCGGAACAACTAAGCCCGTGCGCCACAACTACTGAGCCTGTGCGCTAGAGCTCATGAGCCACAACTACTGAGCCTGTGTGCCACAATTACTGAAGCCCGCATGCCTAGAGCCCATGCTCCGCAACGAGAAGCCACCACGATGAGAAGCCCGCGCACCGCAACAAAGAGTAGCCCCTGTTCACTGCAACTAGAGAAAGTCTGCGCGCAGCAACGAAAACCCGACACAGCCAAAAATAAATAAATTTAAATCCTTAAAAAACAAAAATAAAGCAACTATACCCCAAGGAAAAAAATTAAAAAGAAAAAGAAACTTGTCCACATCAGGAAGATCTACACTACTCGGTGAACCAATATTTTACAAATGGTCAATGCATGATGTTACAAAATCATGCGTGAGTGAAAGATCCACTCAAAGTGCACGATTAATGAATGGATTTAATGTCACAGAGTCTGAAAAGTTCAGTGACATGGTTTCAGATTCCACACTGCAACTACGCTTTCAGAAACTATCAATACCATTTGTTGAATTCTGGTGTAATATCAAAGTAGAATTTTCAGTTATCAGAAAAGGCTATTAAAATACACTTCCCTTTTCCAACTACATAATTGTTTGAGGATTGATTTTCTTCATACACTTCAACAACAACAACAAAATACCACAACAGAATGAATTCAAAAGCAGATATGAAGATCTAGTTGACTTCTTTTAAGCCAGTTATTAAAGAGATTTACAAAAGTGTAAAACAATGCCACTCTTCTCAATACTGTTTTCTTTCTTTAATTTTTTTGGCTTTGAAAACTGCAGTTATTGTCATAAAAATGTTATTTATGTTTACACATAGTTTATTATTGCTATTTTAAATGAATTAAATATTTTAAATATTTCTTTTAATTTCTAAATGTGGTAAACATTATAAACATTAATAAACAAAAGTTCTTTGTGGTTCTCAATAATTTTAAAAAATGAGATCAAATAATTTGAGAACTGGTGATCTAGGGAGTGTGAATATTCAGATAACCTCCTATTATCTTTTACACTTTTCCCTGTGTATGTAACTAAAGATAAAGAGTGAAAAAGCCTACCAGCAGCACATGAGGATATGCAGAGGCTATATTCTTACCAAATTTAATAATGATCACTAAAGAAACAGACCAACCTTGTGAACCTGAGCGTAAGAAAATATTATGCCATAATTTTAATTTGCCTTTCTTTCATTATGTGCGTTTGGACAATTTTATATATTTTACTGTTGATTTTAATCTCTTCTTGGCGGGTTGTCCTCTTTCTATTCATTCACCATGTGTTTGTTGAGTATCTTGCATATACCATACTCACTTCTAGATGTATCTAGAATACAGCAGTAAACAAGTTACGGAAGGTCTACTGAAGTAGTTGACACACTACTGTCCATGGGCCAACTTTATCCCACTTCCTATTATTGTAAATAAAGTTTTATTAGAACACAATCATGCCTACTTTTTTTTTTTTTTTTTTTTTTTTTTTTTGGCGGCACGCGGGCCTCTCACTGCTGTGGCCTCTCCCGTTGCGGGGCACAGGCTCCAAACGCGCAGGCTCAGCAGCCATGGCTCACGGGCCCAGCCGCCCCGCGGCATGTGGGATCTTCCTGGACAGGGGCACGAACCCGTGTCCCCTGCATCAGCAGGCGGACTCTCAACCACTGAGCCCAGGGAAGCCCCATGCCTACTTTTTTATGCACTGTCTATGGCTCCTTTTGTGCTACAAGGGCAATGCTGAATAGTTGCAAAAGAGACTATGGTGCCTGCAAAGCCAAAAATATTTACTATCTGTCCTTTACAGTATAGGCTTGCCGGCCCTTGATCTTGCAGATTCTATAGGAATGCTTGTCTCTTTCCTTCATATTTGTAAGACTGCTTTGTATATTAATGAAATCTTGTCTTGCAGATGTTTTCCCATCACACTTATAATCTTCTAATTTTGTTTGTGATTTTTTTCATTGTATACATTTTTATATTCTACGTAGAAACTTGATCAGTTCTTCTCTTCTAATACAACTGTCCTTAACCTTTGGGAACACTGATATTTAAATGGCTTATTGGCTATTTTTGCTTTTTATTTTATTCAACATAAATTTAAAAATCATTTTGTCATATTACTGAACAAATCCCTCAGTGATTCTGACTTCAGTTGCATTAAATTGTTGGATTACTTTGGGGAGAATTTAATTTCTAAAATATTGATTCTTTTTGTCAAGGAGTATAGAACATTTCTCTGTTGAATCTCATCTTCTAAATTATTTTATAATTTTTTCAAGATAGTCTAATAAATTTCTATATTTATTTCTAGCTACTTTCTGTTTTAGAGTTGCTACTGTGATATATGGTTTCTTCCTTAGTTTTTAAATTGATTATGGCAAGTAAGTACACTGTATTTTTCTGTATTTATTTTCTAAATAGTTACCATACTGAACTTTTGATAGTTCTAATAGCTTTTTAAATTTCAGTTGATTCTCTTAAATTTTTAATACAGACAAATAGGGATTTGTTTAACATCCCCTTTCTGATCACTTTACCTAATTTTATTCTGTATTACTATATTTGCTAGACTTTTGAAGAAATAATAAATTTTCTTGCTTCTCATTTTAATGAAAATATGTACAGAATTTTAAAACTAAGTACAAAGATTAAATGAAATATTAATTAAATATTAAATACAAATATTTAAACTTTGTTTCAAATAATCTTTATAATTTTATATAATTAGCCTTCTATATCTGTTTCATTAAGAGTTTTCATCAGTAACACATATTAAATCAAATACTTTGGGGGGCATCTACAGAGATAATAAAATTTTTTCCTCATTTAACCTATTGATAAGATGAATTATAGTAACAGATTTATCTAATAGTAAAATTTCTTGTATTCTTAAGAACAAACTCTTTTGGTTATGGTTTGTTATTATTTTTAAGGTTTGCTAGATCGAATTTGCTGGTATTTCACTTGGGATTCTTCAACTTATGAGGGTGATTTATAGGGTTTTGGTGTCATCTTTAATAGGATTTTCCTGTATTGTAAAAGAAAAAAAATTGGAATGGTCACATCTTCTATCCCTAGAATAGTTTACAGCTGTTAAGATTATAAATTTATAGAAATCATGTGTCAAAAGGGGGTACATAAAATGAAGATCATGAGAATGAGATATGGCATAAATTTGCCCCACTCAATAATATAGAGGGATATCATAATTGTACAGCAAAAAACAGCAACAACAACAATAACAATTATAGTCAGATTAAGATTTTAATTTCTTGGTAGATGGGAACAATGGTGAAGTGTCCCCACGCCTGCAAGTAACAAACTGTAGATAAAGGAATAAGTTACTCTCGCAAACATTGAACTAATTAACACTTCCCTAGGTTTATGGGAATACCCATTAGATTGAGACCAACTACAGAGCTTAATCCATGATATTAACACATCCAAAGAAAGAAAAGGTCAACTCCTGGAGCATGGCCACTTTGGATAAACTGAGTTCAGAGAAAACGAACTTTGGCAGTGGGTGTTGGGCTCTCTCCCTAGGAAGGAGGCAGAAGCCGAGAGCTCTCTAAGCATCCAATTACAAAAAATGGATAGTGGTGGTGTAAGTCTTTTCCTCAGGTCTCACCAAGCCCTGGAGAAACGTCTTTCAAAATTATGGGCCTTTGCTGATTCCATGCACACCAGCAACTTTTTGCTTATGAATTCAGCAATCTCTACTGATCATAGAGAAGTCTGCAGGAGGTGTCTAGATCTGTTGATTGCACGCATTTTTTCGGCTAGGAAACATCACCCCTATGTTTTCACCCAAGATTCATTCCCAGGAGTATCTCCAAGGGATATGTATGTAACACTAGACCCACCATCTGAGACAGCACTTCTTTCCAATTTGAAATGCTATTGAGTTAGTGCAGTATTTTGAGAAGGATAATTTCAAATATATTCTAATTTATAAAAGAATAAAATAATTTGCTAACCTTAGTACTTTGAGCATTAGACAAAAATTGCATACAACATACCTCACTGCTTATGGCAACCTACCCATGTGGATCTGGACCCTCTCACTGGATAGCAGAGAACTGTTGGGCTGAATAATTCTAAGGCATTTCCATTCCGTGAACCTGCAGGACATTTCATCTACCTGTAACTTTCTAATATGGTATAGGAGAATTTTTTCAAGGAGTTATCATTTGGCTCCTGTTTACTCTTCCCTGGGATTACATTTGGCCCATTAGCCAAAGGTCTCAAAGGATTCTGAAAGAATTCTAATTCTCATTTTTGGTGAAACTTGCTAGTGATGAACAACTATTCTAACCTTGGCTCTCATATGGGAATTCATGGATAAAAATATATTGAAAAAATTATCAGTAGAGGCAGAAAAAGCTTTTGACAAAATTCAACATCCATTTATGACAAAAACTCTTAATAAAGTGGGTAGAGGGAGTTCCCTGATGGTGCAGTCGTTAGGATTCGGCGCTTTCACTGTCATGGTCTGGGTTCAATCCCTGGTCGGGGAACTGAGATCCCGCAAGCCGTGCTGCGTGGCCAAAATAAAAATCAATAAATAAATGAAAGCGCTTGTTAAAAATTTTTTTTTAAATTAAAAAATAAAGTGAGTAGAGAGGGAACATACCTCAACACAACAAACACCATATACGACAAACCTATAGCCAACATCATACTCGACAGTGAAGAGCTGAAAGCCTTTCCTCTAAATTCAGGAACAAGACAAGGATGACCATTCTTGCCACTTTTATTCAACATGATATTGGAAGTCCTAGCCACAGCAATCAGACAAGAAAAAAATAAAGAAATCCAAATTGGAAAGGAAGAAGCAATACTGTCACTGTTTGCAGATGATGTGATACCATATACAGAAAATCCTAAAGACCACCAAAAAACTATTAGAACTAATAAATGAATTCAGTAAAGTTGCAGGATACAAAATTAATACAGAAATCTGTTGTGTTTCTATACACTAACCATGAACTACCAGAAAGAGAAATTAAGAAAGCAATCCCATTTATGATTGCATCAAAAAGAATAAACTACCTGGGAATAAATCTAACCAAGGAGGTAAAAGACTTACACTTGGAAAACTATAAGATATCAATAAAAGTAATTAAAGACAAAACAAACAGATGGAAAGATATTCCATGCTCACAGATTGGAAGAATTAATACTGTTAAAATGACCATACTATACAAGACAATCTACAGATTCAATGCAATCCCTATCAAAATACCAATGGCATTTTTCACAGAACTAGAACAAATAGTTCTAAAATTTGTATGGAAACACAAAAGAGCCCATAGAGCCAAAATAATCCATGAGAAAGAAGAACAAAGCTGGATTTAAAACTATACTACAAAGCTACAGTAATCAACATAGCATGGTACTGACACAAAAATAGACACATAGATCAATGAAACAGAATACACAGCTGAGAAATAAACCCTCACTTATATAGTCAATTAATCTATGACAAAGGAGGCAAAAATACACAATGGGGAAAAGACAGCTTCTTCAATAAATGGTGTTGGGAAAACTGGACAGCTACATGCAAAAGAATCAAACTGGACTACTTTCTCACACCATATACAAGAATAGACTCAAAGTGAATTAAAGACTTAAATGTAAGACCTGAAACCATAAAATTCCTATAAGAAAACATAGGCAGTACGCTCTCTGACATCGGTCTTAGCTGTATTCTTTTGGATCTGTCTCCTCAGGAAAAGAAAACAAAAGCAAAAATAAACAAAAGGGACTACATTAAACTATAAAGCTTTTTCGTGGCCAAGGAAACTATCAACAAAACAAAAAGGCCACTCACTGAATGGGAGAAAATATTTACAAACAATAGGTCTGATACGGGGTTAATATCCAAAAATATACAAAGAACTCATACAATTCAACATCAAAAAAAACAAACAACCTGATTAAAAACAGGCAGTGGACCTGAACAGACATTTTTTCCAAAGAAGACATACAGATAGACAATAGGCATATGAAAAGATGCTCAACATCAATAATCATCAGGGAAACACAAATCAAAACCACAATGAGACATCACCTCACACCTGTCAGAATAACTATCATCAAAAAGAACACAAATAACAAATGTTGGCAAGGATATAGAAAAAGGGGACCCTCCTGCACTGTTGGCGGGCATTTAAATTGGCGCAGCCACTATGGAAAATGATATGAAGGTTCCTCAAAAACCTAAAAATAGAACAACCATATATATGATCCAGAAATTCCACTTCTGGGTATTTCTTCAAAGAAAACAAAAACACTAATTTGAAAAGATATATGCACCCCTATGTTCATTGCAGTGTTATTCACAATAGCCAAGATATGGAAGCAATCTAAGTGCCCATTGATAGATGAATAGATTAAAAAGATGTGGGATCTGTAGACAATGGAATATTACTCAGTCATAAAAAAAGCAGTCCTGCCATTTGAAACAACATGGGTGAACCTAGAGGGTATTATGCTAAGTGGAATATGTCAGACAGAGGAAGACAAATACCCTGATTTCACTTATATATGGAATCTGTAAAGCAAATGAACAAAAACAGAACAAATGAACAAACATAACAAAACTGAAACAGAATCATAGATACTGAGAACAAACAGGTGGTGGCCAGAGGGTAGGGGGCTGGGACGATGAATGAAATAGGTGAGGGGGATTAAGAGGTACAAACTTCCACTTACAAAATAGATGAGTCACAGGCACGAAATGTACAGGGTTGGGGAGGGTCACTGATGATGTAACATCTTTGTATGGTGAAGAAGGTGGTCACAAGGCACACACTGCCAGTTATAAGACACATAAGCACCAGGGACGTAATGTACAACATGGTAAATATAATTAGCACTGCTGTACATTATATATGAGCACTGTTAAGAGAGTAAATCCTAAGAGTTTTCGTCACAAGAAAAAAAGTGTTTTTCTTTTTCCTTTAGTTTTTATCTATATGAGCTGACGTATGTTCATTCATCTTAATGTGGTAATCATTTCATGATGTATGCAAGTCAAATCATTATTCTGTGTACACCTTAAACTTTTACAGTGCTGTATGTTAATTATATCTCAATAAAACTAGAAAAAAGTTTGACTCCCACACAAGATATGTGTATCAGTAAGGTTTGAAGTTACTTAAACCTTTAAGTTATGCCAAATAAGATGCCACATCTTTAAAGTTATGCCCTTTTTACATGATTAAAATTGCCATCTTTTTAAAAAACACAGAAAGAAATCTTGAGGAAAAAAGGAACATAATAAATATTATTCTGTCATATTGAACTATATGAATTTGCAGATACTATATATTTTTTGGTGTGTGATAGATATATTTTGTCCTATAGGAGAGAGACATCAGATATAAGCCATTTTATCTCACATATCTCAACCATGAAAGGTTTGTCAGCCTACTTTCTCTTGAAGAGCAGAAGTGTATCTATCAATTTGCCAATGACAAGAGAGTCACACTGAAACAAATTGATCTATTTCTTTCTCCATTATTCAAACATCATGCTCCGAGAAGAGAATGACATTTGTTTTATGATTTGCTGTCATTTGGCTTCTCTTCCAGCATCAGACTGAATGAAAAAATATTGTAGCATTCTGCTGTTGTGATCACACCGAATTTCCACATATGCTTAGTATCTGGCTCTAAGTGTCCGCGTGTCACCAGGTTCCCAGTTGGATCCAAACGTGAGTGCATGTGTGAGCACGTATGTGATCTTGTCTGCAATCACATTTGGACATTTGTTTCCTGCTAACAGAAACCCAAGCATATGTTTGAGACCAAGTTTCCATTTCCATTTGACACATTTTCTGTGATTAGATTCACTAAGAAATACAGCAACAGCATTAAAAATTAGAAGGGGTGTGTATCTGTAAACATCAACTGTGGTTATGGCAAAGGCTTTTCTATCAACTAAAATGTATCTTCTGGAGCCATAATCCAACCCACAAGACACATTTTCATTTCATAGCTCAAATCATTACAGAAGAAAAAAACCCTTTTCCATAAAGAAAATAAAGATGGTGAAATCACACGGCTTATTTGAACATTAAAACATCCTCTATAAAAATGTCAACCTAACTGGATTACTTCCATCAATGCTGCAAAAATAGAATCAGCAAATGAAACTTTGATGCTGGCAGTTGAAAAAAAAATTTTTTTTTGGTATTTCGTTCTTGTGGCTTATGAGGTTACTAAAACCCTCAATGTAATTATGGTTTGACACCTTCTACCATTTTTTAACTTATAGTCTTCCAAAGGAAGTGGTGTAAATTGCATTCTTTAAAACATCATTGAACATGTTCTAAGTACCCACAATGTCACAGGGAGTGAAGTACAATTACTCAAAACATGAACACGTCTCTAGCTACAAATTTAAGACTCATTTAAGAAAAGCAGAGGAATGAAGGCCCCACTGCAAGTTAAATTAGCACAGACAAGACTTCGGTAGGAATTCAGGTTTGGGTGACACGAAAGGTATTTGAGTATCATGTTGATTTATTTGTTTTAAATCAAGTGTAATAACAGAAAGAAAATCATACTATTATTCTTGGAAATAAAAAAATAATACACATTTTGTGATAATGACTTCTAGGAGGCAGTGTAATGTAGTAGTTAAGTGTATGGGCCCTGGATTCATACTCATCAAATTCAAGTTCTGGCTTTGCTATGTGTTGGTGTTAGCTATCTGTCTGATCCTGGACCATGGGCTAACATTTACCCCTCAGTTCCTCAGCTCTACAACGAGGATAATAATAATATCTAGTATATGCCACAAGGCCATGGTAAAAAATTGAATGAAATAATTTATTAAAGCACTTTGCACAGTGCCTGACACCCAGGAATGTTAGATAAATATTAAAATTCTTAGAAAGAGGAGAACATCATGTGTTTTGAAACAAGAGATTCTGAATACAACTCTAATGGTAACAGAGAATGTGGTATCCATGCCACTGCATTACAGAAATCAATTCAAAAAAAGCATATGCTCCTATGACTCACAGACTTTGAAAATAAACTTATGGTTACCAAAGGGGAAGGGGAATAAATTAGGAGTTTGGGATTAACAGAAACACACTACTATATATAAAAGAGATCAACAACAAGGACCTACTGTGTAGTAGCGGGAACTATATTCAATCTTATAATAACCTATAATAGAAAAGAATCTGAGAAAGAATATATATATAATATATATGTATATATAACTGAATCACTTTGCTGTACACCTGAAACTAACATAACATTGTAAATCAACTACACTTCAATTAAAAAAAAAAAGCATATGCTCCTGAATTCAGTGCTTAAAAAGCAATCCACGGAAACATCGGTAGATATTCTTGCAGTCAAGGCTCAGTCTGTTTGGTTTGTCCACTATTATTCATTTGAGAGTCGGTATGTTTAGCAGATCTTTGATAAGGTGAGGTTAGTATCAATATCTAAAAGCTATTTTCCCATCGTCTATCAAAGTTGATTGCATTTTGATGAATGCATTTTGAATGGAAGAGCTTGAAATTAAATATCTGTTCATCACCAGAATATTGACCCACATTCGATATTCGAGATTCGATATTCGAGATCCACATTCTGGATCTCTTGACAATCCAGAAGAAAAATTCAGGCAGCAACGAGAAAGGACCATTATATAAATGATTTTAAGCTCCAGAAGCTCCCTACAGGAAAAATGTGGCCTGGATTGGAGAGTATGATCAGAATTCAAAGCCCAGAGGAAAAGGGAAAAAAGCAGATGTACCTTAATGCTGGAACTGAGAGTATAAACCAAATTGTCCAAGCTTTACTTGCATCTGTTACTATATGGGCAGTTTACTAGGAACAATGCAAATATTCCAAAAGCAGAATTGAGTCCAATCATTAGACTGCAGGGCAGATGCAGAGGGCCGTGTCTCCATGGAGGATACATTTTACATAAAAAAACTAGTATTAGGGAAACTGGTGCTAGGGATCCTTGTTACAATCCCTTTGCCAATATAAAGCCATATTAAATCCAAGTGAAATTCAATCTCCATTTCAATACTTATTAAAGTCTTCCCATTCCAATGAAAAATGGCCAGTGTTAACTGTTATAGTTGCACAGCAGCAGGCAAATTTCTGTGTATGACCACCCATCCCTCTAGAAGATAATTTCATGAGCGGATAGAACATACTTCAGACAGATGGCCAAAGTTATAAATTTGAAAACAAAAAAAGAGGTGTTCACCTTTCAAAACTGTGGTTGTCCTATTCGTTAATTCCCAAAAATTTAGAATAAAGAAGTCTTTGCTCCAATGGTCTACATTGGTTGTCAAGGCAACTCTGATTTACAGGGTGCTCTTTCTCATCTGTTTCTGCAGTGAACTGGTGGAGGGATACAACACGGATGGCCCACCACCACCAATGAGTTACCTTGGCTTGTCCAGGCTAAACGGTCCTGGGAGTGCTGAGTCGGCAGCAACCTCTGTCCTCATCTTCCTTTCGGCTGTTGGCTGAGAGTGGTGGCCGGGTTAGCAGTTCAGTCTGCCTCTGTGAAGCTGGGTTTTTCTTCTGTGAGGCTAATTGAAACTGCAACATTGGCCTCATTACCATCTTGTAAAACCCCTCTGAACTAACCAGCTCAGACAGCCATGGTTATAGGCTAAAATCAAAGGCAAGATGAGTCAAAGAATTATGGACAGAGAGTTCAGGCTGTCTTCTAAATATCAAAATGTATGATTAAAACTCAGGGCATCATTCATTTACATATACCAATACGGTTATCAAATTGACAACGTTTCACATTTACCATCAACATAGGCTCGGTGGGGAGGGATGAGCGGGAAGAGATCTCTGAGATGTTTTATTTTGAGCAATCATAATGTCATTCTTCTTACTAGGGTCATGTTTAAGTCACATGGACAAGCAGAATGCCCTCGGGTTGATTTTTTTTAAGCCCAATGACAGTGAACCATTGTGCAGTGAATTAGATTGCTCTAGGTTCAACCTGATTGTATTCCTAAGATCACCAAAAAATGATAATAAGTGAATAAAAGTTAAATCCATTTATTATGCTGCATGCCGCCTGACTACTTTGACCTAAATGAATAATTCTCAATGCAGGCAATTTTGTCCCAGAAGAGACATTTGGCAATATCTGGAGATATTTTTGATTGTCACAAATGGAGCAGGCAGGGCATGATGTTACTGGCAACTGATGGGGGATGCTGGTAAATATTCTACTGTGTATAGGACACAACAGAGAATTTTTTTACCCCCAAATGTCAATAGTACCAAGGTTGAGAAACCCTGATTTAAATAACCAAATCAGAATGTGGGGATATGATTAGTTGAGCAGCTGCTGGTCATTTTTGTGGCTGAGGGGGAGAAAATCAGCATGCTGAAAGTGTATTTGTCAAATAGTTTAAAAGTTCCAAGGACACTTCTAAATACACTAACTCATCTGGCCATGAGTTTGGGGATAAGATAGGAGCAGGAAAGGGAAGGATGTAAACATTATATTCAGAGAGTATTCCATCATGAGTCAAAAATATATGTGCTAATTTATAGAAGTAAAGGCTGACATAAGTTACTGGCAAGATAATTTATGTGCTAGCCTGTTCGCTTTTATAAAATGCAATGACAGCATTGTATTTAAGCAGAAGTCTTCTCTGATTAGAGACAAATATAACTTCATACCTGATTTGCCTAGATATTAAAATATATTTTAAAATTTTAATATAAATCTCCTGTATTGGCCAAAAATTGATGAATGGAATAGAATAAATGTCCTCCAAAACAGACTCTAGTTGATATGAGAACCTTAAAAAATGATAAAGAAGACAAATCAACAATAAAGAGATGGATTATTCAATAAAAGTGATTTTGAGATAATTATTTAGGAGTTGAGAAAAACTTAGTTATTATCTCAACTTCTCTTCATATATCAAAATAAAAGTACAGATGGATTTTAAAAACTAGGAGAAAATTAAATGAATAGTTATCTGCTCTCTGAATGTGGGACAATTTTCTCAAATTCTCAAATGTTCTCAAAATGCCACAGTAGGAGAAATACAAAGGAAAATGTCCCTATGTAAGATAATTTTACCCTTTTGTTTGTTAAAACTCCTCAAAATCAAAACTTGTCAAAATTCAAAAGCAAACCACAGATTCAGAAAGACATTCGTAACACAAATTTTAAAGTGTCACTATTTTTGACTATATAGAGTTCATATAAGATCATTTTTAAAAAAGCATTATCAAATTGACAATTGAGCAGAAGACAGAAAATTTTAGAAAGTTAAAAAAATACAGGAAAACATCTCATTCCATTAGAAATATAAATTAAAATAAGATACCATTTTCTACTTATCAGTTTGCAAAAAGAATTTTTTTTACTTTAAATAGGAAGGAGCTGTTAAAGAGGCTTTCTTATATTCTAGATAGACTATAACTTGGTACTACCCTTCTAGAAGATACACAAATAAGTTCATATTCATAGTTTTTGGCCCACAGAACTCATTTATGAAGATTAAGAGGGGGAAAAAATCTCAAAATATAGAGATAAACAGCTTTACACATAAAGATGTTTGCTGCAATATTATTTTAAATAAAGAATTTCTTTTGAATCTCCTTAATGTTCAATAGTTGAAGTGATGGTTCACTGTGATGCATCCATCCACTGATGTGGAAAATATTTTGTGAAAATTTGAAAAGATACTTACAAAGAATTTTAATAAAATGAGAACCTGCTTGTGTTATAACATGAGGTTAAAAATTTGCTTATGGTTAAGTGTAGTGGGCTGAATGTTAGTCCTCCAAAAGATATGTGCATGTCCTAATCTCCAGAACCTGTAGATATTATCATATATGGCAAAAGATGTGCTTAAATTAAGGATCCTGAGAGGGAGAGAATATGCTGGATTATGTAGGTGGACCCTAAATATCATCACATTTCCCTATAAGAGGAGACAGAGGGAGTTTGGATACAGACACCGAGAAGAGGGCAAGGTGATGTGAAGATGGAACCAGAAACTGGTATGATGCAGCCTCAAGCCAAGGAATGCTGGCAACCGCCAGGAACCAGTCGAGGTAAACAACAGAATCTCCCTAGAGCCTCTGAAAGGAGCACAGCCCTGTTGACACCTTGGTTTTGGATTTCTGACCTCCAGAACTAAGAATAAATTTCTGATTTTTTTTTTTTTTTTTTTGCGGTACGCGGGCCTCTTACTGTTGTGGCCTTTCCCGTTGCGGAGCACAGGCTCCGGACGCGCAGGCTCAGCGGCCATGGCTCACGGGCCCAGCCGCTCCACGGCATGTGGGATCTTGCCGGACCGGGGCACGAACCCGTGTACCCTGCAACGGCAGGCGGACTCTCAACCACTGCGCCACCAGGGAAGCCCAATTTCTGCTATTTTAATCCATCAAGTTTATAGTAATTTGTTACAGCAGCCATAGGAAACTTATACAGTAAGTTTACACTTAACCTTTTAAGAATCTACCAAACAATTTTCTAAAGGGTTTGTACCATTTTACATTTCCACCAGCAGAGTATGGGAGACACCAAGACTGGGAATGGTCAGTCTTCTTCACTTTAGCCATTCTGATCAGAGTATAGTGGTATCTCACTATGATTTTAACTCGCATTTCTTTACTGACTAATAATGTTCAGCATCTTTTCATGCATTTATTTGCCATCTGTAGAGCTTCTTTGGTGAAGTGTACGTTTACAACTTTTGCCTACTTTTATTTTGGGTTACTTGTTTTCTTATTATTGGGTTTTGAGTGTTCTTTATGTAAAACAAGTAACACCTACCCTATGACCTAGCCATTCCATTCTTAGGTATTTACCCAAGAAAAATGAAGACATATACCCATACAAAGATTTGTATACTAATGCTCACAGATGTTTTATTTGTAAAGGTCAAAAACTGGAAACAGTCAAATATTCATCAGCAGGTGAATGGATAAAGAAATTGTGGTATCCATACAATGGAATACCACTAGGCCATAAAAATCAATGAACTATTGGTACATACAACAACAAGGATTAATCTTAAATAATTATGCTGAGTGAAAGAAGCCACACAATAAACATGATACATACTTATGAGTCCACAATTCTAGAAAAGTCAAACTAATCTATAGTGACAGAAAGCAGATCTATGGCTGCCTAGGGATGAGGGCAGTGGGGAGAAGGGATAATTAATGAAGGGAGAAGAGAAAACTTTGGGGTGACATTTAAGTTCATCATCTTGACTATGGTGAAGATTCCCAGGTATATACCTATGTCAAATGTTATCAAATGGTAGACTTTAAATACATGCAGCTCATGGTATGTCAATTACACCTCAGTAAAGCTGTTTAAAAAGTGGCTTAATCTTTCTAAGCCTCAGTTTCCTCATCTATAAAAGGGGACAATAATAGATCCCACCTCATAAGGTTATTTCAAGGATTAAATTGTGGTAGTATTGGAAAAGCACTCTGTTCAGAATCTTGCATACAATGAGCACTCAAAAATGCTAACAATATTTTTGTAAAAATGGTATATAAACTTTTTATCTTGGTATGATATTATATATATATATAATATATATTATATATATTAAAAATGAACTTAGGAAAGAAAGATTAGAAAAGAAATATTCCCAAAGTATAAAAAGCTATTTGACTTTAATTGTGGAATTTGGGGTGATTTTGTTCTATGTTTCGTTTATTTTCCAGATTTTCTACAATAAGTATGTATTGTTTTTACCCAGTAAAAAAATTTATTAAAAAAAAAATGCTAATAATCCCCTAATGAAACAAAGCTCTGCTAAATAAATCACATGGCACAAAGCATACCTGACTCCTGCCTGTTCTTACCCGCTGGCACCCCTGTGAGCCTCCTTCCAACCACATCCCTCTGCACTCTGCAGTCAGTGCTCAGACACGCTGATTGCATGCGTGGTCTCTTACCTGTTTAACACCCTTCCATGACTCTCTCTAACCCTTTAGATAGGGTCCCTGTTCTCAGCACGGCTCCTGCCTACCCCTCTGATCTCACCTTCCTCTACTTTTCCCCTCTCTCTCTTCTCCTGCCCCACTGGCTTTTCAGGACCTCCAGGTTCTTTGGTTACTCCCATTACATCTCCCTTGCTTCATACCATTCAATCTTCCTTCCCTTCCTGCTTTTTATTGACCAATTACCTTTGCATTTAAGGCTCAGCTCAACAGGGAAGTCTTCCTTGACATCCTTTTGTTAAACTCTCCCATAATCCTTTTGGCTAAAATTCAGTGAATTGTTCAGTGGGTCTTCCTAGCTGGTGAGCAATCTAAGAGCTTAACCATGTCTGCGCTGTTCAAAGCAGTGGCCCCTAAACATAGCACAGCTGTAGGCACTTATTACTGGTGATTAAGAAAGGGCTGGTCCACAATCCCACTCCTGGGCATATATCCGGACAAAACTCTAATTTGAAAAGATACATGCACCCCTATGTTCACAGCAGCACTATTCACAATAGCCAGGACATGGAAACAACCTAAATGTCCATCAACAGATGAATGGATAAAGAAGATGTGGTACATACATACAATGGAAAACTACTCAGCCATAAAAAAGAACAAAATAATGCCATTTGCAACAACATGGACGCAACTAGAGATTATCATACTAATAAGTCAGAAAGAGAAAAACAAATACCATATGATATCACTTATATGTGGAATCTAAAATATGGCACAAATGGGCTTATCTACAAAACAGAAACAGACTCACAGACATAGAGAACAGACTTGTGGCTGCCAAGGGGGGAGGGGGTGGGGAAGGAAAGGACTGGGAGGTTGGGATTAGCAGATATAAACTATTATACAGAGGATGGATAAACAACAAGGTATATAGCACAGGGAACTATATTCAATATCCTATGATAAATCATAATTGAAAAGAATATTTAAAGGAAAGACTGTTTATATGTGTATAACTGAGTCACTTCGCTCTACAGCAGAGATTGGCACAATGCTATAAATCAACTATACTTCAATTAAAAAAAGAAAGAAAGGGCTGGCCCAGAATCCCTGGCCAAAGTATTACGGCAGAGGAGAAGGAACATGGGTCGAATCACGAAGACACCACCTGCCTTGGGGCGAGTCATTTCTTCCTGGTTTAACAATAAATATTTATAAAATAGGCCTAAATTATCTCCTAGGACTCCTCTAGATCGAAAATGTAATTGGGTGAAATTGAGGTCATGTCCCATTGAGTTAGAATAATTTCTTGAGTGAATCAGTGTCATCCTCACATGTTCTGACTGCAACCAGCAAAAAATAACTTGCTAGTATAGAAAACTAGAGCAATATCACCAATGAGCTGTCATTTAGTTCTTAGAAACTCAAAGGTCAAAATGATGGGCTTCAGTTATTAGCTCCTCTTGAAGTTTTCTTCTACCTACAAATATTCTAACTTGGCTCACCATCCGTCTACAGCCAGAAACCCTAAAAGCATGGGTGGCCTTGGTTTTGGTCACTCTTGAATTAAATATGCAATATTTAATATGAATTTAAAATAGCACTATTGATTAGCTACATTTCACAAGACAGAGTCTTTTTAGCTTTGGCCCCTCTCCCATGGGTGCCACTGAGTGCCCATCTCATGCCAACATCTCCTGCTGTTTTCCTTGCTAACTCTCCCCAGCACGTGTGTCACTGATTATGTTGGTTCTTTCATCATCCAGGTTCACAAATGAAGAAATGGGGATCTAGAGGGATTAAGTAACTTACGCATAACCACAGGACTGGGTAAGTGACTGAGGCAGATTCACACTTGGGTTGCCTGGTCCAAAGCCAATACTGTCCAGCTGTCGTGTGACTGTCTGAGGGGGAGTTCGTGTTCTCAAGGTCATTAAACGTTTGTCCTATTCTTTCCCTTTTCTTCCCTGTTCGAACCCATGCCAACTTGTCTAATTATCTCCCAGAAGTTGGCTGTTCTTAGGGCAGATGCTACCCTTCAATCTTTGTTGTAGTCTGCTGCAATCCTGTTCCCTTTTCATGGTTTGCACATTTATGTGTACACACACACACACCCCCTAAAGATATACAGATGAAAAAGGATTTTTCTGTGACCGTATCTAGTGTTACTTGTACGACTATGAAACTTTCTAAAAAAGGTTTTATTTGCCCTTAAGTTTTATGTATTTAGATCCCCCCCCCGCACTGAACACTGAAGAATTTACTTAAACCACGTATTTATAACCCTCTTTGTAGCACCTTTTGCAAAGTGGCTTCTTAGTTGAGACGATGATGTGCTAAATGAAAATACTGCAAGTTTTAAAACATTACCCAATGTTTTATGGCAATGATTCTCCAAATTCAACACACACACACACACACACACACACACACACACACACAATCACTGAGGACACTTGTGAAAATGCAGATTCCTGGGTCTTATCCTTCAAAGAATTTGATTTAGAAAGTCTTGGATGGGGCCCAGTAATCTGTACGTTAAACACGCTCACTAGGCAAATCTGATGCAAATATTCTGTGACTCACACCCTGAGAAATGAAGAGAAACTCCGTAGCTTTGGGGGGCTTGGAAAATTTTATAAGGCTTGAAATTCTGTCTATTTGTAATTGTTCACGAAGCCTGTATGCTATGCTAGCATCATTTCCATAAAAAGTGGACATTCAGGAAATTTGGTGGCATGGATGGATAACTGCCCAGAGCCAAAGACCCACGAGTAAGGAATTAGGATCATCTGAATTAAGGATATGGATTTGATCTGTGCAGTAGATATGGAAGAGTTGCCATTTTTCCAATTTTGTTTTGAGGGTGGAGCAGTGGGTTTAAAGAAACTATGCCAGCACTGCTGGGCCTGCCTCTGAACTTCACAGGAGAAACAAATAAACTTGTTTACTTCACTGTTACTTGGGGTTTCGGATACGGCTGAAACTAACGTTGATATGGCCACTTTCCTCCATTTCCTCCCCAGATGCAAACTTAGATTCCTGACTTTTTTTTTTTTTTTTTTTCGGTACGCGGGCCTCTCACTGTTGTGGCCTCTCCCGTTGCAGAGCACAGGCTCCGGACGCGCAGGCTCAGCGGCCATGGCTCACGGGCCCAGCCACTCCGTGGCATGTGGGATCTTCCTGGACTGGGGCACGAACCCGCATCCCTTGCATCGGCAGGCGGACTCTCAACCGCTGCGCCACCAGGGAAGCCCAGATTCCTGACTTTTTAATGACAAAACAGGAGCT
Organism: Delphinus delphis; assembly: GCF_949987515.2. NCBI lineage: Eukaryota > Metazoa > Chordata > Mammalia > Artiodactyla > Delphinidae > Delphinus > Delphinus delphis. The sequence goes on from NC_082686.1 coordinate 141,372,552, forward strand.
AAAAGAGGGATAGGCATGAATTCACCATTCTTTTAGCTGCTGCTGAGGAATTTTCGCATCTCTGGATGCCCCTGAGCTTTGGGGACATGACCACATTGGTGGGTCTTACTTTGAAGAGTTAGGACCTCACATCCCAACCTCCTCCAGAATCCAACAGGGAAGGGATGGTACAGAAGACCGTCTCCAAAGATGGCCACCAATGTTTTCCTTCCCTGTAAGCACACGCCACTCCCCCACTGAAGGTAGGATGCACTTCTCCTCCCTTTTACATTTGGGGCAGCCTTGTAACTTGCTTTGACCAATAGAACGTGGAAGAAGTGATATGCTGGGTCCCGGGACTTCTTAGTCCAAGACTTAAGAGGACTGGAAGCTTCTGCGTCTTCCTTCTTGGAAGCCAGCTTCCATGTGAGAGTTCTGAGCCCCCTCAGACCTCCACACTGTAAGAACATCCAAACTAGCTGTGTGGCAAGGCCCCAGGAGAAACACCAGGTCACCCACAGTTGAGTAAAAGCTTCTTGGAGTTTCTAGCCCAGCCCGGCCACAGCCGACTAGGCTGAATGAGTGATCCCCAGCCAATACCAAGTGGAGCAAGAGAACTGCCCGGCCAACCCTACCTGAAGTCCTGACCCACAGAACTGTGAGAAATCGCAAACCGTTTTTATCTGAAGCCACTGAGTCGTGGGGTGGTTTGTTATAAAGCAATAAATGACTGACACAGCTGGGAGGGGTCATCTGCAGCAGAAGAGAGGACACTGAGGAGGTAAAGAAAGGGCAGATGATGAGAAAAACCTACTCTGCTACCAGTTTGCCTGGTTCCTGTCGCCCCGGCTTTGAGTTTTGAAAAAGGGGACTTAACCATTATTTCCACAGGCAAGTAAATTCTGTGTTCTCAAGGATTAACCTATAGTTCACATTTGGAGCACAATGTATTTAGAGGTTGGAACCGATTCAATGCACTTCAGTACCCACTGCTGACTTCCAAGTATCAGTGCTCATCCAGGTGTCAGACGCTTGCTTTGTATGTAAAGCAGACACGTAATACTGGGTTAGCCCTACCGTTTCCAAGGAGGTATGTCCTAGTGCTATATAACTGTGGACTGTACCCAGTGTAGTGTATCAAGCATGATTCTGGGTAATTTTATGTTCATCAGTACTTTTTAGGACAATCTGTTTATTGAATCTGATTTCACTGTAAAAGAAAAGAATCACAGACTTAAAAAAAAAAAACTTAAGGGGCTTCCCTGGCAGTCCAGTGGTTAAGACGCTGCATTTCCACTGCAGGGGGCACGGTTTCCATCCCTGGTCAGGGAACTAGGATCCTGCATTGCATGCTGCGTGGTATGGCAAATAAATAAATGAATGAATGAATGAATGAATAAATAAATAAACACTTATATTAAAAAAAAAACCTAAAAAACCCCCCAAAACCAAACATATGGTTACCCAAGGGTAAAGGTGGGGGGGAGGGATAAATTAGGAGTTTGAGATTAACAGATACACACTACTATATATAAAATAGGTACTCAACAAGGATCTACTATATAGCACAGGGAACTCTACTCAATATTCTATATGGGAAAAGAATTTGAAAAAGAATGGATATATGTATAACTGAATCACCCTGCTGTACACCTGAAACTAACACATTGTAAATCAACTATACTCCAATATAAGATAAAAAATTTTTTCAAAAGAAGAAAAAAAAGAAAAGAATGAACACCCAGGTATATATGGCCTACTCCAAGAAAACCTTTATTTACTTCACAACAAATGTTCTCAGAGGAAAATTCTCTACTCCAATCCAGCAGAAGACAAGATATTTAAATAGAGAAATTTTGTAAAAGTGCTTTCCAGGGATATCTTAAAAATGTTGATGGAGAATCACTCTATTAAAACTACCTGTTTGGTGACTAAGGATCTTCAAAGTATTTATAGTTCAGTTAATTGCAGACAGAGGGCTTCAGCTTTTCAATTTCTGAAATTAATACAGGATTAAAATGGTGGCTTGGAAGCGCAGTGGCAGCAGTGGTTCTCAGCCCTGGCCAACAGCTAGAAGCACTTGGAGTTCTTCCAGTCCAAGACCCAGAGGTTTGACCTAATTGTTCTGGGTTTTTTTTTTATGCTCTTTAAGGGATTCTGACATCCAGCTATGATTGAGAACATGGTTGAAACAGTTTGGGCCCTGGGGTACTTCTTAGACATGAACATTTCTGGACCTCATCCACACCTCCTGAATCAGAAAGTGGACCTCATGAGAACCGCTGTGCTACGTGATACAAATTAAAAGGGCTAACTGGGGACTTCCCTGGTGGTCCAGTGGGTAGGACTCCACACTCCCAATGCAGGGGGCCCGGGTTTGATCCTTGGTCAGGGAACTAGATCCCACATGCCACAACTAAGAGTCCACATGTCACAACTAAGAAGCCCAAACACCGCAACGAAGATCCTGTGTGCCACAACTAAGACCTGGCATAGCCAAAATAAATAAATAAATAAATAAATAAATATATATATATATATTTTAAAAAAAGGGCTAATCGACTCTATGTCCCTTCATTGTGCCTCAATACCTAATTAAATGTCCATAAATCTAGAGTCCTGCTTACATTCATTAACATCACATTTTTTACAGGATTATAAAAATCTAGTAGAAAAAATTTTTTAAAGTTAAAAGGCATTATTTTATTTCTGATTTTTAATTCACTTTTTGTTGTAACAGAAAGGAAAAGAATAAAAATAACTCCACTGCTACTTTGAAATAACATTATTAACACTTTGATATCAATTTGCTTTTCATAAAAAAATGATTGTATTGTACACATTGTTTTATAACCTTCTTAACCTGCTTTTTCACTTACATCTTTTACATCCTACTGTATTACTAAATATTTTAGACATCATATTTTTAAAGTTGCCTTTAGTCCATCACAGGAATGTGCTAAATATATTTTATCAAAACTTTAACAGTTGTTTCATATTTTTGCTTTTATAAATAATGTTTTCTTCGATTATTAAAAAAGTCGGGTTTTGGGCTTCCCTGGTGGCGCAGTGGTTGAGAGTCCGTTTGCCGATGCTGGGGACACGGGTTCGTGCCCAGGTCTGGGAAGATCCCACATGCCACGGAGCGGCTAGGCCCATGAGCCATGGCCGCTGAGCCTGCGCGTCCGGAGCCTGTGCTCTGCAACAGAAGAGGCCACAACAGTGAGAGGCCCGCGTACCGCAAAAAAAAAAAAAAAAAAAGGTCTGATTTTTTTGGCTGTGCTGTGTCTTTGTTGCTGCGCGGGCTTTCTCTAGCTGTGGCGAGCGGGGGCTTCTCTTGTTGCAGAGCACAGGCTCTAGGTACGTGGGCTTCAGTAGTTGCAGCATGCGGTCCCCAGAGTGCACGGGCTTCAGAAGTTGTGGCGTGTGGGCTCAGTAGTTGTGGTGCACGGGCTTAGTTGCCCCGTGGCATGTGGGATCTTCCCGGACCAGGGATCAAACCCGTGTCCCCTGCATTGGCAGGCGGATTCTTGGTGCACGGGCTTCTCAGTGTGGCGGCTTCTCTTGTTGCGGAGCACGGGCTCCAGGCGCACGGGCTTCAGTAGTTGTGGCATCCAGGCTCAGTAGTTGTGGCTCGTGGGCTCTAGAGCGCAGGCTCAGTAGTTGTGGCGCACAGGCTTAGTTGCTCCGTGGCATGTGTGATCTTCCCAGACCAGGGCTCAAACCCGTGTCCCCTGCATTGGCAGGCAGATTCTTAACCGCTGTGCCACCAGGAAAGTCCTATCAAAAGCCTTTGTTCACATTCATGATGCCATTCTTGGCATCAGTCCCTAGAAGCAGTATTCATAGATCAAAATGTATATACCCTTTAAGGCTATTGATACACATTGAAAAATTGTCCTTAAAAAAAAAGCATCCTTAGACAATTCCCTTGTACCATAGGGTGATGCTATATATCACCACTTTATTTAATCTGTGCCACTTTAGTAACAGGATGAGTTCCTACTATTCTTTAATGAGGTTAAATCTTCTTGTCATTTTAAAAAATTTATAGCCCACTTGTATTTATTTTCATTCTTTGTCCATTCTTTAAAAAATGTGGCTATTCAGTTTTCTTCCTATTGAATTGAAAAAGCTTTTTTTTTCTTTTCTTTTTTTTTTTTGGCGGTATGCACGCCTCTCAATGTTGCGGCCTCTCCCGTAGCAGAGCACAGGCTCCGGACGCGCAGGCTCAGCGGCCATGGCTCACGGGCCCAGCCGCTCCGTGGCATGTGGGATCTTCCCGGACCGGGGCACGAACCCGCGTCCCCTGCATCGGCAGGCGGACTCTCAACCACTGCGCCACCAGGGAAGCCCTGAAAAAGCTTTTTACGTACTAAGGATTACGTTCACCAACATTTGGAGGCAAGAAAAATACGGTAAACACTCAATTGAGTAGCATCAGAATGAGTTAATTTCAATTCCATGTTCGTCGAAAATAAACTATAATCATTTGGTTGAATTACATTATTGTAAATCTGTAAAGAATCAGTATATTTCCTTTTCCTAGGACTGTATTACCCTGAACAAATACAGTACTTCTCTAATGACTGAGTTTATTGTGGTGCCTCATAGTGACTGTTCTGAATTTTCCATCGTATAAAGAGAATGGGATTCAGAAAGTCTGAGTCCTGGCTCCACAGCTACAATTTATACGTCCTAGACTAAGGACGTGCTTTAGTTTCCTCATCTTTGAAACAGAAATAACAAGAATGACCTCTACCTCCAATGGTGACTGTGAGAGACAATTTGCAGGATATGCACACAGATTTCAGAGACTGGCTATCTGGATTTGAATCCCTATGCTGCCATTTAAAAGCTATGGAGTTTGGGCAAGTTCTTAATCTCTTCGGGCTTCAGTTTCCTCACCCGTAAAATGAGGATAATAATAGAATTTACCTATTGGAGTGGTTGCAAGGATTACATGAATGAAAGTCTATATAGCATCGTAGAACAGTACCTGGCAGGTAATAAGCACTATGTATCAACACAACAATCATTACAATAAATAAAAGAATTTGCCTGTTATGTGTTCTCTCTTTTTTTTCTTCTTGCATATTATGAACTCTTTATTTATTTTAAGGTAAAATTTACATACAGTGCAATGCACAATCTTTTTTTTCAAGCTTATGAATTTTTTTTTAAATTGGAGTATAGTTGCTTTACAATGTTGTGTTAGTTTCTGCTGTACCGCAAAGTCAATCAGTTATATGTATACATATGTCCACTCTCCACACTCATGTCAGTGGTGGGCTTATAACTGTTGTAATGGCCACCACAGTCTTGGCAGGTGTAAAGAGCTGAGCTGAATCTCTACCAACCCCAGGATGTACCCTGGAAATGAGTTTCTGAATAGGGCTCTGACATCAACTTGCTTTTTGGTGATTCACCTCTTTCTTCTCAATGTGGAATGCAGCAAAACCAACCTGTTCTTTATTAGCTAGAGTATGACTGTCAAAGCTAACCATGTGGGTTGGTTACTTTGCTTCCATCCCGGAAGTCACCTCCACAGGCAGCCAGCCAGCCAGCCACTAGAGTGTGGACCCAAGGTGCTCTAAGACAGCTCTGCACCAAGTTTCCTTATCTCAAAGGAACTGAGATAGGAAATGCATGGATTTTTAGACGTATTGCCTATAGTTAGGTTAATTAAATTCTGTGTTCTCTGATTTATGCTCTTAGCTAACAAGGAAAATTTTGGTAACTCTTAATATGAATCATAATCAATACAGAAGATGATTAAAAGAACTCTCAGCATTTTGGTCATTTTATCTGATAAAACTCCCACTTTTGTCCCCACGAGTTACACTGTGTAAAAGAAAATATGCCCATATGGAATACGCTTGTGAGTCAAAAACAAAGCCAATGCCCAAAATACAAATCAAAAACACTGCCTAGAACAACAGGCCTCAACTAATGAATTAAAATGATTGCTGGTTTCTTTAAAATATTAAGCCCATCAACGCTTGCCAAGAACCCCTTGGCTAGCTGAGGGATTCGAGCTGCATTGTTCAGCTCGAGATTGAAATCCTTCCATTCATCGTTGACATGTGAGAGACAAGACGAGGCTTTGACAGACAAGGGATGAGGCACCAGATGGTTTCCATCTGTATCTCCACTGATCGCACAATGAAAACCCACCTTCCCTGATCAGAAGGCCACGCGATACGCGGATAATGAATACCCAGTGTTTTTAAAGGAGCGTAATCGCCCTTCCCAACCAGAGACGTATAAATATTAATGAACGCAATCTGGTTCTAAGTAAATTTAGCATGAACTTTTAGCTACCCTCCCCTGACAACTTCCTCCCTCTTTAACTGAATTAAGTTTCAAAGTTCTGTGATTAAAAATAGCAAACCCTGAACTGAAGTTGGATCTGTGGCTGAGGAAAACCTCTCCCTTCCAGCTAGTCACCAGTTAACACAGTTCATATCACTGCGTACTTTTTTTTTTAACCAAAAAAGGGTCTCAGTTTGAATGAATGTTTAAGCAAGTGTGAACAGTGAGCTATAGAATCAATACAAATACACAGGGAACTGATTAGTAATCTATCATTTCCGCCATGCCTATTTCCAAAAGGACTTGAGCAAACTTAGAGATTACTACACGCAGTACCAGGAGTTGTTAAACAAGCTCATTTCTGCAAAGCCCTGGATTACATTATATATTAAACTATTGAACCCTAGGGAAAGAAAAATGATTCTTTCTTTCTTTCTCTCTTTTCACCTATACACACACACACATACACATTTTTCTGCAAACTTAACCGAGAATAACTGAGAGTATTAAAACAGTTTTAATTACTAATATTCAAGAGAAAATAGCAGTTGTTTTTTGGCGGATGAACTTGTTAGTCTTCCTTCTTGACTCACTCCCAGCGGCTTTTATCAAAAATATCAGAAAGAGACTAAGATTTGAAAATTTCCACTAATTCCTTCCATTGCCTCCTTTCCCTTCCATTCAAACAAGGAAGATTTGCATACTTTCTCTAGCTTATGTGTCTTTAATCTGTCTAAGCAATGCATTTTCCAAGAAGCAGATTCTATATTTTCACCACTAACGTTTCCCTGTGGATCAAAGTGGCCAGAATCTTAAAGTGAAAAATGTCGAATCAGTCCAAAGACAGTATAAACAATTAAATCCACATTCTCAACTTTAGTCCCTCATGTGACTTGAAGGAAATAATCCTTTTTCCTCTCCTCCAATATTTATTGTTCTCATTTTGTCAATAAACAAATTTCTATTGAGTACTACTATGTGTCTGGCATCGGCTACTGAAAATCAACGCAATGGACAGTATTGCTATTCTTAGGCACAGATGTTATTTCAGAGACATCCTTCAGATATTGTAAAGAATGTTCTTTGCCATACGGTAGCAGCATCAGGCATAGAGTTGATGGGTGTCTCTATCTCATGTGATCAAACCCATCTCTTAGCCTCCAATCCTCTTTTGGGAATATGCTCTCAGCAGGATTAATTATCAGTGTAACCAGCAAGATTGGTGTTTGTTTAAGGTTCAGCTTCACTAAGTCTTGACAAGCTTTCTTTCACCTTCCCTAGCACAATTTGGTTGTCAGCAGCATGGTCACATGTCAGAATAAAATCAATAAAGCTGGAGTAAAGGATGAGCTGAAGCTTGCAAAGAAAATGCTGAGTAAGTAAAAATGCATTTTGGTTATGTTCAGGGCAAGAAGAATAGGAAGGGCTAGACTCCTGGCTTGAGCCAGATGGTGCAATGTAGCATATGACAAAGGGGAAGGAAAACGGTCCTTCTCCCTGTGGCTTTTGTCATGTTTATCAGGAAGAACGACCCTCAAACTGTAAAGAAGAGACCTGAAATGGTTAATTTTAGTAGTAGACTGAAAAAATGAGAAGATGGAAAGTGAGTACCTAATTGTGTTTAAGTCTCTAGGCTCAGGTGCATTAGATCTTCAGAAGTAATGGAGAGAAACAAGCAACCAACAAAAAGTTTTTCTCGTTGTTGTAGATGAGAAAAGTAAATTTTGTCTTGATTATCAAAAGCGGGACCTGAGGGCAGTGGGGGGAGAAAAGTGGGTGTGGGAAACAATATCATACCGGTAACACCTGTAATTCTAGAAGTTATACTTAAATACATGGTTTATGAATATTATTGAAAGAAAGTGAAATAAGGTAACCAATAAAGAGTAGCAATGGGTTGGCGAGGAGACATAAACAAATATATGATATGTGCTATTTGACAATATGATAAAACAAATATGTTAAATTATATTTTATGTGCATTTACATCAAGGTATACCAGTGGCATCACATACCTATTTCAGCAAGATGCTTGACAAAGTCTTGTAAGGTATCCTGGGGTAAGATAGTAGGATGTGACCTAAATGACAAAGAATGAATAGATGAGTTGAACAGCTGAGAATTAATTAATCAACGTCAATTGAGCTATTGAGCTTTCTCCTGTCAAAAACTGTATCGATGTGGATGCAGATAGAGAGGATTATCATCACTGAATGGTTGTGAATAGTTGAAATAATATAATCATGTATATAAAATGATCTGATAAAATGAATTAGATAAAATTTGGAGAGGAAAATATAAAGTACTGCATTTATTAGAAAACATAATTAGGAAGTACAGGGTGCAGAGTTGAGGGAGACCTGAAGGACAGCTGTTTAGAAGAAAAAAACTGAGTCAACAGAGTGATATGGTGGCACGTATGAAAAAGAAATTGTAGTGAAATCTTAGAGAAAAGAGTGACAGAACATATTCCTTGCCCCCTTCACTCCTGTTTGCCATGGTCACCCTGGTGGCGATGGGGACTTTATAACTTACTGGCATGTGCTATGAGAGGATATCACCATAAGCAAGAGGTAGCCCTGTTTGTTCTGCTATTGATACACTATGGAATCTATCAGGATGCTCCTAATAAACTGGCTGACCTTGGATATAAGTGAATTATGGAATGAAAGATCCAGGATCCTTAGAGCAGGGCAGAAGAATGGAAAACAAAAGAGGAAAAGGAAAGCAAACCTGAGGTGCTCACACAGAAACAGATGGTCCAACGAAATAGAATAGAAAGACCAAAAGCAGTCTCACATAATCGAAATTTTAATTTATGAAAGCCTTGGCATTGAAGACCAAGACGGGAAATTATGCTAGTATAACTGTTTTTCAAATGAGAAAAATGAAATTGGATCCCTATCTCATGCAATAGAACAGAAAAATCCACTCCAGATGCATTGTAGACTTAAATATAAAGGTAAAATTTTAAAACATTTAGAAAAAATATAAAATAGGGATGGAAGGATTTCTTAAGCAAAATTCAAAAATTACTAGGCATAAAAGAACAGACTGATACATCTGGCCACGGTACACACACATACACATACACACACACACACACACACACACACACACACACAACCCTATGAACTAAGAAATAGGGGCTTGATATGAGCAGCAATTCACAAAAAAGGAAACATCGATGGTAAATAAGTATGAAAAGACATTCAACCTCATTAGAAATCAAGGCAATGCTTTTTCAGACCACAATAAAATACATTTTAGATGGGTTAAATTTAAGAGGCTGACATTACCAAATGTTATCAAGGATGTGCAGCAACAAGAACTCTACCACAGGGGCTTCCGGGAAGATGGCGGAAGAGTAAGACGCGGAGATCACCTTCCCCCCCCACAGATACACCAGAAATACATCTACACGTGGAACAACTCTTACAGAACACCTACTGAACGCTGGCAGAAGACCTCAGACTTCCCAAAAGGCAAGAAACCCCCCCACGTACCTAGGTAGGGCAAAAGGAAAAAGAATAAACAGAGACAAAAGGATAGGGACGGGACCTGCACCTCTGGGAGGGAGGTGTGAAGAAGGAAAAGTTTCCACACACTAGGAGGCCCCTTCGCGGGCGGAGACTGCGGGTGGCGGAGGGGGAAAGCTTCGGAGCCGCGGAGGAGAGCACAGCAACAGGGGTGCGGAGGGCAAAACGGAGAGATTCCCGCACAGAGGATCAGGGCCGACCGGCACTCACCAGCCCGAGAGGATTGTCTGCTCACCTGCCAGGGCGGGCGGGGCTGAGAGCTGAGGCTCGGGCTTCGGTCGGAGCGCAGGGAGAGGACTGGGGTTGGCGGCGTGAACACAGCCTGCAGGGGGTTAGTGCGCTACGGCTAGCCGGGAGGGAGTCCGGGGAAAAGTCTGGACCTGCCGAAGAGGCAAGAGACTTCTTCTTCCCTCATTGTTTCCTGGTGCGCGAGGAGAGGGGATTAAGAGCGCTGCTTAAAGGAGCTCCAGAGACGGGCGCGAGCTGCGGCTAAAAGTGCGGACCCCAGAGACGGGCATGAGACGCTAAGGCTGCTGCTGCCGCCACCAAGGGGCCTGTGTGCGAGCACAGGTCACTATCCACACCCCCTTCCGGGGAGCCTCTGCAGCCCGCCACTGCCAGGGTCCCGGCATCCAGGGACAACTTCCTCAGGAGAACGCACGGCGCGCCTCAGGCTGGTGCAACGTCACGCCGGCAGCGCCGCAGGCCCGCCCCGCACTGCGTACCCCTCCCTCCCCCACGCCTGAGTGAGCCAGAGCCACCTAATCAGCGGCTCCTTTAACCCCATCCTGTCTGAGCGAAGAACAGACGCCCTCCGGTGACCTACAGGCAGAGGCGGGGCCAAATCCAAAGCTAAGACCCTGGGATCTGTGAGAACAAAGAAGAGAAAGGGAAATCCCTCCCAGCAGCCCCAGGAGCAGCGGATTAAAGCTCCACAATCAACTTTATGTACCTGCACCTGCGGAATACTTGTATCCAAAACGAATCATCCCAAATTGAGGAGGTGGACTTTGAGAGCAAGATTTATGCTATATAGCTTTGCTTACACCATTTGTTCTAGGGTTCTATCCGTCCATTTTTTTGTTTTTTGTATTTTTAATATTTTTTCTTAATTATTTTTTATTTTAATAAATTTATTATATTTTATCTTTATTTTATTTTACTTTATCTTCTTTCTTTTTTCCTTCCTTCCCTCCTTCCTTCCTTCCTCCCTCCCTCCCTTCTTTCTTTCTTTCTTTCTTTCTACTTCTACTAATTCTTTCTTTCTACATTTTCTCCCTTTTATTCTGAGACTTGTGGATGAAAGGCTCTTGGTGCTGCAGCCAGGAGTTAGTGCTGTGCCTATGAGGTGGGAGAGCCAACTTCAGGACACTGGTCCACAAGAAACCTCCGAGCTCCAAGAAATATCAAACGGTGAAAATCTCCCAGAGATCTCCATCTCAACACCAGCACCCAGCTTCACTCAACGACCACCAAGCTACAGAGCTGGACATCCTATGCCAAACAACTAGCAAGACAGGAACACAACACCACCCATTAGCAGAGAGACTACCTAAAATCATAATAAGTCCACAGACACCCCAAAACACACCACCACACGTGGACCTGCCTACCAGAAAGATAAGATCCAGCCTAATCCACCAGAACACAGGCACTAGTCCCCTCCACCAGGGAGCCTACACAACCCACTGAACCAACCTTAGCCACTTGGGACACACACCAAAAACAACGGGAACTACGAGCCTGCAGCCTGAAAAAAGGAGACCCCAAACACAGTAAGATAAGCAAAATGAGAAGACAGAAAAACACACAGCAAATGAAGAAGCAAGATAAAAACCCACCAGACCTAACAAATGAAGAAGAAATAGGCAGTCTACCTAAAAAAGAATTCAGAATAATGATAGTAAACATGATCCAAAATCGTGGAAATAGAATAGACAAAATGCAAGAAACATTTAACAAGGACCTAGAAGAACTAAAGATGAAACAAACAACGATGAACAACACAATAAATGAAATGAAAAATACTCTAGATGGGATCAATAGCAGAATAACTGAGGCAGAAGAACGGATAAGTGACCTGGAAGATAAAATACTGGAAATAACTACTGCAGAGCAGAATAAAGAAAAAAGAATTAAAGGAACTGAGGACAGTCTCAGAGACCTCTGGGACAACATTAAACGCACCAACATTCGAATTATAGGGGTTCCAGAAGAAGAAGAGAAAAAGAAAGGAACTGAGAAGATATTTGAAGAGATTATAGTTGAAAACTTCCCTAATATGGGAAAGGAAATAGATAATCAAGTCCAGGAAGAACAGAGAGTCCCATACAGGATAATCCCAAGGAGAAATACGCCAAGACACATATTAATCAAACTATGAAAAATTAAATACAAAGAAACTATCTTAAAAGCAGCAAGGGAAAAACAACAAATAACACACAAGGGAATCCCCATAAGGTTAACAGCTGATCTTTCAGCAGAAACTCTGCAAGCCAGAAGGGACTGGCAGGACATATTGAAAGTGATGAAGGAGAAAAACCTGCAACCAAGATTACTCTACCCAGCAAGGATCTCATTCAGATTTGATGGAGAAATTAAAACCTTTACAGACAAGCAAAAGCTGAGAGAGTTCAGCACCACCAAACCAGCTTTACAACAACTGCTAAAGGAACTTCTCTAGGCAAGAAGCACAAGAGAAGGAAAAGACCTACAATAACAAACCCAAAACAATTAAGAAAATGGGAATAGGAACATACATATCGATAATTACCTTAAATATAAATGGATGAAATGCTCCCACCAAAAGACACAGATTGGCTGAATGGATACAAAAACAAGACCCATATATTTGCTGTCTACAAGAGACCCACTTCAGACTAGGGACACATACAGACGGAAAGTAAGGGGATGGAAAAAGATATTTCATGCAAATGGAAACCAAAAGAAAGCTGGAGTAGCAATTCTCATATCAGACAAAATAGACTTTAAAATAAAGACTCTTACAAGAGACAAGGACACTACATAATGATCAAGGGATCGATCCAAGAAGAAGATATAACAATTGTAAATATTTATGCACCCAACATAGGAGCACCTCAATACATAAGGCAAATACTAACAGCCATAAAAGGGGAAATCGACAGTAACACATTCATAGTAGGGGACTTTAACACCCCACTTTCACCAATGGACAGATCATCCAAAATGAAAATAAATAAGGAAACACAAGCTTTAAATGATACATTAAACAAGATGGACTTAATTGATATTTATAGGACATTCCATCCAAAAACAACAGAATACACATTTTTCTCAAGTGCTCATGGAACATTCTCCAGGATAGATCATATCTTGGGTCACAAGTCAAGCCTTGGTAAATTTAAGAAAATTGAAATTGTTTCAATTATCTTTTCCAACCACAACACTATGAGACTAGATATCAATTACAGGAAAAGATCTGTAAAAAATAAAAACATATGGAGGCTAAACAATACACTACTTAATAATGAAGTGATCACTGAAGAAATCAAAGAGGAAATAAAAAAATACCTAGAAACAAATGACAATGGAGACACGACGACCCAAAATCTACAGGATGCAGCAAAAGCAGTTCTAAGAGGGAAGTTTATAGCAATACAATCCTACCTTAAGAAACAGGAAACATCTCGAATAAACAACCTAACCTTGCACCTAAAGCAATTAGAGAAAGAAGAACAAAATAACCCCAAAGTTAGCAGAAGGAAAGAAATCATAAAAATTAGATCAGAAATAAATGAAAAAGAAATGAAGGAAACGATAGCAAAGATCAATAAAACTAAAAGCTGGTTCTTTGAGAAGATAAACAAAATTGATAAACCATTAGCCGGACTCATCAAGAAAAAAAGGAAGAAGACTCAAATCAATAGAATTAGAAATGAGAAAGGAGAAGTAACGACTGACACTGCAGAAAGACAAAAGATCATGAGAGATTACTACAAGCAACTCTATGCCAATAAAATGGACAACCTGGAAGAAATGGACAAATTCTTAGAAATGCACAACCTGCCAAGACTGAATCAGAAAGAAATAGAAAATATGAACAGACCAATCACAAGCACTGAAATTGAAACTGTGATTAAAAATCTTCCAACAAACAAAAGCCCAGGACCAGATGGCTTCACAGGCGAATTCTATCAAACATTTAGAGAAGAGCTAACATCTATCCTTCTCAAACTCTTCCAAAATATAGCACAGGGAGGAACACTCCCAAACTCATTCTATGAGGCCACCATCACCTTGATACCAGAACCAGACAAGGATGTCACGAAGAAAGAAAACTATAGGCCAATATCACTGATGAACGTAGATGCAAAAATCCTCAACAAATACTAGCAAACAGAATCCAACAGCACATTAAAAGGATCATACACCACGATCAAGTGGGGTTTATTCCAGGAATGCAAGGATTCTTCAATATACGCAAAACAATCAATGTGATACACCATATTAACAAATTGAAGGAGAAAAACCATATGATCATCTCAATAGATGCAGAGAAAGGTTTCGACAAAATTCAACACCCATTTATCATAAAAACTCTGCAGAAAACAGGCATAGAGGGAGCTTTCCTCAACATAATAAAGGCCATATATGACAAACCCACAAGCAACATCATCCTCAATGGTGAAAAACTGAAAGCATTTCCACTAAGATCAGGAACAAGACAAGGTTGCCCACTCTCACCACTCTTATTCAACATATTTTTGGAAGTTTTAGCCACAGCAATCAGAGAAGAAAAGGAAAGTAAAGGAATCCAAATCAGAAAAGAAGAAGTAAAGCTGTCACTGTTCGCAGATGACATGATACTATACATAGAGAATCCTAAAGATGCTACCAGAAAACTTAGAGCTAATCAATGAATTTGGTAAAGTAGCAGGATACAAAATTGATTCACAGAAATCTCTGGCATTCCTATACACCAATGATGAAAAATCTGAAAGTGAAATTAAGAAAACACTCCCATTTACCATTGCAACAAAAAGAATAAAATATCTAGGAATAAACCTACCAAAGGAGACAAAAGACCTGTATGCAGAAAATTATAAGACACTGATGAAAGAAATTAAAGATGATACAAATAGATGGAGAGATATACCATGTTCTTGGATTGGAAGAATCAACATTGTGAAAATGACTCTACTACCCAAAGCAATCTACAGATTCAATGCAATCCCTATCAAACTAACACTGGCATTTTTCACAGAACTAGAACAAAACATTTCACAGTTTGTATGAAAACACAAAAGACCCCAAATAGCCAAGGCAATCTTGAGAATGAAAAACGGAGCTGGAGGAATCAGGCACCCTGACTTCAGACTATACTACAAAGCTACAGTTATCAAGACAGTATGGTACTGGCACAAAAACAGAAAGATAGATCAATGGAACAGGATAGAAAGCCCAGAGATAAACCCATGCACATATGGTCACCTTATCTTTGATAAAGGAGGCAGGAATGTACAGTGGAGAAAGGACAGCCTCTTTAATAAGTGGTGCTGGGAAAACTGGGCAGGTACATGTAAAAGTATGAGAGTAGATCACCCTCTAACACCATACACAAAAATAAGCTCAAAATGGATTAAAGACCTAAATGTAAGGCCAGACACTATCAAACTCTTAGAGGAAAACATAGGCAGAACACTCTATGACATAACTCAGAGCAAGATCCTTTGTGACCCACCTCCTAGAGAAATGGAAATAAAAACAAAAATAAACAAATGGGACCTAATGAAACTTCAAAGCTTTTGCACAGCAAAGGAAACCATAAATAAGACCAAAAGACAACCCTCAGAATGGGAGAAAATATTTGTAAATGAAGCAACTGACAAAGGATTAATCTCCAAACTTTATAAGCAGCTCATGTAGCTCAATAACAAAAAAAAAAAAAAACCAATCCAAAAATGGGCAGAAGATCTAAATAGACATTTCTCCAAAGAAGATATACAGACTGCCAACAAACACATGAAAGAATGCTCAACATCACTAATCATTAGAGAAATGCAAATTAAAACTACAATGAGATATCATCTCACACCAGTCAGAATGGCCATCATCAAAAAATCTAGAAACAATAAATGCTGGAGAGGGTGTGGAGAAAAGGGAACCCTCTTGCACTGTTGGTGGGAATGTAAATTGATACAGCCACTGTGGAGAACAGTATGGAGGTTCCTTAAAAAACTACAAATAGAACTACCATATGACCCAGCAATCCCACTACTGGGCATATACCCTGAGAAAACCATAATTCAAAAAGAGTCATGTACCAAAATGTCCATTGCAGCTCTATTTACAATAGCCCAGAGATGGAAACCTCCTAAGTGTCCAACATTGGATGAATGGGTAAAGAAGATGTGGCACATATATACAATATTACTCATCCATAAAAAAAACGAAATTGAGCTATTTGTAATGAGGTGGATAGACCTAGAGTCTGTCATACAGAGTGAACTAAGTCAGAAAGAGAAAGACAAATAGCGTATGCTAACACATATATATGGAATTTAAGAAAAAATAATGTCATGAAGAACCTAGGGGTAAGACAGCAATAAAGACACAGATCTACTAGAGAATGGACTTGAGGATATGGGGAGGGGGAAGGGTAAGCTGTGACAAAGCGAGAGAGAGGCATGGACATATATACACTACCAAACGTAAGGTAGATAGCTAGTGGGAAGCAGCTGCATAGTACAGGGAGATCAGCTCGGTGCTTTGTGACCGCCTGGAGGGGTGGGATAGGGAGGGTGGGAGGGAGGGAGATGCAAGAGGGAAGAGATATGGGAACATATGTATATGTATAGCTGATTCACTTTGTTATAAAGCAGAAACTAACACACCATTGTCAAGCAATTATACTCCAATAAAGATGTAAAAAAAAAGAACTCTACCACAGTGCTGGAGGGAGTGTCAATAGGTTCAACTTCTTTAAAAAATAATTTTGAATTAGTAAGGAATGCATTTACCTTCTGACCCAGCAATTCTATCCCTAGAGAAACCCTTACTCACGTGCACCAAGAGACCTGTTCAAGAAAATTCACAGCAGCATTGTTTGTAATAGCAAATCACTGGAAATAAACTCCTTCAACAGGAAATAACCCAAGAGTCCATCCATAGAAAAACAAATAAAGTGATATGTTCACACAACAGAATATTACGCAGCAAGGGTAAATGAGCAAGTTCTAGCCTTACATAATAGGTAGAGCTTAGAAATACAACTGTGAATGAAAAAGCAAGTTACGGGAAATTATATATGGCATGCTACTATTTTTATAAAGCCCATAGACAAGCAAAATTTTAAAATATTTATTATTTAGGGGAGATATACACACATAATAAAACTTTTAAAAATTCCTTATGATAAACATAGAATTTATAACTATATCTCAGTGGAGTGAGATAGGAGATAGGATGAACAAGGAACATTGTATATATTCAATATCAACTATATTGCAATGTCCTACTTCCTAAACTGGGCAATAATTTCATGGGAGATGTATTTCATTATTAAGTTTCATAGCCTGTGTGTGTGTGTGTGTATAGTAAGATGTAAATATTTATAACTAAAATAAATTAAGGAAAGGACACACACACACACCCCCAAGCAAAGCAGGCCTTCTTAACCCCATCAAAGCTGACCACATGGGCTTCCCTGCTGGCGCAGAGGTTGGGAGTCCGCCTGCCAATGCAGGGGACACGGGTTCGTGCCCCGGTCCGGGAAGATCCCACGTGCCGCGGAGCGGCTGGGCCCGTGAGCCATGGCCGCTGAGCCTGCGCGTCCGGAGCCTGTGCTCCGCAACGGGAGAGGCCACAACAGTGAGAGGCCCGCGTACCGCAAAAAAAAAAAAAAGCTGACCACGTAGCACTTACAAGTGATCAAGGTGTAAAGGAAAGTTTTGCTTCTTTCTCTGGATATCAAGTGGGTTATCAGTCAAGCTGCAGCTTAAAATGCTTTCTTTCTGTCTTTCTGGAAATGGGCTGGTCTGTCCAACTTTCCATTTATTCTATGTCAATAAGGCAATATGACAGAGGTACACTTTCCAATTAAGGGAAAAGAACATCTCAGCTGTACTCAGTATGATTAAACTACAGCTGCATATCATCTTCAATCCTAGGAACCATATTTTGTGAGAAGTATTTGACAAACTGGGGAGTTTCTAGGGGAAGCTAATGTAGACAGGAGGATGTCAAAAATCCATTTCAGATGAACGGCTAACTAGATCTGAACTTGAGCCACTCAACTGTGAGAAGAGAGAGATTCGGAAAAATGAGGTAGATGACCTCAAAACTGAAAAAGAAATGCTGTCAAGTTTAAACATTTTTAGCTTTATTCTGCATACAGAGTGGCCACCTACTACTAATGGGTAGAAATATATTGAAGCTGACTGAAGCTTTGAAAATTAAAATACCAGCTCACAGCAGCTAGCAGGATGAGTAACTGGAGGACGGCCTATTATAGTTCAAGAATTACCTAGAGCTGTTACAGAATGTTATCCTTTAAAAGAAAAACAAAGCTTAGAACCTTTTTCCTTATAATGGATTATATTTTATAATGCAGACCACAGGCTTAGTATAGTTTTGGTCTAAAAATCTAATAATACTAGATCATATGTACCTTGAGCTTAAGTATATCATTTATTTTTTCCTCCTTGTAATTCAGTTCCAGAGACAGTGGTAAAGAATGAATGACTGTGGTCCTTAGGAACCATCTAACTCTATGGAAGTTACTTAATCTCTTTGAGCCTCGGTTTCCTCAGCTATAGAAAAGTATCTCTCTGCACGATGCCCCCCTCCCAATATGTCCACATTCTAGTCCCTGGGACCTGTGATTATGGTACCATATTTTTGTAAATGGGATTAGGTGAAGGATTTCATGATGAGGAAATCATCCTGGATTAGCTGATAGGCCCAGTATAACCACAAAGGCCCAGTATAATCACAAAGGTTCTTAGAAGAGGGATTCAGGAGGAAGCAGAGGCAGAGGAGAAGATGAGGTGATGATGGAAGCAGAGACTGGAATAATGTCCTTTGAAGATGGCAGAAGGGGCCATAAGCCAAGGAAAAGAGGTGGCCGCTAGAAGCTATAACAGCCAAGGAAATTGGTGCTCCCCACAGAGCCTACAGAAGGAACCAGGTGTGCAGACCCCTTGACTTCAGTGCTGTGGAACTCATTTCAGAATTCTGACCTCCAAACTCTAAGATCATACTGATACATCTGTGTCGCTTAAAGTAACTAACTTGTGGTAACTTGTTACTGCAGCAATAGGAAATGAATACATCCTCTCACAGGGTTTTGGTGAGGATCCAGTGAGATAACCCAGTAAAAAGTTCTTGGCTTCTCAAAGGGGGAAGGGGGTGGTGGGATGAATTGGGAGACTGGGATTGACATATATACACTACTATGTATAAAATAGATAACTGAGAACCTACTGTATCCCATAGGGAACTCTACTCAGTGCTCTGTGGTGACCTAAATGGGAAAGAAATCTGAAAAAGATGTATGTATATGTATGGCTGATTCACTTTGCTATACAGCAGAAACTAATACAACATTGTAAAGCAATTATACTCCAATAAAAATTAATTTAAAAAGAAGTTCTTGGCTTCTATTACTGTTATCATCCACCTAATTTATTACCCCCCAATGAAGGTTCAGTCTCACAATCAACTGTATTAGTGTGCCCTTAGTTATCTGCCCTCACAAGGCATTTTTATACCTTTGTGTATATCGATGAGGTTGGGAAAGGGTTCTGGGCGGGAGTCAGGCATTCACAGCCATTAATGGTGCGGGTCCTGACAGGTGCTTGTCTTCTCCAGGTCATTCCTCAGCCATAAGTAGAGACTAGATCCTTTCAAGCTCTAAAGTTCAATGATTATATGCTCTTTTAGGTAGCCCAATAAATGGTTTCTGAGTCCACCCTCTCTCCCTCTCTTCTGGTTGAACCTCTAGCCAGTGGCTGAATTATCTAGTGCCAACTGCCCCTAGGTTACCTTTGCTCTGGGCACTGATTAACCAGGCAGACCTAATTCCATGATTAAAACAAACAAACAAACAAACAAAAAGATGAAAAGAGGTGGAGCAGTTCCTAGCTTAAATTTATCCTTAAAAAGGTATTCAATGTTTTACAAAGAAGGTTCTTAGCAAAAAAGCTTAGCTCTAAGAGTCCATATAGACTTCCCCTGGGTCCTTCTGTCTTTAATTCAAGGCTATCACTTTCAAGAACAGAGTTGGCTGGCCATTCTCACCAAGTGCTCTGCCCAGGCTCTTATCCTCCGAAGTGGCAGGACGTTTGACACACTTTCCTTGTTGCTAAAGGTGTAGATAACAGGACATGTGCATCAAAAATGACCAAAATAGAACAGGCACCAAAGTGCCGTGGAACACAACCTCTCTTTCCTATCTCTGCTTTTTCCAACTCACCATGGAGAGAAAGTCTGTGAGAAAGCTTTGCCATCTATAAATTATTCTGCAAATGCAAAGAATTCTTTTTTTTTTTTAAACTCAGTGTTGGGTTAGATGTCTTGATAGAGACATGGACCATATTCAGCCGCCCCACAGAAGAACAATTACTTCAACCCGAGGAAATCCAGAAAACTTCGTAAAATCATTGTGAAAGAAGAATAGATCTTAGCTAGAGAAAATGAGGAGGATATGTTGGGGAGAAAAAAACAATGATAGTGCAAAGGCAGAAAAGCCTCCTGTAAAAATAGTAAGAAGTTTGTGTGTCTGGCATACAGAGGGGAGGGACAGACAGTAGCAGGAGAGGGGGCTTAGGTCCCTCCTGGGCTTCTGAATTTTATCGTGCAGAGTTCAATCATCATACGGGACAGGGCGTGTTCAGGTTGCGTTTTTGGAAAATAAAAATCGGGTAGAGGGATCCAGGATGCTGGGGTAGCCTAGGCCTGGGATAGGGGCTCTGGCCTGGGGATGCAGGGAAGGTGCTGGATGGGAGCAACCTTCACTGGCAACACCTGGATGTTGGGGAGAAGTCCGTAATGGCCTGGAGGTTTCCAGCTTGGCTCATAGGTGCAGGGCGACATCACTGGCCAGTCATCGGAAACAAGGGGGAGGTGGGGGGGGGGGAGAGTGAGAGAGCAAAGTTTAAACCACAGGCGCTAAACCTAGGACACTGGATGGATGGGACGTGGAGAAAAACTCAGAACACTAGAGAGTAGAGCCACTTAGGCCAAGCGAAGCAAAGGGGACAGGAAATGTGTGAGCAGAGGGACACTGAGAGAGCAAATGTAGAGCAATGAGCAGGGCAGGGCGCTGGTCACTGGGGCAAGGGCACGAGGAGTCCACAAACTCAAGGGCAGACTGGGTGGCCCAGCGCCCCGCCGAGAGCAAGTGAGACCTCCGCACATGCGCAGGAGGGGAGGCCGCATCTCACCCTAACTCGGTAACTCGCTACGCTTAGCAGGAGCCTTGTGCAAGATCCGAGCTCGCCACGTTCGCTCGAGGAGCCACGGGGACGGAGGTTTCCCATGGTCTCAGGATGCCAGGTGCAGAGCCCAGCTCCAGCCACAACCACTCAAACACCGAACATCGAATCCGTCCCCAGCTTACAAGCAAGATGGGAAACAGTGAGCACGTGGACCCAGCAATGAAACCAAAGCCGGCAGCGGTGCGCACGCACGCAGATGCTCCACGGGCCGTCTGCTCAGCCTCCCCAGCCTGCTTAGCAAGAGTAGACCTCTATTTACAACAGCCAGGACGTGGAAGCAACCTAAGTGTCCATCGACAGATGAATGGATAAAGCAGATGTGGCACATATATACAATGGAAGATTACTCAGACATAAAAAGAAACGAAATTGAGTTATTTGCAGTGAGGTGGGTGGACCTAGAGTCTGTCACACAGAGCGCAATAAGTCAGAAAGAGAAAAACGAATACCGTATGCTAACACATATATATGGAATCTAAGGAAAAAAAAAAAAGGTCATGAAGAACCTAGGGGTAAGACAGGAATAAAGACACAGACCTACTAGAGAATGGACTTGAGGATATGGGGAGGGGGAAGGGTAAGCTGTGACAAAGTGAGAGAGTGGCATGGACATATATACACTACCAAACGTAAAATAGCTCGTGGGAAGCAGCCGCATAGCACAGGGAGATCAGCTCGATGCTTTGTGACCACCTAGAAGGGTGGGATAGGGAGGGTGGGAGGGAGGGAGACGCAAGAGGGAAGAGATATGGGAACATATGTATATGTATAACTGATTCACTTTGCTATAAAGCAGAAGCTAACACATCATTGTAACGCAATTATACTCCAACAAAGATGTTAAAAAAAAAAAAAGGAGTAGACCGCTAGGCCTCAGTCTAATTAATTGTCTTTCATAAGCGTAGGAAAAAACTTTTTATTGAAGTACAGTGGATTTACCATGTTGTGTTAGTTTCAGGTGTACAGCAAAGTGATTCAGTTATATATATATATATAAGTTAAATATATAAATATATATATATATATTCTGTTTCAGATTCTTTTCCCTTATAGGTTATTACAAGATATTGCATATAATTCCCTATGCTATACAGTAGGTCTTTGTTGTTTGTTTTATACATAGTAGTGTGTATATGTTAATGCTAAAATCCTAATTTATCCCTCCGCCCCTTCCCTTTTGGTAACCGTAGGTTTTTCTATGTCTGTGAGTCTATTTCTGTTTCGTAAGTAAGTTCATTTAATCACAGCTTAAGTGACTAGAGAAATCAAAGAACCACATAAATGCTTATACACAGGATAATCATTAAAATATGCCCTTAAGAGCAAGGGCTGGGGAGAGAATAAAAATGACCCTGATGTACTGAGAAGGGGACTGGATTGACCCCAACGTGAGTCAGGAAACAACCGAATCCCTGTCTGATGAAAAGGAAGAGAAAGGAATGATATTGGAATGGCAATGTTAGTATCTGGGAGTAAGTACGGGGGACTGTACTTTTCTCATCATAAGGAATATGCAAAGGACATCAAAGAGCTGCTGCTTTTCTAAGGGAGGAAAGAGCAGCAAGAGAAGAATGGCAGGAGACTGGGTGACAGAGAGGAAGGGCCAGCGCCGTGGGCCCGGGGGTGTGGGGCGGTGAGGAGGCCAGGCACCCCTGGAGGTGCTTCGCCCAGGCCTTCAGGTCAGGAGGGCGACCTTTCTGAACACGTGGCGTCAATAACACGGGCTGGACCCATCGCTGGACTAAGAAAGGCAGAGTCAGAACTCACGGGTCAGGTTCCTCAAAAAGATATATCTTCATCTCTATTTTGCTGAGTTTTTAAAACTATATCTGCTTGTGTAAGTTAGAAGATTAATGAGAGCAATTAGTATGTTTTAGTTTCACCTTGAGCCTGGCTGTCAGAAATAAGAAGAATACAAGTTATCGGGAAAGCATTCCACAGCCCAGGCACCTGACACCACCCTGGAGCACTGATTCTCTGAGGTTGCCATTCCGAGCTTGGAGCATCCGTTATTCGCAGGATGGGCAGCTGGAAGATCAAGTGCACTCTCTGTCCAGCTTCTCTGAGCTGCTCTGGGCACTGTAAGCATAATTATAATACCATGGACCTGCTCACATTATGATCAAACAGTCAGTTAATCAATACTAAAAACAGATCCATGTCAAAAATTTCCAATTCTCACATCTGGCTGTGGTAGTAAAATCCACTGGAAAATGAACCCCCTTAACTCTAAATGCAAAGGGTGAATTCTAAAGAAATGATTCGGTCCCTACATCAATCATATGTGTATATGGACCAGGCCCTTTTTCCCCATTAAGCATAAAAAGGGGTGAAAGATCTATGTTCTTTCTCTGGATTTATGCAAGGCCCGGCTGTCTACATGGCCAAAGCCAGAAAGGAAATACAGGGAAGAAGATGAACATACTTTTGGACCCAAAGAACAAATGTTCAACAGGAAATGGGTTGAACCCTCCTCTGAGCTCCTACAGAACTCTGTCCCTCCCGGGGGACAGATCGTCATCTCCACCTGAAATCTTTTTATTTACGTTCATACCTCAGCTCTCCTACTTACTTTGGAAGCTCTTCACGAGCAGGACTGCATTTTAAAACAGCATCTGAATAACTCATGTCTGTCGTGGGCTCTACACGTTCCTACGACGCCCTCAGATGCACGACCTCCCTTGGTCTACTGTCAGGCAGGTGCGTGAGAACATTTTCCTCACTTCATATACAACGACACTGGGACAAGAAAATCTAACCGACTGGAAGGTCACGTGGCTGTCAGCTTAAGTCCAGAGTCAGGAATCACACACGTCAGTCTAGACTCCCACACCAGGCCTCTTTCCTCACACCAAGCTTTTCCTCCTCACCCACACGCCACGCCAGACGCCGGTGATCAGCGCATCACGGGAAGGATGTCTGGAGAGAAGAACAAAGGAGCAGAAACACACGGCGGCTGATAACCCCTGCAACACTGTTGCCAGATGCGTGAAGCCTCTGATCTGTTCACCGGCATTACAGAGTCAGGTCGCACTGCCATTCAGAGAGGGAACAAAACAAGGGGTGTGTGTGTGTGTGTGTGTGTGTGTGTGTGTGCGCGCGCGCACGCTCACGCATGTAGAGCACTTTAGTGGACAAAGTGATACGATGAGATGTTGCAGTGGGGCGGGCCCTCGGAGGGCATCTCTTCCAGGGTTGCCGGAGGGTCCTCAGGCTGCAAAGCCTGAGCCTGCTGGGGATGCTTTTGGCAAAATGACCTTCTCTTCACCCATGCCCAGAATAGGAACTTAGGGGAAGTGATGTCTTGGCCGAATTATTAGCACCGGGTAAGCGGGCAGATGAAAAGGCAGAAGCTCCTGTGTGCAGAGGGGCAAGAGGTTACAAATGATCCAAAGAAAGGCAAAGGTGGTGTCTTGGATAAGCACCCCTAGAAGCAGAGCCTCCGATGACAATTCCCGTGCAGGTCAGGGCTCTTAGGAGAACATCTGAGGGAGTGAGGGAGGTGTGATGGGGCAGAGGGAAAAGCAGTGAAGATGTGGGTCAGGGCAAGTCAGCCTGACCCACCAGGAGCTCTGCGGCCTGAATCGCTCCTCAGAGGCTGTCCTGCACACAGACCAGGGGACTGCGCGGGCCCAGCTCTGTGTCAGCCAGGCATCGGCCAAGGGCTGTCCCCGGGAATGGGGGCCACCACCTCCCAGGCCTCTTTGGGTGAGGCAGGTGTCATCAGCCAGGGGCAATGCTACAGGGGAGGGTGCAGATGTGAGGAGCTGGCAGCCCCTGGAGGATGGGCACAGTAACTGTGTGCCCTGTGAAGGGGACCTGGGGGCACACGAACAGCACCTGCTACAGGCAGCTTCTCACTCCTAGAAGAATCTGCATTCCACATCGGTGGCCTAATTCACAGGCAGATGCCCTCTCATGGGGAATCTGGGCAGCCTGGAGGAGCCAACCTTCTGCCTAGAAACGTGCTGTGTCACCTCCGACTGTATAAAACCATATCCCTAAGTTTCTGTACTCTACCTTTAATGAAGCTTTCTAGCCTTTAACTGTGTATGTTGGTGTCTTTTGGTCCATCACTGTCACATGATGACAATGCACGCAAAAGACTCCACGGATCTGCCTCCCTCCACCCCAGTGGCTATTTGTACGTCTCAGGGAAAGTGGGTTCAGTAACCTTCAAAGGAAGCCCAGTCTATTTGGGTATTAAGTACAGTAAGTCCCCTACATACGACGAGTTCTGTTCTGAGAGCGCGTTCGTAAGTCCAATTTGTTCGTAAGTCCACCCAAGTTAGCCTAGGTACCCTATTAACGCAATCAGCTATACACGGCTGCTTTTACGCTTGCTTCCAGACAGCCTGGGCTTAAAATAAAGATACTGTACTACTGTACTCTCTACAGCACTGTACAGTACAGCATACAAAAGCACAACCACTCGTAGGGGATGCATGCACGTGACAGCGTACACCAGACACGTGATCTAACTTACGTGATGGGACATGCGAATGCACGTTCGCAGCTTTGAAAGTTCACAACTTGAAGGTCTGTAGGTAGGGGCTTACTGTACATGTTAGTGATTACTTCCTAAATTTAAGCAAAAATCTATTTCCTTGTAACTTCCATTCACCAAAGTCATGGAAAGGAAGTTCTAATCCTTAGATAACTTCTCTTCCACAGGCAAAAGACCCACGCGAAGATTATTCCACAATATTGTACGTGATGTCAAGTCTGCTCACCCATCTGGTTCCTGCCCATTGGAGAAATTCCAGTTTGTCTCTGACCCCATAAAGAGGTGTCCAGAACTACCCAACCCTGCAGCAGTGGTATGACCCACATATGCAACGGAGGACTATTCTTCTTGTTCTGTACTCAGCAGTTCAATTAATAGAGTTTTTAAAATTAACTTCATGATTCAAACAGGCCCCATTACGTGCCCCAATGTACCACTGATTTATGCCAACTTGTAAACAACTCATCTAAATATTTTTGCATATGCTGTCTGTCTCACCCCATCCCTAGTTTCTAGATAGATTTTTTAAATCTAACTATAGGCTTTTACACCTACTCAACTACAGTTTATCTTGTTAGATAAACATCATCATTTCAACCTGAAATGATCTCTTGGGATCCTAATTCTGTTACTCAAAGTATGTGCTATGTTTCTAGGCTTCATGTCAACCCCAACTTTGATAAATATGTAATCTATATCCTCACTAAAATTATTGATATAAAACAACACCTTGATAGGGCCACGGGGGGGATTCTCATAGCCCACCGTTAGGGACTACCCTCCCAGGAGCCACTGTCGTTCTCCCACAGATTAATTCACGCTTGTTCCCAGACCCAGTCTAAATTTGACGATGAGTTTACTCCTTCAGCTATGTATTCTGATATGCTGAGTTTCGAAGAATGTAAAATAATTTTCAATAAAATATTTGCACTTACATTCATTTAATAGAATATAAAAACAGAATATGAAGCTGGTAATAGTTTTATGAATAAAAATAATCCAAGGAGACAAAGGCCAAATATAGCATATGATTTCAGAATTTAAAAATTGTTTTCTCCCATTGAGAAGAGGATGACAAGTCTAGAGACGCCCAATGGGAGCCCTGGATGGGGACATATGGAATGCCCCTGTCCTAAGGAAAACAGGTGACAAGGCTCACTGCATTATTTCTCTATTGCTGCACAGCAAATTACCACCAGTTGAGTAGCTTAAAGCAACACAATTTATTATCCATGGGTCAGGTTAGCTCAGGCCCCTACTCAGATCTCATCAGGATGAAATCAAGGTGTTGCCTGGGGCTGCAAACATCTGAGGTTTGGGGTCCCCTTCCAAGTGCACTGGCTATTGGTGCAATTCAGTTCCTTGCGTTGCAAAACCGAGGTTTGCATTTTCCTACCTGCCTGCCAGCTGGGGGCCGCTCTCACCTCCTATAGGCCCGCTGCCCTCCCCTGCCGTGCGGCCACAATACAGCAGTTCGCTTCTTCAAGGCCAGCAGCAGAATCTCTCTCTGCATTCTGCTAAAATGGAGTCTTGTGTAAAGTAGTTAAGCGAGGGACAATCCCATCATGTTCCCAGGTCCTGTTCAAGGCGAAGAAAGGGGATCACAGGGGGCGGGGCGTGCACAGGGGGCGGGGCGTGGGAATCGTCTCCGACTCCCACCTCTCCCAGTGATTAACACGGGGAAGCACAGGGAAGGTCCGGAGCAGGAAAGAGGGCTGGAGAGGCCCTCTGTGCCCTGCCCTGGAGTTTGAACTTTATCCCAAAAGCAGTGGAGGCGGATTGAGGGATGCCTCTCCCTTTGGGGATGTGCAGGAACATGTTGCAAGTCGCAGAGGTTAGGAAAGCATTCTAGGAAGTACAGCACTCCAGGACAGTATCATGGAATGAACCAAGGCAAGACACGTAAAGCACAATATCATCTACATACACACCTGAATCACGTGTTGATAATTTACCCCCTCACTTGCCTACATGACACCTTGAGAAAGGTGCGCTTTGCTCTGCTGCGGCTAGGGTGAGGTGTATATACCCTTCACACACCAGACAGAAAAAAACAAAAATATTTTGCGTCACTAGAGAGCCTTCTCCAAACAGAAACATCCTGTACAACACTAATCCCTAAAATTTAAAAAAAAAAAAATTTTTTTTTAAACACTTGAGCCTATTCCTTTAAGTTGCTGGCCCCCCCAAGAAAACACATTTAAAACCAGAAATAAAGTCACAGATGTAGAAAACAAACCTGTGGTTACCAGCAGGGGGGAAGGGGAGGGAGGGATAAATTGGGAGACTGGGATTGACATATACATGCTATTGCATATAAAATAGATAACCAACAAGGACCTGCTGTACAGCACAGGGAACTCTGCTCAGTACTCTGTAATGACCTATATGGGAAAAAAATCTAAAACAGAATGGATATATGTATATGTATAACTGAATCACTTTGCTGGACACCTGAAACTAACACAACATTGTAAATCAACTATACTCCAAGAAAAAAGAAAAGAAAACACGTTTATCTCTGACTTTTGGACAGCTATCAGCAGACATGTGAGGACCCACACAGATGGGATAAGCACGTGAGGAACTGCTGTTTTTCCACCAATTTGGATTTTGAACAGATTAACTATAGTTTCATGGTCTGTTTCCTTTTCTTTTCTTTTCTTTAAATACCTGCTGTATCCTTTATTCAAATTGGTTCTTCTAAAGGCTGGACTCCTCCAAACATTACAAATAAAAACACATTATGTTCCAATTGTCTTTGAGTTTTCCATTCACAACTCTGTCTATACACTGTAACCTTGAGGACAATCACAATGTTTATTCTAAAATATAATAATGATAAGAGCTAACTGAAAGCTACACACTACATGCCAGGGACTGTTCTCAGAGCTTCATATCCTCACACTCAGATGAGGAAACTACGGCACAGAAAGTTTAAGTAACTTGGAGATTACATAGGTTACTAGTGGTGGAGCTTGGCTGTGAACCCAGGCAGAATGGTCTGCCTTAGTTCCCAGCCTTGCAGTGAAAACAAATGCCAACTACTCTATGAAAGGGTTCCTTGGACGTACTCAGTAAATGATCACTGACCACCAATGACTACTTTTGAGGTGGCAGAGTCAAAAGTATATAAAAATTAAAGTCTAATCACTGTAAGATTATGTTACAGATGTGAGGGGCACAAAAAACAGTAGGATCAATAAATCCAAAAGGTAGTTCTTTAAAATAAGTCAAATAAACCTCAGAATTATACAATAAACCAAGAAAAAGAGAGAGAAACACAGATATTAAAATTTTAGAAATTATGAGTGAATACTGTGCTCAACTCCATGCTTATTATTTTAAAAATACTAAGATAATCTTTAGTTATAATTTGAATCACTGAAATGCACAAGCATAAACAGACACATTGAATAGACCCAAGTGATTAGAGAAAACAAACAACTACAAATTTAAAAATAATCTAAAAAGTTGTAAAAGCATTATCTCGTTCAAAAAATAATCCAGGCATAGAAACTTCCACAGGGAACTTCTTTCACATTCTCAAGGAAAATATAATTCCCATAGGTCCCAATCACAGAAAAAGATAAAAAATTTCTAATCATTATATGAAGTCATTTTGATGTCAAAACTAACAAGATAGCATAAAAATTCAATTAAAGACAAAATTATTATAAACGTTGATGCAATAATCTGAAACAAACATTGAATACAGCAGTGAGTTAAGAAAACATTTCATCATGACCAAGTAGGTCCAAGAAGAAAAAGATAAGTAAATACTAGGAAGTTTTATATTATAGTACACTATTTTAATAGATCAAAGGCAAAAATTACACAATAATTTTCAAAAAACATGATACTCTGTATCAAGTCTGGTGAATTGCAAGCAATTCTCATTGGATACTCACAATAACCTTATAAGATACTTATATTATTACCCTCATAGAACAATGTAAGAAACTGAAATTGGAAGCCAACAAATAACTCACTCAGTGACATACAATTTAAGAGGAAGAGGTGTAAGTTGAGCCCGGGTCTGCCCGGCCATAAATCCTACGGTCTGACTTCCACATTATGTTCTCATTATAGAGGATAATTTACCAAAATAATCAAAAGGCATTTTATAACATTTCAAAACCCCTTTTTGATTAAAAATACTCTCAGCATATTAGGAATGCAATGAAATTTCTTTAACATGGTTGGAAAAACCTACGCTAGCTGTTAAAATCAAAAACAAGACAAGAATATCATTAAATATATTTTAAATTACTGTGGAAATTTGGGCTAATGCTATAAGATGTAGTTCTGGAATAAGAAGTATCCTCTTCAGGGACGGTGGGAGGGAGGCTCCAGAGGGAGGGGACATATAGCTGATTCACTTTGTTGTACAGCAGAAACTAACACAACATTGTAAAGCAATGATACTCCAATAAACATGTTAAAAAAAAAGAAGTATCCTCTTTAGAAAGGCATTAGAATCATTACTTGGTGTAATATGACTGTACTAAGAAAACTCAGAACTAGGTGAAAAAATGATTATCAGTAATAAACAGAATCAAAACCAATATAGAAAAACCAATAACTTTCACCAAACTCATTGATGAGCTCTAGCAGTTTTCTGGTTGTGTCTTTATGATTCTCTATATATAATATCATGTCATCTGCAAATAGTGACAGTTTTACTTCTTCCTTTCCAATTTGGATTCCTTTTATTTCTTTTTCTTAGGCACAGCAAAGGAAACCATAAACAAAACAAAAAGACAACCTACAGAATGGGAAAAAATATTTGCAAATGATGCAACTTGACAAGGTATTAATTTCCAAAATATACAAACAGCTTATACGGCTCACTATCAAAAAAACAAACTCAATTGAAAAATGGGCAGAAGACCTAAATAGACATTTCTCCAAAGAAGACATACAGATGGCCAAAAAGCACATGAAGAGACACTCAACATCACTAATTATTAGAGAGATGTAAATGAAAACTACAATGAGGTATCACCTCACACTGGTCAGAACAGCCATCATCAAAATATCTACAAACAATAAATGCTGGAGAGGGTGTGGAGAATAGGGAACCCTCTTGCACTGTTGGTGGGAATGTAAATTAATACAGCCACTATGGAGAACAGTATGGAGGTTCCTTAAAAAACTAAAAATAGAGTTACCCAAAATAGTGCAATCCCATTCCTGGGCATATATCTGAAGAAAACTCTAATTCGAAAAGATACATGCACCCCAATGTTCACTGCAGCACTATTTACAATAGCCAAGACATGGAAGCAACATAAATGTTCATTGACAGATGAATGGATAAAGAAGATGCCATACACACACACACACACACACACACACACACACACACACACACACACACACTGGAATATTACTCAGCCATAAAAAAGAATGAAATAATGCCATTTGCAGCAACATGGATGGACCTACAGATTATCATACTAAGTGAAGTAAGACAGAGAAAGACAAATATCATATGATACCACTTATATGTGGAATCTAAAAAAATGATACAAAGGAATTTATTTATAAAACAGAAATAGACTCACAAACATAGAAAACAAACTTACAGTTACCAATGGGGAAAGGGCATGGAGGGATAAATTAGGAGTTTGGGATTAACATATACACAGTACCGTATATAAAATAGATAACCAACAAGGACCTACTGTATAGCACAGGGAACTATATTCAATATCTTATAATAACTTATAATGGAAAAGAGTCTGAAAAAGAATATATATTTATATCTGAATCACTTTGCTGTACACCTGAAACGTAAATAACTGTACTTCAATAAAAAGAAATCAACAGCTTTTATATAACAGTAACCACCAATTAGAAATCAATAGAAAAAATCCCAAATATAATTAAATAAAAAGTATATAATACCTAGGAATAACCTTAAAAATATGCAGAACTTGTGTGAAGAAACAATTTTTCTGTCACATCAAATAAGACTTGAAAAAGCAGGTGGATTATGAAATGATTAAAAATTGTAAAGATGCAAATTCTTCCAAAATAATTCATAGTTTGTACATAATTCCATGCAGATATATCAGAATTTTTT
The DNA here is from genome assembly GCF_949987515.2 of Delphinus delphis. Classification (NCBI taxonomy): domain Eukaryota; kingdom Metazoa; phylum Chordata; class Mammalia; order Artiodactyla; family Delphinidae; genus Delphinus; species Delphinus delphis. The sequence goes on from NC_082686.1 coordinate 141,404,463, forward strand.
ATTTGAAAATTAATTCCAACATTCACCTTGAAGAACACTCAGATGATACTTACTAAGGTACATTTAAAATATGGAATAGTGAAGGGATTATGGCTTACCATATCAAAAATAGAAATGTGCTACACAAAATATAATATGGTTCTGCTACAATAACTAACAGACGGTTAAAGAAATAGAATAAAGATCCCAGATATAAAAACATATATACTAATTTAATTAAAGATAGATTTAATCACAACTCAATAAAGAATAAAGGGATTATTCAATAAGTGGTGTTGAAGTAACTATTTGAATAGTTAAAAAATTATATCTCTACCTCATACAATATGTCAAACTGAATTACAGGTGGATTACACACTAATTTAAAAATAAAATTATAAAATATTATGAAAAATATAGGTGGTTGTTTACTGGCTATTGGCCAAACAAAGAATTTCCAAACATAGAAGTAGTGGAGTACCTCAGAAAGTAATATTAGATTTGACTGTAGTAATAAACATGAAAAAATTCATATATCACACAGCACAATACTCAAAATTAAAGGGCAAACAGCAAAATAGGAAAATAATTTTCAGAGATGTGACATACAAAGGATCTTTTTTTCTTTGTATATTTTTTTAACATCTTTACTGGAGTATAATTGCTTTACAATGGTGTGTTAGTTTCTGCTTTATAACAAAGTGAATCAGCTATACATATACATATATCCCCGTATCCCCTCCCTCTTGCGTATCCCCTCCCTCTTGCGTATCCCCTCCCTCTTGCGTCTCCCTCCCACCCTCCCTATCCCCCCCTAGGTGGTCACAAAGCACCGAGCTGATCTCCCTGTGCTATGCGGCTGCTTCCCACTAGTTATCTATTTTACGTTTGGTAGTGTACATATGTCCATGCCACTCTCTCATTTCGTCCCAGCTTACCCTTCCCCCTCCGTGTGTCCTCAAGTCCATTCTGTATGTCTGCGTCTTTATTCCTGTATGGCCCCTAGGTTCTTCAGAACCATTTTTTTTTTTTTTTTTTTTAGATTCCATATGTATGTGTTAGCATACGGTATTTGTTTTTCTCTTTCTGACTTACTTCACTCTGTAGGACAGACTCTAGGTCCATCCACCTCAGTACAAATAACTCAATTTCGTTTCTTTTTATGGATGAGTAATATTCCATTGTATATATGTGCCACATCTTCTTTATCCATTCATCTGTAGATGGACACTTAGGTTGCTTTCATGTCCCGGCTATTGTAAATAGAGCTGCAATGAACACTGTGGTACATGACTCAAAGGATCTTTAATAGGAAGCTCTAATGAAAATAGTAACATCTCGATGGATAAATGGGCAAAGAACATGGATCAAAAGGTCACAAAAGAGGGCTTCCCTGGTGGCGCAGTGGTTGAGAGTCTGCCTGCCGATGCAGGGGACACAGGTTCGTGCCCCGGTCCAGGAGAATCTCGCATGCTGCGGAGCGGCTGGGCCCGTGGCCCATAGCCGCTGAGTCTGCGTGTCCGGGGCCTGTGGTCTGCAACGGGAGAGGCCACAACAGTGAGAGGCCCGCGTACCGCGGAAAAAAGAAAGAAAAAAAAAAAGGTCACAAAAGAATTGCTATAAATGTCCAAGAAACATTCAAAAAAATTTTAAATGATTAATACTTATTGTTGCTAATGTGTGGAGCTGAAAACACTCTCATACAGTGCCAGAGTGTAAATGAATACCTTCGACCATGTCTAAGAAGAAGTATAAAATTGTTCAGGTCCTTTGACTTCATCTACTATCATGTAGAAGCAACTAAGAAGATGGCAAAAGATGAATGCAAAGCATGAATGTTCAACTACAGTTATACACCCCAAAGTGCAATATATGCAGTCATTAATTAATCATGTTTTGAAGATGATTTAATGCCACGAGGAGATGCTCCCAGTTAAGTGAACATAAGTAAGACACAAAACTATATCTAGACCACGGTCCTGATTCTAAAATGTAACAATATATATGGTAAAAAAATTGAAAGAAAATATACCAAAATGTTACAGTGCCTATCTCTGAGCATTAGACTAGGCAATATTTATTTTCTACAATAAACATCAGAATAAAATTTATTTCTGAAAGAATAAAAATAAAAACAATGATTGACAAGAAAAACAAGAAGCCAGACACATTGGACATAGCCTTCTACGGAAATGAAGCAGACTGCCTTTTCTGTCCCTCTGATGTTACTGTACTATCTTAGGGACATCGTGGAGTGTCTCATAAGACACCTCCTCTTCTCAAAGGCATCTCAGAACCATCTCTCCATCAGACCTGGCTAATTCCTTCTCTGCTCCTTCCACTCTGGCCTTCTCCCACTCGACTCTGCCAACCTCCTTCTTCCTCCCACTTAAAGTCTGGCCACAGCAAAACAATCCCAACACAGGAGGCAGGTCTGGAGGGAGGTCAGCATGCTGAGTGATTATTGAGGGAACGATGTGTGTTTCTGCAGCAATGCATTCTGCCTCTGTGGAATCATCATTTCATAACACTAACCACATGGGGAAGACTTTTCTCAAAAAAACCTACACTCTTCAAAATTCTTGCAAAACCCACTTGCCATGATGATGCCAGAAGTCCATGCCTCCTTTACCAGCATAATTCAGGGAGCTTTCCTAAAATCATTTAATTCCGTCTCTTAATGGTATTCACCAAATGTTTACTGGGTACCACCTAGGGTTCTGGGAAATAGAATGTGGGTATGGGAGGTTGAATAATGGTCCCCAGAGTTGCCCACATCCGAATCCTGGAACATGTGAAAATGTTACATTACATGGCAAAGGGATTTTACAGATATGATTAAGGTAAGGATCTTGAGATGGAGAGGTCCAATACAATCACCAGGGTCCTTAAAAGGGAAAGAGGCAGGAGAATCAAGAGAAGGAGCAGTGATGAAAGATGCAGAGGTCGGGGTGATGCAGGGCCACGACTCAAGGAATGTGGCAGCCTCTAAGAGCTGGAAAAGGTATGGAAACAGATTCTTCACTATATTCTCCAGAAGGAACAAAACCTGGCTGACCTATTTTGAACTTTTATTTCCAGAACTATAAGATCATAAATTTGTGTTGTTTTAAGCTACTGAATTGGTGGTAATTTGTTACAACAGAAACAGCAAATGAATACAGTGGGATTCAATGAACTCTAGAGCCTTCCTTTATGCCGCCATACTGAACACTTACTGCCATTAAAGCAGTTCTTGTTTTTGCCAGAATTTCCCAAAGTGTGTTACAGTGAATGCAAGTCCTACAAGCTATTCCACAATTTCTAAAGAGTTCTCTAGTTAGACAAATATCCTGTATCACCCTTTCGGAAATTCACAGTGTGCTTTGGCATCTTAAAGACTGAGTAATCTTCTTCACTTTGATTAATCCAGAATTTTCCAAACTTACTTGGCCATAGAAGCTTTTCAACATCTATTTACATCAACATCATTAATGGCAACAAATTGCTTTGCAACCCTGAGCCTTAGGCCATAGGGATGAATCCACTGTTTAATCTACTTCCTATAATTTAAACAAGTTTAACAAACTGGTAAACTCTATGAATCTCTACGACACTTGAAACACACTGTATTTTTAGCTATCCTCGTAGGTGGCATTTTTATCTCACCGAACAGGAAATTAAGTTCCCAGAGGGCAGGTGTACATCTTTACAAACCCATCTTCTGTAGCATCTTCCCTCAGGGAGCTAATATTCCAGTTGATGGGACAGGCACACATTCATATGAAAAAAGACATTTTGGGAAGGCAAACAGAGGATTTTTGTTACCTAACTTGACATAAGCTAGAGTATACAGCTACAGTCTCCGCCCTCACTGCCATGGCCTCTTTCTCCCCTCCATCCTTTCCCTCTCCTGCTCTTAATCAAAGTCTGAAGTCTTGATGGTGATATTTCTTTGATTTATAAATTATCGTAGTGGTACAGCTGGATCTTTGGGGTCATCACTCCACCATGTAATAATATTGTTAGAGTATTAGTTACTCCCCTATTTTCCAAAAGGGAATAAGTAATAGTTCAGCCTACACTACATTCTTTTCTAGTCCAGCTGCAAATGACTGATGCTGTTGTTACCCTTGCAAAGTATTTTTTTGCAACTTTCCAGTCTCCCATCATTATAGGGAACACAACTATGCAAACACTGCTTCAGTTTTTACAAGAAATCAAGTAATTTTAAAACAAAAGTATAAGAAAACATCAGCAACATGTATTTTAATGTTAAAATTAGCCAGCATAGCACCCCCTTTCCAATTAATTTTCAACTCAAATCAATGGAATTTCTAAGAACTACATATTTATTTTTTTAATTCAAGTAGGAAAACAATCTGAGGCATTTAATAAATGTTATAAATTATAATACATTACCATGAGAAAATCCATCAACTCTTTTTATGTATTACTGAATGTTCTATACAATCCACCATCCTGTAACAATTAACTAGGTTTAGCCAGAAGAATAAAGCTAACTCCTGAACTTGAAACGATTTCAACAACACAGACAGGTCTAAGTACAGCTGCAGTAAAACTAGGGAGAGAGCTTTCTCATGCCATGCCCTTCTTTGCAGTAATGGGGAAGGTTTGATGCCAGAGGGAGTATGTTTTGTTTTATCTTGTCCTGTTAATGTATTAATTCCAAGTTCATTATCAGCTGTTATGACACAGGGATATCTTTACTTCTTCTGATTTACTTCTACTTATCCTGTGTATAATCAGTGATGCCATGACCCTCCTCTTAGGGTGAACCATGGCCATCACCCCTAACGTAAGTTTCAAGTCCTAGGCACCACACATCTAAGGACCAAGCCCTGGAGGGGAAGGGATGGGTGGGGACTGGATGATGAATCACCAATGAAAGCCAAGAGTCTGATCACTTTTGTGCTTAGAATTTGTCAGTGGTCAGTGCTCTGCAAATAGGAGATGTGGAAAGAAGGATTCTATTCAGTGGTCACCTAATGGTGTTACAGGATTTTGAACTGTGAAGACACAAGTCGTTGCTTCTTGGTGCCCAAGAAGATTGCTACAGGTTTCAAGGAAAGAGCGTATTTCTCATCAAAATTACTTCATTCAAAGACAAATACCATATGATATCACTTATATGTGGAACCTAAAAAAAAGGATACAAATAAACTTATTTACAAAACAGAAACAGACTCACAGACTTAGAAAACAAACTAATGGTTACCAAAGGGGAAGGAGGGGTATAAATTAGGAGTTTGGGATTAGCAGATACACACTCCTATATATAAAATAGATAAACAAGGTCCTACTGTACAGCACAGGGAAGTATATTCAATATTCTGTAATGACCTATAATGAAAAAGAATGGATATATGTATACATATAGCTGAATCACATTGCTGTATGCCAGAAACTAACACAACATTGTAAATCAACTATACTTCAATTAAAAATTTTTTTAATTAAAAAAAAAAGAGACAATGCAGTTGATGACCCCCCGAATACCACTTCATGATTCCCTGAGTCTTCTTCAACTGGAAGTAACTAGTATCCAGATTTTAGATTAAAAATTCCATATGCTAGTATTTAATTTTATATTTAAACTTTATAAAAACTGTATGTTTGCCATAACCTTCTGCAACTTACTTTCTCATTGAAATTAGTTTTTTAAAGATTCACTTATATTATATAATTCTCCATATCAACTGTACTTCAATTAAAAAAATAAATTAAAAAGAGACTACTTCATTCAGTAAGCAGTTCTTAAGTACCTCTTAGACCCCAGCCACAGAGCCACAGGGAAACTACACCTGCCTGCTGGTTGGGTGAGTTTCACTGAAGAGTAGGAGAATCAGCTTGAAGCATAGAAAGCCAGTAAATCATTCAGACAACGCAAACAGGACAGAGATAGGTCAGAGGCAAGATGGATTAGTCAAGTCTCTTTCAGTGAAAAGAAACAGAACCCCAATTTTCAAACACTAATCAGAAAAGGAACTTTAATGGAAGGGTACTGAGGCATCCTCGGAGTCTGAGGAAGGGCAGCACTTCCCAGACGCCCACAGGGTCTCTTCATCTCTACTTGTCCTTGTCTCCTTCTCTCTTTCCAGAGTCAGATATGTTTTCCATAAACATGGCCAATCACAGCATGGCTCCCACCAGCTCTAGCGAAGTTCCACCCCATCATCCCTCATCATGCAAACAGCAGAACCTTAGTGTCCAAACACGCACATTAACTGTGCTTCTGTCACGGTGCTTTTGAGTTCAATCAAATAAGTGTTCATACTCTTTGTAGAGGTGCCTTGATTTCTGTTGGACAGCTTCTCTTTCTTAGAGATATAAAGGCATTTATAACATACCATGATTAAAACCATGCAGATAAAAATATGTGCAAGCAAAAGAGACTGGAGGGAAAGACACTAAAATTCTAAATTATATTTAAGAGATGGATTTTTCTAGTGTCTTTTCTCCAAGTGTTTTGTAATATGACTATTTTAATAATGAAAAATTTTTATTTGTATATTTAAAAATTATTTTATATTTTTGTAAATGCTTAAAGTGTGCCTAATTCTAAGACATGACTAATGTAATCTATATTTTGGTGAGTAAAAATAGCAATTTTTAAAACAATATCTTTTCTTTCTAAAACAATGGAAAAGATGTATCTTTTCCTATGTATAATAAAATAGAAAATCACTATTAATTGTGAATGTCTTAGGACGTTGAGAACTTAAGGAAAATCAAGTTAATACTTTCACAATCTAATTTCAGTGATCACCAACAAAGGAGTATAACCTAATAGCTACCAAAAAACCCAGACTTGAAGACGTGAAATAATCAGCATAACCACATACAAACACAAGTCAGGGGTTAAAACGCTGCTGCAAAATTCTTTAAAAACTGTTCATTAGTCAAATATTTTTCAGCCTTAAAAGGAAAGAAATTCTGACATACACTACAACACGGATGCACCTTGAGGACATTATGCTAAGTGAAATAAGTCAGTCACAAAAAGCAAAGACCATATGATTCCACTTATATGAGGTACTGGAGTAGTAAATTCATAGAGACAGAAAGTAGAATGATGGTGGTCAGGGGCTGGCAGGAGGGGAAACGGGGAGTTACTGTTTAATGGGGACAGAGTTTCAGTTTTGCAAGACGGATAATTCTGGAGATGGATGGTGGTGATTGCGGCACCATGTAAACGTACTTAATACCCCACTGAACTGTATACTTAAAAAGGGTTAAGATAGGGGAAAAAAAGTTTCCCTTAGAAAAACTGTTACTGATTAACTCTGAGAAAGGCAATAAATACTCCCCAAAGAGATTAAAGAATGAAATTTACAATGTTAATAATATTAATGATCACCTTGGATAATCCATATAAACAATTTTCCAGAGACAATTGTTATCAATTAGGAAAGCTAAAATACACAGATAAGCAGGCCTTTCCCTGGCTTGTTCCATCAGATACAGAAGCAGCCTTAAGAGATGTATATCTTTATGAAAATAGACTTGGTTACCTCCCATCTTGCAAGGGCCACCACCTGGAATTTCATTTCCTGAACTGACACATACCCCATTAAGTATCTGCCATGAGATTGCAAAACATACAAGAGGGCTTCCCTGGTGGCGCAGTGGTTGGGAATCTGCCTGCCGATGCAGAGGACACGGGTTCGAGCCCTGGTCTGCGGAAGATCACACATGCCGCGGAGCAACTAGGTCCGTGAGCCACAACTACTGAGCCTGCGCGTCTGGAGCCTCTGCTCCACAACGGGAGAGGCTGCGACAGTCAGAGGCCCACGTACCGCAATGAAGAGTGGCCCGCGCTCGCCGCAACTGGAGAAAGCCCTCGCACAGAAACGAAGACCCAACACAGACAGAAATAAATAAATTTATTTTTTAAAAAAACCAAAACATACAAGAAACAAAAATCTTAGTCTTTGAACGTTTACAACAAATTCAGGTTGTTTGGCTACATGTGTATTCAGATGGTCAAAAGTTAGCAAGTCCTATAGAGAACAGCCTGGTGGTTGCCAAGAGGGAGGGGTGGGGGAAGGATGGATTGGGCGTTTGGGATTAGCAGATGCAAAGTATTATATATAGGATGGATAAACAACAAGGTCCTACTGTATAGCACAGAGAACTATATTCAATATCCTGTGATAAACCATAATGGAAAAGAATATGAAAAAGAATGTCTGTATGTATAGCTGAGTCACTCTGCTGTGCAGCAGAAATTAACACAACATTGTAAATCACAAAATTGTAAAATACTTTAATTTTTTAAAAAGTTCTGAAAAAAAAAAAAAGAGCAAGTCCTGGGGACAGCATGTAGATTCGAATAGAGGAAGGTCCTTCCAGAGAAGACGAGACCTGGGCTGGCTCTGGAGGAGGGAGAATGCAGCCTGGCAGGTGACAAGGAAGGGCCACGTGCCACCAGTTAAAAATAAATGACAGAGGAGCCCACACAAAGGCTAGGGAGGGACGAATGTGGAGTATGGCAAACCGACCAGCCAAATTAAGGTCAAGGGCAGACATAAGGCAGGAGGGAGTGAGAGAAGGAATGGCCTGAGTGTGCAGGCGCAGGCCCAACTCTGAATTTAATAGAAGCCAGTGGTGGGAACGCACCTGGCTAGTTAGAGGGGGACAAAGCAGTGGCTGCAAAGCCGGGCAATGAAAAGCAAAGGTAGGTCCAGGAGAAACCAAAAGGTCTTCAGACATGAGGGTTTCCCATTCTTGAACGCAAGCTACTTACAGACGTGTTTCAGTAGAAGCATGGCGAACACCGTATATACAAGTTATAAGGAATTTTCCATTCTGAAACTGCTCCCAGCTATTTTCATGGGTTCACATATGCAGGACCCATTTCTGAAACCAGGGCAGGCCACTGTCACGTTAAAATTCAGCATGCCGTACCACTGCCATTTACCATTCCCTGGAACAGGCCATGGCTGATGGACAGAAATGGGCTTTTCCACAGGAAATTCCCAGGACCAAGTAAACCCACACTGGAGAACGCCACGGGAGAAAACATGGCAGCACTGTCTTTTAGCTCAGCAGTGTAAGTAGCTAAATTATTCTGCCTGCTTATGAACAGATCAATGTTAGTCCAACAGCTCCAACTTGCAGTGGAATTTTTGACAGTCTCTCCTGAAAACTGAATGTCAGGTTAATGGTTTTCTGCACAATAGCTGTCCACAAATTCTGTGACTATTCACATTTGGTTTAGAGACATAAGTGAAGATTTTTCAAAATAAGGTAGGCAGTTTAAAGAATATTAGCCTTACCTTTTAGCTAAATGCTACACATATGAGAATACCTAAACTCAGTGGAGGCAACATACATATTGGTGAGACTTTGCTCCTAAATGCTCGTTTTAGTAACTACTGTAACTATGGGGCAAAAGAGAAGATGACCTTAAATGAAAAGTAGGAGGTTAAAAAAAGATACTACCTTGGCTTTCAGGTTCTTAGTGGGACTAATTGCTTTGACTTAAAACTAATAGTTATAGAGATAGAAATAAGATAATCTAAGCACTCAAGTGGACATGAGAAGAAGAAATGAGCAAAGAAAAGAAGGGAGGAGGAGGGAGGGAGACAGGCAGGGAGAGAAGAGGGGAGGGAGGGAGGGAAGGATGAAATTAGACCCCCTTGAACAAAGTATCACAATTTAATTATTTAATATTCTTACTTAGACAATTGAAAATCTTGTTTAACTCTTTAAGAAATAAAACTTCCATGGGTATACTGTGCAACCGTAGCTCAGGGACCATGCAATATTTACTCCTAGTCTGAAAAGGCTTTGTATTAATTCTTGATTAATAAAGACATAATACTCAAAAAACAGAGGGGCAGGTAACTGGACAGTGAGAGAGCTACACAGGTACCTCATTTACAAATTGGCAACCCTCACAGAAGTTTAACAGTCCCAACATTTATTCTGCTTTTGAACTTTTAATTATAAGTTTCAAAGTCTGAAAGGTACTTTATTAGCCAAAAATGGCATTTTCTGCCCCCTTGTGCATCTGTGTACCTACGCTACAACTGTTCTGAAGCATTCTTGTACTCTTAAAAGTGGACCCCGTGATTTACCTATGAAGTTTTTCAGTCTCAATCCATGGCAACCCTTGCACTTATTTTTCCTAAAGACTCGAAGATGCGTTTCTGAGTTACGTAATACTGAACTTCATCCTTTTGTACAAATTAAACCAGGAGTCATAAAGCAGTAGGTAAATGAAAAACTGAGTTAAAAAAAAACACACACACACACAAAAACAACTGACCAAATCTATAGCAGGCTCAGCTTTTTTTGAGAGAGAGATTAAGGTGCGTGCAGTGGACTGGTATGAAGGTCACCCAACAAAATGTTGCAATCTTAAAGTGCCATTGACATGCAGACCGTGTCCAGCAGCAGCCTGGAGCAATCCATGTGACTCTTTTCCTTTGCTCATTACTATCTCACCCCCAAATCATTCATACATGTACATGACGAGGGTATGTTACAGTTGCAGTAAAATATTTTTAAAATTAGGAGAATTCTTCTCTTTAAATTGAAATAAAAATCCTTAATATAACTTTTTAAAAAGTTGCCCTCCCCATCTCCAGCTTTTGTTAGAGGAAAAGTGACCTGAAAGCTCAAAATCCCACCATTGGTTTTTGCACGATAGATATGGGCTTTGACAAATCCGTCTTTTCACGACTCATTACCTGCCTGCTGACAGTGTTGAAATCCCCAAATTGTTTCAGTTGGAAGTTTTCTGATTTTCACAGAAAAGAGCTGAAAGCCACAAGCCACCAATGCCCGTGTACCTTGAGCTTTCTAAGTCAATATGTCGGAAGGAAGCGCTCATCGCAGGGCACCTCCATTCATCTCCCACCTGCTGCTGACCTGCAGTTTCCCTGTTGGCGGAGACAGCTCCTTGCAAAGCAAACAGCTCCCCTCGCCGCATGGAAAGGCTCATCTGCTCAGTCCATATTGCAAGCACGAAACTCCCTGAGAGCCATTTAGGGAGTGAATCAGACTCAGCCGATAAGCAAAGAGCTGACCTTTAAACCCCAGTCTCTAATAGAGCATGAGGATATTTCACTCCGTGTTTGCTCAACAGTCCCAGGGTCACGAGGGTCTGCGTTGACCGAGGTGGGGCGAAGCCAGGAGCCTGGGCCCGGCTCCCGCATTGCACCTGACAGAACCCGATAGAACGGGGTAGGGGGCTGGGCTAGTGGAAGGCCCACACCCCAGTATCACGGCTTGAACACTCTCTAGCATCTAGGGATATCATGGGAGTACACAAGTCTGCCGACTGGCTCTTAGCTACCAACGTTGGAAGAAACGAGAAACAGCTTTTTCTTCTTTGCTTTCACCTTGTCATAGTGCCGTACTGAGTGCTGGAGCTTGAAGCAAAAGGAGAAATTGGGAACACTTCCCCTGGCTTTATTAAAAATAGATTCTATTCATCATGGATTTTTGGCATGTGTTTTGATTTTACAAAATATTGCATTAAAGTAATATTTATCTGACTTCGTTTTTTGGTGCCCAAAGCGAATGCCTCACTTACCTCACCCTATTCCTGTCGTTGCTCTGTCACCTCACTGCTCCCACCTTCCATCTTAACCTGAAAATGGAAGCAGATCCAGGCAGGGTGGTTGCGATGCTCGGAGTTGAGATAAGAAAGGAAGAAGAGCCCAAAGCATCTCCCATGTGCCAGGTACTATGCTAGGTATCTTAGGTACATTCCTTTTGTCCTTACCTATGAGGAAGGTGTACTAATCCCCAGCTGAGGAAGCAGAGGCTTCGAGAACATTCTTCCCACTTTCCTCCATCTCAGGAACTGGCCTTGCAAGCTATCTGGCACTCAAGACAGAAACCTGGGAGTTGTCCATAATCCCCCCTCTCCATCCCATTGAATCCATCACCAATACTTGTAACTGTTCATCTACATAGTAAGTGGGGGATCAAAAGATGGTCTGTTTGATGACAATCTCCACACTCTTTTTGCTTTATCTGCCCGCTCTCCAAGGAAAGTCAGGATCACTGCATTGTTTTAATAGCCAAGTCCTGCACTGGCCAGTCGAGGAAGAAGTTAAATTATTTCCAAGTGCTGACTGTTTTACAAATTTACTCAGTACAAGTGAGTGTGATCTTGAATGTAAGCTCTATCTCTGGCCCAGGACATTTGCTCTGAGCACCAGATTCCAGCTGCCTGGTGTCCCCACTTGCATATCTCATGCACATCTCAAACTAACACATCCAAAACAAGATTCTTGATCTCCCTTCTCCTCAAACCCTGCTTCTCTCCGGTTTCCTCCACCTCAGGACCTGGCACCATCCACCACTGGGTACTCAGGCCAGAAACCTGGCAGTTGTCTTTGACACCTCTCCCCACTTCCCCATCTAAACCATGGCCAACACCTGTCCATTTAAATAGGAAAACAATACCAACAACAACACTGACTAAAGCATTCACTACCTGCCAGGTACTCTTATGATGCATAAAGAACGTTGTTAACTCACTCCATTTTCATAACAACTCTATGAAATGATTCTATTACAGAGAAGCTCATTTCCCAACGGTCATACAGCTACTTAGAGAGGGAATCAGTATTCTAACTTAGGTCGTCTGGCTTTAGAACACACACTCTTAACCATGACGCCCTGTCTACAAAATAATCCCAAATCCATTCACCTTCTCGGTTTTCCATTGCCCCGTCTTAGTCCAAGCCACCATCACTACTCATTCAGGCAACTGCAAAAGCCTCCTGAATGGTCACCTTGATTCTACTTCTACTTCATTTCCACACATCAGATCTTCATGAAGCAGCCAATATGGTCTTTTTAAAGTTTATGTCAGATCATGTCATTTCCTCTGCCAAAGCCTTTAGAACCTTTCCACTACTTTCTGAGTGAAATTCAAACTCCTCAGTGTGGGCTACAACCCACTAGGTGGACAGGCTCTTCCTAGAGTTTCTCACTTCCTGTCTTTCTAGCCCACTAGCCTTCTTGCACTTCCTTGGACCTCGCACATTCTTTCCTGCAATGCGTTCTTCCTCCCCTGGCTGGTCTACCTGATCCTCTATATGTCCCAGGCTACTTTCCTGACCCCCTCAGCCTGAAATAGGTCTCCATATTACTCTCTCTTAGCACCCTCTTCTTTTCCTTCATAGCAACCTTAAAATTTGTAACTCTACATTCATTTGTGTTTTTACTTGTTTATTGCTTGTAAGCCCCAAGAGGCACAATCAAGGTCTGTTTTATCCACCATCTTACTCCCTGCCCCTACCCCAGAACCTGGAATATAAACAGTGCAATTATTTGTTCAGTGAATAAATTAATCCTGGGGTAGCTCTTTTAAAGACTTCTACAAGTTAACTGAAGAAGGCACTTAAGTAATTAACATCATTGATTCTTAAAAAGAAAATACATAGGTATGTATGTATGTATCATATATTTTTATTTCCAACATGTGAACAAAAATTATTAAACCAAATATTCAATCTTTGGAGAAGACACAGAAGGAAACAATAAAAGGAAATCTCTAAAGAATTACTTTTTGAAAGCCTTAGACAGTATATCTAGGTTTTTAAAAAGTTCTTGTGTTGGGATGACTATCAATCCCAATAAGACGAGGATCAAACTCTCAACTGTTCTTATTTAATCCCGATACATAGTGGTGTTCCATAAATATCTATTAATGATAAACGATGGGCGATTTCGATGACATGTCTTTTGAGTACGTATTTCTCTTCGTAACTTAGTTAGAGATTGATTTTCCCACTGGTGCCAAATCTCTTATCAGGAAACAGCAAACCATCCATTGCACATGATTTTCTACGGTTCTGCTGTGTCACATGTGTTTTAGGAATAAAGCCAGATTCTTTATGTCTCTGTACAATAGGTAATTATTTGGCTTGAGATTAAGGTACCTGTTCTTTAGGATTCCAATATTTCTAAAAAAGAAAATGAATGCATCCAAAACATGGAATGTGAAGTGCGAGAAAAACTACAAATCATGTATCTGATAAGGGAGTTGTATCTAGAATACGCAAAGAATTCAATAATAAGAAGACAACACGATTTAAAAATATACAAAGAATATGAGGACATTTCTCCAAAACAGATAGAAAAATAGCCAATAAACACATGAAAAGATGCTCAACATCCTTGGCCACAAGGGAAATGCAAACCTAAAACCACAACAAGAGATCATTTCCTATCCATTAGAATAGTAATAATCCAGAAATTATTGGAGAGGATGTAGAGAAACTGGAATCCTTATACACTGCTGAGGGGAATGTAAAATAGTGTAGTTATGTTAAAAAACAGTCTGGCAGTTCCTCAGAATGTTAAATATGAAGTTACCATATGACAAAGCAATTTTACTCCTAGGTATATACCTAAGAGAAATGAAAATATACATCCACACAAAAACTTGCACACAAATATTCACAGCAGCACTGTGCATCACAGCCAAAGCTGGAGCAACCCAAACATTCATCAACTGATGAATGGAAAATCAAGTATTGTATACCCATGTAATGGCATATTATTCAGCAGTAAAAAGAAATGAAGGACTGATACATGCTACATGAATAAACCTTGAAGATGTTAAGTGACAAAAAGCCAGCCACAAAAGACCACACACTGTATGATTCCATAGATATGAAGTGTCCACAACAGGCAAATTCACAGAGACTGAAAGAAGATCCGTGGCTGCCTCAGGCTGGGGAGAGAATGAGGCACCAGTGGTAATCAGTACCAGGTTTCTTTTGGAGGTGATACGAATGATCTAAAATTAGATGGTGATGGTTACATAACTCTATGAAGAATTTCAGTTCACTTGAAATGAGTGAATTGCATTGGTATGTGAATTATATCTCAATATAGCTGTTATAAAACGGATGGAATACAGTTTTTACAACACTTTAAAACTGGACCTATGCTTGGCATTTACAAGGGTAGGTGTGGCTTAACTAAAGAGTATCTATAAATTACTTTCAAGCACGGTAATGAATTTTAGATGAAACTTCCCCATAAAGAATTCATGGTCTCCCTCGCTTCTCATAATTCCTAGTCTCATATCTTTGTCCTTGTTTAGGGACAGACTTGAAATCACAGGGCCAGGTTTCTAGAATGCTAAAGTGGGACAAGATGAAGAGATGATGACTTTAGAGGAAGGAAGCTAAGATCTAGAGAGAGTAAATATCTTTTCCAAGATCATGAAGATAAGGAGGAGAATCAGAGCTTTCCAGACCGAAGCTGTATTCTTTTTTTTTTTTTTTTTTTTTTTTTTGCGGTACGCGGGCCTCTCACTGTTGTGGCTTCTCCCGCTGCGGAGCACAGGCTCCGGACGCGCAGGCTCAGCGGCCATGGCTCACGGGCCCAGCCGCTCCGCGGCATGTGGGATCTTCCCGGAGCGGGGCACGAACCCGCGTCCCCTGCATCGGCAGGCGGACTCCCAACCACTGCGCCACCAGGGAAGCCCCCAAAGCTGTATTCTTATTTTTCAGCGGCACCGCACAGAATGGAGAGTCATGAGTGGCATTTTCCGAAGTGGCCCCATTAGATTCGGGTCTCTAACGTCAAGAGTTAGGCCTTCACCGACATTGGGCTCCTCGGCTGGTCACCTCCATTACTCAGGTCCTAAGTAGAGATGGAGGCAAATGGGGTGTTCAGCCTGACTTTGAACTCTCTCTTCCACCTGCTCGGCAAAACCCTTGTGTTCCCATGTTCTCTTCTTCCTCACACCCTTGCTTTTGAGACCCCGAGAGATCCCACCCAGCTGGGGGCTTCAGTGACACCACATGCTCTTCTGTCTGTGAGGAACGTGAACTCAAAAATGATTTTGTTTCTCAGTGTTGTTGAGAGTTGATGACGCAGCGTAACTTCAGTTAAATCATTACTCTTGATTCAATTTAAACACTGGTATGAACACAATACTTCAAAAAATAATCAGACCAGTCAATCCGTTTAGATAAGAATTTTGACCCCAAAAGTTAATTTTTTACTTCTATATTCCTCTGCTACCTGTCCCTTGCAATTTTGCTCCATTTCAGAGAGTCTGAACTGCCTAAGTCTGGCTCCCTTCCAAGGGTATATTTTATTAACAGGCCATGAAGAGAACTGTATTCTGAGAGTCAATGAAATACAGGATTGATTTTTACTATTCCATTTTGTCTGGCTGATGAGGAGAAATGGCCGTGCTAGGCCTGGGCTGGAGAACTCGGGGACACTGTTTTGACATCACTATTACTGCTCCACTCTCTGAAATATATTTTTAAAGCATTTTATCAGCAGCTTCACTGAATTTCTCTGCAAACTATTATCTTCTCACATAAGTCAGTAAGAAAGAAAGCACACGGTCCTTTTAGACTCTCAGAGAAAGTCATTTAAAAATCAGTTGAGGGCTTCCCTGGTGGCACAGTGGTTGAGAGTCCGCCTGCCGATGCAGGCGACGCGGGTTCGTGCTCCGGTCCGGGAAGATCCCACATGCCGCGGAGTGGCTGGGCCCGTGAGCCACGGCCACTGAGCCTGCACGTCCGGAGCCTGTGCTCCGCAACGGGAGAGGCCACAACAGTGAGAAGCCCGCATACCGCAAAAAAAAAAAAAAAAAAAAAAAAAAAAAGTTGAAAGAATTTTTGAAGCTTATAGGAATATGTTCATTCCATCTGTTTTGGTTGTCACTGGATAGAAACCAGTGACACTGGATAGAAACGTCTTCAAAGCAAACCAGGTTCCTCTCCACTTTGTGGGACTACGCAACAGAGTTTTGTACATGATGGTGATACGTGTGTTTGTGTTCCTCTCATTCAGTAATGTTTGTATACTATGCAGGTTTATTTCATAAGTCTCTTCCAGAGTTTTTATCCATTTGGCACTAGTTAGCATCCATCCTAGGCAGAGAGTAAAGGGGCAAAGGTGGTGAATTATGAATGCATCTAATTTCTGATTTGTTTGTCATTCTAGAAGTAGTTTTGGGGAAAAGAGGATGAAATTAATAAATTGTGGAGTTTGGGGTTTTTGGTGTTAAAAATTGGTAAATCTCTCCTAATTGTGGGATTAGTTAGGCTTTATTGGACTACACACTGTTTGGATGAAAGGGAGGGAGGGAGAGAAGGAAGTCTTGAGGGAAAGGAGCTTTCTGGTCTCACACTCCTCTAAGCCAGTGGGTTGGGTTTCCCGGTGAGGACACTGCCTTTAGAGAAAAGTTGGGCCCATTTGGGAGCTACACGAACTCTTCAGAGTCATAATGGTGGCAACCCTGCAGTCATTGCTTCACTATTTTACAGCAGAGCTTGGCAGACGTTAATGAATCCCTGGGGCATCTCGTCGAATGCAGATTCTGGTCCAGCAGGTCTAGGTTGGGGGCCTCAGATGCTGCATTTCTAACAAGCTCCCAGGGCTGACTGCAGGGCTGGACCAGGGCCCGCCCACATCTGAAGAGCGAGGTGCTAAAGAAATGGAATAAGATATAAGAAAAGAAAACACTCTGAGGCTAAATGACAGTAGTCATTCTGGGCTGATAATATCTGCTAGACAATTGATTTCGGGGTCATTTTTTTGTTCCTAAAAGAGGAAGCAGCTGTGTCCGGCTGATTGCTTTGGAGCTCTGGTCAGCTGGCTTCGCAGGCTCCAGACCCTGCAAGTTTGACAGAAGACTGAGGTTATGGTCTGTAGTGTACATTTAATTGTCTTTGGGCATTCAAAAAAGGAACTTCCTTCTCCCCAACTGCATTCTCATTGCCTCTCGGTGAGTTAAACATTTTCAACCCTTTCAGGCCCCTCAGTAGGGTACCAGTTCATGCATAGGCAGCTAATAACGTGGCTCTTACTTTGAATTTCCTCCATCAAACCTATTGTAAATGGTAAAATCGACTGAGTCAAGAGTCCCCTCCTTCCCTCACAGTGCAGTAAATCTCCTATCGGTAGCCTGAAAGAATGAATGAACACCCACCTGATGACTGAGGAGTGATTTAGGCCCTGGGAGAATCAGACTCACATTGTTCAAAAACAAAGACCCAACTCCAAACCCACAGTAACATCACAAGAAAGACGATGTTTAGGTAGAGCCTCAGATGCCCATGCAGCATGGCCTTTAATCCTCAAATACGTTACGTATTATACTTATTCTAAAGAGAAAAGAATTCCTGTACCTAGTTCTTATATAAGCACTTATCATGTAAATATTAATTGAGAATGTATTTATTTGTATTCTTGGAGGCTCAATACCACATTTTACTTTCCAAATACACTTCGGTCAATAGAGCAGAAGAATTAAATCTCAGCCATTCAATTCTAAAAGATCATTTCAAACCACATACATCAGAGTGCCTGCCTAACACCTTACCGTCTGTCCCCATGACTTTGCTCCCGCTTCCCCTAAATTTAAAGAGATTTCATTTAGCACGTCTTCTTAGTGGCATTTTAGAATGTATTACATGGTGCATTCTGTCATTTGCACAGCAAAACAAAGAAAGTCAAAACGACAGGCTTATCCACCTGTGATTTACCTACCTAAAATTAAGCTGAAGTTACTATTTCTTTTCTTGTTTTCTATCACACTAAGACAATGAATCCACTGGTTTAAATTCTAAAGCTAACATCGTTAGGAGCATCAGAGAGTTCAGAGATGATCAGAAAAATTACACCGAAAACCAATCTACTCTCAATTATATGCATTAATGATGGGAGTAGTGACACAAAAAATGTTTAAACCACTGTGTTGGTTTTATAACGTTCAGGATTTTTTTTGCGGGGGGCACCAGATTCCATTTTATCTTCCTAACATGTTGTACAGACTAATATTTAAATAATTTGCCTTTGTTCCTTTAACCTACGCTAATCTAATAAGCAGGACAAACATGAAGGTTTTACTTCATATTTCACTAAATAATTGTTGCATATCTTGAGAGTTAATTATGTGACTGTGAAATAATATCTCAGGAACTATGCTGTGGTAATGATCCAGTGTCATTACTAAAATGTTTAGGGGTCCTATCTTGAACTGGCTGGTTCCAGAAAAAATAAGGAACAGGTACAGCATGTAACAAGTGCTTCCTGCCATCTTTGTTTCCATTTACATAGTCAGTCTCAGCAAAAATGCCATAATTTTAGTTGACAAGCACTCCAGGTACTCCTCTTACAGGGTTATTTGTATTTTAGCAAAAGATTCCAGAAGATTGAAAAATTGTAATGACTCAAAGGATACCACTCAAATGTGGGAGTCTTCAAGCTAGAAACTATATCTCTTGAAATTTGACTTTTAATTTTGCATATTTTTTCAAATAGACCATTTTCCAGACAACAGTACAGATTCTCAGATGGTTCTACAGTTCCCCAAAGGTTAAGAACCACTGCTAACAAAGGCATTTAAATCATCCAGAAAAAACAATAATTCCTCCGAATTGCCTTGGAGAGAGGTTGACCCCAATCTTGGATTTTGGAGTGAGGCAGGCCTGGGTTCAAGTCTGCTTTCCACCATTCATTCACTGTGCCACCTCAGGCAATTACTTAACCTCTCTGAGCTACAGCTCCTTTCTCTATAAGGTGGGGATAAAACAAGCGCCTACTTCATTGGGCCTTGTGAAGACTGAGTGTAATGTCTGTAAAGAGCTCAGCACATAGCTACCACACTGTGTACTCTCAAGAAGTAGGAGCTGTTCCTATGATTACTATTACTACTGTTTGTTTTATTAGCTTTATAAAATACACTGTGAAGACAGAGGCTTTATCTACCAAGTAATAAGGCATATTATCCTAATCCTTCTTGCAGTTGGCTAATAAAACAGACATGTGGCTAATTAACAATGATGAAGTCATCTTAGACCAGATTTAGAGATTTGTTCTCTAAAGTGATCTGATTTTATTTACTTTAACTAAAGGATATCTAATGTAGTGACATGAAATAACTTTGGGTTTTAATGATTCACCAGCCTTCCAGGAATTTCCTAAATTATAGAACGACTATGATTCCTATGCTCATGGGTTTCCAGACAGCATGTGAAATAAGCAAGGATTTATATTCAGCTGTGTTCAAGACAAACTCTTCGTGTTGAAGAACCGGTACCTTCTCAAATGGCCATGAAAGGGACTTATATGTTATGGTACATCTATAGCACAGATTGCCATGCAACTATTAAAAATAATTTTAAGGAATAATGTTCAATGACATGGAATAAATTCATCATTTATTAAGCCAAAAAAAAAACTGCACAAAATCATGGGAAGCCTGATCCCATTTTTGTACAAAAATGGCACAGAAAAATGCCTGGAAGAAAATACACCAGTATTTCAATGGTGTGTGGTGAGAGGATAGGTGAGTTTCTACAAAGAGCATTTATTACTTTTGTGATCAGGATAATAATAAAAGATATTAAAAATGAAAGATTACACATTAAAAACTTGTCAGCAGTGTGATATCGCGGAAAGGGTCCTAGATGCCAAGTACTTGGGTTCAAAGGCCAAGACACAGGCATATTAAAATGATAACCGGGGCTCCCTGGTGGTGCAGTGGTTAAGAATCCGCCTGCCAATGCAGGGGACACTGGTTCGAGCCCTGGTCCAGGAAGATCCCACATGCTGTGGAGCAACTAAGCCCGGGCGCCACAACTACTGAGCCTGCGCTCTAGAGCCCACGAGCCACAACTACTGAGCCTGCCCGCCTAGAGCCTGTGCTCCGCAACAAGAGAAGCCACCACAGGGAGAAGCCCGCGCACCGCAACGAAGAGTAGCCCCCTCTCGCTGCAACGAGAGAAAGCCCGTGCACAGCAACGAAGACCCAACCCAGCCAAAAATAGAAATAAATAAAATAGATAAATTTATAAATAAATAAATAAAAATAAAATGATAGCCTCAGACAAATTACCTCCCCATTTGGGGGCCAAATAGTGCTCCTTGAAATTGAGAAGCTTTGAATAAATAATCTCTCTGTCTCTTTCCAGTCTGACATTCTAGCATTCTGGATACGTGGCCACGTGTTGCAGAAAAACTTTTTTGTTTCTCAGGCTAGTCCACAAATGCTAAGTGGTACCACACAGTGACACTGGGATGGAGTCCTCTTATTTTTAACATTTCCTGTATTGTTGATTTTTTTAAATAAAAAGGATGTTATTCTTTTGATAATTAAAAAAGATAAAAGGAAAAAAATTATTTGAAATGGGTCAGGGGCTCAGCATAAACATAGACTCACAAACCAGCTGAACAATTTGGTACATATTGTACCTTTAAAATGTGTTAACATTTTATTTGACCTAAACAAATCAATCCAAAAAAAAAAAAAATCACACAATTGAGAGCCATAGTCCCGGAATAAATGACTCAAGTCAAATAGAATAGACTCTTGTGGGCTTCCCTGGTGGCGCAGTGGTTGAGAGACCACCTGCCGATGCAGGGGACACAGGTTCGTGCCCTGGTCCGGGAAGATCCTCACATGCCGCGGAGCGGCTGGGCCCGTGAGCCATGGCCGCTGAGCCTGCGCGTCTGGAGCCTGTGCTCCGCAACGGGAGAGGCCACAGCAGTGCGAGGCCCGCGTACCGCAAAAAAAAAAAAAAAAAAAAAAAAAAATAGACTCTTGTTATGAGAAGTAGATTTTTTCTTAAGAAAAGTCTCAGATGTGAAGTCCTTTGAAATAAATAGAACTATCCCCTGAAGCATTTTGGGGGCAAGGTATCGGTAAGATCACACCCTGATCCAAACTATTAAATGTCAGGAAAATACGCATGTGATTAAAATTGTTTTACAGTAATAAGTAGCAAGGAAATCAGATTACTTGAAGCCACAAAACCCAAACAGAACAAAACACGTTTTAAACTGCTACTTTTGGCCCCGTGTCTAAAACAAATGCACTAAAGCCCACTTTCCAGGAGCCCTGCAAAATAGAGAGGGAAGAACATTCCTCTTTCCTCTTGTTCAGATTCTTCCCCTGGAACTAGTGGGCTCCTCGGCTGCCAATGAGAAGTTTCCTCGAGGTGCTTTTTAAAGGGCATTGAAAGGCAGCGGCAGTGACCCAGAAGCCTGGGAAAAACACCCAGTTTCTCAGGCTACCAGCCCCACCCCCTTCTGGGCAAGGCACCCAGCCGAGTGGAGCTTGTCCCCAAAGCTGATCTGCTTCTGTGCATGTGCAAGAACCATTTTCCACCCACACCGTGTAACCACGCTCCTGTCCCGGCAGTAGGGTTACACAACCTGACTTCTCTCCTGGACAGAGGGGAGACTCGTCCACAGGATCCACTGGGGCTCAGCTCTTGACAAAGAGATTGCTTTGGCCTGATGTGTAAGAACGTGGGCTGTTTTCTGTAGCAAGGGCTGGTGAGAGGGGAGGAAGAAGTATCCGAAACCTTAACAGAATGTTAAACGGATTAAGATTTCTGCATAACTTTGTTACTAGAAAAAGTGTTTGAAGGAGGTGGGGAAGGGCTCCCTTCACACCATCTCATTTTAAAATTTGATAATAATCTTTACAGACCTGCTGATACTCGTAATTATGTTACTGCTACATGAAGTGAGTTTAAAAATAAAATATGCTACACACTACCATATATAAAATAGGTAACCAACAGGGACCTACTGTATAGCACAGGGAACTCTGCTCAATGCTCTGTAATGACCTACATGGGAAAAGAATCTCAAAAAGAGTAGACAGATGTATATGTATAACTGATTCATTTTGCTGTACACCTGAAACTCACACAACATTGTAAATCGACTCTACTCCAATAAAAGTTATTTTAAAAAATAAAAATAAAATATGCTGCTTGGATAATTTTCAGTGTGATTAGAAGTAGCTTCAAAAATATACTTGATTTGGGCCTAGAGTCTCATTGTAGACAAACTACTTCCCAAGAATTAGACAGACAGACTCGGAAGCTGGCACTCAGCAAGCATTGCCAACAATGTGCCAAGTACTGATGAACACCCATGGGTGCAGAACACCCATGGGGGCAGAACTACTCACCCATGGGTGCAGAACTACTCATTTATAGGTCACATTGCCACCACATAGGACACTGATGATCTGTGAAATAGTATCTTTTATGGAAGAATTGCTGACACTTTAAAAATGTCTAAGAACACCCTTAAGGTATGGTTGCATAAACTTGGCAAACATGGTGCCTTTGACACAAATGCACAGATACAGATAAATCCAGGTCATTAAATTTTGGCCAAATACATCCAGAGAAAAACATAGTTCGAAAGGAAACGTGCACCCCTATGTTCACAGCAGCACTATTCACAATAGCCAGGACATGGAAAACCCTAAATGTCCATCCACAGAGGAATGGATAAGTGGTACATATATACAATGGAATATTACGTAGCCATAAAAAAAGAATAAAATAATGCCATTTGCAGCAACATGAATGGAGCTGGAGATTATCATACTAATTGAAGTAAGTCAGACAGAGAAAGACAAATATCATATAATATCACTTATATGCGGAATCTAAAAAAAAATGATACGAATGCAGCAAAGGAAAACATAAACAAGATGAAAAGACAACCCTCAGAATGGGAGAAAATATTTGCAAATGACGCAACTGACAAAGGATTAATCTCCAAAATTTACAAGCAGCTCAGGCAGCTCAATATCAAAAAAACAAACAACCCAATGCAAAAATGGGCAGAAGACCTAAATAGACATTTCTCCAAAGAAGATATACAGATTGCCAACAAAGACATGAAAGGATGCTCAATGTCACTAATCATTAGAGAAATGCAAATCAAAACTACAATGAGGTATCACCTCACACCAGTCAGAATGGCCATCATCAAAAAATCTACAAACAATAAATGCTGGAGAGGGTGTGGAGAGGGTGTGAGCCCTCTTGCACTGTTGGTGGGAATGTAAATTGATACAGCCACTATGGAGAACAGTAAGGAGGTTCCTTATAAAACTAAAAATAGAACTACCATATGACCCAGCAATCCCACTACTGGGCATATACCCTGAGAAAACCATAATTCAAAAAGAGTCATGTACTACAATGTTCATTGCAGCTCTATTTACAATAGCCAGGACATGGAAGCAATCTAAGTGTCCATCAACACTTATGAATGGATAAAGAAGATGTGGCACATATATATACAATGGAATATTACTCAGCCATAAAAAGAAACGAAACTGAGTTATTTGTAGTGAGGTGGATGGACCCAGAGTCTGTCATACAGAGTGAAGTAAGTCAGAAAGAGAAAAACAAATACCATATGCTAACACATATAAATGGAATCTCAAAAAAAAAGGTTCTGAGGAACGTAGGGGCAGGACAGGAATAAAGATGAAGATGTAGAGAATGGACTTGAGGACACAAGGAGGGGGAAGGGTAAGCTGGGATGAAGTGAGAGAGTGGCATGGACACATGTACACTACCAAATGTAAAACAGATAGCTAGTGTGAAGTAGCCGCATAGCACAGGGAGATCAGCTCGGTGGTTTGTGACCACCTAGAGGAGTGAGATAGGGAGGGTGGGAGGGAGACGCAAGAGGGAGGGGATAGGGGTATATATGTATACGTATAGCTGATTCATTTTGTTATACAGCAGCAACACACCATTGTAAAGCAATTATACTCCAATAAAGATGTTAAAAAAATGATACAAATCAACTTATTCACAAAACAGAAACAGACTCACAGACTTGGAGAATGAATTTATGGTTACCAGTGGGGAGGGTAGGGGGAAGAGATAGGAGTTTGGGATTCACATGTACACATTCTTATATTTAAAATAAAATGCCTTTCCATGAAAAAAAAAAATAGAACAGTTGGCAGAGATGGAAAAAATAAAAAAATAAAAAAGAATAAATTTTGGCAGAAATGATCAATGGTGATGACATACTCTTTTATTAAGTCTCACCTTAATATTTTAATTTACTTACTATAATATTGTTACTTTAGCTTTAATTCATATGTACCTGATATATCTATTTCCATCTCATTACACTCAAATTTTTTGAGCCACTGTGCTTCAGGTAGGATGTCTGTAAACAGTGTATAGTTGGAGCTCATATATATATATATATATATATTTTTTTTTTTTTTTGCGGTACGCGGGCCTCTCACTGTTGTGGCCTCTCCTGTTGCAGAGCACAGGCTCCGGACGCACAGGCCCAGCGGCCATGGCTCACGGGCCCAGCCGCTCCGTGGCATGTGGGATCTTCCCAGACTGGGGCATGAACCCATGTCCCCCGCATCGGCAGGCGGACTCTCAACCACTGCACCACCAGGGAAGCCCCTGGAGCTCATATTATTATGCAATCTTTCAATCTTTGTCTTCAAACTGAAGAGTTTAGTTCATTTACCTTTATTGTGGTTAAAGATATATTTGCACCTATTTCAATTGTTTTATTTTTTGTTGTTGTTTTCTGTTGGCCATACTTCTTCCTTGGTACTTTTTTTCCTTCTCTCCTGCTATCTATTGAATTGATTGAATTTTCTTTATTCCCCTCCACTGGTTCGGATGTTATTCTATTTCTACAGAGGTCATCCCCAAATTTGTATACCAACCAAACTCTAAAGAAAATCATTATCTCTATCTTTCTCTAAAGTCATACAAGGACTGTGGAAGATATTATTTCCACCTCCTCTTCACCCATGCCATTATGGTGCAAAAGCTAAGTTCTATATTATTTGTTACAGACACTCATCAAAAATTGTGACTATTACTGTTGTTGCTGTTGTTTTAACAACACTGCTTATTTAGGTTTCCCATTATGTTTACCAGTTTCTTTGCTCACTGTTTTTCCTTGCAACCTACACTTTTTTCTTGGTTCAATTCTCTTCTTGTTCAAGTATATCTTTTAGTAGTTCTCTCTGCAAGGTTAATTAGCCCAGTCTTGTGTATCTGTTGTATCTTGTTTACCTTTTTAATTTACCCTCAGTTTTGAGTTCTCCCTTAGCAAGTACAGAATTTGGGGTTGAGGATTTTGCTCAGCATTTGGAAAATCACATTCTGCTGGTATACAGCATCTACTATTGCTGAGAGGAGGTTAGCTGGCTGTGAGACAGTGGTTATGTTGCAAGTAATGTTATCCCCATCCCCTTACCATTTGATTGGCTGCATTCTCATCAGGGTGAGTCTCAGTGTGGATTTGTTTTTAGTTACCCCGTCCAGGACTTCAGAGTTTTCCTTTAGTCTGAACTGCCATCTCCTGTATGCTGGGCGACTTCATCACTGCTATAAATTATCTCAGATTTATACTTGCACATAGTTTTAAGTATCAAACAGTTTTTTAAAATAAATTTATTTATTTATTTTCATTTTTTTAATTTTTTGCTGCATTGGGTCTTTGTTGCTGCACGTGGGCTTTCTCTAGTTCTGGTGAGCGGGGGCTACTCTTCGTTGCGGTGCGCAGGCTTCTCATTGCGGTGGCTTCTCTTGTTGCGGAGCACGGGCTCTAGGCACGCAGGCTCAGTAGTTGTGACTCATGGGCTTAGCTGCTCCACGGCATGTGGGATTTTCCCGGACCAGGGCTTGAACCCACGTCCCCCTGCACTGGCAGGCAGATTCCTAACCACTGCGCCACCAGGGAAGCCCCTATCAAATAGTTTCATAAGATTTGTTATGCAAAACTTCCTTCCGAACTCCTCCTCCCTAGAGATAACCACTCTAAGCTCTTTCATTTATTTAAGGAAAAGAAGTCTTTACCTCCACGTTCGCAATAACATGACTGTATCACATGACATTTCAGTTCCAGGCAGTACCTATTTATTCCCCATGAGGGAGGATGAGAGTCAGCTCATCTGTCTCTGTGCCCTCGTGCATCCTTCTGAATTAGTTTGTTAGTGGGTTCCTTCTGTTCATTTTTCCTGTTTTCTCTTCCCGATATTTCTCTTGTTAAGATGTTGGACTGACTAAACTGATCCTTTATTCATCTTGTTTCTTCTTCTTCTTCTATTTACCATCACCACCTTTTTCTTCTCCTTTCCAGGAGATTTTCTCAACTTTACCTTTTACTTTGGAGACTGATATGATTGGACATAATTCAGGGTACCCCTGATTCAATATCTTAAGTCCTTCTTGGGCTGCTCAGATTTCCCAGAAAAATGCTTTTTTCAAACTACTGCCTGCAGCGTGAAGGCCTGGCTGCTAGGATTCTGGAAACCCAGTGAGGTAGGAGGTCTGGGAGTCATGTGTCCCATATGCATACATTTATCTAATTCACACACACACACACACACACCCCAAGACTTTGTCGGTCTGACTACTACTAATTCTTCCAAACAGATCCAGCAGCACCTCCTCTGGGAAATTCTCCATGATCTCCCCAGTAGACATTCAGACTGAGCTAGCTCCCAGAACCCAGACTTTCCCTCTATCTTTGCAGGTATCCCCCTGCCTCTGTAATTGCCTAATTAGACATCTGTCCTCCTCCAGAACCAGCTCTATCCATTTACTTGGCGCAGTTACTAGCATGTAATAAACTCGAGAGATTCATGAGTTATTAATTAATTCCAGAGTCAGCCCAGTTAAGGGAACTGCTCATACATGCAGGAGCCAAATGGGAGCTGGGAAAGCACTTCAAGTACGCTCCACTGTCACAGGTCTTTGGCATCAACACTAGTCCTACCCCTAGCTGTGCGACTCCCCAACAAAATAGGGCATCCCAGATAAGCTTTTCTCCTTGGCTGTCTGGTATTCCTTATCATATTTGTACATGTATATCAAGGAAAGCATTCAACTTACTTCTTAGGAGTATAATGAAATATCTCTGAAAATAATCACTATTGCTTTAAAATATGAAGGTTTCAGATACATGCAAAAATCAAACTATATTGTTACTACGGAAAACTGAGGTATAAGGAAGGAAACCAGGCAAGAAATAGCTGCTGGATATAAGAGCACATGTTGTTGACTTATTTACAAGTGTTGAAGAGCAACAAGCTATGAGCAGGTGTGTGTGATAACAGGCCATGAGCAGGTGTCACAGATAACCGCCTTATCTGTGACAGGCAGAATCTTTGAGAATCTGCATAAATCTTCCAGTGAGCAAAGGGGAAATAACCAAACCATCTGAGGAAGACTGACACTTCAAATGAATGAAGTCAATGTTTTACACAGTTGTAGAATTTTAAAGCCAGAATTATCAGTTAGTCCAGTCTCCTCGTCAAGGTGTGGATGCTAACTGTGACTGTCCCTACAGAGGGCCATTTGGGTTCAGAGAAATCCCCCAAAGCTGATGCCCTGGACCCCGTAACTGACAGGTAGGTTTCAGTACTTCTCAGTCACACTGTGACCCACCCTAACTTTATCCACTGTGCCTACTTTTGAGTATCACAGAAGCCTACACAACAGACACAAGCTAGATGGTCTACAAACACTTTTAACCCTTCAGAACAACCCTATGAGAAAAGGATGGTGTCTGTTTCAAAGATGGAGGAACTGAGTCACGAGAAGCTGCAGGTATCACTAAGGACTCACAGCCGTTAAGCACAGAGGAGACACTAGTGGAGAGGCAGCGTCATGTGCTATTTATGAACTTGGACTCCACGTGACTCTGCATCTAAATCCCAGTTCTACCACTCCCTAGCTATGTGACCTTAGGAAAGTTGCTCAACCTCTCTGAACCCATTTCATAAGGTGTTTTGTTACGAGGATTAAATGAGCTAATATGTGTAAAGCATTTGGACCAGTGCCTGGTACTTGGCACCATAGACGTGTCTGTTAAACATGTAAAAGGGTGGCAGAATTATGAATCAAATCCAGGTTTATCTGGTTCCAATGTATACACTCTTAACCAAGACTCTTCAGCATGTTAATCTCTCAAGTGTTGGAAGGCAGCTACTACATCCCTGAAGTTTTTCTCTTCTCCATATGCTCCTCTTTCCTCAATGGCCCTTGATATTACCTGGTTGCCAGAATTCTTTCCATCCTTCTGGCTTTTGACCTAACTGAAAGAGTTGGACCCAAAACTGCTTCCATACTTCAGGAGATAACAGTAATCCCCCTAGATTTGAGCAAAGTTGTTCTTCTCAGCATCACCTGGGATCTTGCTCAAGCGGTAACCTCTCCAGCTCCAATTCAGACCAGCTAAATCAGAAACTCTTGGGATGGGCCCAGCAATCCGGATGTCAACAAGCCCTCCAGGTGAAAGGGATGCAGCTCAAGTCTGAGAGCCGTTGTTTTCATGGAATGTATGGCCCCAGTGGAAGTTGAGACATCACACTGCTTAACGGCTCATACTAAATTGACGATTATTGGTCTCCTAGAATCTGGGCCTCAAACATGTAACTAACGTAGTGTTGTGGTTTTAAATCCTCCTTTAGGCCTTCTTGATTTGGACCCACCGCTCCAGCCCCTCAAGGTCTCTAAATCCACGTTCTGTGGTGGCGCATATTGGTTCCCCCGCTCCAACTCTGTGACCCATGAACACTGGATAAGCACATCATTCGTGTCTCTGTGGTGTCACCCTCAGCATCACCCAGAGCTGGGGCAGAACCCAGCGGTCCCTGGCAGACTACCTCCTCCGGCCTGACATTAATCCATGAGAACATGCCGTGCCTACGGCTGTTCAACTTGTGAAATTTCCTAGCTATTATCAGCCTGCGTATCTCCACTTTGTCCAAGAGGAAACCATGAGAGACTAGCTTTGCTTTAAAACTGTGAATAAAAGCTAAAAAAAACTTCCTCATGAGCGCAGCTTTGGAAATTCTTCTTAAGTTTCCATGTTCTCTCTCCCTCCTTCTCCCCCAACCAGGAGAAAGTGGCCTGGAAGCAGGCATACCTCAAAACGTTCATGTTAAACTCGGAGCTCTGCTTTCAGTTTCTTTTAATTTTACACTAATAACTTGTTTTCCAGGTATTCCCTCTCTTTCCTGTAGTCCTACATGGCAGACTTTTCTTTTTTTAACATTTTTATATACTTGGAAATTGAAACTCAGGGAAGTTAAGCAACTTTTCCTAATGTCATATCAGCCAGTTTAGTGGGGACACCCATATTTATATTCAGGTCTGTCCAAGGTTCATACCTCCCCTGCTGTGTTATATTAACACTACTGTGGCTGAAAATGGCAGGAAAATGAAAGAAGATGTGCATATGATTTTCAAGACCCTCTTAACCCACCCTTTATTCCAGAGAATACTAAATTCAATTAATGATGGTCAAAACAACACACATCACAGCCACCGGAAAGGTGACATCTTAAAACATCTACAGGAATCTAGCACTTGGTTCCTTTCTACAAGGATCCTCTAAGGTATAAAGACATATCTGGCCACCGTTCATTTCTTCCTGAAGAATACCAGCCCCTACAAAGGAAAGACAACTGTGCAAGGGGCTAGAGCACAAAGCCACTTGTTTCCTAGTGCTCTCTCTGCCAGCCCTCACAAAGTCAAGTGCTGGGCTTGTTGAAGAAAGCGATTCATCTCTCCATGGAAAGAATGCCAATACCAACTGTACAATAGACTTCTTTCTTCATATCCTTAATTCCTGAGGATCTTATGGTCACTTCATGTAATGTAAGCAATTATGAGCTTCCAGGTTTGGGAGACAGTTTAATAATAATGGAAGGAAACACTACTCAGGTCTTCTCACAGGCAGATTTCAAGGGAGTCCAATCACACTGATCGACAAAGACTCAGTTTTACTTGATGACATAAGAAACACAGGCTCTGTTCACCTTCCAACTTCAATTTTTCACTGTCGTACCCTCTTTCCCAAATTTTCTATCCTCCTAGCTTGGTAGACACAACAGAAGCTCAGCTGTGATCCCCCCATCTGCCTTATCTTCTCATATACAATCTAGTTCCTTCCTGTTCTCCATGTCAAGGGGCTGGCCAAAGCTTCCTGAGAGGATGGGTATTGTAAGTGAGAAGTAAAGTCGACCGTGAAGTCCAAATGATAAATTACACAAATAAACACAATTTTGCCATTTTAAAATATGACAGAGGGACTTCCCTAGTGGTCCAGTGGTAAAGAATCTGCCTTCCAATGCAGGGGACGTGGGTTCCATCCCTGGTCGGGGAACTAAGATCCCACATGCCGTGGGACAACTAAACCCACGTGACACAACTACTGAGCCCGCGCGCCTCAACTAGAGAGAGAAAACCTGCTCGCCACAACTAGAGAGAAGCCCACATGCCGCAAAGAAGAGCCTGTGCGCCACAACGAAAGATCCTGTGTGCCGCAACTAAGACCCGACACAGCCAAAAATAATAAATAAATAAAATATTTAAAAAGTTAAAATATATAATAGAAAATATTGTCTTCAATTTTATTTTGAGAACCGAGCATGTTCTTGAAAGAGTTCCAACAATTCTGATATTTCAATTTTTAAAGTATCAGTAACGCGGTATTTATACATCTGAGTCTCAGGACTCAAGAAAACCAAAAAGACAATAAAAAAGTTCACTGCGTGCTTTGTTTTGTGATATTACACTAAACTTGCCGATCTGGAAACACTCTTACATAGTCCTTGACTTACAAATGAATTTTCTGATTTACTATTGAGTAGAAAGTAAACATGTCTTCAGAACAAGCACAGTTTCACTTCAAAGGCACAGAACTAAAGCCAAAGGCAACATAACGGGACCACATCTTGAGGATTTAATCTTCCTGAGGTATGGACACAGGATAAGAAAATACCTGACACCCAGGCCACCACTGCTAATGGTTATTTCATAGCAAACACTACTCATCAATCATAGCACTACTGCCGAGTTCCAACACAACAGCCAACAAAACCTACTTGAGTTGGCACAAAACTATTTGACTGCCTAAGCTCTATGATAGACCTACTAGAATTTGTAGGATTAATGGCTACTCTTATGATTCAGGTTTCTTATGTGGAAAAGGAAAAGCTACAGTAGGTAATTCAAACACACAATGCTTCCAGCAAAGATTCTGCCTTTGATACTTCATAAAAAAAAAAATCTCGGATTTTTTGGATGGAACCAAGGACTGTGCAGACCCTGCATACAATGTATAGCTGACTGTGGAACTGTAGGTATAGGGAGGGGTTCAAGCCTCAGACATTTACAGATGGGCACAGTTGATTCCGTGGTGTGGAGTCATATCAGATTGGTGCACGTGGAAACATGTATCTTTCTTACTAATTTGAAAAGTGTATATATGAAATCTGTCCAAAATGCTATAGATAGAAGAATGACTTAATACAATGAACTGTACTTCTCAACTGAATGAACATAACATCTATGATAAATCACAAAGGAAAACCACTCCACTAATATGTGGTTTTCTACAGCTAATGTTCCAAAAACAAAATGTTCTTTTGGCATGGACCTCAAAATTTGTCATGTTCTCATTAGTCTTGAGGGCAACAGTGCTACTTTATACAATTGCAACCATCATGCAACAAGAAGTGAGAGCCTGAAATATTGGATTTTTTTCAAACAAGCAAAAAAATTGCTAAAAATACTTTATGACAAATATGAATAACTACAAGTTGATATTATTCAAATTAATGTTTTATTTGTTTAAGTAAAAACACAACTTACGGAAAAAAATCAAACCACAATATTGAGGAATTGCAATTTATTCCATTTAGAAATAAATAAACAGAAGAAGTTGTTATAACATGCTACCATTTATAATATCTCCAAATCCTTTCTCATATTGGTTTCAAATGATATATTTAATAAATATTCAACATATGTTCAAAATACATATGTTCATATATACTCAAATTATATAATCTGAACACATATACATAAATATATATTCTCAAAGAGCTGTGCACTAGCAAAAAGTTTTGGAACAAACAAACAGGATGGTTTTAAAAAATGAGCTAAACCACCTACTTTAACACTTACACCTAGTTAGAGACGGAACACTAGTTTTCTCACCTTTTACAACATGTAAAATTATATTTTAAATGTCCCCCCAAACACAGCATTCTTCAAGAATACGGACACCACCATGTTTTTTTCAATTTTAATAAAGCAAAGCGTCTATAGCGTTGACAGACATATTACAGAAGAAAACAAAGAAAACATTTTCAGCTGTTCCTTCAAAGCATATCTGAAATCCTGTTTCATGGAATACTGCTTTAGTTAGCTCCCTGGCATCCTTCTAAGGCACCACGTGGGGACACAACCATTCCAGCAAAGTCGGAGGCCCCGTGGATGAGGAAGAAGGTGGGAAGGGGTCTGAAAGGATGGAGGGGAAGCTCAGGACCAACTCTGCAGGGCAAAGGCACTCTCACGGACACGGATCCTGGCACGAATCCTGTCTGAGAGATTGAAAGCCCTGCCCTGAAACCGTGTCTCATCCTGGCATTAGCACCCTCCTTCACAGTGCCCAGCTGAGGCCCCAGGACTAGTTCGCTCCCACACGTGGTGAAATCCGACTCTCAAGGTCTCTGGGCCTCAGCTTCACACAGGCGGGTGCTCAAAGAGTGACATGGTTGCCTTCCAGCTCCCAGGTGTTTAATATCTTCAGAAGGATTAATGCTACAAATTCAGACAAGAATGCTCTGGAAAGCTTCATTACCCCCATCTCTTGGACACTCGTGGAGCTTTGTGGCTTTTGCAAAGTAATTTTGTTCCCCCCAAATCCACTGTATTTTTCTATGATAGCAATCAACAATCTGAAAATGAAATTAAGGAAACAATTCCACGGACAATGAGATTTTTCATTTTAATTTTTTTTTCAGTCTCTCTGATGGAAGCTGTCAACCCCTGAAACAATAAGTTAAAAGTAAAAACTGACTTTTCAAACTCTGCAAAGCTAAATGAATGTTGAAGAAATGGAAATGATTAAACTTCCAGATCATTTTTTGTTCAGCGTGTAGCATTCACACTTCTGAAGACGTTAAACTTTGAAACAGCAGTACCACTTTTGGGATACCCTGTACTTCTCATAACCTGGGGAATTTCTTTTGGGTTCAAAATTATCATTTCCTTCCAGTTAATGGATGTCTTTCCATCAGCCTACAGTTGTATTTTCTTGATTTAAAATGAGCTTTTCTTTAAAGGTGTCTTTTTCAAGATTTTGAGGTATTCTCTGATAGAGAGTTGTTTTTTGAAATTGAGGGTGAAATGTAAATGCTTACTGTCATGAACGTGCAACTGAGATCATTTGAACATTCATATATGCTATTTAGACATTTTACTAGTTCAGGAATCTGGTTTAGGGAATATAGTCTCATCATCTCTGGGGAGAGTTGAGGGGCCACACTTCATCAAATGCATATGTTTGGGGTTTTATTTTTTTAAAACACTGATCTGCATATATATAAAGAGATACATTCATTTTGGGGGGGTTTGTTTGCCTGTTTGTTTTGTACCATAACCTCAGCCAGAATTCTATTTTGCTATTATGACCCAGGACATACAAAGGTGGGGTGTCTGTGTGTGTGCATATGTACCTGCATTTTTTTAATGAAATAAAATGCTTCAAAAACATGTGATTTACTCCAATACCTTCTATTCTAGTCTTTCTTCCCCAAAACTTTTGTTGATGTGACTCATTACGTTGACTCGGGGCCCACTAACGTGCTGATTACCAAGTCTGAAAAACAATAACCTGGGTATAATGGGTTAGTCAATACCCACCAGGGTTACCCCGGTAACTCTTTTGTATGCTTGGACTGCATATTTTTTACCTGAGGAGATGCAAGCAGAACAAAAGCTCAACTCCCACTGCGGTGAAGCCCTTGGGGATCTTGGTGAAATGCAGAGTCTGGCTGGGCAGGGCTGGGGCAGGAGATTCTGTGCCTTTACCACCAGCCAGCCTGGGGGCAGCAGTCTGAGACGTGTGGGTGCAGAGGAGCAGGGCCGCGTGGGACACACTCCCACCGCACAGCCGTGCAGCCGTGACCGGGGCACGACCCCAGCATCCCCACAGGCGGTACTCACTGCAAAGGAGGCATCCTCGTGCCTTCAACATCCTCCCCTTTGTGATTTGCACCGTTTCCTTTTCTCCATAACCAACCCTCAGCCCAAACAAGCAGTGGCAAGGCCACCCTCTCTGGGATTGCTTGAAGCCACCTTTGGACGGGATTACCCCAAAATGTGGACAACTACCTTGTTTGTCTCAACAAAGCAGGAACAGCAGAGATGATGCCGGCAAACAGGAGTGTGAAAGATCTATTAACACTTTGTTTCAGGCACCGGTTAAACTGTGAAACCCGCTTGTCAAGGTGGACCGCGCTCAAAACATACTTCTGAACGTGACAGAGGTAAATTCTGTAGTTCAAAGCAGGATTTCATAATTCTAAGCCGTGGAGTTAGAATTCCCACACGAGGAAACACTGACAGTAATTGTAACTGTTCCTGGTACGATACTGGCTTTCTGTACTTCCGGCCACCGGAATCCGGGATATACATGTATTGATAAAATGAAAACAGTCTTGATTTTGGTGAGGCTGTCCTTCGTGTAATCATTTCGTGGACCCGTCTGGAGGGACGAGGGAATGGGCTCACCACTGCACCCGAGCGTGGACCTCGCACACATTTGGTACAGGATACGGGTTTGATAAAAAAATGAACGAACAAAATTTTTTGAATGTGCCATCTCACGTTATTAGCTGTTTTCCCATTATAGTGTTTGCTTCACTGAACTGAGCAGGAAGCTTTAAAAGGGAGGAAGAAAGGAAAAGTGGCATCTTCTAAATTGCAGCTGTTCACCATGCAGATGGGGAGAAGCGAGGGGAAGGGAGGAAAAAGAGACAGACAGACAGACAGACAGACCCACAGACCAGGGCACTGATTCCTGACTCCCGATTCCTGGTGGGAATAGGGCAGGTGGAAGAGGAGGCAGATTTGGGGATGCCTCTCCCCACCGGCCATGACGGGTAAGTGTAATTGGCGAGGAGCTTGGGGGAGGGAAGCAGGGGGACTTGGAACTGGTCTAAGGCAGTGGTTTTCAATGGGGACAATTATGCCTCCCAGGGGACAACGGGCAATCACCGTCTGTTCACTGTCATAACTCCGGGGTGGAACACTAATGGCCTCTAGAGGGTAGAGGGTAGGGAGGCTGCTAAACATTCTGCAATGCCCATGGCATCCCCCACAGCCAAGAATTACGTGCCCCCAAATATCAATAGCACCCAGGTCGAGAAACCATGTTCCAGGGGTACAAAAGGGAAAAAAAAAAAAAAAAAAAGCCTGGTAGAGGCAAGAGCAGAAGCTATTAGGAAAGAGAACGTGCTCGCCAGGACCACTAGGCGATCTTGGGCAACAAGCGAGGTCTTAGACAGAAGGGAGACAGTGTGGGAGAGAGATGAGGGTAAGGAAACAGAGCTGGGGATCTGGCTGTGCCTCCTGTTTCACTGGATCCCTCTCTAGTCAACTCTGAGCCAGGTGCTTGTGGGGTCAGCTCCACTGCTCCAGCTAAAGGCAGTCTGTGCCTCGTGAATACGAAGCAGAAGTCCAAAAGAGGCCAGAGATCCTTGGGTGGAAATGAGCACTACAGGCTGCCCTCCAGGGATATATGCCACTGACAAGGAAGGCTTACATGTAGCAGACGATGCTGGTGCCCTGACCCCCCTCCTCATGGGCTCCACTTCAATGCCCATGAGCTTGTCTTCCAGCTGCCAAAAACTGCATTCCTTTGCCTCAAGGTGTGCTGTTGGCTGCCCAAGTGGCAGTCCTGAAATGCCGGGAAATCAGTCGCCTCTGTAGGCAGTCCCCAACGGATGCCTGACAGGTTTGGTGAAGAAGTAGGTACTCCCTTGCCTCTTGGGTGGGTAACTGTGAGACATGATCCACGCCGTCTCCTAGGGCTCCCCAGTGTGCCCACAGTGGTAACCGGTTTAATAATGCCTCCTTATTGACTGCTATCCCCATTCTGGCCCCCTTCCCCACTCTCCTATGGGTGTTTTCTTTACCTTCCCCCTAAAACGACTTGCACTTCAATTCTCATCTCAGGGTCTGCTTCTGGGGAACCCAAACTCTAATGGCAAGTCTTCTGAAGAGAGACTAGGCTGGCGGCCACTTGAGCCCCAGGTTCCTCGGATGTGAGAACTCTCTGGGTCCACAGTAGCCCTCTAGCAGAGGGGCCGGTCTTCCCATCCCCAAGTCCTAAGCACAGAATCATTGGGATCCTCTGAGCCACAGGCTCTAGACCGACTTCTTTCAGACCATCTGAAACCCAACTCCAGGCACATTCCTCTCTCTCCCATCGAGGGCACAGGCAAAGCCACATCTTTTGCTCAAGGCTGGCAGGGAATGCAAGCACAATCCCTATGAAGTCAAAATTCTGCAAGAACTCAAATAAGTAACACTTGACTCCGAGAAAGGGGTCTTACTCTGGTGCCAGGAAGAGCCAAAGATGAAAACAACGGCAGCCGTGGTTCAAATGAACTTTAATGAATTACCAGTGGGGATTGAAAACCACAGAATAGCAAAATGAAGCAGCTATTTCAAAACCTTGCTAGACAAAGAAGAGAAGTGAACTATAAACCCCCTCAGGGCGATGTTAAATCACTCATCTTCCCTGCAGTGGGAATTCTGAGATGTTAAAAATCTCAAGAAAATGCTCGGAGCTTGAGGGATGCCACGGCGGCAATGAGTGCAAGGGGCTCCCCACACCAGCAACAGGTCTGTAAACAGCGATGCAGCTGACACTTTCCAAGGGCCTCAGAACACGGCCCTGCAGAAACCTGAAGCCATCGCCTGAGGAAGTCCCGCTGTCACCCAGGATGGGATTTAGGCGCCCCCCTTAGGGTCTAGTCACCGTAAGCCATTCTTAAGGACGTTTCTTTACAAATCCTCAGAAGCCTCTCTGCTTAACTTGTGGATGTTCGCTGGGTTTCATCTTTGCCAAGAACATCCACTTTGGGGCCCCGATTCCTTGCCAACTTAGGTGAGGGGATGGGAAGATCTTCTATCTCAGCTCTGATGTGTGGAGAGTTTTTTTGGTTTTTTTGTTTTTTGTTTTTTTTAAGGGAAAAGAACAGCAGAGCTTTTCTGCCGGACAACCTATTCCCTTATTTATAATGCAGGACAGCAGCGCCTTGTAAGTGTATATTCTGGTTCATCTGAGGACACACGGTTGTTCATTTTAAAATTAGATTCATCCTAATTATACGAAAACAGCCCGCATGTGGTTAGTCAAAACAGCAGGAAAGCATTACTCAGCACCTACGTACTGGGCCTGCCTTCTAGACTCCACTAAACTTGTTCAACACACAGCCCCTGCCCTCTTGGAACTTCAAATCCAGTAGAGAAATATCCATCTCACTGACCAATATGAGGTTTGGACACTGGGCAGTGAAGAAATGCGTATAGTAAGTGACTAAACATGTAATATTACCTTTGGACAAAGGGGTGAGGGAAACTGTCATGAAAGGGGCACGCTGCAGCAGGGCAGAAGCGGAGGTACTTTGGATCTCAATCCTAATGAATCATGGCAGGACTGGGGGAGCTCCCTGAATGAAGGATATTAGGATGCTGTGCTGAAACAGAAGCAGGAAAAAACAGGTATGAAACCGTCAGGGACAGAAGTTTGCTTGTGGACAGTAGAACAGCATCAGAGCAAGAGACAGGAGTAGATGTTATGAAAAAAGGCAGGAAGGTGGTCAGCTTCAGCACGACATTCAATCCAAGTGGGAGAGCCAACTCTGCGTTCAAGTGGCTGCAGTCCTGGGCAGGTGACCAAACATTTATTCTTCTTTATTTTTTAAAAATTTTAATTGGAGTGGAGTTGATTTACAATGTTGTGTTAGTTTCACGTGTACAGCAAAGTGAATCAGTTATACATATACACATATCCACTCTTTTCTAGATTCTCTTCCCATGTAGGTCATTACAGAGTATTAAGTAGAGTTCCCCGTGCTATACAGCAGGTCCTTGTTGATTATCTATCTTATATATAGTAGTGTGTGTATGTTAATTCCAAGCTCCTAATTTATCCCTCCCCACCATGTTTCTTCTTTGGTAACCATAACTTTCTTTTCTACATCTGAGACTCTTTCTGTTTTGTAAATAGGTTCATATGATATCGCTTATATGTGAAATCTTTAAAAATGGTACAGATAAACTATTTACGTCTATTATTCTTATTTTCCACAGACCCTGAGGGTTCCCTAAGTTCAACGATGGACCATGGAACATATCTCTTGAGGATGAAAAATGCCAGGACATCTATAAAAAGGAGATTGTTACCAGTAAACACACCCTAACAATTTAAAACTGAAAAAAAGAATAACGAATGATACAAAATGATCAAGGAAACTTGCAGGTTGACTTTTGGGTCTCTCTCTTTGATCTCCTGCCTTTTGGACAATTAAGCGCCGTACTTCCAGGGTGAAGGCTGACTGAATACCATCACTTTTACAATTTTTGTAATAATAAGATAATGATAAAATTGTTTCCCATGTACTGGGCACTCCCCAGGCACTATGGATGGGCTCAGCAGTCCATAAACTCGATTCCACTCAATCTCCTCTATGATGCCGTCAAGTAAGTACCAATATTATTTCACTGCATAGGTGAGGTGACTGAAGTTCAAGGTGGTTAACTCACTTGCCAGAGAGACCACGAGCTAGAAGGGGACAAAGCCAACTCAGCACCTGTAGGGACGTCCGCCACCCACCCGTAACTCCTGATCTCTCTCCAGTGCCCCAGCTCTCAACCAGTCCAGGACCCAGGACCCTCAGCTTCCACCCTCCCCACAACACACTTGGCCTCTAAGGGAAGCGGGGAGGGTGTCTCTCCTCCCTGCTCTGTGACAGGACTTTAAAATAGGACATGACTGGTGCCCACACTGCAGGTTACTCTGAGCCCCAAGGAACCCAGTGATGAGCCAGGAACAAGTTGGGGATTACTGAGAAAATGATTCCTTCTTTATTATGGAATATCAAGAATTAGCTGGATTCAAAAAGATACACGCATCCC
Source organism: Delphinus delphis (assembly GCF_949987515.2). Taxonomy (NCBI): domain Eukaryota; kingdom Metazoa; phylum Chordata; class Mammalia; order Artiodactyla; family Delphinidae; genus Delphinus; species Delphinus delphis. The sequence continues at coordinate 141,444,221 of NC_082686.1, forward strand.
AATGTTCACAGCAGCACTATTCACAGTAGCCAGGACATGGAAGCAACCTAAGCGTCCATCGACAGAAGAACGGATAAAGAAGATGTGGCACATATATACAATGCAATGTTACTCAGCCATAAAAAAGAACAAAATAATGCCATCTGCAGCAACATGGATGCAACTAGAGATGATCATACTAAGTGAAGTAAGTCAGAAAGAGAAAGACAAATATGATATCGCTTACATGTGGAATCTAAAATATGACACAAATGAACCCATCCACAAAAGAGAAACAGACTCACAGACATAGAGAACAGACTGGTGGTTGCCAAGCGGGAGGGGGTTGGGGGAGGGATGGAGTAGGAGGCTGGGATTAGCAGATGCAAACTATTATGTATAGGATGGATAAACAACAAGGCCCTACTGTATAGCACAGGGAACTATATTCAATATCCTGTGATAAACCATAATGGAAAAGAATATGAAAAAGAATGTGTGTGTGTGTGTGTGTGTGTGTGTGTGTATATATATATATATATATATATATATGTATAACTGGATCACATTGCTGGACAGCAGTAATGAAAACAACATTGCAAATCAACTACAATAAAAAAAAAAAAGAATTAGCTGGATTCTGTACCTGAGAGGTACTTTATCAGGATTAACTTCTTCATATTGCAAATTTTGATTTTCAAAAATATTTTACAAAAATAGACTTGAAGTCAAAGACAGCCCTACCTCGGGTAATATAAAGGCAAACAGTTCTTTCTTTTCCTTTTACAGGTCCTTAACATGATACTTCTGATCACTTGGTCTTATTTCTTCATAATCTAAAACACATGTGCACTTGGCAAGTGTTTCTTTACTCTCAGATTAAGACATTTTAATAATAATTAAGTACGTTTTCACAACGTTCGAGGGAAAGAGCTTCTTTGTTCTTTTCCTTTACCTCACTTTTATTATTCATGCCCCTCTAACATTTCCTTCGCTGGAGGCACTTCTGTAGAACTGGATGAATATCTGATCAAGCACATTTACAATTTGGGAAGAAAACAAGCAAATATCCTTTTTGACTAAAAAAGAGCGTTCCCCATTGTAGTAAGGAATGATAAGTAGAATAAATACTAGGCAAATTGCTATTTTTAGTCAAGACATTATGTAATAAGCCATTTATTTAAACTGTCTAAAGCTCTGCAGAATGATTCCAGGAAAAGGACTTCAATTCCTCTGTCAACACACCAAGAATCGGCTCTGCCCTCTGCTTCCTGATAGCTCTACTTTAAATTTTAGTTTCCTTTAAAAAAAATCAGCACATTCATAATGTGCCAATTATACCAGGATTGATCAGTAAACTCCCAACACTATGTACATGTTATGACCCACAGAGATCTCTCAAGAAAATCAAAATGATGATCAAAGACTAAAAGGGAAAGCCGGGTGTAGCCAGATGAATGATGACCCATCTCGTAAAAGTGAGCAGAAAGTGAGGAAACAGAACTGGGTCAGCTAGGAGGGTGGTACTGCACCAAAACCCAGAACTGGGTTATGTCATTGCTATCGGGATGTTTCCATCACTTGCCAGTGCCTCCAGAAGTACGAAGACAGTGCTGTGAGGAGAGCCTCAGAAGAACTGAAAAACAGAATTACACAGGGTGGCAAAGACAGTTCACTGGCCACCAAATGTTCCGGCTCCCCTTCCCCTTCTACAGCACAGAGGCATCGCAGAAAAGCAGCTGTGAGACAGGGGCTGTATCTCTCATCCTGCTTTCTTCAGCGGGAGGTGGGCACGGCATTGTTCTCACCAGTGGAATCAGAGCAAAATGATTCTGGGTCACTTCCAAGCGGAGGCAGTTAGGAGGCTGGTGTGTTTCTGCACTCTCTTGCCTTCTCAGGGGTCTGATGCAGTGAAGACATGGCCTTGGAAGCCTTGAGCTGGAGATGGAGGAGCCCAAGACCAAAGGAATCAGGATTCCTCAGAATCGCCATAGAGCAGAGTCCCCAAGCTAATCAGGAACCGCAATTTTCAACTTCACATGGGTGAAAGATAAACTTCTACCTTCTTTAGCTCCCATGCATTTTCAATTTTATTTCAAAGTGTAGATAGTGTTTTCCTAACCAATATACGTGGCAAGAAAAACTTAAGTGTCTCAATCACTTGAAATAATGTATACAATTTATTTTTGCATGGAATTTGATAGGACGATGGATTTTTTTTTTTTTTTTTTTTTTTTTTTTGCGGTACGCGGGCCTCTCACTGCTGTGGCCTCTCCCGTTGCGGAGCACAGGCTCCGGACGCGCAGGCTCAGCGGCCATGGCTCACGGGCCCAGCCGCTCCGCAGCATGCGGGATCCTCCCGGACCAGGGCACGAACCCATGTCCCCTACATCGGCAGGCGGACTCTTAACCACTGTGCCACCAGGGAAGCCCTAGAACGATAGATTTTTAAGGCTAAAGTTGTCCTGCCCATTTCTAGCAGCTACTAGCCACTAATGGCCATTGAGCATTTGAAATGTGGCTAGGTCAAGATTGAGATGTGCTACAAATGTAAAATATACACCAGATATTAAGGGTTTAATACAAAAAGCAAAATATCTCATTGGTATTTCGTATTGATTATATGTTAATAATTTTTGGATGAAATAAAATATACTATTGAGGTCAAACTCACTGGTTGCTTTTTACTCATTTGTAACATGGCTACTAGAAAATTTTAAACTACCTATGTGGCTCACATTATATTTCTGTTGGACTCTGCTCAGCTAGTAGGTGTTAGCAAATTACAACCCACCTTCTGTTTTTGTAAATAAAGTTTTATTGGTACAGAGCCATGACTGCTTACATGTTATCTATGGCTGGTTTTGCATTACAGGGCAGAGCTGAGTAGTCCTGAAAAGCTGAAAATATTTATTATATGGCCTATTATAGAAAATATTTGTAGAAAATCTGTTTGGGATTACTAAGAAATAAGACCAAACAATGATAAGAAGTCATCACGCTAAGGGAATGTAAAAGGAAAAGAAATCATTGTTGACTTTATATTACCCCAGGTAGGGCTGTCTCTGACGCTAAGTCTACTTTTGTAAAATATTTTGCAATATTTTTAAAAACTAAAATTTGCAATATGAAGAAGTTAATCCTGATGATGCCCGGACTAAGGATAACTTTGAAATTACCTAATTTATCTACTCTTACCATTTCATGACTAAGGAAATGAAAGCTCAGATAAGTGAAGAGACTTGTCCAAAATATTCTCATTCTAAATTAGGTGGTATTTCTATAAGGTCACTATCATTCATTCATTCATGGATTCATACTCTCCACCCATCTCTAATTTCGATCATTAAAGAAATAAAATCCCTATCAGGTAGAAAAATCAGCACTTAAGAGCAGAGAAATCCTTGAGTAATAACAGCGACAAATAGGCTGTGAGATAGTTTTTAAATTAAGCTTCATTTGAAAACACTTTAAAGAGAACCTATCATGTAATCTGCTTTCAAATTAAACTTGAAATTCCCCCAAATGTAGAGCCAGCTTGCTAAAAATATGCCTTATTGGAATTAAATGTTAAAAATTTGCCACATCTTAGAGAAAAGGAAATCTGTTCCCAAAGACTTCACAGCAACATATAACTGCCTCTGTTCTAGCAGCCATCCTCTCTCAGTGTATTATTCTAGAACTTCTAACTGGGTTCACCATTTCCAGTCTCTGTCCCACCCAAGACCTATCCCCAAGAGCCCTTCTAAAATAAAAATCTGATGTGCTGACCATTCCTTCGTCTCTCCATGCTGTCAAGATAAAGTCCATCTTCCTTATTTGGTCTGGAAAGTCTTCATCATGTGGCTTCTACCTGCTCCTACGGCTTCATTTTTTGCCCTGTGCACGTCAGACTAAGCTCCTTGCAATTTCCCAAATGCTTCATACTTTTATTCCATTTCATGCACTTGTATATGGTGTTCTTACTGCCTAGAACTCTCCCCACTCCGGACTATGGGTCCCCACTGTACACTGTACTTACTCCATCACAGAGCTTATCAATATTGTAGTTGATCGTAACAGTTGAAGCCTTAATTCTACCACCACTAGGAAGAGCTAATATTTAGGAACACTGAATTGCAGGTCAAGTGCTACACTATTTCATTTAATCTTCACATGTTATAGATGAGGAAACCAAGCAAGTGTAATGAAGCCAGGGGAAGCCAAGACATGAATCCACACATCCCCACTCTGCAGCTCTGGCTCTTAACTCGAACCAGTGGTTGTCAGTGGGGGTGACTTTCCTGCCCATGAGACATCTGGCAATATCTGGAGACATTTTTCCTTGCTGCAACTGGCGTGTCGGGGGAGCTACTGGGATCTAGTGGGTAGAGGTCAGTGATACTGCTAAACATCCTACAGTAATGAGTGCAGCTCCTCAAAGGAAAGAATTATTCGGCCCCAAATGTCAATATTTCAGAGGCTGAAAAACACTGGTCTACACTAAATTAACTCCTGTTGATTGACCCAGGAGACTCTGAGTATCTCTACAGCAAGGATTTTTAAATGTTCACCATGGTGTCTTGGAACCTACTATAGAGCCTGGTACCCAGTAGATGCCCAGTGCATATATGATGGATGGATGGGTGGAGGGATGGATGCAGGAATGGATGGATGAATGGGTGGAGGGATGGAGGGATGGATGGTTGAATGGGTGGAGGGATGGACAGATTCCAGGAGAAAAGAAGCAAGTTTCCTTATTTTACGCCTTGGTTTTCATGACAACTTCAATAAAGATAAATCTGAACACAGCTTCTTAATTAACAGCAAATGAATGCATGCAGAGTACATTCCAGAGGATGCCTTCACCTTAGCAATACGTCACATTTACGAATCTATAGTGTGAGATTAAATTAATAAGCCAAATGCCTAGCATTATATTTTTTCAAGAGTCCCTTACAACTACTACACTACAGGATAAATTGACATGTTCATCATCCACATAGGCCATAACTTAAATTGTTTTAAAAAAGATTTCCTGTATAAGGTTCCCCTGGTTTCTATTTCTTATATAAAAGACAAATAATACAAGAATATACAACCTTATGCTTCCCCCTGTTGTAAGTACAATTCCAATATAAATACATTATTCTAGATTTCCAGATGCTTGGGGTAGAAATTACAATGAAGCTTAGGTGAAATTCAAAAAAGTAAACAAAAACATATATGGCAGAAATAACCCATTCTCTGTCTTACGGAAATTAATGTACCTAAATACCAGAAATGAAGTCAAGGAAAGATATATTTTATGATTATAATATTTTTGAAGTAACGGCCAGTTAGCCTGATTTTTACATAATCACAAACACTTCAACAATGGCGGCATTAATCAGTGCTGAATACAAACTGATAGATTTTCTACAGAAGAGCACAAAGGTTCAGCTGTGGGGCTAGTTAAAACAAATTGTACTCAATTTTTTAAGTGCAGTACTATGAACTATTCCTCACAACCTTCTGCGTTGAACTTTAGTCGTTTGTGGTTTCTGACACACACACACACACACACAAAGAATATGCTGACCCAGTAAGTTTTGGTACCTGCTCTCCCTCTTGGAGATTCACATGCACACAAGCATAAATGTAGACTCTGAGAATGCTTGCGTTAAGTTGTTAAACTCGGGATTTCCCATAGAGTAACAAATAAAAAGTTAAATCTGACGAAGATCTGCCGAAACATTTAGGAGTAGGGAGAAGGCCTAAAAGTGATGACAGGATGTGTAGCTGGGGACATCAGCATAACTGTGGCATTTCTTGCCATGGGAACCACAGCTGACGCCAGAGACGAGCAGTGCCTTTTTCACTGTATGTGAGAACATGACACGCACTTGTCACAGAGGCAGACTCTGCATGTATGGACATGCAAGTGGTGAGACATTGCCGCATATGGAAGAGCAACACGAAAAAGCTAACCCAAACCCAGGAATGTCATGACTGCTAATATCAATCATGATTTTTTGAGCACCTGTTCTGTACAACCGTGGCTGAAATCTGGGGAAAACAGAGCCTTAAGAGAAACAAAAGAGGGGAAAGTATATCTGAACCATCTTGAGAACCATGGAACAACACAAGTCACAAGAGTCAGAATATTCAGTGGGCCCTGGATGCCACAATCATACAGTCTGCCACCAAAACCAGGACTGTCTTCTCCACTCTCTTCATCATGAACACTCCTGGGTCTCCAGAGGAATCACACAAGTGTACTTCCCAGATGAAGAAGACATACCTGCTGTCAATTAACATTCCTTTGTCCAAGCTTTTGCTTTCATCAGGTTATCACTCATGACTTTTTGAATAAACCCCTACGTTCTTGATCCCAGAAGAGAAGGCATAATCCTTAAGATCTCTTTTATTAGAAAGAGGAAGTTGAATGAGTAATTAGTTCAGATCAGTCCTTTTCTAATTGTTATATGTGCCCCATCCACAGTCCACTCTCAGCACGCACACACACATAGGCACAGGCACACACATGTATGCATATGTTATTATACGTATTACTATACTGTTATAGACACGTTGCATATCATGATATACATATTATTGTATGTGTTGTATACACGTATACATACGTATATGTATATTATGTGTATATGTATACGTATATGTTAGAGTGTCTATCATGATGAAAAGGCTACAATATGCTTCCTGGGACAGAGTCAAGGTTCCTGGGTCCAAATTCCAGGCTCTCCTGACTTGCCATTTGGAAAAAGATACTTAAGTTCACAGCAGAGCTCAGTTTCTTACTCAGTAAAAATAGTACTGCACAGGAAGAGCTGCCAGTACATAAAGATCCAAAGTCCCTGGAAATTAGGACAGTATGGACAGGCAACATTAGCATTAAATGTAGATCACGATTCTCACTGTCAGCTGGCCCGATTCCCGAGAGGAGGATAGAGAAATAGGTTATCTGTGACTCAGTGATCTGGATAGCCTCCCCTCCCCCATTTGCTTAAATGCTGTAATTGACGAACACTTTGGGAACTTAAGGTGGAGAGCGAACACCCTGAATCAGAAGACTCACCAGCCTAAATGTATTCAACCCCACACCGCATGAATCCCAAGACAGTCCCGGGTGAATCGCACTGCAATTTACGCTAATACACATGGGCGACACAACCCACAAAACCATCACATCCTCAGATTAAAAGAACTTTATGTCACCTAGGGGGCCATACGAGGGACCCCGATAGGCATATCCATTCCATCCCAGTGGAGACCACTTCAGAATCCCTTTGCATTAACATATGCATATTGTCTCATAGCTCACTAGGCTACACACTGAGCTGCAAAAACAGGCCCAGACACATACAAGGTACACACATTTTTGTAGACTGAATGAGGAATCAAATCAAGTAATGAAAATCACTTTAAATAAAGCAAGGAGTTCACCTGCCATCTATTGCTCAACCAGCTCAGACACTAGAACAAGCCCTTCTAGCAAACTACCCTGCTGTGATATGGACGTACAATGTAATCCAGGCAGCAAACATTCACAATGGGCAAAACTAAGACAGAAGATGACACCTGATACACTATCAGAAAAGAGAGAGAAGCGTCTCCCCTTCTCCCCCTCTCATTCATTCGTCCAACGAGCTTCTCCCTTGTGCCCATGTGTCAAAGCCTTTGCTAGGTGCTATAAGTCAAGGATGAGTAAACCCATAGCCCATCACCACAGTTCAGAGGGGAAGACAGAAATGAAACAAAAACAAACACACCGCCCTGCAGGGCGATAACTGTACAGGCTAAAGCGCAAAGTATGGAGGCCACCCGTTGAGAGAGGTTTATGGCCATAGGGTCATTTCCAAGTACCTGGCTGTCCCGTCCCCCAGACTGTTCCAGTTTAAAAGCTTGGCGGAGATACTGGATATTTGAGGAAGTCAGCCTGAAGAACATGCTAACCATTCATTCCTCTAGGTTTTCTGAGCTCTCCTTCTGCACAGGGGACAGCGTCCCGAATCTCCTCTGCGGGGCAATGGGACCTCAGACCCCCAAAGATAAAGTCCCACTGGGTGACTTTCCATTATTACGCCTTCTGCATTTTTTTCCCTCGAGGGTTGGTAAAAGACTTGACCATATGAAGAATTTTACTTCATTTTCCGTAGAAATGAAGTTCAAGTATTGGCCATTATATGATCTGACATTTCATAGGAGCAGATACTAGTTGCCATGTACCATGGTAAGCACTCTACAAATGTTATCTGATCTATCCTTACAGCTTCAAGGCCTACCTGCCACATCAATGCTTCCACTCTGCATTTGCTTCTGTTAACTTGGCTACTGAGAAGCTCAGAGCGAAATTAAATACTGAAAAGCAATAAGCACTTACGATTTCAGTTTGATTATCTGTACTCCTCTACAAGATTTTGATCTCTCCTCCTTTGCCATTTTTACCAGTCTCGTCACTTTGCGGGATTTTTACTATGCATTTACTGAGACACATTTCTGGAAGCCAATACTCTACAAACAAAAACAAATGACCAGAACCATCAACTGTAATTTCCTTTTAGTTTCAGTTGTCACAAGAGTTTCCATGAATAGCTCATTTGAAGATGACCCCTTGTGTGTCATACCTCGGTCACTTGGAAACTCAGATAGTGAAATATTTCCACCATCATCAGGTTCAGAATCTGTTCATGAAGTGCAGAAAAGGGAAAAGGGGAGAGGTTGACTGACGTAACTTACCCATAGGGTAACCACTAGGTTGCTTCCTAATCTACTACCAAGGGATATTTCTATCTTGTGCTGGTTCCTGACAGTCCCGTTCACGCCCTCCCCAACATCTACTTCTGTAGACCAGCTATACCACGACATGCCCTTGGTCCCCTTAGGGCTGCCAAGGCCAAAGGCACCACCAGAACCTGCTGAGTGAGAAGGCATCGCTATCACCCAGCGATGTCTGTTCCCTGGAATTTCACTCTCCGCACTGACAATGCCTCTGGAACTCATAAAGATTCTGCTGGAACCCAGGGAGCTGAAGGTCAGTGTCTTCAGGGAATCAAGGTACCATGTAAGACAAACTGCTGCTGAGGATTTCCATGTACTCAAGGCAAACGCCCCCAGGAAGAACTCACAGAAATAACTCTCTGCGTTGTCACTACATAGAGCAGGGCTAGCTTTCGTATCCAAAAAAAGAGAGAGATAAAAATCGAACCATATATACATGGCACACACACACATACACAGGCACAGATCTTGGCGCATCCAATTGGTACCCAGTTAGATGCTTAGTCAGGTATTTTTTGGAACACAGTGTTTGGGCACAACCATTTATTTATTCGACAAAGATTGATCCAGCACCTACTGTGTGCCAAGCACTGTTCAAGATGCCAGAGAATCACGAGTGAACGAGACAGTCAAGATTCTTTTTCTCAAGGACTCTATAGTCTAGACAGGTACTCAACAAGTAGCAACTGAAATGAACAACTCAGATGGAAAATAAGACCAAGGAAGGGAAAAAAAAAAAAAAGGAAGCAAAAAACAATGCCATGGCTTTGAGAAGGAATGGGAGGCTGCCTCTGCTCCAATGGTCAGGGGAGGGCTTTTTAAAGAAGTAACACATAATCTTACAATAAAATGACAAAAAGGAGCTGAAGAAACCAATCACCTTTACTCTGATTTCCATCAAAAAGATGAGCTTACTAAAAAAAGAAAGGTGCAATCCCATTTGTGGGTCCACACACCCTGTGCTTCAAACGACTGCAAAAAGCCCAGGAAAGGAAAAGGATCCACAACTTTCTCTGCTCTTAAGGAAATTTTAAGAAATCTCCTTTCCCCAAAGATGCTAAATGAAAAGGAAGTTGCCTTAATTCATCTCTGTGGTAGGATTTACTACAAAGAATCTAAAAGGAGGGAAAATGGAATGTTTATTCCTCTTTTAAAGGTCAGTTACTTTATAATGTTCCAATGTCAATAAAATTATGCCTTTGCCTTGTAATGCCAACAGGAATTGCTTCATTTAAAAAAAAAAGTCTAGGGCTAAATTCAGTATCACTTATTTCACTTGTTGGAAAAGAGAAGCAAATCATATTTACTAGCAGATGATACCACTTCCAATACATAATAAAACTTTGAAATTCACTAAAAATAAGATTCTGATAGTATCTTTTCAACGTGCACAAATAATAAGTGATTGTTCACCAATACCTTCCCATATCCCATATCCCAGCCCAAACAAATCGCTTAGTATTGAATTTCTGTTGGAGTCAATTAAAACGCTTAGCCAACTGGCATGAAAACTCCTGAAAACGTCCACTGCTCAAAATAACTTTCATCAAAACACCTTCTTCTTTCATGTTTCCTAGTCCCTGACTTGTTTCATAATAAAAGAGGTAAGCAGAAATCAATTAGGGAGCAGATCCCTCACCGTGAATATTCAGATTGAATCATGGAATATTTTGACTAAAACGCAATTTGTATTACCTTGCAATGCACAGCATGCTATATATTATTGAAATGTAAATACGCAGACGAAACTAAAAGAAGGCAAAGCTATTGTCCAGCAGGTCTGCATCACCCAATACATGTATCACTATCAGAAACTGCTGTGCTCTGGTATTAATACGCTGTCCAAGGAATGCTTAATTTTTTGAACTTCAAAACGGGTCTTTAAAACTGACTCTCACTGGCACCTAAGAACAATAACATGCTAAAGGGAAGACTCTGTTTCATTTATTTACTGATGAGGCTTAGCGTTTGAATCTTCACAAATTCTCAACGTGTGCGGAGCGGGGCCGACGTAGAGTCTGCGCTTTTCTGCCCAGGTAAACTCTTGTCTCTCTTTCACTCACTTCACTAACTGTTATGCTTCTAGACCCTTCCTGTAAAATTTCCCATTTGGGGAAAAATTATACACTGAGCCTTCCGTAAACAAAACACTCACCCCGCCCCCATTAAAACAAATCAGAAGGCTTAAGAATTAGCACTAATATTGAGCCTACAATGGTCGCCGGCAAATACAAATGACAACTGCAGCCGAGAAGGGCCAAATCCACCTGGAGTAAAAACTCCCCCAATGAGTCCTTCTCCGAGGGGTGCCCGGGGTGGGGTGGCGACCTTGCAGCTGGCACAACTCGGGGACTGGAACCGACTCGAGGGGCCCCAGGGGAAGATGCTGCGTCAAGAGAAGCGAAGCAAGAAGCGCGAACCGGGAGGCGAGCGACGTCGCCCCCCATTCCCCGGGGAGGTGGGGAGAAGCCAAGTCGCCAGGCACGGGCACCAGGGCACGCCACCCGCAGAATCGGTCCCCTCTCAAAGCCCGGAGTTCCGGGGCAGGAGAACAGGGGCGATGGGGGACCCACAGTCCCTTTAAACCGCCTCCACACACACACCCCCGCCCCACCACCAGCCCCGGTGTCTGCCAACCTTTTCCGAACCCTCGTGTCACAGAACTTCCTCATCATGGAAACTTCCACTCGGTTCGGCGCTGAGGATGCCAAACTCCATGTCACAAGGAGGCTGTCAACAGCCGGGCTCGGGGTTTGAGGAACACCGCCGCCCCAGCCGCCCCGCTCCGCCGCTGCCCACGCCGCGGCTCCCCGAGCGGTGCCCGGGCGGAGAGGGCACCTCCTACCCCCAGGCGGGGCGCGAACCCCCGGAGGCGGGTACCAGGGCGGCTGACACCCCACCCACGCCCGCCCGCGCGCGCGTGCGCGCCCGGCGTCGCCGCTCGCACCCCGTGTGGTTCCCGCGACACCCCCGTCGCCCTCCTGCCCACCCCCCGGACGGCGGGGACCGTCGCCCCCTCCCCCGCACCCCCGCCTCCGCGCCGTCCTCCGGCCAAATTACCGGTGTCCTCCAGCCTGCCGGGTCGGGCGCCCCTGCCCGGGGAAGGCCGCCTGCGGGCGCTGCCCGAGCCCGGGAGCAGAAGGTCTCCTTCCCCAGCGCACTCACATTATTCATGCAAAGTTAATCCCCGCCGCGTCACGGCCGCCCGCCTGAGGATGTGCGCCTTCCTTGGCCAAGCCCCGCAGTCTCCACCCTCCTCCGCCCCCTCCTCCCGGCGGCGGGGTCCCGGGGAGCGCCGGCGACGGGACGTCGCGCGAGTCCTGCAGAATGTCAACTCCCCGGGCGCAGAGGGGCGGCCGCAGCCGGGGCCGCACCGCCCGCCCGGGCCGCTCCACTTTTATAGGCGCAGGAAGCGAGCGCGGCCCGGCCGCCGAGTCCCCGCCTCTCGGGCCCGCGCGCCCGGCCGGCTCCCGGCCGCTGCCCTCCTCCGGCCCCGGCGCCCCTCCGCGCCGCGTCTGCCAACCGGTGACCTGGTTTTGCATCCGGCCCGCCCGGCGGTCCGACTCGCGCGGCGGCGGTGGCGGCCGGGAGCAGGCCATTCGGGCTCCCCCAGGGGCGCCGCGAGGAAATGGCTTCCCGGCCGCGCGCCCCGCCGCCGTCGTCCCCCGCCGGCCCGGCCGCCCGCCCGCCAGCCCCCGACACTACCGCCCGGCCCCGGCCCGGAGCTCGGACGCGTCCGCCGCTCCCCGGCCCGCGACCCCTGCCCAGCGCGCCCCTCACGCGCCGCCCGGCTCGCCGCCTCCGCACCTGCCGCCCCAGGTGCGGGCTCCCCCTCGTCCCCGTCCCGGCCGTGCCCTCCACCCTGGGAGTCCTCCCCGGGTGGCGATGTCGCGGCGGTGTTGGTGGCGCGCGTCCACCCACCAGGTTGCGTGCGCACGGCGGTTCGGGCTTGGGCGTCATTCCTCTCGTCGGCAAAGAGGAAGGGACGGGGGGACGAGGGACACGGGGCCGAGGAAGGGTGACTTCCAGAAGCACGGGCTCCTCTTGGCCCGGGCTGCCGCGCTCCTCCCTCCTTCTGCGAACCACTTGTGGCGCGTGTCGGGCCGACACGGCGATCTGGCTCCTCCCGGGGCCTCGCTCCCGCCGGGCGTCTGGCGTTCCCCATCATCGCCACCCCCGGGAATAAAGTTTGCAAAAAATACCCGGCTTGCGCCTGAAGGAAACACCCCCTCCACACCGCCCGGCACATCCTGGGAGACGGGCGCAGGGTGGGGACCCTCCGCAGGTTCCAGGAGGGCCGCCCTGTTCATTTGTCTTTGGCCTGGACATGGACAAATAAAACCCGGAAGACAAAAATAATTTATACTCTTGGAAAGTCCTGCCCCGGTCAAATATGAGCTTCTAAAATCCCCCCACCCCCACCCCCAGTCCTGAACGCCAAGGGTTCAGGCTACGAGAAAAGCAAGCAGGCTGCTGCGTCCTGGGCTGGAAGCATGCTTGTGAAAATCCTGAGCACCCAAGAAGATTAAAACGTCATCGGTCGGAGGCTAGGGTTACAATAAACCTATTTTGACGGCAGAGTACAATGATTTTCTTATAGATAATATCAAAATAATTCCGACTTCATTATTCAATATACACAAGTATTAGTATAACGAACCGTTTTGACAGTGGCTTTTTTAGCCTCAACTGTCTGAACAATGATTTATTGGAGAGTTTTCTAATTTCCAGCCGGTGACGTGTTTTATTCCCAATTCTTGTGAGCGTCCCAGGGAAACGGATGAGAAGCCTACTGACAGCGTGAACTACCACAACGGTCAAGAATTCAGAAACTGCTTCTGCTGTTGAGTACAGAGTTTCAGCGCGCGGGTCGAGAGAGAGGGAGTCGCAGACCCCAAGGCTCCCTGGCGAGAGGGAGGGACCTCTCCCTTCAGACTCCACGGACTCTGTTTCCCCTGGGTCCTTGGCAAGAAATCCGTGCTTTATTCTGCACTCTTTTAACAAGGCTGCAGCCTAGGACTTGCAGGGTTTGTAGCTGGAGAGAAGTTGTTCTCCTTTTGCAGCTAAGTTCCTGGGCTTTGCTCCAAAGCTGCCCGGGATGTTTTGGTTGGTTTGGAGGAAAGCTGTGGAGTCTGCACCATTTGATCCAAACAGGCGGCCCCCTGGTGGCTAACTGTGGGTGAAAAGCTGGCCACTGGCGGAGAAGCCTGCCCCGACAGGCCCCCACAGTTGACGGCCGGTCTTCGCAGGGGCCATGGAGCCGCTGGAACAACTTTGCAAGGAGGGGAGGTGGGGAGGGGGGCGGGGGTGGGGAGGGCGGCGTGATGTCACTCCTCCTTCACAAAGGTGAATGATAGGCCCTAATCCGCTGGGGCTTTTTTTTTTTAATTTTATTATAGTTGATTTACAATGTTGTGTTTCATTTCTGCCGTACAGCAAAGTGACTCAGTTTTACGCATATCCACACTCTTTTTTATATTCTTTCCCATTATGGTTTATCCCAGGATATTGAATATAGTTCCCTGTGCTGTACAGTAGGACCTTGTTTATCCATCCTATGTATAATAGTTTGCATTCTCTTCCTGAGTTTAACTTGGAGCTAAATTCCTTCTTAAGTAGGAAACATCACACAGAGAATGAAATATAACAAAACCTGTTGCTTCCCTTTGTTCAAATGGCTTTGTTTTTCTAATCTCATTTGGCCTGGAAACTTCCGAAATAAAGAGTAAATGAAAGCGAAATAAACGTGGCATTATTCAAGCAATTCATGAAGCAATGTTATATAACAATAAGGGAGAACAATTTTAAGGCAACGTTATTGAAACGGCATGATTCCATTTGAATCGGCCCACTGAGGGCAGTCTTTCAGGCTGCATCATGGTGAGGAAGGGTTACTCACAGAACGTGGCATTTATTTTTCTAATTTTACACAAAGGGGTGCATTGGAGGAGAATTTTTATGGGGACCTGATTGAAGGTAAAAAATAATATTCAAATTTTAGAGCACGTGGTCCCGTGTTCTAAAGCTGTTTTCATGACCCATGCTCACCTTTCACCATAGCCATCCTCATTACCAGGGTCTGCAAATTTCAAGCTGGTGACTTGGTTCAAGGAAGCGATTCATTCATACATTCATGTATTCATCAACTGCTGGGGTAAGAAGATAAATAAAACGTAGGATCCAACAGGGCTGGGATTACACTGAAGCCAATGAGACCAGTGGTGCAAACACAGGGTCCAAGCCTCTCTTGACTGAAAATTTTGATACACTGTTCATCATGGATAATTGTTGCATTCGTTTTGATGTTTAAAATATGGCAATAAAATATCATTTCTCAATTACTGGGTTTTTTGATGTTCTCTTACATTTTGCACTCAAGGCAAAGGCCTCAGTGGCTTCACCCTAGTCTCCCTCTGCTGTACCCTCAGTGCTAGCAGAGTCCAATCAGAGAAGTACAATTCAATTAAAATTTTATTAGTGTTGAAGATAATTAATATAGGGTAAGGAACTTGAAGCTAGGGAATTTAGAGATGTGGTGTGAGGGGAGGAGAAAATTTGGGAGATTTCACTGAACAAGTTTGCCCTTAAAGTCCATTAAGGATGGACCAGATTTTACCAGGGAGTATTGGAACCGGAACCGGAAGACGTGCCATTCTAGGGACCAGAACCACTGGTATTCTTTCATTCATCCAACTACTTCTCAAGCTAGCTGTGTGACCAAATGACCCAGCCCTGGAGCTCCTGATCCTCTCTGTTCATCGTTAGTTCCTGGAATTTATTTTGGCTATGAGGGCCCCAGTGATTCTGGTCCATGGCCAGGCAAATAAGAATGCGAAGTTCATCCCTGCCCTTCAGAGGAAAGACAGGCTATTAGGGGAGATGACATGTTCAATATTAACTCTAAGAGTGAAGATGCAATGGGAAATATATAAAAGTAAATTGCTAGATTGTTGCTGGTGAGGAAGAATGGGGGG
The DNA here is from genome assembly GCF_949987515.2 of Delphinus delphis. Classification (NCBI taxonomy): domain Eukaryota; kingdom Metazoa; phylum Chordata; class Mammalia; order Artiodactyla; family Delphinidae; genus Delphinus; species Delphinus delphis. The sequence continues at coordinate 141,459,934 of NC_082686.1, forward strand.
ATTGCACAAGATTTTCTGCAGAAGGTCCTGGGTGGAACTTTGGGGAGAAGCTGGAGAGAGGGAAACATGCCGCTGGCTATATTATTAGCAAAATGAAAATACAGTGCCCTTTATTCAAAAAGCAAGAAAAAAAAGTGCCACGAAAGACACAAAATATAACGCTATCTCCTTTCTTCCATGTGTTCTCTTTGGAAAGGTTATGGTATTTTTTATTTGCTATTTAATATCATTCTAAGTAAAGAAAAATAAGCATTAGCATTTTAAATGATTAGCATCAATGTTGCCGTTCATTTTTAGATCATGCCATGCTAGTTTTAAGGAAAGATATAAGAGCATTTAACTCATTATGAAATCACCGCAATCTGTGCTTTGTAGCGAGTCTGTGCACATGTACATTGTGGTTCACATATGCAGATGTGTTTCATACTTACCAGAACAGTTGAAACACAGCACAAAACTGACTCAAATGCTTTTTTAAAAGATTGAAGTAGAGTTGATTTACAACGTTGTGTTAGTTTCAGGTGTACAGAAAAGTAACTCAGTTATGCATATATATATATAATTTTTCATATTCTTTTCCATTATAGTTTATTACAGGATATTGAATGTAGTTCCCTGTGTTATACAGTAGGACCTTGTTGATAATCTATTTTATATATAGTGTGTATCTGCTAATCCCAAACCCCTAATTTATCCCTCCCCTGCCTTTCCTCTTTGCTAACCATAAATTTGTTTTCTATGTCTGTGTGTCTGTTTCTGTTCTGTAAATAAGTTCATTTGTATTAATTTTTAGATTCCACAGATAAGTGATATCATATGATATTTGTCTTTTTCTGGCTTACTTCACTTAGTATGATAATCTCTAGGTCCATCTGTGTTGCTGCAAATGGCATTATTTCATTCTTTTATCTGGCTGAGTAGTATTCCATTGTATATATGTACCACATCTTCTTTATCCGTTCATCTGTTGATGGACACTTAGGTTGCTTCCACGTCTTGGCTTCTTGATACGTGCCCATTCTACCCACACTCTATCTTTGACTTACTGATGAATAAGGAAGAACTGAAAGGAAGAGGAACTATGGGTTGCCCTTTCCTTCTATGTCTGCATTTCAGAGTAAATGGTTAGCTAATACAGGGAAGGAAAACAAGTAAGAAAGGACATGTTAGGATTCCTTGGTTGTTGTCTTTCTTTTGCATTCAAAGCACGTTCTGGTTGGAATGGAAAGCATGGTCTCTTGGGGTTGTCCCACTTAGTTGTTGATGTAACATGCTTACCCTGGACCTGATTGGAGTTTTGCTCACCTCCCAGACATCATGGAGTCATCAGAATTCTGTGTTCAAGGGGCATCAAGCATGCCAGATGTGAGTCGAGCAGGGAAGAACACAATGGACACGTATATTGTGTGGATTTCCTCTGCTCCAGACTTCACTTACAAAACGCAAGTTCAAAGACAAAATTACTAGTAATTTCAAGATGGTAAAGACAGAGTGTTAAGCTAAGTGCCAGGCCCCAAGCATGGGGCCCCATGTGACTGCACAAATCTATGCCCGTAGAGCTGGCTGGGGGAAAGAAGTTGATTCTTTGTCATGGTAGAAGCCTAGGACACGTGGAAGGGGAAGTAGACATTATGGCATGGCTAGTTATAGCAAGGAGTATACAGTACAGCTGACATTTATTAAACTTGTATTATGTTCCCGATATTGTCCTAAACACTTCACATCTTTTTTAAAGTTTGCCCAGGAGCTCTGTGAAGCAGTACTGTTATGCACTCCATTTTTCAGATGTGGAAACTAAGACAGAGGCAGATCAAATAATTTGCTCAAGCTCAGGCCCAGGCTCCGGTGGCCAAGACTGCTCTGAACCAGCCCCTCGTGCTTTGTGTATGCAGGAGAGGAAGTGGTGGAGCCAGAAAATGTGAGGTGGTCCTGGGAGTCACGCGATGTCCCTCTAGCGCCTCACTTAAGGGGCTGTTGTGCCCTGAGACAATCAGAAGAGGCCTAAATAAAACATGCATGTCACCAGGTAGTAACCTAGAAAATGCCCTAATTACATTCGCTCCCCTGTTTTCCAATGGGAGGTAGAAGATCCTGAGGCTCCTGGGCAGGAAGTCATAAGCCACAAGCTGGAAGGAGCCTGGGTCCCTTTACCACCATATGGAAAAGTCCGAGAACATCCACGCTGACCTGGACAGTGTTTGAAGCATCGACTTCTGTTGTGTGAAGCCGCTGAAATGTGAAGGTTTTTTTGTTGCAGTAGCTAGTGTTATCCCAACACACCCATCCGCCAAACCAAACTCCACCAGAGCATAAACTATCTTTGCTTTAAACAGATATAGTTCAAATAATGAAACAGGCCTAGGCATGTCAACATGCATAAAGCTCTACAACAAAATGCTGTGTTATAAAAAAGTTCAGTGGTGATTTTTTAATTGAAATGAAATTTACATAATAGTAAAATAGACAGATCCTCAGTGTTCAGTTTGATGAGTTTTTGTATTTTTATACCCTTGTGTAGTCACCACCCAGACAAGATTGAAAACATTTCCAGCAAGCCAGAAAGTTTCTCTGTATCTTTTCTTTCTTTTTTTAATATTTATTTGGCTGCATTTGGGTCTTTGTTGCTGCACGCGGGCTTTCTCTAGCTGTGGTGAGTGGGGGCTACTCTTCGTTGCGGTGTGCGGGCTTCTCATTGCGGTGGCTTCTCTTGTTGCGGAGCACCGGCTCTAGGCGCGCGGACTTCAGTAGTTGTGGCTCACGGGCTCTAGAGCACAGGCTCAGTAGCTGTGGCGCATGGGCTTAGTTGCTCCGTGGCATGTGGGATCTTCCCGGACCAGGGCTCAAACCCGTGTCCCCTGCATTGGCAGGCGGATTCTTAACCACTGCACCACCAGGGAAGTTCCTATATCTTTTCTCTCTTGACAACCACTACCTTCTGGAGGAAACGCTATTTTGACTGCTATCATCGGTTATAAACTTCACTGGTTCTTGGACCCCATACAAAGAGAATCACACTCTTATATCTGGTTTCTTTTACTCATTGTAATGTCTTTGAGATCAATCCATGTTATGGGGTGGATTAGAAAGGTCTTCTATTTTTCATTTCTATTTTATATTTAATCATATAAATATACCACAACTTGTTTATTCATTCTATGATTGATGGACATTTGGGTTGTTTCCAGTTTGGGACTATTACAAATAAAGCAGCTATGTCTGAACAATTCTTTTTATGGATACATGCACTCATATCTCTTGGGAATATGCTTAGAAGTGGAATTGCTGGTCATATATCATTTCTTAATCATTCTATTAAGGCTCTCTGAGGTACGAGCACAGTTATGAGCAGCTAGGAAATGGGCAATTAGCATTTGCTGACTTCTGTTCGTTCTTACAGTTATCACAAATAAAATATTCAAATAAAGTCATGTGAGGTCTACACTGAGTGAATAAATATCATCCTTAACACAAGTATGAAAGTGTTCAAAATAATGAATATTTAAAACTAGTATTGCCTTATGTAGCAAATACAAGCTCTGTTTGAAGCTACCAATCATTTCTTATGAACTAAGCCACAGACTAAAAGCCTATGTAGAAATGAAGATGCTGATTAATTAAAGTGCATTTGGAAAAAAGTGAATGGGGAAAGGAAGGTAAGAATACCAAAACACTTCTAAATTAAATCTTGATTTTCAGCGGTCTGAAAGATCAGTTTAAGATGAGCTGAGTAATTCCTAAGTGGACTGTAATAATCTATGTACATTGTGAGCACACAAAAATATAGTACATTGTTAAATTCTTTGTCAGTCACAGAAGAAATCTAGTGGTTCAAGACACATCTTCCCCAAACATGTCAATTAAGCATACTTCTTTTTTGGAGTTATGTTTATATGCATTGAAAGTGGAAATGTAATTTTTGAAAATTCGGTGAAAATATTCTTTCTATTTAGGAAGGGAATAAAGTGAATCTTACTCATTTTCATGGAATAAACTAATTCATCTACAAACAATAACACACATAATGCTTAGGATTATGGGCTATTTCCAGATTCTTAAAATCCCTGAGTGACCATCCTAACTTCGAATTTCCTTGTCTTTGTCAGTTTAAATGAGATTCTCAAATTGAGGACAATACAGATCTTAAAGACACTTCTTATTTCCATGTATCATAGCACTTTGCAATAAACCTGCCTCATCCCAAATTTACAAAGCATTGTGTAAAATATTAATCACACAGCTGCTACAGATGCACTGCAGAACAGATTTTGAACGTCTAGAGATGATACACTTGGAGCAAACAATTGAATCCAGAATTGGCAGAGAAAATAAGAAAGACCTGAATTACCGTTTATGCAGATTTAGAACAAAACCTTCCACTGTGGTCATGCCAAATAATGGCTGGCTAAGGATTTGAGCTCCAGGTCTGTGTCTTTTCTGACCACTTTGGGCAGGTAACTTAGCTTCTCTGCATCTCAGCTTCCTTATCTATAAGAATGGGGAAGGTAACCATGCCTGCTTCTAGGGATGGTGTGAGGAATAACTACGACAGTAGATGGATATGCTGTACACAGAGTTTGGCACAAAGCAGGTGGTCAGTGAGAATGATCTGTTATTTTGGGAAAAAAATAAATTGATGATCTTGGAAAACTTAGAAAAATGCCAAAGGCTAAAAGCTTTTCTTGAAGATACATCTTTATAAATTAATTAATGCAACAGAAATTTGTAACAGTGTTTCCAAGCTGCCTATCCCTGGGCTGGCACTATTATAGGCTCTGGAGAGAGAAGAGTGAGCAGGGTAGACAAATCCCTCCCCTTGTGGGGCTTCACGTTGTTGAACAGGACGTAAATTCTCTGAAAGAGGAGGGGTGCTCTTATCTTGGCAAAGACTGAGCACAAACCAGATACATGGTTGGATTCAGACTTGCAGAAATAATATCTTCTGGTGACAGACTCCTTTGCTGATCTACAAGTTCTAGCCTTTAATGATGGTATTTTGAGAGAAATGACTCAGTTCTTTGAAAAAATCTTTTTGTGAATATTTTTTTCCATAGCATTTCCTAACTGCAACCAACGTATCCAGTTTCTAGAATGCCTGGAAGTGTTTTTCCAATGGGTGAAAATACAGTCATCCAGAAATCTCCAAATGCTGGATTTGGCACTGAGCTGATCTGGTCTGAGCCATAGTCACAATTACTTGTATTATCTTGACCTGCTCTTTTCTTTTCTGGTCATTCTGTTCACATAAATAAATGCAAGGGATTGGACTAAGTAATTCCTAAAATCACTCCCAGCTCTTAATTTCTTAAAGTGAATGCAATTTCATTCCCATTTAAGGACCAGAGAAATACCTTTATTTTATGGAAAGCTCCTTACTCCTTCTTAACGGTATTTTTGCACTCATTAACTAAACTAAGAACCTGGGAAATTTAATTTTTTAAAGCAGAATCTGATATTATTCTCCACTTTATGGGGGCAGTGTCTACTGGGAAGAAAGGAAAGCAGTTTCTTTGTTATCCCAGTCATTTTAACAGCATCTTCCATTAGATATGTAAGTTGAATGACAGGAAGCTTTATTTGTTTGTTTGGATAAACTACAGGTTGAACTTGCATCACTTTTGGATTTAATTAATTAATGGCAAGAAAATCTAAAAATGCAGATCATCAAATGTTCTTTTCTGGCATTTCTTTTAATGATTCTTACTCATTCTTGCACTTGTTCATGAAGTTAAAAAATGATGATGGTGAACAAAATCAGATAACTAAATAAATGGAGAGATGGTCCATGCTGATGGATGGGAAGACTCAATGTTGCCAAGATGTCAGTTCTTCCCAATCTGATCTGTAGATTTGATGCAACTCCAATCAGAATTACAGCTGTCATTTTTCAGATAATGACAAACTAATTCTAAAGTTTATATGGAGAGGCAAAAGACCCAGAATAGCCAACAAAATATTGAAGGAATAGAAGAAAGGCGGAGAACTGACATTACCCAATATCAAGACTCTAGTGAGCTACAGTAGTACTGGCAAAACTGTAGACAAATAGATCAACTGAACAGAACAGAGATCCCAGAAAGAAATCCCCATAAATATAATCAACTGACCTTTGACAAAGTAGCAAGAGCAGTAGAACGGAGCAAAGATAGTCTCTTCAACAAAAGGTGCTGGAACAACTGGACATCCACATTCAAAACAATGAAGCTAGACACAAACCTTACACCCTTCACAAAAATTAACTTGAAGTGGATCGTAAATCTAAATGTAGAATGAAAAATTATAAAACTCCAAAATATAACAGGAGAAAGCCTAAATAACCATGGGTATGCCCATAACTTTTTATAACACCAAAGGCACAATTCACAAAAGAAAGACTTGATAAGCTGAACTTCATTAAAAGTAAAAACTGTTGGTCTGCCAAAGACAACGTCAAGAGAATGAGAAGACAAGCCACAGAGTGGAAGAAAATGTTTGCAAAAGACATATCTGATAAAAGACTGTTATTCAAAATATACAAAGAGGTCTTAAAAGTCAACAAGAAGAAAACGAACAACCCAATTAGAAAATGGGCCAAAGACCTTAACAGACACCTCATCAAGGAAGAAAAACAGGTGGAAAATAAGCATATGAAAAGATGCTCCACATCTTATGTCAGGGAAATGCAAATTAAAACAAAAATGACACGCCTATTAGAATGGCCAAAATCCAGAACACTGACAACATCAAATGCTGACGATGACGTGGAGCAAACGGAACGCTCATTCCTTGCTGACGGAAATGCAAAATGGTGCAGGCACTTTGGAAGATAGTTTGGCGGTTTCTTACAAAACTAAACATACTCTTCAGATGTGATCCAGCAATCGTGCTCCTTGGTATCTACCCAAAGAAGCTGAAAGCTTATGTTCACACAAGAACCTGCACACAATTGTTTATAGCAGCTTTATTCATAACTGCCCAAATTTGGAAGTAACCAAGATGGCCTTCAGTGGGGAAAAATATAAACTGTGGTACATCCAGACAATGGAATAGTATTCAGCACTGAAAAGAAATGAGCTACCAAGCCAGGAAAAGACTCGGAGAAACATTAAGTGCATATTCGTAAATGAAAGAAGCCAATCTGAAAAGGCTACTTACTGTAAAATTCCAACTGTATGACATTCTGGAAAAGGCAAAGCTATGGAGGCAGTAAAAAGATCAGTGGTTGGCGGGGGCTGGCAGTTGGGAGAGCAATGAACAGGTGGAGCACAGCAGACTTGTAGGGCAGTGAAACTCCTCTGTATGATGCTATAATGATGGATACATGTCATTATACATTTGTCCAAACCCACACAACACCAAGAGTGAACCATCATGTAAACTATGGACTTTGGGTAATTATGTTGTGTCAGTGAAGGTTCATTGATTATAACACATGTACCACTCTGATGGGGGATGTTGACAATGGAGGAGGCCATGCCTGTGTAAGAGGCTGTTGGTATATGGGAAATGTCTGTACCTCCCCCTCAGTTTTGTTGTGAACCTAAAACTACTCTAAAAAATAAAGTCTTAATAAATAAATAAATAATAATGACAATGATAATGATGAAGTATAGTTCTTCGTATGAGGACATCTGAGTTTTTTAAAGGAGGGGGTGGTCATTCCCTCTAGATTAATTTTTTTACTGCCTTTTACCTCTGAGCATAAAAAGAATGACTTGTTGGGTTGACTGCCACGAAACTGTTCTACCAGGAGGTGTCTCATTCCTACCAAGAAGTGTGTACCCACTTCTTGGTTCTTCCTTCAGGCTTCAGTGGAGTGTTTGAAAGAAGCCTTTGTGGCTATTGAGGTTAGAGGAAAGACCAGTCATGAGAAGTGATGTGGAGCCACTCACATTATTGCCCTCAGACCCATTAGTTAACTTCCTTGAGCCTCAGTTATTTTCACCTACAAGATGGAAAAAATCCTCGTTGCCAAGGGGATTAACTAAAATCTCACTTTAAACATGTTGAATCAAGTGCCTAGATCTTGAGTGCTCAGTGAAGTTTAGTCCTCCTTTTTATTTATTAAAAAACATTTTTTAAATTAACATTTATTTTTGGCTACATTGGGTCTTCGTTGCTGCGCATGGGGCTTTCTCTAGTTGCGGCAGGCAGGGGCTACTCTTCGTTGTGGTGCGTGGGTTTCTCATTGCAGGGGGCTTCTCTTGTTGCAGAGCATGGGCTCTAGGTGAGCGGGCTCAGTAGTTGTGGCGCACGGGCTTAGCTGCTCCGTGGCATGTGGGATCTTCCTGGACCAGGGCTTGAATCCATGTCCCCTGCATTGGCAGGCGGATTCTTAACCACTGCGCCACCAGGGACGTCCCTAGTCCTCCTTTTTATCATGGAAGATGATGAAAAAATGCACACGAGTGGTAGGCAATGAGACCTACCATCTTGAGACCAAATGTCCTCAAGAAAGGCAGTAGCGGGAAGGTCATGGGCTTGGCCCCGGTCCCCCCACCCCGCCTGACTCCACGACTTACCTCGTACGTGTCACAGCTTGCACAATCAGTTTGCCATTCAGAAAGAAGACCATAGGAAGAGTAAAGAAAGAAATGGTTCTGAGTCTTGGCTTCTCCAAACCTCAGTTTTCTCATCTGTAGCATGGGAATGATAGTTTCTGCGTGAAATTGAATTGTGAGGCTCTAATGAGATAAAGAGTGTGAAAAACTTCTCCCAAATGTAGAGCATTCTAAATAACGGAATGCACCGTCGTCTGCACTGTTGTCTAGGGAAATCCACAAATACAGAGGGAGCCATGTTGAGATAAGTCTTGTCCTGAAAAATCACAGACCTTTTCGGCAAGCCAGAGGCAAGGACGTGGGGACTTTGTGAATTTAAGTGATACCCAGTTCTGGTGTCCAAACTGAAACCAGTGGACCTATACCAGTGAAACATGACACGTGAGCAGTTTCCTCTTCTTGTTTTGGCATATTATATAACCTAAACTCCTCAAGTCCTAAAGCTCCTTTTTTTTCCTATTAAGTATTTCTAAATGTGAGTTTTATCAATAATTCAGCTGAAAGCTCAATTGCATTGGGCCTAGCAGGCCTGTGAAGGACCTGTGGACATTAGGAAAATTAGTCCTTGCTATTCCTCCAGCATAACAAGCTCAGTTCTGCCTCGGGACCTATGCACGTGTTGTGCTATGCCCTCCACCTAAAATTCTCTTCCCAAACTTCGTGGTTTCTTCTCTCACTTCAGGGAAGTCTCTGACGGGAGACTTTCCTGACCTTTCCTTTCTTGCAACATCAGCATCACCTGGGAATTTGTTAGAAATGCAAATTCTCAGACCCCATTTGAGAACTACTGAAACAGAAACCTGGGGGATGTGGCCAAGAAGTCTGGATCGTAAGAAATCCTCAGGTGAGGGCTTCCCTGGTGGCGCAGTGGTTGAGAGTCCGCCTGCCGATGTAGGGGACACGGGTTCGTGTCCCGGCGTGGGAAGATCCCACGTGCCGTGGAGCGGCTGGGCCCGTGAGCCATGGCCGCTGAGCCTGCGAATCCGGAGGCTGTGCTCCGCAATGGGAGAGGCCACAACGGTGAGAGGCCCGCGTACAGAAAAAAAAAAAAAGAAAAGAAATCCTCAGGTGATTCTGATGCAAGCTGAAGTTAAGAACAATGCTCTAGCCCCTTCTTGGTTTTGCTTCGCAAAGTCCTTATTCCCATCTGACGTTATATTAGCTATTTCTTTCCAGATTTCATGTCCGCTTCCTCTTCTAGAATCAAGCTCTCAGAGAGAGGATTGGTCACTAACGTATCCCCAGCACTCAGAATAGTATTTGACACACAGCGGGACCTCAAAAAAGACTTTGAAACGAATGATTTGTCACTTCAGGGTTGGCATCAGAACAGAATACGGTATGAGGACTTCCCTGATGGTCCAGTGGTTAAGACTTCACACTTCCAGTGCAGAGGGCGCGGGTTTGATCCCTGGTTGGGGAACTAAGATCCCACATGCCGTGTGGTGTGGACAGAAAATTGAAAGAAAAGAAAAGAATATGGTACAGAGCACAAACTGTCAGTGCATCATCTAAATTTCCATCCCAAGTGACATGAACAGGTGGATAAGGACCTAGAAGGGACTCAGGGCAGGAATTATATCTTCCATTTTACCTAATTCTACCAAGTTAGATTCGCTAAAGACACTCTACGGTTTGTAAATACTATGTCTTGGGCCATAACCCAGATCTCACAGTTCTTGTCCAGTCCCCTGACTATTCTGTTCAGAGTAGGGTGTCAGCAATGTTAATGCTAAGAGGTCATAAAAGTTTGGAAAGTGAGGAGACTTTCAAACTTCTTTTAGCAGCTTTTTTTTTCTAACTGTATGATTCCTCAGAATATTTAATGTACTAATTTATTTTGCAAATCTCTAAGTGGAAAATGCTTTAGAATGTAGTGATTCCCAAACTTTGCATCAGTAAGTCCCTTTTTCATTCTTTGGACAATCTCAAGGCACTAGTGAGTTCAACAAACTCTACCAACCTTTCAGTTCTGGCCATCAGACATGCCTCCTTGGTCAGTCACACAGTAATATGTCACTGGTGAGTTAACTGTATCAATTAGCTCCTGCTGTGTAACAAGCCACCCCACTGTTAATGACTTTTAAAAAAATCATTTATTATTTTTCATGATTCTGTGGGTTATCTGGGCAGTTCCTTAATTTGGAGTTGGATGATCTATGGTCATCTCACTTACATGTCTGGTGGTTGGCAGCCTGGTCAGCCTGGGTGGCCCTTGGGTATAATGGATCAGCCTTGTTCCTAGTGGTCTTTCATTTCCTGCACATGGTGGTCTCAGCCCAAAGACCAGCAAGAGAGCAAACCCCAAAGCACAGCACTTTTTGAGTCTCTGCTTATGTCACATTTGCAAAGTTCGATCAGCCAAAGTGAGTCCTTTGTTCAATTTGGATTGAAGGGAAGGAAAAACAGACTCTGCCCTTCGAGGGGAGGATTAGCAACGTCACTTTGCTAGGATGTAACTGAGGCAAATGGCTGATATTCAGAGGCACAGAGCCGGACATCTGGCTTGAGAAGTTTTGAATGAGGACAATCACAGGTTCCTTTCCTTCTCTTGTAATTGAGCAATAACTTCCAAGGGCCCTCCTAACCTGTCCCTGGTTCTTTGCTCGGCTTAGGGCATCATGCCAGGAATTTTTCTGTATCAAGACTAGACACGTGGCTTCAGAGATTGATACCAAAAGCCAAGAGCAAAGGTCACGGTGTGGAGTGGCATAGTCTTGGCATAACTGTGCCACATACTGTAGGTTGGAGTTCACCTTCCTTTTATGCCACATGCATCCACAGGAAAAAATGACCGAGGCCAAATAATGCAATGTATTTGCACACAGCACAAGGTGGTAGGGTGTGTTCACCTTATCACAGCAAATGGTAGGAAGCATGCTTTGACAGTGTCGGCGCTCTTGACAGGGAGGAAAGAATGTTCACATATTGAGTTATGGGAAAGTCATTCTGGCTTACGCACGAGTTAACTTGAGTTTGATGCCACTTAAAACACCCTGTTTTAGGTGTTTAGGTGTGGCCTATCAGACATAATTGGACATCTGCTTTAATTATAAGAGAAAAGGGTGCATATGGGCCAGAAGTGAAGAATGCCCATGAAATGCCTCCCTTCCTGGGATGCCCGTGCTGGTAACCCCTTCAGTGATAAGCTTCCCTTCCCAGGTGCTAAGGCCATACTGATTTGCTGTGTACGTGCTGGTCTGTTTTTTTTAAACCTTGAAGGAAGGTCTCCCTGACTTCTTTGATGTTCTTTGTTCTGACAAGATACAAAACTGTGCTGAAAACCGTGCTTCCCTGGAGCCATTCCTCAGAGTAATCCGGGAGGCTGTCTTCGGGGCTATAGTCCTTAGTTCGGCTCAAATAAAACTCTTTTCTATTTTTATTGTAGAGTGTTTATTGATTATTTTCACTGACTGCGGTCAATACACCTTGAGTGTGTAGTTTTATCTCCTCCATAAACATTCATTGAGGGCAAAGTTGGGATCAGGTGCTGGGCTCTTGAAAGATCACGGTGGACAAAGTAAGATAATCCTTCCGTTTGTGGAACTTTGAGTCAAGTGGACTAGAAAGACGTTTAAAAATATACCCAGCTAGGGGCTTCCCTGGTGGCGCAGTGGTTGAGAGTCCGCCTGCCGATGCAGGGGACACGGGTTCGTGCCCCGGTCTGGGAAGATCCCATGTGACGCGGAGCGGCTGGACCCGTGAACCATGGCCACTGAGCCTGCACGTCCGGAGCCTGTGCTCCGCAACGGGAGAGGCCACAACAGTGAGAGGCCTGCATACCGCAAAAAAAAAAAAAAAAAAAAAAAAAAAAAAAATATATATATATATATATATATATACCCAGACAGATAGATACATATCTAGACATATAGATAGATAGACAAAGAAAAACAGAAGGTGGCATAAAGAAGGATGGGTGAGAGCACTTAGTTTAGCCGGGGCGGCCAGGGAAGGCTTCTCTGAGAGGGACATTTCAGCTAAGTGCTGAAGGATAAGTAGCAGACCACAAGGTGAAGGGACGTGGGGAAAACACAGACAGAAGAAAGAAGTTTCTACCATGAGTCGTGGAAGGCTCATGGATTCTTGGATGAGATTTTATACCCTTTTTTGTGTGTTTTAGAAACTGTGTTGCACTGTCGTTCACTTGGTCTGTCTGCAGTCTACGAATTGTTTATTTTCACCTTCAAAAGCAATAAGTAAATCTTCTGTGGATACATTTCTTCTTCAATCATTCTTGGAGCAATTGAAACAATATCTAAATAGTCGATTCCCTCCTTCCCCATTGGTTTTGTACCGATTGCCATTCTGTGTGATTTTCTTCTGAAGACAGGCCAACTTCATATATTTTCTAAATACACGTTTATTTTGTTTAAAACCTGAAAGAAACGGTATTCAAAAGAAAAGCGTTTCTTTCGAATTCTGTAATTGCTCTTCACCGTGCGATTTTGGCCAATTGGAGGAAGAATGTTTACTCTCAATTAAGTTCTGAAATAAGTAAGGGAAGAGTCACAGAATGTTTATGTTATCGTGGTGTGCACATGTTTTTTTACATGTACATATATGTTTGCTTTTGCGTGTATATGTGTGCGTGTAAGTTCCATGACAGCAGGGTTTTCAAGTTTTGTGTTTTGTTTTCTGAAGTATCCCAAGCACCTAACATAGGACCAAACCCATAAAAAATGCTTAGTAAATATTTAATGAATATACGGTTTCAAATCCTGCTCCAATTTTTTTTTCAAAAAGGAATAATGGCTATTATTTAATGAGCATCTATTATGTGCCCGACACCTTCTAAGCTCCACTTATTATACACAACAACCCTCTTAGAGAGATAGTAGTAGTATTCCCATTTTACAGATGAGGAAACTGAGACTTGTAAGAAATTAAGCAAATTACCTAAGATAATTTACTTAACCTCTAAGCTGTAAGAAAGGGTTTTTATAATATATGGCAGTGGCCAGTGGGAAGAAACGTTAAGGAAAGACTCTCATAGGCATAGTAGAATATATATATATAACATATGCTATGAGAAACCAAGAGTGAATCAGGGTAAAGCAACAGGTAAGGCAGAAGGAAATGGCAAGAGAATCCACCAGAATGTGTCCTGAAAAAGAAGAGAACACTCAAATCATTGTGCAATATATGAAGTCCTTTATCCCGAAGCCCCATCAACGTTTCCCAGTTTTTTTTCTTTTCCCATATTGCTGGATTTGAACAAAAAATAATTTAGAAAACATCTGCTTTAAATTATTGCCCTGTTTTAAATGCTGTGCTCTGTAAGCAGGATAAAAAGCAGAAGAAGGATAGGATATACTTTCACGAGTTCGAGACCATCTTTAACCATCAGCTTATGCACTATTAGAAAAGGGAAGAACAGATTTCCTGGTGTACAGTGATGCCATATCCTGATTTCACAGCATCTTAAAATTAGGAATAACAAATAAGATGATTTGTAGGAACTAATGAACACTAGTTTTCATGATTCAATGTCATGGAAAGGTTCACGCACTTCTGTTTCTTAATGGGATGTGGAACCCAAAGGAACAAATGTTTCCTTTCTTCTGATATCCTAGATTGAGTTCCTCTTTCAGGGTTGCTACATTCTCACCTTTGAAAAGGATCGTGATCCAGTATGTAAAGTTCAGACTCTCTCAATAGTTTTCCATTGCCTTTATATTTAAAAAAGATTCCAGGCCAGGTTTCTTCAATCTCAGCACTCTCGATGTTCTGGGCTGGGTAAGCCTTCGTTGTGGTTTGCACTCACTGGAGGGAGCTGGGTAGCATCCTTGGCCTCTACCCACTAGATGCCAGCAGCGTATCCATCCACCTCGTGCTCCCCTCCCCTGCCCCGTCCCCAGGATGTGACAATCAAAACTGTCTCCGGACTTTGCCAAATGTCCCCTAGGGAGCAAACTCATCCCCAGTTGAGAACCATTCTTCTACCATATTGTCAGAAAATTTGAACTTTGCTGCCGAAATGATTTTCTAGATTAAGAAACTGCTTACTGGCATGTTTCAGCACCTGACAGAGAACAGAGAAAATGTGCAGTTTATTAATAACATATTATTTAATCCATTTCTATCCTAAAACCATTTAGTTGACTCAAAAACTTAGTTTTCCTCAAAATAGAGGAAAAGAAAAAAAATCAGCAAACAGATTTTAAAAAATCTGTTGAAATAACAGACTTCTCACAAACTGCCCAATAGACAGAAATGAATGTACCAATAAGTGAGATGATTTTACAAGCGTTGCTGCAAAGTTAAAAAAGGCACATTCGCTAGTTATGAATCACCTGCAGTTCTTTTGTTTGACCGTAAGTCCCTAAAAATGTAGCAAAGAAATTAATAACCTGGGAAATACACAGCACCCCAGAATGGATCTAAATATCTTGTAGTGTCACCTCGTTCCCTTTTATAGATGTCTCAATACAGAAATTGTGTATTTATTTTATTATTTTATTTTTGTTGTTGTTTTTGCGGTACGCGGGCCTCTCACTGTTGTGGCCTCTCCCGTTGCGGAGCACAGGCTCCGGACGCGCAGGCTCAGCGGCCATGGCTCACGGGCCCAGCCGCTCCGCGGCATGTGGGATCTTCCCGGACCGGGACACGAACGCGTGTCCCCTGCATCGGCAGGCGGACTCTCAACCACTGAGCCACCAGGGATGTATTTAAATTCATCATTCTATACTTTCTCTTGCCTTGCTCACATGCTACCTCATTACTCAGTGGAAACATTACAACATAAAACAATTCATCTTTTCAGAATACATCAGCAGATAAATAACCTACTCAAGTTGAAAGGACTCTACAAAGAAGGTTCTTTTTCTCAGGCTGTGGATTAGAGAAAGTGATGCATACTCACTGCTACTGCCAACATCACGAAATCATGAGAGCCAAAAGGACGTGGTTTACCCAGTGAAGGTCGGCTGCCCAATGAGGATAAATGAGCAGGGAGTTGTTAATATGCCTACATGACCCATGGCTAGTCAGCGAAATGCTTACCTCAGAAATAAAATCCCAAGTCAGTGAAATACTTACAGGTCATTAGGAATGATAAATGAAAAAACCTGTCAGACCGTAACCTAGACTTGACTGAAGATACTCACTGCTTAAGGAACATAAGTGCCCATCAGACAGTCTATCAAGTAAAGCTGATATACGGTTAAGAAGGTCCTCACTGCTAGGGTGCCACCCAGGGAAAGCAGATGTGGAACGAAGTAGTGAAGTAGAATGAGAATCATTTATTTAGGTTTCCTCTGAACTCTTTTCTTTCTTTTTTTTTAAAAATTTTTATTGGCGTATAGTTGATTTACAATATTGCGTTAGTTTCAGGTGTACAGCAAAGTGAATCAATTATACATATACCTATATATCCATTCTTTTTCAGATTCTTTTCCCATATAGGTTATTACGGAGTATTGAGTAGAGTTCCCTGTGCTATACAGGAGGTCCTTGTTAGTTACCTATTTTCTGAACTCTTTTCTAATTAAAACATTTTCCCATCTGTCATTAGGAGTTATCTCCTTGGCAATAGCAAATGAGAGATTGGGGATTGCATGCAGGGCATGTATACATATACGGATACAGGACAGTTAGCTTAACACTGAGCTTGTAACCGAATTTAATTGAACAGCAAATATTTTCAAGCAGAATATAGAGCATTACGCTGTTTCACATTCTGTTCATTTGCAGCAACCTTTTCAGAAGTCACCTTTGAATAAAATGAACACAGTTTGCTCTGAAATGTGAATGATCACTGAAAACACAGTTGAGTCTTCTTATGGTGACATAGGACAGCTCTGGAGGCCAAAGTCTGGATAATTTCATTCCTCTAGAACATACACTTAACAGAAAACACCCTCTGAGACCCTAAAGCAAAACCCCGCAAATGGTCACTTATGTTCTTCACTGATCGGCTTACTCTCCTTGCATTTACATTTCTTATCAAGTCTCGTTACCGGTTTCACATACCTCTGTAGAGTGGAAGGAACAATCTAAGAACAGGTTGAAAAGAAAACATACGTGAAAGGGTGTAAACTGGGTGGGCAGCAAGGAGTGTGTTACTGGGAATTAGAGTTCATTTGCTGTCATCCTGTCAACAAAGACCAAAAACTCTAAGGCAGTCACCTACCTGTGTTGGATATTATGCCACAGTTACCATAAGAAGTGATCCTATCAGAGAACCACAGACTTCTGGATTGGGGGGTGGGGGGACTCATAGTCTACCCTCCCCCTCCCCTGCCAGACTTTCAAACCCTTTATTTTTCCTGTCAAATGGTTTTCTCACTTATGTTTTAACCCCCATGGGAATGGTCATGTGTTATATTCTGACTCAGAATTTTTCAATCAAATTGACAAAGAGTAAGACAAGGCTAAGGATAAAATTGGCTGGTACCCTTCAAGAAACATCTACTCAGGACGACACCTTCTATCTCAAAATATGTTGATATTGGCTGGTATTCCTGAGTAGTCCGATTTCTATACTTGCATCCCTTCTCCAATTTGCCAATCTAGAAATCATAACAAGAAAATAAGGTTAGCCTGAGATACTCACTCTTAGGGAACTCATGCTGACTGGTAAGTATCACCACTATCTCTTTTAGGGATCTAGAACTGTTCCTTCAGGTTCATTTTACATTCATAAGTCAAAGGCCACAGTTTCTCATCCCTTCTGAAATCCAGATGAACTGCTTGCTGATTTTAATTGTATATAAGGGCCCTTGCTCACAGACATAAGAATAAAAATGATACTTAACAAACTTTCATCAAAAATGGATAGAAATAAGAAAGTATCTCATGTGAGGTCAGCTTCATTTATGTGGAAAATTCACTTGCCAGGGATTCTTCATTTCCTAATCATGCCAGTTATAGGAAGTAATTCTGTAGATCAGTGGTTTTCAAAGTGTGGTTTTCAGACCTGTTAGAAATGTAGAATCTTGGGTCCCACCCAAGACCTTGTTACTAAATCAGAGCCTCTGGGGGTGCAGCCCAGCAATCTGTGTTTAACAAGCCCTCCAGTTGATTCTGGTGTGCACTGAAGTTTGAGAACCACTGCTGTAGAAAGGAAAATATATAGAATTGGGATGATAGTTCTCAGCCTTCCAGTGCCCCTAACTTACTGATAATGGTGATGATCATGATGATAATGAGAGTCTCAATGGATAATTTTTTTTTTTTTTTTTTTTTTTTGCGGTACGCGGGCCTCTCACTGCTGTGGCCTCTCCCGCTGCGGAGCACAGGCTCAGGATGCGCAGACTCAGCGGCCATGGCTCACGGGCTCAGCCGCTCCGCGGCATGTGGGATCTTCCCGGACCGGGGCACGAACCTGCTCCCCCCGCATCGGCAGGCGGACTCTCAACCACTGCGCCACCAGGGAAGCCCCCAAATCTACGTTTTAAACAATATCCTCAGGTGATTCTATGCACAGCGAAATTCGAGGAGCACTAGTTTATCTAGACCTACCCCCTTCTTTTACCTGAGGAAACTGAGACCCGAGGAAATGGAATGACCTAGGCAAGGTAACAAATCTAGTTAAACTGGAACTGATCCAGTTAAACTGGAATATGCTGTTCTCCATATCCCTGCAGCCTTCAACTGTATGCCATGAAAACACTGCTGCCGCTGCCACTGTGATTACTGAGAGCTTCCTAGGTTCTTAACTTGTGCTCCTCCCTTTACGTGGATTATCTCAGGTACCACATCCTGTGAATTCAGTACTATGATTACCTCCATTTTTTTCTGATTGGGAACCAGAAACCTAGAGAGGTTTCAGTACTTGCCCCAAATCATGCAACTTCCAAGTAGCAAATCGGAGATCAGAATTTACGTAGTCTGACTTTGAAATCAGGATTGTAGCTACCAGATGTATACTGCACATATCCCTTTATCTTTTCCTATGAGTCTAAAAGCTTCTTCCTAGCTATCATCCATCTATCCATCTATCATCATCTAACTAGTTGTTGGGAGATTGGAGAGTGCATAAGATGAAGTCACTCTACTTGATGTCTCTTTTCCTTTCATTGATCTCAGTGACAGTGTTACCAAGGCTGTTGCTCCAGAATCATACCCCTGCCCCTCCCTCACATAGGAACCAATTACTCTTATCTAAGTTTCAGGAGGAAGCTGCAAAGAGAAAAAAACAAGAACTGGTTAGAACCTACTAGGCCCAAGATGGTAGAGCATTTGACTTCCAGTGGACCTCGAGCCTCATTATGTGCTCATTATAATACATTAGCTAAACGACACACCCACCGTTGCCAGTTGCCATGACAACGGCCAGAAAAGTCCTTACAAGGACTGAAAAGGAGAGTTGCATCAGTTCCGAGTCCTAAACCACACCCCTGTTCTCGGATAACTCATGAATATTCCTCTCACTCTTTCCAATTCCCTCCCTTTTACCGCGACTCTCCTATAGCTTCGGTGCCTCCGCCGCAATTGGGTTGAGAAGTTGATTTGTGAACTAGGTTCCCGCTTCTCCATTCTTTGGCCATTGAATAAAGCTTGTGCCGTTCCAGTCTCAGCATGGGTTACCTTACTGGCTGTGCGAATCCCATCAGAAACAGAACCTCTCTGGCTGAGGCAAGGGGTCTCGGGCTGGGCTAGGACCCTGGCGCAGTCCAGTCGACCAATTCGGTAACACTAGCAGTACAGCTGGTTAGAAAAGAAAGCCAAAGGTCCCTTACCATTGATGCACCTTCCGGGCTGTGCAGCTCAGTTGTCCTACCCCTCAGGTCTTCGTCCCCATCACCCTAGGAGCCCCGGCTTAGCAGTCACTGCACTTAGAGATTGTGACACCCTTGACGACTGCAGTGGAGGAATAAGAAGGCTGTTGATCCATCTCCCTCCTCTGGAGCACTCAAATGTTGAAGAAAACAAAGTTTAAGAACAGTTATTACTGAGCCATACCTTAGATAAACTAATTGCTTTTGTGTGGTTTTCTTGAAAACCCAGCATGTAAAACGTTGTTTCCCATAGAAACCTCTGCATTCCAGTCATCTTAACATCTGAAATGTAACCCGAGAGTAAACTGGAAACAGCCTTTATTATGTTCCAATATAATTAACGGTTTCACTTCTCCATAGCACCGTGCGCGTAGGCGGGCCTCTCACTGCCGTGGCCTCTCCCGCTGCGGAGCACAGGCTCCGGACGCGCAGGCCCAGCGGTCATGGCTCACGGGCCCAGCGCTCCGCGGCATGTGGCATCCTCCCGGACCGGGGCACAAACCCACGTGCCCTGCATCGGCAGGCGGACCCCCAACCACTGCGCCACCAGGGAAGCCCCATAGCACCTTTTAAAAAGTGTTTGAATGTTTCAGAATAAAATTTTTCTGGCAATAAGCCAGTGCGTTCTCCTCATCCCACATACACGTATATTTGGTAAGCAAAAATAATATGAGAAAGCCCGGTTTTACAGAAATATCTAAATTAGAATGAGTTTTAAAAATTTAAATTTGAGTTAGCCATTAAGTATTATTAAAATATCATGTCATTTATACAAAAGCACATTTTTACACAACTTTTCAGAATCTGGCTATTTTATACAGCGAGATGAACTAGGGTCACTGTGAATCTGGACAGTAAACAGATACTTTAGAAATCGTGGCTATATGAATCATAAGTAATACAATTGCACAGATCTGTAATATCCCCAAAGGAAAATAGTCCAGAATTTTATTTATATCTGGAAACAAACTGAGTCTGTTTATTGGTAAAGAATATCACCAATGCATATTGGTAAAGAAATATTACCATAAAGAATATTACCTATGCATTCGTGCATAATGCACATGTGTGTGCACACACACACTCACACACACGCAGTATTTGATTCCCAATATCTTCTATTAGGCTTCAAGATCCTCAAGGTAAGAGGCCTGCCTAATTCATGTTTTAATTTCTCTTATGAAAGTAACATGGGTTTTTTGCCTTCATAAATGTTTGCTGAGCTGACTACCACACCTTAACTACATATATCTGGAATTTCGGTTGTGAACTTTATTTAATAGGG
Source organism: Delphinus delphis (assembly GCF_949987515.2). NCBI lineage: Eukaryota > Metazoa > Chordata > Mammalia > Artiodactyla > Delphinidae > Delphinus > Delphinus delphis. Next base: position 141,480,480 of record NC_082686.1, read on the forward strand.
AATGGAAAAGATTTGTGGGGTTTTTTGTGGGACTAATTTTCAATCTCCTGATTTTTGTGATTTTTTTTTGTAAGCTGGTCATAATGCTATATAGTTCTCTGATTTTATTTCTTTGGTACAAAAAAAGCAAAATGAATGCATTGTGATTGAGCCATGGAGGCTGGTTGCTTGCATATGTAATAGGGGCTCTAAATTACCGCATAAACACAGCTGCAGTTTCTCAGTCTGGAGCTTTGAGAAGCATGCGGACTGGTGAGTGAGGGTATTTGGAGCTCTAAATTTAAGAGCATTATTATGAGCTGCAATAGACAATCATCCCGCCTTATTTAAATCTCTGGGTAACTGTAAAACCGGAGTAGGTCTTACTTAAACATTCAGGTTTCTTATCTATGCCCAAATCTGAACCAGCAAATTTAGCCCATATCTTAAAAGCTGACAAATTGTACTTTATGGTATATCATTGTCTACTGCATTTATGAACTTATCAAAAGGTAACAGTTTCAAAACAGTCTATATTTAAATTAATTATGTATATTTAATTAATTTATATCAGAAAAACTGATATAAACCATGTTTTCTTACAGGGACAATAATCCCATGCAGGAAAATCGATGAAAATATTTACATCTCTATTTATCGTGTTACATATACATACATATAAACACACACACATATGTATTAAAAGTCTTCTGCCTGAATTTTAGGTTGAAAAGCAATGAGGAAATGTAAATTTAAAAATATATCTTCCAAATCACCCTTATTTGAGGAGAAAAGATACTTCTAAAGAATAGGTACCTTGTTTGCTAAATTGGGTATTTAAATAAATTTAACAGGAAATATGTCTCATAATTTAAACAGTGCTTTCATATAATTTATACTTTCAATGCCTTCTTTTTAGTATTTCTCCAGAGGTTTTTAACAGAATTAACCACTAATTTAATCGCAGGAAATCAAATCAGGAAAGTTTTGCATACTAAATGAAATGGGAAATATCATTGTGCTCTAATACTAACTCAACTAATTCAATAGAAAATTGGAATTAGAGTCAAAGTTATCATTTGGCCATTCTTCTATGGCTAGCTAGATTTATGAAGGGTCTAGAGACCAAGGTCAGGGCTGGATTAATTGCATTATAAATTATCTACTTTGTGGTATAAACTTGGCCAATTATAAATCCAAATACCTTTTCCTGTGGGCAACCAATACTTTAATGGATTACCTCCTTCTACGATCACTTTAGGAAATTCAGCCTAAACACTACAGTTAACCAGCGTTACATTGAACAATAAACACTATTAGAACAAACAGACCAAAAAAACCAGAATAGGCCACCGGTCCCTTCACCCACTCTCTAAGGTCAGATGGCCTTGGCGGTGATCGTAATGCTGAATATTTCCTGATTTTCTTCTCACCATTAAAAATGTTTGTAATTAAAAATTATTTGTAATTGAAGAAGTGTTTGTTTTGCATGTTTTTTTAAAAGAAGTGATATTCCTAACATTTTTCAGACCACATGGTTAATTCAAACAACCATAAAACATTTACATTTTTCCGCTGTTCTAATATTTTTTAAAAATTTATTGAAGTTTAGTTGATTTACAATGTTATGTTAATTTCTGCTGTACAGTAAAGTGATTCAGTTATACATATATATACAATCTTTTTTTCATATTCTTTTCCATTATGGTTTATCACAGGATAGTGAATATAGCAGCACCCTGTGCTATATGATAGATCTTGTTGTCTATCCATTCCATATATAACAGTTTGCATCTGCTAATCCCAATCTCCCTCTCCATCCCTCCCCTCCCCTCCCTCCCCCTTGGCAACCACAAGTCTGTTCTCTATGTCTGTGAGTCTGTTTCTGCTAAGTTTGTGTCATATTTTAAATTCCACATATAAGTGATATCTATGGTATTTGTCTTTCTCTGCGTGACTTACTTCACCTAGTATGAAAATCTCTAGTTTCATCCGTGTTGCTGAAAATGGCATTATTTCATTCTTTTTTATGGCTGAGTAATATTCCATTGTGTATATGTATCACATCTTTATCCATTCATCTGTCGATGGACATTTAGTTTGTTTCCATGCCTTGGTTATTGTGAATAGTGCTGTTATGAACATAGGGGTGCATGTATCTTTTTGAATTACAGTTTTGTCTGTATACATTCCCTGGAGTGAAATTGCTGGATCATATGGTAACTCTATTTTTAGTTTTCTGAGGAACCTCCATACTGTTTTCCATAGCGGCTGCACCAACTTACATCCCCACCAGCGGTGTTCCTCCTCTTCTCTTGAAAGCACTTCCTGCAAAAATTGCTTCGACAGGAATCTTCGTCATAGACTCTGTTTCTAGGGAACCAGACTTGAGACACTGGATTTCAAAGTCAGACAATTCTGGGTTTGTATCTGGATTCCTCTAAGTGACTATAGGTGAGTTAGGTAAATGCCTCCGTTTCCTTATGTGTTAAATGGATCTAATGCTGCCCACTTGACAGGTTTGTTGCGGGAATTAAAGGGCACCATGTAAAAGCCCTCAGCTCAGCGACTGGAGGGTGGGGGGAACTGCCCAGAGCTGCCTTTGATCTTTCCCTGACTTGCCCTTTGGCCTTGGGCATGTTAATGTTCTTGTGCTATCTGTTTCCTTTGTGGGAACTCCATGTGTGTCTAACACCAGGCTGCCTCATCCACAACTGAAGTCAGAAATATTTTTTCGAGTGGTAAAGTACTTGGCAAAATGTGGAGTGCAGGCATAAAGCATAATGAGTATTAATTATACAGTCGAGGGTGAAACTGACCTGGGAGAGAAGTGGCTGGGAGTTTAGAGGCCAGGAGAGACGTGTGGTCCAGCCAGGGCCTTTCCTGGGCCTTTCCTGCCCAACCAGCAGTACTGTGAACGTGTGGACCTTGGAAACTGCAACCTGCTCCCCCCAAGTCCAGGGAGCCCAGTCACCTGGCAGCAGAAAAAGGAGGGAGAGAGTTGGGGCGTCTTTGTGCCTGTGGCCTGTCTCCATGCAGAGTTGCTTCTTGGCTTTGAGGTCTAGACTCAGTGGTCACCTCCTCATAAAGGCCTCTCTGACCAGCCCATTTGAAGTGCCCTCCCCTACGGCATGGCCCAGTTTTACTGTTTTCTCAACACTTAACCACCATCTGGCATTAGCTTGTCTAGGTATTTGTCATTGTGCGTACTGTCTCTCTGCTGGAACTCCTTCAGCATAGGGGTTCAGTGTATTCTGCTCACTGCACACATTAGGTCCTCCATAAATTCTTGGTCTTGGAGCCCCCAGGAATTCTCACACATTGCTGGTGAGAGGTACAGCACTTTGGAAATTTGGTGTTTCACAACACCAAACATAAAATCCTTCCTATGACCCAGCAGTTCCATTCCTAGGTATGTATCCACAGAAATGCAAACATGTCACCAAAAGACATGTACTAGCATGTTCACACCAGCACTTCCTATAATACCTCCGAACTGGAAGCTGCCCCAAATTCCCGGAAAATAGAATAGATGAACAAATTGTGGTATATACATACAAGGAAATACTATACAGAAATGAGAACCCTCAACCAGAGGCAAAAACAGGCATGAATCTCACTAACATGATGATATGCTGTTGAGTGAGAAGAAACCACACGCAGAAGAGCACACAGTCTATGATCGTGTGTATGTAAAACCTGAAAACTGGCAAAACTCTCAGTGTTAAGAAATCAGGATAGAGGTCGCCGCAGGTGGGTGGACAGGGGAGCTGCTACAAGGAGCTGAGGGGGCCTCGAGGGTGCTGGTCCTGTTCTGTGTTTTGGTCCGGCTGCTGTTTACACAGGTATGTACTGTTCGGGAACATTCGTCCAGCTGCGCACGGTGCGCCTTTTATACACACTTCAGACTATAATAAAATTGACGTTGAAACGACTGCATGGTGGTCTGCTCGGGAGAGTGTGGGAGCTCTCAATAACATTTACCTTAAAAAAAAAAAAAAAAAGTGCTGGGGGCTTGGAGCCCTGGAGTCTGGCGCCCGGTCAGGGGAGATGGGTCCACCGGCCTGGTTGACCTCGGCGGCGCCCGGCGGCGCTGCGCCCAGGGCGACCGACGCGCGTGGAGGAGAGTGACACCGAGTCTCTAGGGGCCGCAGGACCGGGGCGGGGGCTCCGGGAGCTTCAGGGCAGGACCCGCCCGGGGTGCGCACCCCGACGAACCGCGCGATTCCCGGCCCTGGAGGCCCCCTCCGCCCCTCCACCCGCGCCCGCGCCGCCCCCGGCGCCCTGGGCGCGTCCCCGGCGTCCCCGCGGCCAAGGGCACAGCGCGCTCCCCTCTGCGGAATCGCGGCCACCGGGGTCCGCTCTCGGCGGGGTCGGGCCGGGGGTCCGGGGAGGGCTCCGGGGTCGCGCGGCGTTCTGGCTGGGCTCGGCCGCGGGAGGGCCGGCGGCGCCTGTCCCCGAGTGACCCCGCGGCAGAGGAAGGGCGGGCGCCGGCGGGCTGCGGGGACGGCCCGGGGGGAGGAGAGGGGGGAGGGAGGAGAGATGGGCGAGGGGGTGGGGGCCACACGGGCCGGCGCCTGGGGGCGAGAGGGTGGCAGATGCCCCGACCTAGGACAGGGGTGGAGAGAGCACTCTTCCTCCCCAACCCGGGACCAGGCGGGGCACGGGGCTGGGGGACCCCGGGGGCTCAGGACCCAGGGGCGGGGGAGGGAAGGGTGGCCCCGGAAACTCAGGAACCCCGAGCCGGGGTGGGATGGGCAGGGGAGGGGGCAAAGGGGCCGGAGAGTCGGGCAGTGGGGGACGGGTGTTAGCAAAGACTGGAGACAGTCACGCGGAGGCTTTCTGAGTCGCCAAGTTTCGCTTTAATGCCCCTGGGCTTTCAAAACCAGCGGCCGCTAGCGGGAGGTATTTTCCGCGGGCCTGACTTCACTCGTGCGCGGCCAGCCCGGATGGCTGGCGATTCCGATCTCCGAGATCCCCCTATACCTACCTACCATTTACCTGGTCACTAAGCCTTTGCCGGGACCGGCGTAGCAGCGGGGAGGGCTCCTACCTGGGCTTCGTGCTGCGGATTGCGGTCCCGGGTCGGGGGCGGGGAGTTGGGGGCGGGGGAAGGGAGTTGCTGGAGCTTGTGGTCGGAACAGCGGCATATCCCGAGTTTCTTTCTAAAAACAGAAGTTTCTCTTCCCCTGGTCCAACTCCACCTCCCCTCACCCCGCGCCCCCCAACTAAATTCCCCTGTCTCCTGGGGTCGGTGGCTGGGGAGAGTACAAAGGCTGGATTATCCACGACGGTAGCTGATTCTGCACCCCCCTTTAACTTTGAAAGCGTCATCGGATGGCCACTTAATTTTCCAGTCGTCACAAAGGAGGGGATCCTATTTTGAGTTTTTCCGAAGTGATTATAATTTTCATTTGGGCAGCCAGGGATAAATCCTGAAGACACCAAGGATTAAAAACAAAGGAGACTGCACGAGCTGGAGGGCCGCAGACAAAGCAGCTCACAGCCTTTTCCTAGAGGCCTGACTCAGCTACTTTGCAAAGACCAGTAACCCCTATAAGCATTGTTTGCTCTGGGGGAAAAAAAAAAAAAAGATTTTACCAATACATCTCTCCCCTCTTTTTACCCATTTCCTTTACTCGGTCCTATTTTTACTTGGCCAAAGATAGTAATCATCTGCTTGTATTATATACTCAGATTTTCCCCTTAATTACAGGTTTCAAAAAAAAGGAAAAAAAGACAAAATGTAAAGTGTTGGAGCACTGTCTAGAAACTATTATAATGTAAACCGAAAAGGAGGGTCTTGGAATGACTTTTGGGAGACCTGGGACCTTTTCTCTACCACTCATTTGCTTATCAGGTGACCCCGTTTTTGTGCATCTGTTTCTTCAGTAAAATGTGGGTGTTAACCACAGGTGACCCCAGATCTCTAAGTCTGCTATCCTAAGTTTCTTTTGAGAGAGATTAAACAATTTGATTCATGAGGAGTTGATGTCTGAACATACATTTCCTCATCCCAGATCCCTTTTATCCTCTCCTAATGCTCACGGTGTGGTGTTGATGTCTGGCAGGCTTTGTGTTCAGTTTGTACCATTTGCAAACACAGTGAGAATTACCATGGAATGGAGCGAAGAAGGGCTATAGATTTCTTGGATCTGTGTCGCTCACACCTCTCTTTCCATTTTCACTCTAATTAGCACACAACTTTTAAAAGTTGGCCTGAGCACAGCAACGCTTTCACACATCCGTACTAAAATCCATGCTAATCTTTCCCATGGGATGTAATTCAATTGAATTGACATTCTAATAAAATACTGGCAAAGACACAATCACAGTTTGCCTGTGATGCATATTTAAAATAGCACGACGCAGTTGCTTAAACCTCAGATAATGGCTTCCTCCATATTGTTGGTTATGAGATTTCAGGGTTTTTATTCCTGGATGTTAATAGGACATTATGAAGCTACTCTTTTTAGCAAAGTGGGTTGTGATCTTAGCTTGGTGTTGCTAGGAATGCACTAAAGCCTAAGTGACTTTCAGACTGGTCTTGGGCAGTTACTTAAGGCATCCAAACTTGCCTGCACATTTGCATCGTCTGTTGATAGCTGACTGAGTCTCCTCCGGTATCTTCAGATCATTGACACAGCTATACATTGGCTTGGAGGTCATTTGAATCTACCATATCTGGCGTTTGGGAAATCTTAACTTTTCTAAAAGTCTGAGGACAGGAGGACTTGCCTTGGGTGATGAAATTCAGATTTTGCCATTTTGTTCCAAAGTATTTTACACTGAAAAAGCAACCTTGATTTAGCATTGTCATTGATGACATGCTACAGAAATGCTACACAGTTTGGGTTCCTACATTTCACTTAAAGCCTGTAATTGCTAAATTGTTGATACTTTTTAGGTTATTAATTAATCTGTAGTCAAACCAAACAATTCCATCACGGACAGTTTTTGTTTTATGGCCAAGCAGATCTGAAATTTTGACGAAGGAGCTAGAGAGAAAGAGTGAGCCCCTTCGTGGATTCCTACAAGCTATAAGATGAAGCTTGGGTAGTTTTATCCCACCTATACTGTGAGGACATTTCTGGCTGTGCCCTTAGCTAGACGGACTCACTCATGAGGCACCACTTTATTAACATTGCACATTGTGATATTAATAATCTCTGGCTTCACGGATGGAACACATTAGAAAACGGGTGATGGTTGCTACTGGAGCTGGGAATGGCCATGTCATTTATTGGGCCATTTAATACCCTCTGACTCACACGTGAGTCCATCCTCCAAAGTGGAGATAGGTCCTGAGTGCTCGGACCAGAGCAGTGGGGAGGGTTGAAGGAGGAATTGTATTCCCCCAGAAGCAGGAAACTAGAGTGTGTCTTTGAAAGAGCTGCATGTTTGGGTGGGACTGCTCTCAGGCAGATGAAACAAGATGGCACTCACCACTCAAGACCAGGAACCAAATGGGAGAGGATCCAAGCTCAGTACCTGCAGGGCTTTCATGCTTAATAAAATGCATGCATGCTTTTATGGGGATTCTTAGCATCAGAAATCTGATGGCATACACTCAGCCCCCTGTTTTGTCTGTGTTAATTAGGTCCGGGAGGCAGGAGGGGAGCACATATCCCTGGAAGCTGTGCAGAATGAACAACATTGGAGGAAACGTCAGCTCAAGAGAGACACTATATGGAGACGTGAAGCTGGAAGGCTAAGCTGGACCTTCCATCAATTGAAAATTTCTTATTTGTTTTATTTTGAGAACTCCTAATCCACCAGACCGAGAGTATTCTAAATGTGAATCGTGACTGTGAATCCAGTTGTTTTGGTTGGTCAAGGTGAGTTGTAGTAACAAACAACAGATCCCAAAATAATGGCACAAAGAGCAGTGCAGGGAAGTTGTTCTTGGCTGCGGTGTAATAGTGGCTATATTCCTTTATGAAGCTATTCTGGGACTCTGGCTTCACCGCTCTTGTGGCTTCTTTATCCCCTAAGGACTTATAAATTTTTGCATCTAGGTGAAAGGGGAAAAACAGAGTGGCGGGGGCAGTAACTTTTGTCGACTGAAGAAAAAAGGCACAACCCCCAAATTGAGAATTATGCTTTATTTGGTAGACTTTCTGAGGACTTAAGCCCAGAAGACAGCTTCAGATATCTCTGAGGGACTGCTCTGAGGAGGTAAGGGACGAGCCAGGGTATAGAGGAGTTTTTGCAACAAAAATCGGGTAGTCAGAACATCTAAAGATGACTGTTAGGGCTTCCCTGGTGGCGCAGTGGTTGGGGGTCTGCCTGCCGATGCAGGGGACACGGGTTCGTGTCCCGGTCTGGGAAGATCCCACATGCTGCGGAGCGGCTGGGCCCGTGAGCCATGGCCGCTGAGCCTGCGCGTCTGGAGCCTGTGCTCCGCCACAGCAGTGAGAGGCCCGCGTAATGCAAAAAACAGATTACTGTTAATTAAAGAAAACTAGACATCTCAAGTTAATGAATTTAGCGCTTTTCTGTGTATGGGAAGATGCAAAGTCTGAGTTCATTGAAATCATTCCTTTGATATGCAACTTAACTATCTAGGGCCAGCATCCTGTTTCTCTCCATCCTGAGTCCCCTCAGGGTGCACGGTCTGGGGTTTGCTGCAGTAGCTGCTGGCTTCACTGCCTCTACATCCTTTGTTTACTGATATAGCAGGCAGCATTCTTAGTCCACAGTGCTTCCTCTTGGTCATAAATTTGACCAATGATTGAGGGGCATTTCATGACCAATTTTGTCCCATTGCACTAGGAAGGCTCATTCCTAGATCAAAAGTAGTTTCTATTGATGGGCCGCTCAAGGTGTTATTTTTTGGATCAGGTCCTATAGATCAGGGGTCCCCAACCGGGCCTCGGACTGTTACTGGTGCGCAGCCTGTTACAAACCAGGCTGCACAGCAGGAGGTGGGGGCAATCGAAGGAGCGAAGCTTCATCTGTCGCTGCCCATCACTCGCATTACCGCCTGAACCATCCCCGCCCCTGCCCCACCCCCACCCCCGGGGAAAAATTGTCTTCCACGAAACCAGTCCCTGGTGCCAAAAAAGTTGGGGACCACTGCTGTAGATAATCTAAAACTCTCTGGATCACCTGTCTTACTAGCCTATTATGATCCAGAAAATGTTTTCCCTTGTTTCTTCTTCCCATATCTAGATTTGCACTATTACAATTATTCTATATAAAGTTATTTGTATAGTCAACGGCCTCAAGACTTTTAGCCATCATTAATTTTGTCAAAGGCCTGATTACACATTGGGTAATGTAAGAAACAATCTTATAAAACAGACAGGATATAAGTATTACAGCTAGTAACATTAATAAAGTCATAGCACAGAAGAGAGATACACAAAACATAAATAATTTGAAATAAATAAACTTGAAAATAACAAAAGAGAGAAAATTAAAACAATGATTAATATAACTTAGTTGTAATCTGGTCACAGTAAGACTTCAAGTCCACAGGGGAGCCAGCTGGGGAAGCCATATTCTGGAAGGATCAGGTAGAGAGAAAAAGATAAGTGTTTTATCTTTGCTCACAAAGGTATAATCTATCAACTTGTTGTAGGTCATAGCATAAGAGGAAAAGTTTTTCTGGAAAACAAAGATAAAGCCAGTATATTTCAGAAAAAGTCAAAAAATTATAAATCATTTTTATCAGTTCATTCAGTCCCATGATATTAATTTCTGTCGATCTGGATGAAGTCATCAGGTTTTCCATTAGAGTTTTGTAATTTCTGACCCAGTTCAGTGGTATTTTGAAAAAGTTATCAGAAACTTGTATTTGTCAAAAAGTCCTTTCTATGAATCTTGAATTTCTTCATTTTATAAAAGCATCAGGGTAAAACAATGGTTGTCTATAAATGACAGAAGACTTAAAATGGCATGGTTAAAGATCTGATTACAATGCAATCGACAAGAAACTTGGATATTTCTGTGACATACAATGTTTTAAGATAACTTAGTCATAGAATTATGACTGATAAATTGTCAGCACGTATCCTGTTTTTATGAATTCCACATAAATTTTGGAATATCTATATTAATGACACTTACCCATACTACATAACCTAAGGTTTATCCCCAGTCACTTGACAATGATTCTCAAGTAATTTAACATACCAAATAAGCCTAATTAGTTTGACATTCCTCTCTGAGCTCTCTCAGAGTTCCTTTGAAGTATCCCAGAGTTAGTTGGGAGTCAAAAGAACTTTGATAGTTTTGATGTCTGGGAACTTTGTCAAAAATATCAAAAAGGTTTCAAAACACTTGGTCAAATAGGATCATAGGTCACTGTGGAAAAATACTTATTCACTTAACCAAAGTGACAATAAAAGATTTTTCAGGCAAGTACAGATCAGCAAAGAAACTCACACAGTCTGTTATCAAAAGTAGTATTCCAAGAAAACTTTGTTCTCTTAACAGAGAGAGGAACCAAGTCCAGTCTTGCATCAGTATACTTCTAATAACGAAATCCATTTACCTAATTGAATTTAACCTAATCCCAGCCTGACCATGTACAAAAGTCTTTTTCAGGGCTCCCTTTTTATAAATCTCCCACAACTTTTTGTATTCATATTAGTTTGTCACTTATTTTTCCATCCAGAAACAACCACCTCTGGGACAAAATCATTCTTTCCCATTAACAAAATTTGTTTCCATTTCTCATACCTTCTTTTGCTGAAAACACACATCCTACTTTCCTTGCATAGTGAAATGTTTCCCTTAGTATGTTTAGTAGCTTTAATTACATATTACAATTTTAACCCTTAAAAACCTTAATCTCTAGCAAAAACCAATAAGCAGCAGGTAATTGCGAACTGTTTGTCATATCAGCATTTCTTGACTGGAATATCCCATAACCTCTAGAAGCATACATCTTCCCACAGTATAATTTCTTTTTTATTTCTTTATTTTATTTCTCTCTTTCTTTATTTATTTGGCTGTGTTGGGTCTTTGTTGTTGTGCGCGGGCTTTCTCTAGTTGCGGCAAGCGGGGCTATTCTTCGTTGCGGTGCGTGGGCTTCTCATTGCGGTGGCTTCTCTTGTTGTGGAACACGGGCTCTAGGTGCGCGGGCTTCAGTAGTTGCAGTACGCAGGCTCAGTAGTTGTGGCGCATGGGCTTAGTTGCTCCATGGCATGTGGGATCTTCCCGGACCAGGGCTTGAACCCGTGTCCTCCGCATTCGCAGGTGGATTCTTAACCACTGCGCCACCAGGGAAGCCCTAATTTCCTTTTTAAATGTGGTGCAAGATGTGTGTCTAATCAACCCCAAATATCTTTAGTTTTCCTCTTGTAAGATGACAAAAGTGGTTACGTTTAGACCTCTTTAGCAATTAATGTTTCAGTATTTTTTCTTATTTGAAAGGATCTGGATAGTCAATGAATTCACATCATTTAACTTAGCAAAACTCAAGCCACCAGAAATCTGGAGAAACTTTTAAAAAAATTTTTTTTTATTTTAAGGATTTATTTTAAGTGAAATAAAACACACGTCACATTCCCTTTACCATCATCACCATGTTAAGTGCACGTTTCTGAGGCATCAGATCTATTCACTTTCTCGTGGAGCCACCACCACCACCATTCCTAGAACTTTTCATCTTGCAAAATCAAAATTCTACAACCATGAAAGTCTCACTCCCCGTTCCCTCCCACTGCCCCTGGCACCGATATCCACTTCAGTCCCTGAGTTGTCGACTCCAGGGCACCTACTGGAGTGGAATCCTGCAGTGTTTGCTGACGGGTCACTTTGGAAGAGCTGACTTTCAGTCTGAAGCTCTGCCTGTTTGCCTCTGAAGAATCTGCATTTAAGGAGAGGGTGTATGAGGAAGGGGGTGTATCAGTGACAAAGGTGTCTGGGGTGCAGATGAGCCAGGACCTGACCAGCTGCCTTTTGGGTCCTCTGGTTCCACCTCTTGGCCTGGGCCTCATCTGCATCATCATTGGCCCCACTGGCACCCCTGGGGTGTTGTTGTCTGAGTGAGATTCCCCTGGTGCCCCTGCTCTCCTCCCCTCCTCCTGCTGGTTGGGGAGGGAACTGCTTGCTGTGTGGTCTCTACTCCTGAGGCACCGAGGACCCTGCAGCATGGACCTGCAGAGTGTGGGTGTGGGCCCAAGGCATGGGGCCCACATAGGACACAGGATTGTGGCATGACAAGTGCTAGGGCTGCCTCATCACTGACAGGGGATGTTGCCAAGATGCTGCTTGGGCGGGCGTGGTGGGTGGCCTGGGACCCCAGAGGCCCCATTCCTATCCTGGAGCTTGGAGATGGAGAAACTATTTTAGATAGACATACCCAAAACATAATTATTCTTAAAGCATTCACCTGAAAACCCTCATCTCATCTACCTTTATTTTATAATTTATGAAAATATCACTACACCAAGTTAATTTTTTTTCTTGCTGACAAACTCTGTAACAGAAGTAACATGAACTTATTGACCTTCAGTAAACCTAGGTATAATAAAAGTAAGACATGTTTATGTTGATTAAACCAGCAAGCTTAAGCTAACTTTAATACCAGCTATTAATTTAATATTGAATATTTCCTAGATCACGTGAACCTGAAATTCATTCTGGCCAGTTTCTTTAACATTTAGAAATATTTAGTTTGTAAGCACTTACTTTTAAGTCAATTAAATCAAACTCTTATAGAAATTTAATTTTGATAATATTTTTCAGAGGTAGAGACATCTCATATATTGTACACACAGACATATAAACAAACTAAAGATCTCATAGCTTCACTTTAAAAACTTACAATTATTACAATATAAACTTACTAGTTATTTATAACAGTTGGAAGAAGTTAAATTTATTTGCTCAGATGACTAAGGCTCTACTAGTTGTGGAAAAGAGTTTTAAATTTTGTATTTTTCCTTGATAAACCCTTTAGGAGGCTATGAATTCGATTTTGGGTGAAGGAGCCTTTCCAGCAGTCTGAGTTTTAAAAGGCCTTTTCTCTCTCTCTCTCTCTTTTTTTTCACCCCCTCTGGTTTCAGGTTTTACCTGATTGAACTAATCAGGCTCAGTCTCAGGCTATTGTGGTTTGTATTTACATTTCTGATTTGTAGAGATTAGCGAGACAGACAGTTGCTTTGAATTCTCTATAGAACTGGTTTGTCGCGTAAATGGTATTAAAAGATTGATTTGCCCAATCATATTTTCTTTAATTTGCTTTTTTATATCAGTGAGATGTCCAACTAAGCTGAAAATTAAGAGTTCTATGTTCCAGAACTTTAGGATTTAATTTAGCATGCCTCCGAAAGCTGGCATAAGGTATTCAACAAAGGCCCTCTTTCTGAGTGCACAGGTTAGACCCAGAGCAAAATCTCTATTATTATTTTTTTAGCCCCTGAATATTACTTCCCAGTTTTACTTTATATTGTGTGGACTCAGGTTACCCTATTGGTTTCCTTTACTATGTTTAATTAATATTTCCTGAGGGGCAGAGCTATATGCCCTCCCTGTCTTATAATACCAGGCAGGGGAAGCATCCCTCAGTGAAACATGTCTATCCCACAATATAATTAAGCAAAACAGATGTAACCGTCTTATATAAAGCCCATTTTAATACCTCAATATTTATAAACATTCATCTCAATTCTATTAATTTTTATACCTTTGACTTTAGTTTCCATTGGGACCCAATCAACAAGTCTTGCTCTTACAAGGAGTCCTAGAAGCTTTCCTTTCTTTTATCCCCTGACCGTTTTATCTATTTTGTATAAAAGGCCCTGTATAAAAGATATATATATATATTTATCTTTTTCCATCGTATTTTGGTTTTTTTCTCCATAGGCACCAATAAAACAGCTGTTTACAATGAGCGCCCTGAAAAATTTACCAATTTAGAAGTTTCTCCAATTTAAAGCATCCATCCTGTGGCTATTGATGAGATATCTCTTACTAGTGACTCAAACCAATAAGACGCAAGAGGCTTCCCTACAAGAGAGTACGAAGGATGTAGCTTTCATAGGATGGAGAAAGTTTACTCCCAAAAAAGTCTAAGAAAGTAAAGGCCTTTGTGGTACAAGCTAACACAATGAAGGTTAAGATGGTTAAAAAACCGCTGAGAGTTTTTATCATCAGACAAAAGACTGCTCAGAATCCCAGCTTATTTGATTGGCTGCCAAATGAATGCCATACACGTGCCTTCCGACGGCAGAGAAGAAGGGCTCAAAACACGTACACACAAACACACACACGCACATGCACACACACACCCACACACACGCGCGCACACACAATGCAGAAGAAGATCAGGTAGAACACTTACATCTCAAAGACACATGAAGAGAAATGCAAGTTCCCTAGAAGGGCTTTTGATTCTTTAAGGTCAGAATTCTGAAAAGATGTTTTATCAAGCTGGCTTTCTCCAACTTCACTGCGTATGCCATAAAAGAGCCCCATCTTACTCATTTTCAGGGCGAGATTCCCTTTAATTTCCAATTAAGTGGGTACATGAATCTGGCTGGGGTGTTAGTTGGAGGTTGGCTTTCTGATGCCCCTCGTCTCTCTGCTGAGTTTGTCAGGGATAACATTTACTAGTGAAGTCGTGGAGAGGGGGCAGTGTGCTGCTCGTGAGCTCAGCTCCTCTAGGCTTTTACCCTGGAGTTGTTTCAGCTCCTCTTATGTGTCTCGGGTACTCCCTACAGTAGTGTAAGACCACTGTGCGTGCTCAGATCATGGACTGGCCAATTGCTACTCTTGTCCCCAGCAGAGCAAGTTTTGTTCTTTTTTAAATTAAAATTAGTGGGTTTCCCTACAGGGATGGCTGCAAGGTATGAGGACTTGCCTTCACCACTCTTGCAAATTTCTCAGTTGCCTGGGAAAGCCACTGCTGGCCGGGAGGTGATGTCCCTTCTTCGGAGCTGAAAGATCTCGTGTAATATTTTCACTTTTATCCTGACCAATTCTTGTTCGGGTAGGCAATTTGAGGAAAGACATCAGGTCAGCCTTCTCCCTAACCACTCAGCCCAGACCACTCAGTATCTTTCAGCTGGCAAGCCAGGTGCCTAAAGCTTTGAGCTGGAAGTGGCACAAATACCTTTTGTTCTCATCTTTGCTAGAACTCAGCCACGTTGGACCACCCCTCCCTGCGAGAAGCCTCGGATACACAGCCTAGC
Organism: Delphinus delphis; assembly: GCF_949987515.2. NCBI lineage: Eukaryota > Metazoa > Chordata > Mammalia > Artiodactyla > Delphinidae > Delphinus > Delphinus delphis. Next base: position 141,495,608 of record NC_082686.1, read on the forward strand.
TGTGTGGCAGAGAAGAGGAAATGGATTTTCAGTGGACAGTAGAGGCTGGGATATACCACCCTGTTCTTCCAAATGTTTTAGTCATAATAGCTAATATGAATTCATGCTTCTTGTGTGCTAAGGGTTTCATATACATTTTTTCACTGAATCCTCACAACAACCCTAGCAAACAGGGAACAGTGTTCCCATTTTACAGATGATGAAACTGTGGTTTAGAGAGGTTAAAGAACTTGCATAAGGCTCCACAGCCAATGGAAAGCCAGGATTCCCACTTCAAATGGTGCTTGTCTGGAGGGTCAGGATTCTTCTGCAAGCTCAAGATTTGGCATGGACAGGGAAGCAAAAGCAACAGCTCACAAATGCCTTCCCCACTTTTGCAAAGAATTGTTTCCTCTCCCTTCTTCACTGAGCCTCCCCCTGGAGACGCTGAGAGAAGAGAGAGGCTGGTGGAAAAACTGGAGAAGGGAGGTGATTAAATCACCTTAAATCTGTTTTACGATCTCTGTTTTCAATAGCTTTCTGTTTCCAACAATGCTTGACTCTGTGAGAGACACTAGCCCCTTTTCGGAGCCAGCAGAGAAACAGAATGCAACTTCTAACAAACTGGCTGGCATGCTAAGGTAGCAATTGTATTTAAATTTCAGTATCAGTAACGCTAGCTGGAACCACCTAAAGCAAAAGGAAGGAAGGGGTATCAGGGCACATTTTTACTCCTTCACCTGCCTTAGGGTCTAGAAATGGAAAGTTTCATGTGACAAGAGTTTATTTTGCAACTTGAAATTTTCCTCTTTGGAAAATTAAGGCAGCCTAACAGAGCATTATATTTGGGCCAATACAGCAGTAAATTTATGAAGTGAAAAAGTGGAGGTTTTCACGGTGTTATAAGCTCACCCACACTGAACATAAATGTATTACTTAGAATACTACAGATTTCAGTTTCATTATAGAGCAAGTGTGCTATGAACACGTTAACTTTAGATTTTAGACTTTTTGAAATTAAATAGCAGCTCATAGCATCCATGTAATTTGTTTCTCTTTTATAGCAATGCTTTGTCCTGAAAATAATGACAAAAAATCATGGTCTGAAAATCAGCTTCAGGTTTGTACACACCGGGATGCAGAAAGTCAGAAAACATTGACTTTTAATTAAGCCAACATTTTGAAATTTAAAATTTAGAAATCCTTTTCAACAAAGTCGATGTTTTGGATTTTTATTTTTAATATATAATGGTGCATATGTATTCATAAACTATGAAATTAGATTGGTAGAGATGTAGAAATGGGACCCAAAATGCTCTTGAATGTGATTTTCTGAACTTCCCCTTGGAGGTCTATTTATCCTGAACTGGCAAGGCTGCTGCATTTCAATTCAGGGCTTCTTTTTCATGCCGAGGTACACACTTGCCGAGCTGAGCCGAATCTGTCTATCCAATTACTGGGTAAGAGAGCAGACTGGAGCTTTAGGAAAAACCTGTAATCTGTAAAACACTGTAGTAGCAGTGACAGCCTAATGAAAGGGACAGGCCAATAGAGAGTATATGTTACTTGAGAGATCCACAGAGGCACAGTTCTTGCTGCAAAGAACCAGCTTCAAATCTAACACCAAAGAGCAATGAAGTCTACAAAGACTTGAAAAAATATCATGTGATATGTCTGCAATAATTTTTAAGTAGCATGGTTTACAATGGAAACAAAGTCTTAGTGATATGCTGCCGGTCACTTAGCTAAGCACTAGTTTGAATGATTTTATTATAACCTGATTTAACTACTCTTGTTCTCAATATCTGGATCGACATCAGAAAGAAGATATTAATAAAAATGAGTATGGGTGAGGCATTTTTGAGCCAAATGTTAGCTTTGTAGTCACAAAATACAGAGTCAGCCAAGCAAAGATTTTTTTTTTAAAAGAAATTGAGATTACTTCCCATTTTGGTTTTTAAAAACAGTTGCATTTTCTATGGAAAGAAAGTGGTTTAATATATATTGGATTGCAGTGGGAAAGTGAATTCTTTCTTCTCATGCATGAAAGTCCAGGCAAGAATAAAATCAGGGCAGGGTATACTTAAGAAGATATTTTAATTCATGTTATCAGTATATCTTATAAGAAACCTAAAACCTCTGTAAGCAAGGTTTTGCTGGGCCCAGCACTTTCAGTGGTAATGAAGTTTCACGGTCATTATCATGACCATCTGGTAATCAATACCTGGGATATCTACTCCAGTAGAAATAAAAACCTTGGTAAAATGTTTCCATTTATAGTTTTTTTTTTTCTGTAGGGCTGGCAGCAGCCATATAACTTTTAATAGATAATGGCTTAACTCGATTTTTTATTTGTTCTAATTTCTTAAAAAAAAACAGCAAGAAATTCCATGTGAATTTAGCCTCATTCCATAGCAGCAAGGCAGATGAGTTAGTTCTTAATTCTTATATTCATTGTGAAATGGAGCAGGGCCCTATGGTCTGTGTCCCTCATGTCCTCAGCCTGCCTTTTGTCTGCAGAAACACTTTAACCAAAGAATAAGTTTAACCAGAGAAGTGAGAAAACGCAGAAACAAAGGAAAACAGACAAAGGAGATCAAATAATAATAGTTTAGTCTCTAAGCAAAGTCAAGGACCTTTACTTTCTCCTCAAGGGCTAGAGATAATATTCTGAGCCCTCTCCTGTGAGCTGTCTTGTAGATACTAAAACCCCCATCAGGTGGAAGACGTTAACGACGATGACCAGGCTGTAGCCATGACATAAACTGCCACAATTCCGAGAACTGGCCTCAAAGAAATGGGAACAAACCCAATGGAACTAAAGACTAACTGTACTTAAAACAGTCAAGAGCTGGGACTTCCCTGGTGGTCAGTGGTTAAGACTCCACGCTTCCACTATAAGGGGCACGGGTTCGATCTCTGGTTGGGGAACTAAGATCTCGCATGCTGTACGTAAAACAATCAAGATGACGCTGGTCAGACCACTGCATGACCAATTGCAAGATGCCTGTCAGAGCTGCCTGTGCTGTTTCTGCACGTAGTCCACTCCCTCCACCTTTAAAAGCTCTTGCCCCCTGATTGTCAGTGGGGGGAGTTGGCCTTTGGACAGGAGTCTGCCCTCCTCCCCTGGTTACTGGCCTCCAAAATAAAGCAAACTTTCCTTTCCCCCAACCTTGCCTCTTTATTGGCTTTTGAGTGGCGAGCAGCCAGACCCTCACTTTCCGTTATAATTCCACCAATGTTTATTGAGGGCTTTCTATTTGCCAGGCCATGGGGAAACAGTGATGCGGAAACATGGGCTTTGTCCTCAAGCTTACAGTCCAAGCGGAGTACTTAATTATTCACTCAATAAACATTTTTTAAGTGGCCTTTGTGTGCCATACCCCTGTCTTCGTGAGGTTTACATACTACTGGGGGAAGACAAACAATGAACATAATATTTGAAGACATTCTTTATATTTAAAGTGTGTTTCTAGTACACAGCGTATAGTAGGATCTTGGTTTTTTATCTCGTCTGACAATCTCTACCTTTTGGAGTGTTTAGTCCAATTACACTTTCCATTAGTGCACATTTCCTGCAAATCAGGACATCCTCTTACACATTTACAATACCACCATCAAGATCAGGAACTTAACACTGATTTATTACTGCCTCCAAATCTTCAGATCTCAGGCAAGTTTTGCTAGTGGTCCTAATAATATCCTTTATATAGAGCAAAAGGTCCACTTCAGTATCACCTGTTGTATTTAGTTTTTATGTCTTTCCTTGATTTCCATAACCTTGACACTTTTGAAGATGAAAGGTCATTAGTTTTAGTTTATAGAATTGCCCTTTGATTTTTTTTCCTTATGTTTTCTCAGGTGGTTCAGAGAATGCATCTTTGGCAAGAATACCACAGAGGTGATGCTGTGTTCTTATTGTATTATATCAGGTGGCACCCAATTTCATTTTGTCCCTTACTAATGATGTTCACATTGGTTGCCTTATTACAAGGGTGTCTGCCACACTACTGTGAAGTTACTTTCTCTCCTTCATGATTCATAAGCACATTATGAGGATGTATTTTGCACTAAGCAGATGTCCAGCTCCTCATAAATTTTGAATTCATTCATTCTTTTCTTTATATCAGTATAGACTCGTGGCTTCGCATTTTAATTAATGGGTTATAATGAATGATTGTCATGATTCATTTTGCTGCTCAGAATTATTTTTCTGGTTTTCTAGTTGGCTTCTGTGTCCTTTCGACATGTCGCCATCTTTCTTTGACCAGGTCCTTGTTTTTGGCACAACAGAAGTTCCACGTTCATCAATTATTTCTTCTACCCAATGCTGGAAGTAGTCCTTTGTCTCTTTTCTTGTACTGGATGCTGTCTTTCACTCAGCCTCCAAATTCACATCACAGACTCTGCTCCTCTGGGGCCTCCTCTCTCCCCCTCTCATAGTTACTCAGTCTCCAGTGCTCTTCATTCCTTCCTGTAGATCTGAGTTTCTGCACGCTATCCCTTTCCTACAGCCTGAAAATCTTAACATTTCTTGTAGAACAAATCTGATGGTGGTAAATTCTCTCAGCATCTGTTCATCTTGAAGTATTTTTAGTCTGCTTTCATTTTGGAGGGATATTTTTACTAGATAGATAATTCACGGGTGACAGCATTTTCCTTTCAGCACTTTATCGATGTTATAGAATTGTCTTCTGCCTTCCATTGTTTCTGGTGAGAAGTCACTGGTAATTCTTACCATCATTCCCGGTTTGAAATGGGTCTTTTTTCCCCACTTTGGGCTTCTTTTAGATTTTTCTTTTTGCATTGGTTTGTACATTGGAGGAGAATGTGCCTAGATATAGTCTTTCTTCTTCTCTGTTTTTTCTTATTTTTAAAAATATTGCTTAGCATTAATTGAGATTTTTGGATTGGTGGTTTTGTATTTTTTTTTCTCAGCCATTAGGTTTTCCAAAAAAATTTTTTTGTCCCCATTCCTCCCTTCCTGTGCAAACCTATTTGCAGGTACACTAGCCTGCCTGCTATTTTCCTGGGAGTCACTGGCTTGTCCGAATTCCCATGACTCTCAGCCCTGGGCCACTCGAGAATCTGTGTTCAGCTCATCGTTCTGGCATTTGTTTCTTAAGCTTTGTGGAGTCTTGTCCTCATGTACACAGCCTGGTATTCCGTTAAGGACTAATGGGAATGTCTGAAAATTTCTGGAACTCCTTCTCTGCACAGTTCCCTCTTCTCCAGTACCCTGTCCTGTAAACCCAAGTCCCCTCAGCAGCTCTGAAGTCTAATCTCTCTCCTCGGGTCAGCAAGACCCCCAGGCTCTAACGGGGCTGCACCCCACTGCACTGCAGTCTGGACAGTGACTCCAAGCGGAAAGCCAGGGATGTGGTGGAGCTCGCTTTGGAATTCTCCTTATCTCAGGGACTACTTACACTGAGTAAATTCAATGGTATGTTAGAAGGTAATAAAAGTTATGAAAAAAACAATAGAACAAAGTAAGGAGGATGGATAATGCTGGGTGAAGGAGGTACAGTCTTGAATTACAGACCAGGAAACAGGCATCACAGTTCAGCATGATGAGTATAAGCAGAGGGTACCTTGGGCATCTGAGGAAGAAAGGACACCTAAATGATCTAGGCGTGTCTGGGAAGATTGCACAGAGGAAGTCATACCTAGTTGAAGACCTGAGGGATTAGTGGGAGGTAACTGGTCGATGGGATAGAATGTGAGAGTGCTGATGTGTGTTCCAAGATATTGGAAACAGTATTTTAAAGACTCAGGGAGAGGCTGAGAGCACACACTGAGTATGGCAGAATATAAGTCATTTTTTATGGCTGGAGTTATACTGTGTGATAAAGCAGAGACCAAATCATAGAGGGCCTTGCAAGCCATATTGAGAAGTCTGTGCTTTGTCCTATGGCTTTGGAAAGGTATTAAAGGATTTTAAGCAATCGTGAAAGTTGATCGTAACCTCTGAATCTCTACATCCCTGCCTATAGAATGAGCATGTTGGAAATAATGGCAACGATTGTCTCTTTCCTAAATGATCTACTTTTTTTTTTTTTTTTTTTTCGGTACGCGGACCTCTCACTGTTGTGGCCTCTTCCGTTGTGGAGCACAGGCTCTGGACGCGCAGGCTCAGCGGCCATGGCTCACGGGCCCAGCCGCTCCGTGGCATGTGGGATCTTCCCGGACCGGGGCATGAACCCGTGTCCCCTGCATTGGCAGGCGGACTCTCAACCACTGCGCCACCAGGGAAGCCCAATGATCTACTTTTTAATGTGAGGATTCAAGTCTGTATCTATATCAAAAACCAACGTCAAACGCCTAATATAAGAGGTCCTTGAAAAGATAACGCTTTTCAAACAACTTTGTGGACCGCATATTTTCTGAGAGGTAAAGTGATCTCAACTCAATAAAAGAAATTGATGGTGAAACTCTAAAAACAGAACACAAAACCTTTGATTTCTCAATTATAACCATTAAAAGATGTAAAAGATTGACTCATAAAGAAGGTAGTCAATTGCATTATGATATTTGTCAGTACATTAAAAAATCTAGACAGTGAATAAAATGTTGATAGTAAAGGGTTAGTAGAATCATAAAACAGAGGAGAAGAACAAAATGAAAAGAAGGGCAGCAAACAAGAAATCAATCTCTTTATCTCCATGCCAGATGGGCCACAGAGAAAAAGAAGGTTGCTTTTTTATTTTTTTTTGATATTATTCTGGATTCAACTCAATTCAACATTTCTTTGGTTTCATGCTAGGTACTAATGAAAAAAAGATGGCTTTGGCTGTTTTCACACCAAGGCGTTTGTAAACTTTTGAGGAAGCAGATGTTTCTAATTATTTGTTACAAACAGCAGAAGAAAATGAGAGCAGATAAAATGAATGAATTCCACCTCGATTTGGGAGAAAAAAATTGTGAACATTGAACTCTATTAAAAAGCATGAAAAGGGCTTCCCTGGTGGCACAGTGGTTGAGAATCTGCCTGCCGATGCAGGGGACATGGGTTCGTGCCCCGGTCTGGGAGGGTCCCACATGCCGTGGAGCGGCTGGGCCCGTGAGCCATGGCCGCTGAGCCTGCGCGTCCAGAGCCTGTGTTCCACAACGGGAGAGGCCACAACAGTGAGAGGCCCGCGTACCGCAAAAAAAAAAAAAAAAAAAAAAAAAAAAGCATGCAAAGTAAATGCTATAGGAGAGGTACAAAGAAACTCCCATGGGGAATATAGGGTTAATGAATTGAGGAGACAGGGAATTTTCACAGATGAGAAAGTGTTTGGAATATAATAACACGTTGAGCAGGTGTTCTATAGTTGGACAAGGTAGGAAGGTTGTTCCAGGAAAGGTATGGAAGAATGGATGTGCGGGGAATGTTTAGGAAACATCAGCATTCTTGACTGGTTGGTGCTCAGGGCAACAAGGTGAGACAGGTTTAGGGATGGCCAGAGATACTGTTGCTGCCCTGCCCAGATCCCCGCTAGCAGGCCATCCCTCTCCCAGCTCTAATGGGGTCACGGCTCTTCCCTTTTTCAGAGAACCACCCTCAGGGGAATGGAAAGCACCTCAACAGAGAGCTAACCTACTCCCCCTGCCCCATCTTCAACCCATGTGACTGATTGTCATGGGGGTACAAAAGAGCAACCCTCTTTGCCGCAAGGTGGGACTAACTGTGAATTTCCTGCTCTGGAGCAGTCTAGGCTGACGCTAGACTCCAGCTTAGACCACATCCTTCCTTGGTTCCTTTCCTTCCCCATCCTACTTTCCTTGATTCCTTTTTCCTGAGAGCACCAGCTCCCCCAGTAACACACATACACCTGAATCCCTGTCTCAGCCTCTGCTTATAGGCAGTTGGAGCGAAGATGGGTTGAGTTGGAAAGCAGATGGATCCAGCCTAGAGAGGTCTCGAATGCCATGCTGCATTTAGGTTTTGTTGGCTAGGCAGTAGGGAAATGACCACTGAAGGTTTTTGAGTAGCTGTTTTGATAGCAGTTTAATGAGGTGAAAACACTGCAGAAGCAGAACTTTTACGACGTAATATATGATGGGATGTGAGAGAGGGGGTAGAAAGAGAGAAGAAGGAGGGTGTTGAGATGTCTAGTGACAGTTGTTGAATGTGAGGTGCCAAGGGAAAACCAGTATGAAGAGGTCCAGCAAGCAGTTGGATATTCAATCTGCAGCTTGTGCACAGATTGGAATATATATTCAGGAAACACTGCTCATTAAACCAATAAATATTTATTTAGCGCCTCTGTGTTTTACCGACACAAAGGCAAATCAGACATTATCTGTGGAGGACACAGACATATTACAAATAGTTCAATAGACACGGTTAATTGTTGGAATATACTGAATACAAGGTGGAGGTAGGATGGTGTATTTAAAACTAATAGACAATTCACTAAAGAGGCATCAGCTAAACATCCAAAATCATTGGCTTCCTTCTATACTTGGGATAAATATTCAGAAAATGAAATGACAGCCCATTCACATCGACCACAAAAAGTACCAAATATCTAAGAATACATTTAAGGTACAAGACCTTTCTGGGAGAAAAAAAAATACAACTTTAAAACATTACAGGGAGATGTGAAAGAAGATCTGAATAAATGTATAGGCAAACCATGCTGCTAGTTAGGAAGACCATATTGGAACAATGTCAGTCTTCTCAATTAATCTCTTAAATCCAATGACGTCCTAATGCAGCACCAGTGGAATTTTGGGAGAACTTGTCAAACTGATTCAAATATTTATCTGCAAAGAACGAACAAGCAACAACAACAAAAACTGGTAACAAACCTATGCGAAAATAGACAAGAATATTTTGAAAATAAGAATGAGTGTGGCACTTATCCTCTGGGACATTATAGAAAACAAGAAGTTACTATAATTTAATGTTTATAATGCTGGCATGAAAACAGACAAATAATTTCATGCAACAGAATAAAGAGTTCTACACAGATCTAAGAATGTATAGCAATTGAATATATCAAAAGTTTGCCTGGGCTTCCCTGGTGGCGCAGTGGTTGAGAGTCCACCTGCCGATGCAGGGGACACGGGTTCGTGTCCCGGTCCGGGAAGATCCCACATGCCGCGGAGCGGCTGGGCCCGTGAGCCATGGCCGCTGGGCCTGCGCGTCTGGAGCCTGTGCTCCACAACGGGAGAGGCCACAGCAGTGAGAGGCCCACATACCGCAAAAAAAAAGTTTGCCTGAAGTGAAGAAAGGACAGATCGTTCAGTAAATTGTGTTAGAATATATGGCTTTTTGCAATGAAAATAAACCTAGACCCCTCACATCACAAGACACATAAATATATTGCATGTGTAGTACATATCTGCTGTAATATTATATTATTAACGTGGATAGGAAAAGATACCTTTTTAAACAAGTATGAAATCTAGAATCCATGAGGAAAAAGATTACAGATTTGATAGAATTTACAATTCTGTACTGTTATAAGCTGGTACAGAAATACACACAAAGAAATCTAGCAGACCAATAGTATTGTTAATAATCACAGAGCTCCCACACAGCAATAAAAATGTACAATATAAAGTGGGCAAATTATAAGAACAGGTCAAAAATCTAAATGGCCAATAATACATGGAAAGAAGCTCAACTGTACTCATAATTACAGAACTGAAAGTTAAAACAAAGATACCATGCTTTTCTCTACTAAAATGACACTTTGTCAAATATATCTTCAGAATTAGCACTTTGTTGAATGTATTATAAACGCACATACTTTGACTCATTTGTCATTTGACTTTGTTTATTGTATTTTTGCCTGAAAAAATGATAGCGTATTTTTTTACCAAATAGAACAAACTGCCTATGTGGCTTCTTGGTGTTCACCTGTTTTCTTCTAAGTATTTTAAAGTCTTATTTTTAAAGAAAAATACTGAAAGTTTTTATTGTTCTAGAATTAATTTTGTTGTGAAGAATTGAACAGTGATCCAGTTAAGTTTCCCAACTATTAGTCTATTTTCAAATACCCTTTATTAAATAATTCATCTTTACTCCATTAGCTAAAAATTCTGTCTTTATCGTAGACAAAATCACCTTATGCATTTGGATCTATTTCTGGATTCTGTTTCATTGCTGTGTCTCTTCACTCCTCCACCAGTATAATGTTATTTTAAATATTATGATTTTAAAGATTTAAAAATGCTGACAGTGCTTGTCTTTTCCCATTACTCCTTTTTTTTTTAAATTACAATGTTGTGCTCATTTCTGGTGTAAAGTGATTAAGTTGTGTGTGTGTGTTTGTATGTGTGTATATACATGTATATGTATATATATTCTTTCATCATTCCTTCTATCTTTTCAGGTTTCTCTTAGCTTTTCTCACATATTCATTTTTTCCAGATGAACTTCAGAGTAATCCAGGATTTTTACTTTTAAATTAAAAAAAAATTCTTTTTTCCAGCTTTTTAAAGGTATATTGATAAATAAAATTGCATATATTTAAAGTGTACAATATGATGATATTATGCAAATACACATTGTGAAATATTTCCCACAATCATGTTAAGTAGTACATCTATCAACTCACATAATTACCTTTTTATTTATTTTTGGGTGTGGTGAGAATACTTAAAGTCTACTCTCTTAGCAAATTTCACGTTTGCCATTACTATGATTATAGTATCATTAACTCTAGTCCCCATGTTGTACGTTAGATGTTAGATCCTCAGAACGTATTCCTTTTACAGCTGAAAGTTTGCACTCTGACCCATATCTCCCCATTTCCCTCTCTCCTATCTCCAAGTAACCACCATTCTACTCTCTATTTCTATGAGTTAGGCTTTTTTCCCCCTGTGTATAAGTGGGATCACAGAGTATTTGTCTTTCTCTTTCTGCCTTATTTCACTTAGCATGATGCCCTCCAGGTTCATCCATGTTGTCACAAATGCAGGATCTTCTTTTTTGTAAGGCAGACTAATATGCCATTGTATGTGTATTTGACACTTTCTTTATCCGTTCATCCATCAACAGACGCTTAAGTTGTTTCATTATCTTGGCTATTGTGAATAATGCTGCAATGAACAGGGGAGTGCAGCTATCTATTCAAAGTACTGATTTTGTTTCCTTCAGATATATACCTGGACGTGGGATTGCTGGATCATATGGTAGCTCTTTCTTTTTAAATTGTTTGAGGAATCTCTATACTGTTTTCCAAAGTGTATGTGCCAATTTTCATTTCCATTAGCAGTGTACAAGTGTTCCCTTCTTTCTGCATCCTTACCAACATTTGTTATCTCTAGATTTTTTGATAATAGCTATCCTAACAGGTGTGAGGTGATATCATTGTGGTTTTGCTTTGTATTTCCCTGATGATTAGTGATGTTGAGCACCTTTGCATATACCTGTTGACCATTTGCATGTCTTTGGAAAAACGTCTATTCACGTCCTTTGCCCATTTTTTAATCAAATGACAATTGACCCTTGAAACAATGAGAGGGTTAGGGACTCAGACCCACATACAGTTGAAAGTTCGTGTCTAACTTTACAGTCAGCCGTCCATATCTGCAGCTCTGTATCCTCGGATTCAACCAACCATAGATCATGTAATACTGTAGTAGTGTTTAATGAAAAAAAATCCGAATATAAGTGGACCCGTGCGGTTCAAACCCATGTTGTTCAAGGGTCAACTGTATTTTTTTTTTTTGCTATTTAGTTGCATGATAGATATGTATATTAGATATTAACCACTTATCAAAATACTAGTTTGCACACCCAATATTTTTAAAGCCCTGCTCCTTCCAATTCTAAACTTTTTAGTCGTTTTCATTGGGATCCCATCAAATTTAGAAATTCAACTATTAATATTCCTTTACATTTTCTAACCAATATCAAGATATACTTTTCTATTTATTCATCACCTTTATAAATCTCAGCAGAATATTAAAGTTTTCTTCTCTTTTTTCGGGTGTGTATACATTCTGCATTACTCATTTGAAGTTCATCCCTAGAGTTTTGCTCTTTTAGACAGTACTGTTAAATCCATTATATTGTCTTTTGTATAATTGTTCTGTAACTACTTTACTAGCTTCCTACCAAGCTTTTATCAGACATAGGTTTTTGCTTTTTATATTTTTTAACATGTGACTTGTTCAACCTTCCAAGATCAGATAAATTCAGTCTATTTAAACGGCTCCAAAATAAAAAGAAGAAACACTTTCAAATTCTATTTGCAAAGCCAACAAGCACTATTTAATAGATAGCTCCTCCAAAGGAAACCACAGATAGTCTTGTTTGTGAAAATTATGCAAAAATACTGAATAAAATTTTATGTTTCTATTGTTTTCCTTCAGCTGATAACCTTCAATTTTTCATGTATACTGACAAATCTTCTGCAAATAGCTCTGTTTACTTTATTTCTTGTATTTATACCTTATATTTCTCTCGTCTAAATGCATTGTTACTTTGCAAACAAGAGTAAACTGAAATTTCTTTTCTTGTTTCCGTTATCAAGGGAAAATTTTCTCATTTTTACCTATAAAGCATGATGCTGAAATGAAATTACTATCATGTCAAGAAAGTATCATTTGCTCCTATTTTTCTCAAAGTTCTTTTAAGGTAGGACTGCAATTTGGATTTTATCAAAGGTCTAATTTGGCATTATTTGAAACAGTGATTAAAATTTATCCTTGTCCTATTAACATGTCATTATTTATTTATTTATTTATTTATTTTTGCGGTACGCGGGCCTCTCACCGTTGTGGCCTCTCCCGTTGCGGAGCACAGGCTCCGGACGCACAGGCTCAGCGGCCATGGCTCACGGGCCCAGCTGCTCCGCGGCATGTGGGATCTTCCCAGACCAGGGCACAAACCCGCGTCCCCTGCATCGGCAGGTGGTCTCTCAACCACTGCGCCACCAGGGAAGCCCTAACATGTCATTTTAATTCAATAAAATTCTTACTATTAAATCATTCTTCAGTCTTCTTTTACCATTTTAATTTTTCTACTATATCTGCTCATATTTTATTTATTATTTTTGCATAATTTCCACAATGAGATTGATCTTTTTCTTTTTTTGGGGGGGGTGAGATATCCATATCAGGTTTCTTTTCAGTATTTTGCTGGCTTCAAGAAAAGTATTTGAAAGTGTCAGCTTAAAAAATACACAATGTGAGATTTGCGGGTTAAGTTTTATTTGGGGCAAAATGAGGACTGCACCCCGGGAGATAACATTTCAGATAATTTTGAGAAACTGCTCCAAAGAGGCAGGGGAAGGTCAGTATACATGTGATTTCGGGGAAGGGGGAGTCCATGCAATCAAGCACATATTTTTTTACGGAAGGTTTCTGCTACTCTCGTGCGGGCTACTGCTCCTCACGAGGACCAGACATCATCGTGAAGGATTTTAGTGTTTTTCTAGATATGAGGAGATACAAGAATTGGGCTCATAAAATCGGCTCCTGAAAATATCTTAACTATCTGAAGACCTGTTCTGCCAGTTTTTCCCAGAGCACAGAGGGCCTCATTTCTGCTCTCCACCCTGAACTCCTTTCAGGGGGTGTTGAAAATCAGCAGCAGCACTTGATTTAATCCTTGTAGAGGTGGATGGCAAGTGCCAATTTGTAGCTGACAAAAGGTTTCTTCTTCATGTTTTGGAGCAATTCAAATAGACAAGATTTATCTAATTTTTGAAGGGTGAAAAAATTTCCCCCTCCTCAACTCCTTTTTTAAAAAATGTATACCTGAAAAAATTCTGGCAGAAAGCACGCTAAAGGCTTATCATCGATTTTTCTCCTCTTTTTAGTTATCTAAATTTGGGGACATTTTGAAACACATTTTGTATTAAATATAAGAGAAATAAAGGAAGGAGAGAAAGGCAGGGGAAAGATACCCTCTATAGGATGAATGGTAGTTAATAAAATTGTCAGCAGGAACGGATAACCAACAAGGACCTACTGTATCGCCCAGGAAACTCTGCTCAATATTATGTAACAATCTAAACCGGAAAAGAATTGGAAAAAGAATAGATACATGTATATCACTCTGCTGTACGCCTGAAAACTAACACAACATGGTGAATCAACTATACTCCAGTATAAAATAAAAAGTTAAAAAATGTATATAGAAAAAATGTCAGCGGGAAGACGATTTAGGCAGCTTTGTGAAAGTCCAGGAAAGAAAAAATAAGGCTATATATTAAAGCAGTGACCAAAAAGGAGAAGATAAAGAGAGCGGGTAATTAAAGCCTTGGGGCTGGATGAAATAGCAGAGGTAATAACTGCAGAGATGAGGGGGAAAGTCGAGCTGAAGTCAGAACCTTAAGACATTGCCAAGCACGTAAAAGGCACTTGACAGTTACGTGTGGCACATATGAGGAAATAAACCCAAGAAACGAGCACCTAGAAACCCAGGTCTCAGCAGAGCACACAGGGGAAATCCTCAGAGAAACCTGAAGAAAAGGGAGAGGACATCCTGGCCTGAGCCAAGAGAGAGGGGAGCTTCCAGGAAGAGGGGACAGTCATTAGGGTCACGTGGTGCACGGCGGTCTTTCAGCATCCGAGGATCCTGGTATCTTTTGAGAGAGCAGTTTGAAGAGAATGGTGGAAAACCAAATAAATGGAAAAGGGGAAAGGTTTTCAAAAGAAATTAAGTGAAGGGAACCAGAGACTTACATGGTAACTTAAGTGGTGTCGGGGTGGAGAAACAGTTTTCCACAAAAGGACAGGGGAAGGTAGGACCTCACGTTCCTGACCAAGTAGACAAGCTTCTTGTTGCTTTGGATTTTTTTGGCCACCGTAATTGCTGATAAGAAAGTAAAATTTATTTCAGTATTACACTGGATCCAGCTGAATTAGTAAGCTGACCAGAATAACTCAAGAATACATTTTCTTTTCCTGGTCTAAGAAAAGGGCTCCATATAGGTCTGAAATATCAGGGGAACCGTTGCTTCTGAGTTTTATAGAATTCTGATTGTAAGCCATCTATTTACTGGTGAACTCTTGATTTTTGTTTTTCTGTTTCTTCTGAGCAATGCAGCCGTGGAAAGTTGACATGAACTCCTCCAAAACAAATAGAATACTGCATACCTTGAAGTTGAGCGTTTACTTTTCTTATTGAGAAGGGAAAATAAAGAGACTGGCTGTTTCGTTTTTGGAGAGCCCGATTCCCCAGCAACTGTGCAAAGCTTCATTTTGCCAATTCCCTGCAGAGTGGCAGGTCTTATCTTGGCCTCTCATTCTGAAAGTGCCCTGTCTTTAGAAGTGTCATGGGTGGCCCTTGGGGAAGTGCAGCCGTGGTCGCTGACCTTGCATTTTAAAATGTCTTCCAGTGAAAGTGATTCCATTATTTTGAACTAGAAAATATTACAAGTATCATATATGTTTCACATGTGGGTCTGCCTGGAAATAAGATAGGTAGTACAAGCATATGCACAGTGATTATACAGGGCTACAGGGTAACTTTATTTCTTTGGAAAAATGGCAACTTAAAGACATAGGATGTAATCATCTACAAAATACCGTCAGCATTATCCAGAAAACAGCTGCTGGTATTTGTGAAGTCCTGAAAGTACTCCCGTGCAGGTGTGTTCCTTCCCAGTGTTCCTTCCTTCCTGGAAGACAGTTTGGCAGAGTCTTATAATTCTCGAACATTCTATTGCCATAGCATCCGGCAATCACACTCCTCGGTATTTACCCAAAACAACTGAGAACTTATATCCACAAAAAAACCTGCACACAGGTTATGCTAGCAGCTTTATTCAGCATTGCTGAGTTGGAAGCGACCAAATATGCTTCAGGTGAATGGGTAAATAAACTGTGGCACATCCAGACGATGGAATGTTACTCAGTGCTGAAAAGAAACGCGCTATCAAGATGTGAAAAGACACAGAGGAAACTTAAAAATGCATATTCCTAAGTGAAAGAAGCCAATTTGAAAAGGTGGCATACTCTTTGATTCCAACTCTTTGATTCCAACTCTGGAAAAGGCAAAACTAAGGGGACGGTAAAAAGATCAGTGGTTGCCAGGGATTGAAGGGCAGAGAAAGGGATGAATAGGCAGAGCACAGAGGATTGTTAGGGCAGAAAATAGGCCGTATGATACCGTAATGATGGATTCATGTCATTGTACACTTGTCCAAGCATAAGATGTACAGTAACAAAAGCGAACCATAGTGTAAACTATGAACTTTGGGTGATTATGATGTGTCTATGTAGGTTCATCTGTTATAACAAATGGCCCAACTGATGGGGGATGCTGGTACTGGGGGAGGCTGTGTATGGATGGAGACAAGAGGGTATATAGGAAATCTCTGCATCTGACCTTCAAATTTGCTGGGATGTTAAACTGCTTTATAAAATCTTAGCTTAAAAGCCCAATGAATTGTAATATTTTACCAGTGATCTGATCTTCTTCAGAGTAACTGTGGTGTCACTCTTCCTTTCCGCTCACACACTGTCCTGTGCTATTTCAAGACCCTTGAAAACATGTTCTGACGTGGTGATAGGAGATGAATTGGGGAGAAAGGAATGAGGGTTCCAGTGTCTACTCCTTTTTAAAGATGGCTGGCGGAAATGCATATGGCTGATCCCCTCTCTCATGGGACACTTGCAAAGCTGAGGCACTTGGACACTTTGCCTTTTCAGAGTCTCCACATTGAAGAGTCTACTGCCTCTTGTTACATCGTGCGTGTTCCCTTTTCTGACAAGAGTGCATGGGGGTTTCTTAAAGATCAATAAATTCTGTTGAATGTTGAATAAAGGTGAAGGGCGAAATACAAATGTTGGGTTTTTTTTTTTTCCTGTTTATAAGCTTCTCTTCTCTTTGGGGATGTGGGATCCCCTCTATAGACTTTAAGGAATAGAAAAGTATTTATTTTATAATAAATCTCCGTCAAAGATAGGAATCTGTGGGAAAATTTCTTGTCTCTAGAAAGAAAGGGCATTGATTAGAGGACATGAAACTAAATTAATGATCGTCGTAAGACATTTTTTATTCCCTCAAATATATAGTGTTGAATTTTTATGCCTGTGGGATAATCAGGATTTAAAAAACAATATAAAAAGCAGAATTCTTTTTCTCACAGAAAGTACAGGTTGGAGAGATAGGACAGCACACACACACATATATATATATAATTTTTTTTGAAATCATGTATTTTGAATGTGTGAGAGCATTTTATTTTCCTGTTCCTTGGAAATGGAGAATGTTACACATCTATAAATAATGGTTTAGGGTACATGCACTGGGATGGAAAATGTCCCCCCCAAAATTTCATGTCCTTCCAGGAACTTCCGAGTGTGACATTATTTGGAAATAGGGCTGTTGCAGATAAAATTAGTTAAGTCGGAGATTGTATTGGAATAGGGTGAACCCTTAGTTCATATGATTGGTGTCCTGATAAAAAGAAGAGAAGAGACACAGAAGGATGCTGGCCCTGTGAAGATCAAGGTGGGGATCGGAGTTAAGCTAC
Organism: Delphinus delphis; assembly: GCF_949987515.2. NCBI lineage: Eukaryota > Metazoa > Chordata > Mammalia > Artiodactyla > Delphinidae > Delphinus > Delphinus delphis. The sequence goes on from NC_082686.1 coordinate 141,513,019, forward strand.
CACAAGCCGAAGAACGCTTGGGGATGCTGGAAGCTGGAAGAGGCAAGGAAAGATCCTTCCCCTAGGGTTCAGAGAGAGTGTGGCCCTGCCAACAATGTGATTTCAGACTTCTAGTCTCCAGAACTGTGAGCGAATAAACCTCTGTTGTCTTAAGACAGCCCAGTCTGTGGTACTGTTACAGCAGCCCTAGGAAACTACCACATGACATAATCATAGTGCATATATTTTAAAAGTCATGACAGAGGTCCAAATATTGGGAAGTGAGTTAGTTAACTGTGGTAGGTCAGTAAAATATTTGATTGCCTATGAATCTGACAAATATGTGGACTTTAGAGATACACAGAAAACTCTTTGCTAAATAATAAACAGCAATCACATGGTATGGACACAATGATTACAAGCATATATATATATATATATATATATATAAAACAATGGAGGTTTAGAAAAAAACTTTATCCTCATATAATTGCTGCAAGATGGTAAAAGATTTGTTTACTGTTTCTTTTAATAAAAGGAATAAATATTTGATATAAAAACTTAAAAACAATGAGTCAAAAAAATAGTTTGACATAAAAGTCACCTTTAAGTGACTTAAATTGAGATTGGAACTAAATTTGGTCTATGCATATGGAGTAATTAACTTTCCCCTTTGTGGTGCTTTTAACCCTGAAGTAGTAGCATAAACTGTAAAATGATACGGGTGGTCCTTAAGGAATTCGATGTGTGGAAAACTCCAAGATCTGTAGATTATATTGATTCTCTAAAATGCTGAACATCCTGCTAACTGAGACTAACAGAGTAGAAAAAATAGTGATGGCCAAGCAATTTAGGAGCCAATAGACATAGAAGCTTATGACTCTTCTACTTGTTTTTTGTAGAATCTAAGCTATAATTAATACTTCAAGCCCACAAAATGAGCAGGATTGGAGGGTTTGGCTGCTGGAGAAATATTTGCAGTGAAAGTTAAGAAGCTGGTGAAACAGCTCATTAAACTAGCCCACCCCATATAAATGCCATAGCCCGTGTAATGATGAAATCTTGCTGGAAACCTCCAAGCGAGCCTTCGGAGCCAGGGTCAGCTTTCATTATACAATAGGAGTTGGCTCTTTTTCAGGCCAGCTGACCTCTTACTTTATGTGGGAGTATGTCCTCCGGCTTCTCTAAAAAAAAAAAAAAAAAAAAATTTTGTTCCGCTATCTGCAAGGCTGTTTTTGGAAATTAGTTTGTCATTTTGGTGAGTCTCAGAGGGATCAGTGCATGGCAAGTGTGGAAGAGTTACAAACCAATCGAATGCCGTAAGGAATCCTTGCACTGTTGGCCAAACCCATGTGAAACACAGTTGCTGTTTATCTGAAGAGCAAAACAGGAAGTCATTCTCTAAGGGAACCGCCCATTAAGAATCATTTTCCATGATGATTTACAGCTCATGTACAAAACCACCACTATTTAAAGCAACGAACACCTTCCAAGTTTTCTAATAAGATTTTTCTTCTTGTCAGACAACTGGAAGTATGGCAATGTTTGATATATCCACAGTACGAAGAGTCAAACCATCTACTTAATAATTTTCCAAGAAAAATGCTATCAATGAGAGAAGTCATGCAAGCAAAAGGTATTGCCCCAGATTTTTCCCACTGGGTGGGAATCTTCCAAATGGCAGTGCAACTACTCATCTTGGTGAAATCTCTCCTTAGGGATTGTCTGAGGAAATGAAAGCTCAGAAAGAGTAAGTAAAGCACCCTAGGAGTAGAAGGGAAAAAACAGTTGCACATTTTCTAAACTTTGGGCGAAAACAGTGGTTCTAGAACTTTCCAGTGTTTTGGGTGATTTAGACTGTGGATAGTTCTTGGTGGGCGTATCCCTCTGGGAGCCCTTGTAGGAACTGTTTGGCCCCCACAGGCACTGGAAGGAGATCCACGAATGAAAAGTATTGGATCTAAAAGTTAACAAGTTTCCCTCCAGAGAAAGAGGACTCTGAGTCACCAAAGACATACTTTCTAAGCAGAAATGCAATGTCAAAATTAAGATTCTTGACGTGAGCATGTACAGTTGTATTTTTCATTTGAGTAGCTATAAAAATATTGTTTCAGGCCTTTCACCTAACCTTAAGATGATTGTTATATTCCTGGTGTTATATTTTACTTTTTCTAAATAGGCCAGAAACTCCTAAGAATATAAAGATAAAGAAAAGAAGAAAATTGCCTGTACTTGCCCAGACACCTGTTGTGTAATGACCTCACTCCGCTGATCATTTTTCCCTTTTAGGTGCTAAAGTGATGTCACCTCCTGCAAGGGACACTAACCAAGCCTTTAAGAATATGTCTTTTTATGAGCAATGATTTTATTTGATTGCCAGAAGAGATTATTTGGAATAGACAATTTCTAGACTTTCCACATTCTCCCAGGTCACAGTTGGAGCGTGAAAAGTGGGCCATTTACTGTTAGTATTTTGTAACCTGAGGAATTTTATGATTTTCCTTTATTGGCAATTTCTGGGAAAGACAATTCAGAAACACATTCTGTTGATTATCCAAGCACTATTAATTTCAGGTCTGAAAATTCCCAGTGAAGTTTTTTGACAGCCAAGGCTCTTTCTGAGGTTTATGGAGCTTTACTGATATCTGCTTTGTCTAATAGCCCATGAGGAGTTCAGAGGCAGCATATAGATTCCTGACAAAGAAGTCAATTTAAGTGAGATGACAACACTGCTGACACTTGTGCTACCTCAGAAGATTGAATCCTCCTTACCTCCAGTGTTCCAATAGATAAAAACTACCAGGGAAAGGCATCTTGCCATTTAAGTCCAACATAAGAAAGTTTCTCTTCTCTTAGTCTAAGTAATTCTTGAACAAGTTATTTTCACATTTTTTGGCTGGCTCTACAAGGCAAAGTGTTGTAAGTAATGAATGGGGACTGACCAGATGATTCTGGCTGCAAACTCTGCACGTCTGCAACTGTAACCGAGCAGGACCCTACGGGGCCTCCCCGGGACAAACCCCTTCTCCCATATCCTCTGCTTTAGCTCCTCCCTGAAGTACCTGGATAATAGTATCTGACGCATGTTTCCTGAGTTTTTCAGATGCTAAAACCACCACCAAATGGAAGAAATGAACTACCTGAGGATCATGAGCATGTAATCCCCAGACTTTTTTGGCTCCTAAGGATTGATCACCATGAACCCATCAGAGAATTGTGCCCGAGCTGATCACATACCCTGGGATGCCCCTCCCTCACCTGGCCTTTAAAAGTGATTTGCTGAAACCCTTCAGGGAGTTCCAGGTTTTCTGAGCACAAGCCACCTATTCTCCTTGCTTGGTCCTGCAATAAACCTTTCTCTGCTCCAGACTTTGATGTTTTGGGTTGTTTAGCCTCACTGTGTGTCAGGCACATGAACTTGAGTTCTGTAACACAGTGAACACTGCAGAGTGGCCACAAACAGAATATATCTGAAAATAAACCACTGTGAAGTCCTAAGTAACTATTCTAAGTGAACTTTTTGAGGTGAGGAGATATAGAACTGTTCCCAGCTAACATTCTCACATTGCATGTGAGGGATTTCAAGTTCATCATTAGCTAGTCCTACTCTGAATCATAATGGTGACATATGATGACAATGGTGACAATGATGATGTCAATGAACATTTTTTGAGGGTATGTACCAAAAGATGTATTATTATTTAATCCTGCCTGTAGCCTTGAGACATCTGAATAATCTTCAGCAGAGGTAGAGAATTGTAGGTTTAATGGTGGTTGATTTTACTTTAAAATGTAAATGTTTCTGAATTAGAGAATCCTGAAAATGAAGCCAGATTAAAGCTTAAGAAAATCACCCATACAGACACCCTTCTACTTTGTTCTATGATTTCCTGCACAGATGCTGTTAACTGTCCAGGGTTCTGTGAACATTTGAACCTGTACCAAATACTGAGGAAACGTGAGCAAGCAACTTTCAAGCTAATTTTTATAAAAGAAGACACATTTTAGAAATGAATAATCACTACATTAAGCTGATTTAAATTTACATCCTTTCCCCTGGTTCCACCCTTCTCCACTGACTAATGCATTGTTTGCTCTTCAGATCTGGATAGCAATTTCACTACTTAGATAGCTTATTTAATTGAATGCTCCCAGTGGCATTTTTCCCATTTGACTCAATATAACAAGTAGCAGTAAAAGGAGTTTCAGCTAGAATAACTGCTACGTACTACTAGTTAATACATGTGGCAGGCACTCTCTTAACTACTTTCCAAGTATTATTTACTAGTCACAGCAACCCATGAAGTAGATGCTATTATTATTGAACTGAAGTAAATAGCTCAAGGCCACAAAGCCAGTAAAATGTGGAGATCCAGTATTTGAAATCAGTATTTTTTAATTGTATTTATTTATTTATTATTGTTTTATGGTCTCAATAGTTTCTCTGATGTCTTTGATAATATCAGTACTGGTTTCATTAGAGTTGGCACTTCCTCTTACAGTCTCCGTTTTTTTCTAGTTTGCTCTTTTCTGGTTGTTTTTGTCTCTAGCTTTTATGTTATAGCCAAGGTTCTCAACTCTGAGTATAACCAAAGTCACCTGGGGGGCTTTAAAAAAATACTGATGTACCACAGACCAATCGAATCCAAACCTCTGTTATTGAGACATGTTTCTTCAAAGCTTACTAGTTGATTCTCTGTTCAGATCAGGAGGACTCCTTGGATGTCTGTATGTCTGTGTTTAAGCACAGAAGACTAGAAAGCTGATTGGAAAACTCGGACCCAGATGATTCAATTGGTGAATTGTATAGAGCATTTAAGGAAGAAATAATACCAACATTACACAAAATCTTTCAGGAAATAGAGGATAATGGCTCTATTAAACTCAGTTCTGAGGTCAATACCACCCTGATACTGAGACCAGACAAGAACACTAAAAATACATCCATCCATACATACCAGTAAGCCTCGTGAACAGAGACAGAAAGATTTTTAACAAAATGTTAACAAATAAGTCCAGGAAGGCAAAGTTGATTTAATGTTTGAAAATCAATCAATATAATTCACTCAATAAAGGAGAAAAAGCACATTATCATTTCAATAGATGTAGAAACATGTTTGAAAAAAATTCAGTATTCATTCATGATAAAACATTTCATTAGATTAGAAAATGGGACTTCCTCAATCTGATAAAGGGTATATATGAAAAACCTATTGTTAATATTGTATTTAATGTCGAAAAAGTAAACGCTTTCTCCCTAAGATCAGGAACAAGGCAAGAATGCTAACTCTCACCCCTTACATTCGACATGGTACTGGAAAGCCTAGCCTTCACAATTAGGCAAGAAAGAGAATAAAAGGCAAAAAGATCTGAAAAGTATGTAAAACTATCTCTATTCAAAGATGTTATGATTGACTGTGTAGAATATTCTAAGGAATCTACAAACAACTATTATCTACAACTATTAAACTAATTTAGAGAGGGTAAAAGGTGGATATACAAAAAGTTGCATTTTTATATACTAAAAGCTGACGATAAGCTTTTAGCATGAGAGTGGAGCTGGCTGACGTTTAGTCTCAGTATAGGGTGGTCTACTTGTTTGTTTATTGGGACATCCCGATGTGAATATTTGATATCTTTACTCTCGGCCTGGTTAATTCCTCAGAGAAGAGTTTTCTAATCTTCTGTCTAGAGCATTCTGGTCTGGCTGTCAGTGTTCTGAAGGTTGGGGATTTCAGCATATTCAGGGGGCATATTTTCACTTAATCCCCATTTTTTTGGTTCAAAGATTATACCCTCAACCTCGTCTGGCATCCCTGGTACAAAGGCCTTCCATTCACCCTCTCTTGAGGGTAATAGATTGATAGTCTTCTGAGAATAGATTGATAGTCTTCTGGGTTTCCCTCCATGGCAGGGAGTGTTGGGATCTCTGGGAGGGTGACTGCTTCTTTCAATCCCTTTACCCAGGCCCCCCTCTCCTTCACCCTATTCCAGAAGGGCCTGTTGCTCTCAAAGTGTCTGCGTCCTTTGAGAATTCTGTGGTGGGGATGAAGTAAGTTCTCAGTGTTCCCCGCTGCCAGGTCAGGCTCCAGTCCTGCTAAATTAATCACTGCTCATCCATCTGCTTCCCAGCTTACAATATTTTTATTGTTCTCTCTTCTCCTGTTCTCCCATCCATATATGTCTTTTTAAGAAATTTCTTCACCATCTTTTCCATGAAGTACAACCTGGGTACTTCATGTGAAATTGAAATATCAAGATCACTGCCTGACTTAAAGGATAAAGGAATGACTTACTTTATTAAAAATTAAGTTGTATGTTACTTAATAGTAATACTTTATACTTATGTCAGGAAAGAATAATCAAGCATCTCATTTGTAGACTTTAACAAGTGTTTTACATGGAAAATTCCATAGGGAACCATACGGTTTTATTATCTACAGTAAAAAACAAACAAACAACAAAGAAAACTAAAAGAATATCTGGTTTGCCCAGTGTCAGTGAGGTACTTTGCCCTTCATTCTCCCTCTCACATAAACCATGCATTTATAACTTAAGTTTTCATGGTAGTTTGAAAGAAATTTGGAGTAATTGTGGCCATGGCTCTGAGGAAGTGAAAGGCTACATTTTAGAGGCAGTACTAATTAATTTAACAAGCCTTAATTAAGCACTAACCGTGAGGCAGGCACTGTACTGAAACAGAATGGTCCCAAATCCCTGGCCTTCTGAGGATTTCAGTCCAGGCAGTAGACTTCTGGTATTAAAATAAGCATAAAGGGCACCAAAAAAGTTCCTTCAGCAAATTCTGTGAAATAGGGTACCCGTGCTTATATCTGGGTATTTCTTATTGTACCATTATCTGTGTTTTGGATTCTGTAGTGGAGAGATTAACAAATTGGATTATGACTGAATTAAATTATTTTGTTGTTGTTGTTTGTTCATTATAACATCCACTTCTAAAGATGACTTGAAATAGACTTCCCAGGTATATACAAGGTGGTAAAAAAACTTAAAATAAGTCAGAGAACTGAAGCAAAGGGAGAATAAAAATAGGAAAAGTAGAATAAACTGAGTGACAACAATGTACAAAATGCATGTAGAGAAGCCCCATTCCCTGTTAGGCACAGGCCATGCATTTTCCTCTATGTTTTTTTTTTTTTTTTTTTTGCAGACATTTTAAAGATAAAAATATCATCAATTTCCAGAAGTCAAAGAATCTGTCAGGGCCTCCCTGGTTGCGCAGTGGTTAAGAATCCGCCTGCCAATGCAGGGGACACGGGTTCGAACCCTGGTCCAGGAAGATCCCACATGCCGCAGAGCAACTAAACCCGTGCGCCACAACGACTGAGCCTGTGCTCTAGAGCCCATGAGCCACAACTACCGAACCCGCGTGCAACAACTATTGAAGCCCGCGCACCTAGAGCCTGTGCTCTGCAACAAGAGAAGCCATCTGAAAGAGAAGCCTGCGCACCACAGTGAAGAGAAGCCCCTGGTCGCCTCAACTAGAGAAAGCCCACGCACAGCAACGAAGACCCAATGCAGCCAAAAATAAATAAGTTAATAGAAAAAGAATCAATCAGTTATCAGGTGATATAAAAATATAGAAATTTCTCCTATGGATCTTCATGAAAGGATCTTCATTAGGAAATGGAGCAAAACACTTCCTTACCAAAAAATACAACAATGAGTTCCACTGGACTATTTCTTTTATGTCTTCACTATAGTCCAATCATATTAGTACAAAGCATAATTTAGTAAATGTTGTTATACTAGGAGTCTAAATTAAGAAAGTTCTAGAAAACTCCTCTACATGTTTATATGAAAATATGTGAATTTTGCATTCTCCATGAAGTTATAATAAATCTACTAATATTTGCAGTCTATAAAATACTTTCTTATGCATTCTCCACCAAGGAAACTTTCAGGCAGGTGTTATCATCATTTTCATTTTAACACTGAGAGAATTATACATATTAAGTAACTTATACAAGATCTCCTAGTCACGGAATAGGAAACCAATACTGTAATAAAGGATTTTTAACTCTAGATCTTGTCTTCTTAACAGCACACCAATCTACCATTTCACTACATCTAGCTGACCAAGAAAGTGCTAACACACAGTAGTTGTTTTATTTCTTTTAACGTTTTATAAACTGTAAAGAGTATAATGTGTACTAATACTGAATAGAGATTCATGAAATATATATGGCTATGACTACGTAACAACCATCCAAATCAAGATATAGAACATTTCCAGCAGCCCAGAAGGTTCTCTTGTGCCTTTTCTTGGCCAACATTTATTCTGCCAGATCAGTTCTTCAACTTCATGTACATGGATTCGTACTGTGCATACTCTTTTCTGTCGGGCTTCTTTTGCTCAAAAAAATGTCTGTAAGATTCATTTCGAATGTGTATATCATAGCTGGGTCTCTTTTTCAAAAAAAAAAAAAAGCTTTATTGACATTTATTCCACGAAGGATACAACTCACCCATTTAAAGTACAGAGGTCAGTGTTTTCTGGTATTTTCAAAGAGTTATGCAACTGTCACCAAAATCTAATTTTAAACATTTTTAACATCCCCAAAGAAATCCCACACACATCAGCAGTCATTGCCCACTCCCCTCCCAAACCTGCCCAAGCAACCGCTAGTCTACTTTCCATCTCTATAGATTTGCCCAATCTGGATATTTCACGTAAATGGATTTATATAATATGTGCTCTTTGTGACTGGCTTTTATTCACTAAGCACCATGCTTTCAAGATTCATCCCTGTTATAGCATAATATCAGTACTTTTAAATGCTGAATACTATTCCAATTTATGAATGTACCACATTGTGTTTATTCATTTACCAGTTGATGGACATTTGGGTTGTTTCCACTTTTTGGCTATTATGAATAATGCTGCCATGAACATTCTTTTTTTTTTTTTTAAACATCTTCATTGGAGTATAATTGCTTTACAATGGTGTGTTAGTTTCTGCTTTACAACAAAATGAATCAGTTATATATATACATATGTTCCCATATCTCTTCCCGCTGGCGTCTCCCTCCCTCCCACCCTCCCTATGCCACCCCTCCAGGCGGTCACAAAGCACCGAGCTGATCTCCCTGTGCTATGCGGCTGCTTCCCACTAGCTATCTACCTTACGTTTGGTAGTGTATATATGTCCATGCCTCTCTCTCGCTTTGTCACAGCTTACCCTTCCCCCTCCCATATCCTCAAGTCCATTCTCTAGTAGGTCTGTGTCTTTATTCCTGTCTTACCCCTAGGTTCTTCATGACATTTTTTTTTCTTCTTAAATTCCATATATATGTGTTAGCATATGGTATTTATCTCTCTCTTTCCGACTTACTTCACTCTGTATGACAGACTCTAGGTCTATCCACCTCATTACAAATAGCTCAATTTCGTTTCTTTTTATGGCTGAGTAATATTCCATTGTATATATGTGCCACATCTTCTTTATCCATTCATCCGATGATGGACACTTAGGTTGTTTCCATCTCTGGACTATTGTAAACAGAGCTGCAATGAACATTTTGGTACATGACTCTTTTTGAATTATGGTTTTCTCAGGGTATATGCCCAGTAGTGGGATTGCTGGGTCATATGGTAGTTCTATTTGTAGTTTTTTAAGGAACCTCCATACTGTTCTCCACAGTGGCTGTATCAATTTACATTCCCACCAACAGTGCAAGAGTGTTCCCTTTTCTTCACACCCTCTCCAGCATTTATTGTTTGTAGATTTTTTGATGATGGCTATTCCGACTGGTGTGGGATGATATCTCATTGTAGTTTTGATTTGCATTTCTCTAATGATTAGTGATGTTGAGCATTCTTTCATGTGTTTGTTGGCAGTCTGTATATCTTCTTTGGAGAAATGTCTATTTAGGTCTTCTGCCCATTTTTGGATTGGGTTGTTTGTTTTTTTCTTATTAAGCTGCCTGAGCTGCTTATAAATTTTGGAGATTAATCCTTTGTCAGTTGCTTCATTTGCAAATATTTTATCTCATTTGGATGGTTGTCTTGTTTATGGTTTCCTTTGCTGTGCAAAAGCTTTGAAGTTTCATTAGGTCCCATTTGTTTATTTTTGTTTTTATTTCCATTTCTCTAGGAGGTGGGTCAAAAAGGATCTTGCTGTGATTTATGTCATAGAGTGTTCTGCCTATGTTTTCCTCTAAGAGTTTGATAGTTTCTGGCCTTACATTTAGGTCTTTAATCCATTTTGAGCTTATTTTTGTGTATGGTGTTAGAGAGTGATCTAATCTCATACTTTTACATGTACCTGTCCAGTTTTCCCCTCACCACTTATTGAAGAGGCTGTCCTTTCTCCACTGTACATTCCTGCCTCCTTTATCAAAGATAAGGTGACCATATGTGCGTGGGTTTATCTCTGGGCTTTCTATCCTGTTCCATTGATCTGTATTTCTGTTTTTGTGCCAGTACCATACTGTCTTGATTACTGTAGCATTGTAGTATAGTCTGAAGTCAGGGAGCCTGATTCCTCCAGCTCCGTTTTTCATTCTCAAGATTGCTTTGGCTATTTGGGGCCTTCTGTGTTTCCATAGAAATTGTGAAATTTTTTGTTCTAGTTCTGTGAAAAATGCCAGTGGTAGTTTGATAGGGATTGCATTGAATCTGTAGATTGCTTTGGGTAGTAGAGTCATTTTCACAATGTTGATTCTTCCAATCCAAGAGCATGGTATATCTCTCCATCTATTTGTATCATCTTTAATTTCTTTCATCAGTGTCTTATAATTTTCTGCATACAGGTCTTTTGTCTCCTTAGGTAGGTTTATTCCTAGATATTTTATTCTTTTTGTTGCAATGGTAAATGGGAGTGTTTTCTTGATTTCACTTTCAGATTTTTCATCATTAGTATATAGGATTGCCAGAGATTTCTATGCATTAATTTTGTATCCTGCTACTTTACCAAATTCATTGATTAGCTCTAGTAGTTTTCTGGTAGCATCTTTAGGATTCTCTCTGTATAGTATCATGTCATCTGCAAACAGTGACAGCTTTATTTCTTCTTTTCCGACTTGGATTCCTTTTATTTCCTTTTCTTCTCTGATTTCTGTGGCTAAAACTTCCAAAACTATGTTGAATAAGAGTGGTGAGAGTGGGCAACCTTGTCTTGTTCCTGATCTTAGTGGAAATGCTTTCAGTTTTGTACCATTGAGGATGATGTTGGCTGTGGGTTTGTCATATATGGCCTTTATTATGTTGAGGAAAGTTCCCTCTATGCCTACATTCTGCAGGGTTTTTATCATAAATGGGTGTTGAATTTTGTTGAAAGCTTTCTCTGCATCTATTGAGATGATCATATGGTTTTTCTCCTTCAATATGTTAATATGGTGTATCACGTTGATTGATTTGCATATATTGAAGAATCCTTGCATTCCTGGAATAAACCCCACTTGATCATGGTGTATGATCTGTTTAATGTGCTGTTGGATTCTGTTTGCTAGTATTTGTTGAGGATTTTTGCATCTATGTTCATCAGTGATATTGGCCTTTAGTTTTCTTTCTTTGTGACATCCTTTGTGACATCCTTGTCTGGTTTTGGTATCAGGGTGATGGTGAGTGTTCCTCCCTCTGCTATATTTTGGAAGAGTTTGAGAAGGATAGGTGTTAGCTCTTCTCTAAATGTTTGATAGAATTCACCTGTGAAGCATCTGGTCCTGGGCTTTTGTTTGTTGGAAGATTTTTAACCACAGTTTCAATTTCAGTGCTTGTGATTGGTCTGTTCATATTTTCTATTTCTTCCTGATTCAGTCTTGGCAGGTTGTGCATTTCTAAGAATTTGTCCATTACTTCCAGGTTGTCCATTTTATTGGCATAGAGTTGCTTGTAGTAATCTCTCATGATCCTTTGTATTTCTGCAGTGTCAGTTGTTACTTCTCCTTTTTCATTTATAATTCTATTGATTTGAGTCTTCTCCCTTTTTTCTTGATGAGTCTGGCTAATGGTTTATCAATTTTGTTTATCTCCTCAAAGCACCAGCTTTTAGTTTTATTGATCTTTGCTATCATTTCCTTCATTTGTTTTTCATTTATTTCTGATCTGATTTTTATGATTTCTCTCCTTCTGCTAACTTTGGGGTTTTTTTTGTTCTTCTTTCTCTAATTGCTTTAGGTGCAAGGTTAGGTTGTTTATTCGAGATGTTTCCTGTTTCTTAAGGTAGGATTGTATTACTATAAACTTCCCTCTTAGAACTGCTTTTGCTGCATCCCATAGATTTAGGGTTGTCGTGTCTCCATTGTCATCTGTTTCCAGGTATTTTTTTATTTCCTCTTTGATTTCTTCAGTGATCACTTCATTATTAAGTAGTGTATTGTTTAGCCTCCATGCGTTTGTATTTTTTACAGATCTTTTCCTGTAATTGATATCTAGTCTCATAGCGCTGTGGTTGGAAAAGATACTTGATACAATTTCAATTTTCTTAAATTTACCAAGGCTTGACTTGTGACCCAAGATATGATCTATCCTGGAGAATGTTCCATGAGCACTTGAGAAAAACGTGTATTCTGTTGTTTTTGGATGGAATGTCCTATAAATATCAATTAAGTCCATCTTGTTTAATGTATCGTTTAAAGCTTGTGTTTCCTTATTTATTTTCATTTTGGATGATCTGTCCATGGGTGATAGTGGGGTGTTAAAGTCCCATACTATGAATGTGTTACTGCCGATTTCCCCTTTTATGGCTGTTAGTATTTGCCTTATGTATTGAGGTGCTCCTATGTTGGGTGCATAAATATTTACAATTGTTATATCTTCTTCTTGGATCGATCCCCTGATCATTATGTAGTGTCCTTCTTTGTCTCCTCTAATAGTCTTTATTTTAAAGTCTATCTTGTCTGATATGAGAATTGCTACTCCAGCTTTCTTTTGGTTTCCATTTGCATGAAATACCTTTTTCCATCCCCTTACTTTCAGTCTGTATGTGTCTCTAGGTCTGAAGTGGGTCTCTTGTAGACAGCAAATATATGGGTCTTGTTTTTGTATCCATTCAGCCAATCTGTGTCTTTTGGTGGGAGCATTTCGTCCGTTTACATTTAAGGTAATTATCGATATGTATGTTCCTATTCCCATTTTCTTAATTGTTTTGGGTTCGTTATTGTAGGTCTTTTCCTTCTCTTGTGCTTCTTGCCTAGAGAAGTTCCTTTAGCAGTTGTTGTAAAGCTGGTTTGGTGGTGCTGAACTCTCTCAGCTTTTGCTTGTCTGTAAAGGTTTTAATTTCTCCATCAAATCTGAATGAGATCCTTGCTGGGTAGAGTAATCTTGGTTGCAGGTTTTTCTCCTTCATCACTTTAAATATGTCCTGCCAGTCCCTTCTGGCTTGCAGAGTTTCTGCTGAAAGATCAGCTGTTAACCTTATGGAGATTCCCTTGTGTGTTATTTGTTGTTTTTCCCTTGCTGCTTTAAATATGTTTTCTTTGTATTAATGTTTGACAGTTTGATTAATATGTGTCTTGGCATATTTCTCCTTGGATTTATCCTGTATGGGACTCTCTGTGCTTCCTGGACTTGAGACTATTTCCTTTCCCATATTAGGGAAGTTTTCAACTATAATCTCTTCAAATATTTTCTCAGTCCCTTTCTTTTTCTCTTCTTCTTCTGGAACCCCTATAATTCGAATGTTGGTGCATTTATTGTTGTCCCAGAGGTCTCTGAGACTGTCCTCAGTTCTTTTAATTCTTTTTTCTTTATGCTGCTCTTGAGTAGTTATTTCCTCTACTTTATCTTCCAGGTCACTTATCCGTTCTTCTGCCTCAGTTATTCTGCTATTGATCCCATCTAGAGTATTTTTCATTTCATTTATTGTGTTGTTCATCGTTGTTTGTTTCATCTTTAGTTCTTCTAGGTCCTTGTTAAATGTCTCTTGCATTTTGTCTGTTCTATTTCCAAGATTTTCCATCATCTTTACTATCATTATTCTGAATTCTTTTTTAGGTAGACTGCCTATTTCCTCTTCATCTGTTAGGTCTGGTGGGTATTTATCTTGCTCCTTCATCTGCTGTGTGTTTTTCTGTCTTTTCATTTTGCTTATCTTACTGTGTTTGGGGTCTCCTTTTTGCAGGCTGCCGGTTCGTAGTTCCCGTTGTTTTTGGTGTCTATCCCCAGTGGCTAAGGTTGGTTCAGTGGGTTGTGTAGACTTCCTGGTGGAGGGTACTAGTGCGTGTGTTCTGGTGGATGAGGCTGGATTTTGTCTTTCTGGTGGGCAGGTCCAAGTGTGGTGGTGTGTTTTGGGGTGTCTGTGAACTTATTATGATTTTAGGCAGCCTCTCTGCTAATGGGTGGGGTTGTGTTCCTGTCTTGCTAGTTGTTTGGCATAGGATGTCCAGCACTGTAACTTGCTGGTCGTTGAGTGAAGCTGGTTGCTGGTGTTGAGATGGAGATCTCTGGGAGATTTTCTCCGTTTGATATTATGTGGAAATGGGAGGTCTCGTGTGGACCATTGTCTTGAAGTTGGCTCTCCCACCTCAGAGGCACAGCACTGACTCCTGGCTGCAGCACCAAGAGCCTTTCATCCACATGTCTCAGAATAAAAGGGAGAAAAAGTAGAAAGAAAGTATTAGTAGAAATAGAAAGAAAGAAAGGAGGGAGGGAGGGAGGGAGGGAGGAAGGATGGAAGGAATGAGGGAAGGAAAAAAGAAAGAAAGAAGATAAAGTAAAATAAAATAAAGTAAGATAAAATATAATAAATTTATTAAAATAAAAAATAATTATTAAGAGAAAAAAAAAACGGATGGATAGAACCCTAGGACAAATGGTGGAAGCAAAGCTATACAGACAAAATCTCACACAGAAGCTTACACATACACACTCACATAAAGAGGAAAAGGGGAAAAAATCATAAATCTTGCTCTCAAGTCCACCTCCTTAATTTGGGATGAATCGTTGTGTATACATGTATTCCACAGATGCAGGGTACATCTAGTTGATTGTGGAGCTTTAATCCGCTGCTCCTGGGGCTGCTGGGAGAGATTTCCCTTTCTCTTCTTTGTTCTCACAGCTCCTGGGGCTCAGCTTTGGATTTGGCCCCGCCTCTGCGTGTAGGTCGCCAGAGGGCGTCTGTTCTTCGCTCAGACAGGACGGGGTTAAAGGAGCCGCTGATTCGGAGGCTCTGGCTCACTCAGGCGTGGGGGAGGGAGTGGCACGCAGTGAGGGGCGGGCCTGCGGCGGCAGAGGCCGGCGTGAGGTTGCGCCAGCCTGAGGCGCGCCGTGCGTTCTCCTGAGGAAGTTGTCTCTGGATCCCGGGACCCTGGCAATGGCGGGCTGCACAGGCTCCCCGGAAAGGGGTGTGGATAGTGACCTGAGTTCGCACACAGGCCCCTTGGCGGCAGCAGCAGCCTTAGCAGTCTCTTGCCCGTCTCTGGCGTCCGCGCTGTTAGCCGCGGGTCGCGCCCGTCTCTGGAGCTCCTTTAAGCAGCGCTCTTAATCCCCTCTCCTCGCGCACCAGGAAACAAAGAGGTAAGAAAAAGTCTCTTGCTTCTTCAGCAGCTCCAGACTGCCCGAACTCTCTCCCGGCTAGCCGTGGTGCACTAACGCCCTGCAGACTGTGTTCACGCCGCCAACCCCAGTCCTCTCCCTGCGCTCTGACAGAAACCCAAGCCTCAGCTCCCAGCCCTGCCAGCCCCGGCGGGTAAGCAGACAAGCCTCTCGGACTGGTGAGTGCCGGTCGGCCCTGATCCACTGTGCGGGAATCTCTCCGTTTTGACCTCCGCACCCCTGTTGCTGTGCTCTCCTCCGCGGCTCCGAAGCTTCCCCCCTCCGCCACCCGCAGTCTCCACCCGCGAAGGGGCTTCCTAGTGTGTGGACACTTTTCCTCCTTCACAGCTCCCTCCCACTGGTGCAGGTCCCGTCCCTATTCTTTTGTCTCTGTTTATTCTTTTTGCTTTTGCCCTACGTAGGTACGTAGGGGGTTTCTTGCCTTTTGGGAGGTCTGAGGTCTTCTGCCAGCGTTCAGTAGGTGTTCTGTAGGAGTTGTTCCACGTGTAGATGTATTTCTGGTGTGTCTGTGGGGAGGAAGGTGATCTCCGCGTCTTACTCTTCCGCCATCTTCCCGGAAGCCCCGTGAACATTCTTATACAAGTTTTTGTGTAGACATTTCTTAGGGTCTATCGATAGGAGGGCAACTGCTGTGTTGTTTTCTGTGGTTAGCATTTTGAGCAACTGCCAAACTGTTTTCCACAGTGGCTGTAGCATAATCCATTCCCACCAGCAATGTGTGAGTGTTCCAGCAGTAGCTATTGTATATCTTTTTGGTTATAGCAGGCCTAGTAGGTGTGAGGTGGAGTCTCGCTGTGGTTTTAATTTGCATCTTCCTAATGACTAATGATGAGCACTTTCTATGTGCTTATTGGCTATTTGTATACCTTCTTTGGAGCAATATCTATTCAGATCATTTACGTATTTTAAAACTTTTTTTTAACATCTTTTTTTTTAACATCTTTATTGGAGTATAATTGCTTTACAGTGGTGTGTTAGTTTCTGCTGTATAACAAAGTGAATCAGCTGTACGTATACATATATCCCCTTATCTCCTCCCTCTTGCGTCTCCCTCCCACCTTCCCTATCCCACCCCTCTAGGTGGTCACAAAGCACCGAGCTGATCTCCCTGTGCTATGTGGCTGCTTCCCACTAGCTATCTATTTTACATTTGGTAGTATTTACAAGTCCATGCCACTCTTTCACGTCTGTGTTTTTTATTGTTGAGTTTTAAGTTTCTCTTTGTTTTCCAGATACAAGTCCCTTTTGGGTCTTGATAATATTTTGCAAATATTATCTCCCATTCTGTGTGTTGTGTTTTCACCTTTTCCCCCAGAGTCTGATAATATTTATTTATTTATTTATTTATTATTGTTGAAATACAGTTGACGGACAATATTATGTTAGCTTCAGGTGAACTACATAGTGATTTGACATTTAAATATCAATACATTATGAAATAATCACCATGATACGTATAGTACATCTTTCCCCATACAAAGTTACTACAATATTACTGATCATATTCCTTATGCTATATATTACATACCCATGGCTTATTTATTTTATAACTAGAGGTTTCTACCTTTTACTCTATCCCCTTCACCTATTTTGCCCTTCTGACACCCAGCCCCTCTGGCAAATACCCGCTTGTTCTCTGTATCTGTGAGTCTTTTCATTATGCTTTGCTTATTTTGGTTTTTAGATTCCACATATAAGTGAGATCATATACTATTTGTCTTTCTCTGTCTGAGTTATTTCACTTAGCATATTGTCCTCCATGTTGTCTCAAATGGCAAGAATTTCTTTTTTATGTTTGAGTAATATTCCATTGCATATACATGCCAGATCTTCTTTGTCTATTCATCTATCAATGGATACTTGAGTTGCTTCTGTATCATGACTATTGTAAATTACTCTGCAATAAATCCTGGTGTGCCTATATCTTCTCAAATTAGTGTTTTTGTTTTCTTTGAGTAAATACCAAGAAGTGAAATTGCTGGATTGTATTTTTCTATTGTTCTATTTTTAATTGCTTGAGGAACCTCCATACTCTTTTCCACAGTGGATGTACCAATTTACCTCCCCACCAGCAGTGTATAAGGGTTCCCTTTTCTCACATCCCCACGAACACTTGTTGTTCATTGTCTTTTTGAAGATAGCCATTTTGTCATGTATACGTGGTATATCACTGTGCTTTTTTTAAAAAAAAATTATTTATTTATTTGGCTGCAGTGGGTCTTAGTTGCAGCACACGGGATCTTCACTGAGGCATGCGGGATCTTTTGTTGCCTCGAGGGCTCTTTGTTGTGGCACCCAGGTGGCATGGGGCTCCAGAGCATGTGGGCTCTGTAGTGTGTGGCACACGGGCTCTCTCATTGAGGCTGACGAGCTCAGTAGCTGTCGCGCACCGGGCTTAGTTGCCACACGGCATGTGGGATGTTAGTTCCCCGACCGGGGATCGAACCCGCGTCCCCTGCATTGGAAGGCAGATTCTTTACCACTGGACCACCAGGGAATTCCCTGTCATTGTGGTTTTGATTTGCATTTCCCTTAGGATTGGTGATATTGAGCATCTTCTCGTGTGCCTGTTGGCCATTTGTACATGTTCTTTAGAAAAATGTCTATTCAGGTCCTCTGCCCATTTTAAAATCAGGTCATTGATTTTTTATGTCAATTTGTATATTTTGGATATTAACCCCTTGTCAGATGTCTAAAAATACTTATCTTGTACCCTGCCACATTGCCAAATTTGTTTATTATTTAACCTTTTTTACTGCAGTAAAAAAGATACATTTGGATTATTTTCAGTTTTTGGATATTCTGTATAACACTACTATGAACATTTTTGAACATGCTTTTTGGTGAACATACGTACTTATTTATCTCAGATATATATCTGTAAGTGGAATTTCTGGATCTTACTGTAGTCAACATACCTTCAGTAAAACTGTAAGTCAGTTTGGATGATTTGCTTTTGTTTCCATACTTTGGTTGTAGCGATGGCCAGTTTGAATTATTTGTTAGTGATTATGACCTCTATTTATTAGTGATTAATTGGTATTTATCAAAATGGAAATCACTACAAAAGACTGGCTTTAATGTGATGGGTGTTAAGGAGGGTAACAGGGAAGAATCAGAATAAGGGTATGAGAATATTTAGCTTAAAAAGCACATTCAACAGACTTTGTTTTTCTAACAAACTATAGAAAGTAAACATTGAAAACATTTCTTAAGAGTGAGAGTCTGATTTAGTAGTCATTTATAGACACTGTTTAAACAGAAATATCATATTAGCTTCTTTCCTACTTGCCTAGTTTAGAGGTCAGTTCTTTCCTCTATAGCTAAGTCTCATCTGAAATCTAGTCTTCAATGTTGCATTAACAGTAGTTAAGAGTCAAAGTAGTTTACTTAAATGTAAAGGAATAAGTTTAAAGAAGTAACTTAAACACTATTTTCCCCACATTGCTCCACTTCTCTGATGAAGAGGATCAGAAAAACGAAACAAAAATTTTTACTGGAAAAACTAACTAAAGAATGGTAGTGAGGTTAAAATTTTCTTGCTTGAACAAAATCCTAGCCTATTTGAGGGAACCTTGAACAGGTTATCCAGAATCTTTTTGCATGGGAGGCAATGAAAAAAAATCATGAAAATGTCTTTTAAACTTTAACTAAAAATAGGTAAAACTATACATTTCAACTTTGGCAGGATTTCAGCTCTTAATGAGAAATGAAAAGGAAGCCAAATTTGAAGAAAAATTGTTAACTGTATTTAAAGTTTGAGTAATTTATTTTGTGGGAACTTTATAGAACATTTTGACTTAGTATTTTTGGATACAGATGATGGATTAAAGTTCTTTTAAAAGTCAACATAGTTAATTATTTGAAAGTTTAAAATGTTCTTGAGTTTAAGGGCATTGTTTCTGTTATCATCATCTATATTTATTTTTCTACGCTTCTTTTCCTAAACTTTTTTTTTGGGGTGATGAAAATTATGCCCCACCCAAAATTACTAAGATCGTTAACAGAGTCAGCTTTTCCCTGAGCTCCTCACAATGACCTTGGGAGTGAACGAAGCAGATGGGAACACTTCTCTCATCCCAACTTGTGACTTGATTATTAGCCACAGAAGCCTATGACCTTGAACTTAGATACGTATTTAAACATTTGCTGAAGTATGGTAGATAAAAAATTATACTCGCTGATCTTTGTGTTGAGAAACACCAGGCGATAGCTTTTTGAAGTGAATATTATATATTACAGATATACTTAAAGTCCAATTGTGTAAAGTGATTTTCTACAATATATGAGTATTTGCCGGAAATAACATAATCAAGTAAAGAAAAAAAGTCAGGTTTCTTATACAGATAGGGCCAGGTCTGTAAGATTTTACTGTAGGTGTGATTCCTGACTGTGAGGCCATAGTGCCCTTGAAAACATCAACGGATGCGGCACCCTTCAAAGGGACACCTTGTCTGAAACATTAGCTTCTCTGTCCTCTCAGAGTGTTTAATAGGATATTTTTAACACGCACACAAAAACAACACATTTCTAGAAAATGGAAAATGACCTTAAATTCTTCCTCTACTCTGTAAATAGCATAGACAGTTGAAGGAGTTACTTGGAATCTCTCAAGTCAGAAATTGAATTATTGTCCTTCTTGGAGGAAAAGTAATGAAACATCATAAGGAAAAATCTTGGGTGAAGTTCTTCTTCGTAATGATAGAGAGTAACTTGCAAGGTTGAATTATTCTTTCACAGATTAAAAAAAAATTCAGCTCTATCCAGTAGCTACTCATATATGTACAAATCAAACTCTATGATGAACATACAGCTTGTGATGAAGAAAGTGACTCTGAATTTAGACATTTTACAACATAGAATGAAGATATTGCGTTAGTTTTTTTAAAAAATTAATCATCAGCTTTTTTTTTGACTGAAAAAGGCCTTTGAGAGTATTCCCTTAAGGAAATAAAGAGACTCACAAGGGATCCAGAGACTTTTTTTGTCCATTTTATGACCTAAGTGGCTTGAACTTTCACCAAGGAGGTATATAGTAAAATTTCTACCGGAAGTAGCCTGAACATATACCACCAAACTCTATAAAATCAATTTAATTTTATCTAAATTGACAATCAAGATACGAGTCAACGACACAGGTAGCAAAAACAATTTAGACAAGGGACCTGTTTGGGTTGGTAGCAGGGTCTTGAGAGTACAGATGGAAGTATTTCAAGAATAGAAGTAAAACTTTAATACTAAAAGTGACACAGAGCATTAATATTGGTAGATTTGGATTTTTCCCTGCATACAGAAATGATTTAATTCACAATATCTTCTATGAAATTGACACGTCACTCTTTACACTCTTTTCAAGGAATTTGTTCAGAAATTGAGAATATCTGTAATGAATGAAAATATCTATGATGAATGCACTTATGCCCCATAGTATAGCTATCTAAAGAAGGAACAATAAAATTTACTGATGACAACTTCAGCCTTCTCTAAATTATTCATTTTTAAAAATTCAAAGTCAAGAAGATTAAAAAAGAGAAAAACAGTGAAGGAAATTAAACAGAATTTTTGTTTGACAGTCATTGGAGACCAGTGATTGGAAGCACTTGGTGCAGTGTGTCCTACAGAGGACTTTTACAATTTTATTTATTTTTTGGTTGTTTTTTAAAGCTCTTCACCCTTTCAGTGCTGCTTAAGGAAACACAAATGTCAAACTGCTGTTGAAGTACTTTCCTAACTGGAGGAAGAAGTTTTGAAAAGAAAGTTGCATTTTTTATTTTGAGGTTAATTTGTGCTTTTATTAGCCAGTATAACTTAACTACAGTGGCCTGCAAACTGTTTTGATCTAAAAAATACACTTTATATCACACACATAACACAACACAAACATACACATATATAATATGTATACATATATAAAATATACACACATATATGTATACATATATAAAAAACACACACATATATAATATGTATACATATATAAAAATGAAACGAAAGTTTTGCCAAAAACTCCCTGAGTGTTAATTTTTTTTGAGGTTTTTTAACGCAGTTTCAGGTTTATAACAAAATTGACAGGAAGATACAGAAATTCCCTATATACCCCCTCCCCTCACATGCATACCCATTATCAACAGAGTGGTACCTTTTTTTTTTTTTTTTAAACCAAGGATGAACTGCATTGACACATAATCACCAAAGTTCGCCGTTCACCTTAGGGCTCACTTTAGTGAAGTGAATCCTGTTGCACATTCTATGGGTTTGGACAGAAGTAGGATGACATACATCCGTCACTATAATGTCATGCAAAGTATTTTCACTGCTCATAAAAACTTCTGTCCTCTGTGTATTCATCTCCCCTCACCCCCCAAACGCTTGCCAGCCACTGATCTTTTTGTTGTCTCCATAATTTTGCCTTTTCCAGATTGGCATATACAATCTATTTTTCTTTTTCTTTTTTTCTTTTTCTTTTCCTTGAAAAGAGAGGTTTGAAGCCTTTATGTCTATAAGACCACCCACGGCCTACCCACGCATGGACCGGACAGGCTCTAGGTGGCAAACTCCCCCACTGAATACTGTAGTTTTCCTTCCAATATTGAGCCCTGTCCCACTGGTCCTGCCCAGCAGCCACGTGGAAGTTCAGGGGACACATGTCGGGTATTTGTTCATAGGAAGGCCACAAATTTTGTGTCCCTTATCACAATGAACCCAGATTCCTGTCTGGTGTGTTGTAAACAGAACAGCCATATTTCTTCAGGCCCCCTGCTCTGAGCACACCCCAGAGAGTTGCATTTTTAATGGACTAAATTAAATCTTATTTCAAATTTTAGGAAAGAATCCTCTCATTGTTCTTCTAGGGTCTGAATTTTTTTTTTTTTCATTTCCCCTGACAGCAGAAGGTAATTCTGGAGGAAAATTCGGTTTAGGAGCAGAGTGTGAGGAATCTCTGATTTATTAGTGTACTATGTGTTAGTTAACATTTCCTACTTAGCATTTCTAATTCAGGAAACAAATGGCCCCTCAGAGGACTGAAAAGTTTAGCGAAGATTCTTTTTACAGTTTTGTGGGCAGGGTTAAGGAAAACAAAAAAGAGATGGGGAGGATCGAGATCCTAGCAAGAGCTGGAAGACTGTACTTCCAAGTGATGCAGGAAGCTGTCAGTGAACACAGAGGCAAGAGCTGTGAAGTGGTTCCACCAGAAAGGAGCTGCAGTGCGGAGATGAGACCTGCTATCCCCGCTCCGCGACTGCTGGCTCCTACTCGGATGGATGAGGGGCTGGAAGCAGAGCTGGGAGATTGGGGGACAAGAGGGAGAGAGAAGCCACAGTGATTCCCTCTGCCTCTTTCAGGCTGCAGTTCCCCTTGGCTCCCCTGGTCCCAGCTGCTGCCTGGTGATATGCCCCTTCCCCACTCAGCAGTGGGAGTGGGTTCTTTCTGACGCTGGTGTCTGAGTTGCTCACTGTACTATCTAGCTGTTCAGCTCTTCCGTCACTTTTGAAACTAATCCACCACTTTCATTTTCTCCATTTGAAAAGCTAAAAATCGTTTATCTCCCCGTTTGATCCTGATACATACTTTACATTTTTAATTGCTATTTTGAGCCATGTCATATTTTTCCTTATATTGTCTGTAGTCTATACCTTCTTATCTATAGTCTATATCTTATCATCTATTTGGTATTGCTGGCGTAGAGGAATGAGTTTTTAATCTAATTTTTAAATGTTTTATACAATTTTTAAACGTTACTTTCCCTTTACAGTTATTACAAAACGTTGGCTATGTTCCCCGTGTTGTACAACATCATTATAGCCTATCTTACACCCAACAGTTTGTACCTCCCCCTCCCCCCCCTTTGTTGCCCCTTCCCCCTGGTAACAGTAGTTTGTTCTCTGTATCTGTGAATCTGCTTCTTTTTTGTTATATTCACTAGTTTGTGGAATTTTTTTAGATTCCACATACAAGTGATATCATACAGTATTTATCTTTCTCTGTCTCTTATCTCACTTAGCATAATGCCCTCTAAGTCCATCCATATTGCTGCAAATGACATTATTTTGTTCTTTTTTATGGCTGAGTAAGTATTCCACTGTATACATGTACCACATCTTCTTTATCCATTCCTCTGTTGATGGACAGTTAGGTTGTTTCCATGTCTTGGCTGCTGTAAATAGTGCTGCTGTGAACACTGGGGATGCATGTATCTTTTTCAGTTAGTGTTTTTGTTTCTTTCAGATGTATACCCAGGAGTGGGATTGCTGGATCCTATGGTAGCTCTATTTTTAGTTTTCTGAGACACCTCCATACTGTTGTCCACAGTGGCTGCACCAGTTTACATTCCCACCAACAGTGCACAAGGGTTAGAGGAATAACTGTATACCAATCTGGCTGTACTCTGTCATTAATTTAAAGGTTTATTGATTCTTCTGTGTGTTCAATGGAAATAATCATGTCTGGGAAATAATGCTTACACCTCTTATTTCTTTTGCTTTGCATATACCATTGGACAAGACTTTAAGTCCTATGTTTGATGGTCGTGGTGGCAGCATTCTTTTCCGGATTACAGTCTTTATTGGAATGTGTCTATGGTTTTTCCATTTTGGTATATTGTTTGTTACTGTTTTTTTAGATATACAGATATTTATAAATTTAGGAAGCTTCACTCTATTTCTAGTTTTCTGGGTGTTTTAATAAAAAAATAATGATAAACATTTACCATTACTTTTTCGGCATCTATTGAAGTAATCATACCGTTTTCCTTCTTTAATTCCTTACTATGGTATGTTGCACTGATAGATTTCCTGATATCAAAACTTTCTTGCATTACTGGGATAAACCCTACTTATTCATGACTTTTTTAAAAAACAATACTGTTGATGACATTAGCTAGAAGGTTTTGTTCTGTCATCTATTTAATTAACTTTGGATCCATGTTCATAAGTGAATGGGATATTTAATTTTCTTGTCAGCATGCTACCTTATTAATGTTTTCAAAATAACAGCTTTTGATTTTATTAATCTTCATGATTGTTTCCGTGTTTTTTATTTCTTTAATTATTTTACTTGTTTTTATTATTGCCTTCCTTCTAGTTTCATTGGATTTTCTTTATTGCTCTTTTCCCAACTTCCTTCACTGTTAATTTTAAAAAATATCTTCTGCTTTCTGTTGTATTCATTTAACAGCTATAAATTTCCTACTGCATATCACTTTAGCCCTGACCTAAAATTTTTGATAAAATGTTTACATAGTTTTCCACCTCTTAGTGATTTTAGACTTCCCTTATGATTTTTTTCCTTTGGTGGAGTGGCTAGTTAGTGGCAAGTTATTTAGTTTCTATACATATGCAGCTTTTAAATGTATTGTTTTGTTATTGTTCTCCAATTTCTTCCTAATGTTCAGATAATATAATAGATTTGGTATTAATTTTTTAAATTTTTTTTTTCTAGCTTTAATGAGGTATTATTGACAAATAAAAATTGTGTATACTTAGCTGTACAATGTGATTTTTAAAGGTGTACAACATGATGATTTAATATATGTATATACTGTGAAATGATTACTACAATCAAGTTAATTGACACATCCATGAGCTCACATAGTTACCATTTTTTGTTGTTGTTGTTGAAGTATAATTAACCTAAAACACTCTGTTAGTTTCAGGTGTAAAATACAGTGATTCAGTATTTCTATCCATTACAAAATGATCACCATGATATGCCTGGTTACCGTCTGTCACCAAAGTTATTACAATGCTATTGACTATATTCCCCATGCTACATGTTTCATTCCTGTGACTCATTTATTTTGTAACTGGGAGTGTGTACCTCTTAATCTCTCTCACCTATTTCACTCATCCCCTCCATGTCCTGATATTAATTTTTTAAAATTTATTGAGGTTTTCATTGTGTTGCTCTACATAATTAATTTTTGTGAGTGTTCTCTATTATAAGAAATCTGTTTTCTCTCTTTCTTGGGTGTCAACTTTCATATAGATCTATACATTAGTTTTGATAGCTATTTTCCCCCTATTTTTGCTACGTTTAATTTATTTGGTTCTGAGAGAAACATGTTGAAATCTTCAATTCCAATTCCAATTGTTGATGTATCTATTTTTCACTTTCTTTCTCTCAGTTATTCCTCTACATTTTTTGAGTCTATATTCTTAGGTGCATATGTTCATGCTTTTCTATTTTCCAGCATATATTTTTGCTCTTTATCTTTTATGCCTTGATCTTTATTTTGTCTGATATTAACATTGCTACTTAGGCTTTCATTTGATTTTGCATTCTACTTTATTAATCTTGATGTCATAAAGGTACTGTCCTATATTGGTTCTAAAAGTTTTGAAATTTTGCCTTTTATGTATAAATCATTAATCCACCTGGAATTGATTTTTATACATGCTGTGAGATAGGGATCTCACTTCACCTTTTCTCCACAGAGTCAACCATCTATTTTTTTCCCACTGATCTGAAATGTCAGCTCTGTTAAATAACAAGTTTCCACATACATGTTGTACTGGTTCTGGGATCCCTATGCAGTTCTATTTGTCTATCTTTGCACCAAACACATTGGTCTTACTTATTAGTTTTATACCGAGTCTTAATATCATGTACAGCAAGTCTTCCTAAGAGTTTTTTTTCCTCCTGAGTGTTCTTTGTGAGTACCTTGGTCCTTTGTTTTGCCATATAAATTTTAGAAAAAGCTTGTTGAGCTACAGAAAATCTTGTTGTTTCTTTTCTGGAATGCCTCAAACTAGCATCTTGACAATATCACATCTTCTACTCATGAACATGACTGTTTTCCTTATGTGTTGTGGTACTCTTTAATGTTATTTGCTAAATTTTCATAATTCTTTGCATACCAGGGATCACTTAGGGCACTGAGCTGGAGTCTGTTCTTGCCATCACTGCCCAATTCGTTGTAGGGCTAAAGTGATCAACACACGACGAGATGACTCCCTCTGTATAGCGCGCCTTAGTCACCTTGAGCTGCCAAAACAAAATGCCATAGACTGTGTGGCTTAAACAACAAAAACTTATTTTCTTACAGTTTTGGGGAGGCTACAAGTCCAAGATGGAGGGGCCAGCTGATTGGATTTCTGGTTAAAGCTCTCTTCCTGGCTTGCACACAGCTGCCTTCTCACTGTGTCCTCACATGGTGGGGAGGGAGAGAAGGGGAGGGAGTGAGGGATGGAGGGGGAAGGGAAGAGAGAGAAAGCTCTCCAGTGTCTCTTCTTATAAGGACACTAATCCTTTGGGATCACAGCTCCACTCTTATGACCTCATTTCAACTGAATTACCTCCATAAAAGCCCTGTCTTCAAAATTAATCACAGTGGAGGCTGGGGCTTCAACATATGAATTTGGGGGAACACAATTCAGTCCACAGCCTACCAGGCTCTCCCTCCTGTACTCTTTGTTTCTTAGGACTAGAGGTAAAAGGCACCGCCCAGCTACAACCCTCCCCCAGCTGAACACCTTCCTAGTCCCCAGTCCTACCACGTTCTGGCAGCTACAGTTTCAGTACGGTTGTAAAAAATCAAAAGTTCTTCCTTTGGAAACCCTGAAAGGCAGAATCATGTAGGACAGTGCTGCTCATTTTCCTTATTGCACCAGGTCCAGCTGGGGAAAGTGGAAAAGGGGTGAAGTATTTACTCCGTTCTTTCCACCCTTTTAAGCAGGAAGGGATGCTCTACCCCGTGGGGCAAAGCATCAGCTGCTCACACTCTGGTTTTTCTCCATCCAGTTCCGTAGCTTTATGGTTAGGAACTCCTTCCAGACGCTGGCCTTCCATCAGCTGTATTCATTTTCATCATGGTTGTAAGCTTTTCTAACTTCGAAGATAGTTAGTTGGAAGGCAAAGAGGCTAGCTCAACACCTTTTAAATGGAAAATGCCCAACTTTACCAGTTGTCACAGGAAGTAAATTTATGTTGTTTGGCCACCAAAAAATAAAAACAAAACACCCAGGATACTGGGTGTGGAAATAGGAATTTTTATGAGTGTTTAAATAAGATCCATATTTTCAGCCATAGCTATTTTTCCTTTTTTTGTGGGCATGTTATCAATACCACAGGCCAAATAAATGAAGAGAATCCTGTCAGAATCACGTATGATATTGAAATGGGTGTTTTTCAAGATTTTACTGTTTTTCTTTATTTATCCCGAGAGTATAGTATCAGTAGTTCGGTTAAACGCTTTCCTGAGGGTGAACTCTTTCGTGGTTTTGATCAACAGAAATTCTTTTTCAACTATATATGATATTATGTGTTGGTAATCTAATACAAAATTAGTATTTCCATAGTTTCCAGTGTTGATAATAAATAATGCATACAAATATGTTTTATCTTTCATATTTTGAGGACTGAGATAGGGTTTTTCTAAACTGAAAAAAAATCCGTCTTTGTAGGGGCCAAAGTTTATCTTGATAAACTCTTGCAGCGAGGGAGGACTTGCCTTATTGTAATGATGCATAGTACAGCATTTTAAGAACAAAGACTTAGCAGTCAGGCACTTCTATTTAACTTTGAGTGAATAATTAAAGATTTCTAAATGTTAGCGTTCTAAGACATAAACTGTAAATTATAATAATACCTACCTTATAGCACTCTTTTGACACGTACAAGACTTATTTAGCATAGTGCTTGCCGTAAATGGACATCCCTTAAAAGTTGGCTATTGTTAAGTATTACTGCCTTGTGAATTATACCAAAGATTCAATGAAGTTTTCTACTTATATGTCTTCTAAAACAGTATTTTCCAAACCAAATGATACTACATACTAAGAAGCTTTCTACACACTGGATCCGTAAGTAAGAAAAAAAAAAATCTAAACCTAACTAGTTTTGATGAAGGATGTCTTGGAGGGGACTTAGAAAATCATAAAATCTCCTTGCTCCTTGAAATCTTAGAGAATGATGGCCAATCACATTGCGATCATGTTATTTTTCCTGTATTGAGAATGAAAGTTCATACAGCTTTTGGAAACAAGGCAATCAATAGCCATTTCTTAGTATTTCCATCCTAAACCAATTAGGAATACCCAATATAATCTCTTGTTAGAGATCAGTCGGAATTTTGTCCTTCTGGGAATTTCAGAGATCTAGTTCTCATCTCAAACATCTGGTTTTGACCTCAAATGACAAAATGGAAGAATTATTCCAATAAAGATATCTGCTCTCCTGTGCTAATCCGAAGAACAACACACATCAGCTTGTTAGTATGTAGTGTCATTTGGTTCGGAAGATACTGTTTTAGAAGACATCAGTCTGATCTTTTTCTTCTGCGTGGGTCTCCTGACTGGAGATGCACCAGGTTAGACCCACACGTGAGGGCACTTTATGCTGTGAAAGAAAGATGGATAAAGGCTTCTGGTGGCAATGTTTCCTCTCTTCTACTGCCCTGCCTGTAGGTACCTGCACCCAGACCTTTTCATCAGAAGTTGGTTTAATGATCCTTAGTGGCCATTTGATTATGCCTCATAGGGATATTCCCTCTACTCAAGGGGTTTATTAAATTATTCTTATCACTGACCACACACACTATTTTTCTGGTTAGCTGTTGCTGTATAACAAACTACCTCAAAACTTAAAACAATGACCATTTTATTTTTTCATGATTTTTGTGAGTCAGGAATTTAGGCAGGATTGGGTGGGTTGATTCTTTTTTTGTTTTCTTAATATTTACTTATTTATTTGGCTGTGTCGGGTCCTAGTTGCAGCACATGGGATTTTCGTTGAGGCATGTAGGATCTTTTGTTGAGGCACACAACTAGGGCTTCTCTCTAGTTGTGGTGTGCGGGCTCATTAGTTGTGGCGCGAGGGCTTAGTTGCCCTGCAGCATGTGGGATCCTAGTTCCCCAACCAGGGATCGAACCCTTGTCCCCTGCATTGGGAGGTGGATTCTTTAGCACTGGACCACCAGGGAAGTCCCTGGGTGGGCTGATTCTTGACTGGAGTCCCTTGGTGGCATTCAGCTAGTAGCTCGTCTGTTCTAGAGGGTCCAAGACATGCCAGCTGCCTTAACAGCTGGTGTAAAGCCCCTCTATGGGGTCTCTACAGTTGGGTAGATGGACTTTTTACATAGTTGATGACTTCCCTAGAATGAATGTTCCGAGAGAAGAAGATAGAAAGAGGAAAACTTCTTCTGACCAGGTCCCTGAAGTCACCCAGGATTATTTCCACCTCTTTCTATTAGTAAAAAGTGAGTCACAGACCCAGCCCAGATCTAAAGAGAGGGTGGATGAATACACAAGATCATGAATGCTGAGGACATGGTTCATTGGGTGGCTGTCATTAAAGACTAGTCTCTCTGAGAGGAGTATGGGTAAAAACAATTCTTTCAATACTGATATAATCCCAGCGATGGTTTTGTAAGCCTTTATCATTGGCACCTTGGAAACCACCTGGCTGTCCTTCTCCTTATTCAGGCTCTGTTCATGCCAGTAACCTGTACTAGTTGCTGCAGGGTATGCTGATAGTCTTCTCAGTGAGAATTTGGTTAACCTGAGTTCAAGAGCCTGATTGCCATGTGTGACTGATCAAAGAATCTAAGTTTGCAATACTGAAGCTCAGATCACCTGCTCTACTCCCAGTCCCATGAAAATCTAGCTGGAATTCTCAGCTAGCCCAGTTCTTTACCATAGAACTCTGACGCCATGTTTAATGTATAACATTGCTCCAGTTTTATACATCACTGTAATTCATATCTTAAATAATTGTTGCACAGCATCTGGAGATACTTCTGTCATTGCTATTTATTATTGAAATACTCTTCTTCCTGTTCTCTCTGCTTCTGTCCTTCCTCCTACAGTTTAATCTGCTAGAAATCAATATAGTTGCTTATAGTAATCTCTCATGATCCTTTGTATTTCTGCAGTGTCTGTTGTTACTTCTCCTTTTTCATTTCTAATTCTATTGATTTGAGTCTTCTCCCTTTTTTTCTTGATGAGTCTGGCTAATGATTTGTCAATTTTGTTTATCTTCTCAAAGAACCAGCTTTTAGTTTTATTGATCTTTGCTATCGTTTCCTTCATTTCTTTTTCATTTATTTCTGATCTGATCTTTATGATTTCTTTCCTTCTGCTAACTTTGGGGGTTTTTTTGTTCTTCTTTCTCTAATTGCTTTAGGTGTTAAGGTTAGATTGTTTATTTGAGATGTTTCTTGTTTCTTGAGGTAGGATTGTATTGCTATAAACTTCCCTCTTAGAACTGCTTTTGCTGCATCCCATAGGTTTTGGGTCGTCGTGTTTTCATTGTCATTTGTTTCAAGGTATGTTTTGATTTCCTCTTTGAGAAATCAAGTGATCTTTTAAAAATCCTGCAGATCATGACAATTCTCCATTTGGAGACCTTCAGTGGCTGCTCTTCTTATTTAAGTAAAATCCAAAGTTCTTACAGTGATTTATGAGGCCATATGTCATCTACACCCCTTTTTTCTCCTTGTTCTTATATATTTGTTCATCCATCCATTCATTCAGCAAATATTCACTTAGTACCTCCTATATGTTAGACACTGTCTCATGTGCAGAGAGTATAGCAGTGACCAAAGTGGAGAAAAATACCTGTCCTTGTGAAGTTCCCCCCTCACTCACTCTTCTCCATACACATGGCTGTCCTTGCTGTTCTGGAACATTCCAAGCACCGTCCCATCTCTGAGCCTTTGTGTTTGTTATTCGCTCTGCTTGGGAATGCTCTTCTCCTAAACATCCACATAGCTTGCTCCTTCACTTCATTTATGTTCTAATATCACATCCACAGAGTCTATGTCTTGACTATTCTATAGAAAATAGTGGCTATCCCCATACCATATTATTTTCCCCCCTGTTATTAATACTTATCACCATATGACAAACTATCTGTTTGATTCCTTGCTTTTTATGTGGCTCTTTCCACTAAAATGCAAGGTCTATAAGGACAGAGCTCAACTGTGTTGTAACTGTCTGAATCATGGTAAGCAATCAATAAGTGCTTGTTGAATAAACTTTGGGATTCAGTAATGTGAATTCTGTTAACAAAAAACCAAATAGCTCCTCAATAATTACACGTCTCCTACTTGTCTGTATTTTTAATTTATCTAGACCGTTTAGCTACAGATTAGATTGCATTTGGTGATTTGAATTCCTTCTCTCAAGGTTAAATATTTAACTACAGTAGCATAAAGAAAGAGGCAGCAGAAGCCCTACTCTGTGGTTTTACAGAACAATTTAAAGCCTCATTTGTATTTCATTAAGAGAAAATATATGGAAGGAGGATCTTGATTCATCATCCTTAGATTATCCATATTTTCATATTCATGCGTCATGCTCACTCCCAATTTATTCTGTTAGGCAGTGAAGCAGCAAATGTTGGTTTACTTTAATTAAAAAGCTACTCAAGTTAAACCAACACCAGTTAAAGTTCCATTACACGAAATGGACCATTATACATCATGTAGTAACTACAATGATACAGATACAATGGAGAACTGAACAGCATTTAAAAAAAAAAAATTGCCACTGGAGATTCTTAAATTGATTGACTCAGCCACAAAATACCCCTTATTTGTCATTCAGAGAATTTAGATAATGCCTTGGTAGGCCATGCTGCCTACGTAGACAGATTTATTTCAATCTTTTCTCCCCTTAACTTTTAAGTTACATAAGATTTTGAGCTATTTTAACAATATTAACTCAAAAAAAGGAAAAAAGTTTTAATGGATGCTGAGTTCTGGTAGATCTGAAGCAATATTAAGTAAATTATAATTATTATTCATGAATGAAATATTAATATCATTGATAATTTCACACAGGATGCAGCAAATCAAGGCTGCAGGACAAATCTGCCTACCACTTATTTTTGTTCAGCCTGAGAGCTAAGAATGGTTTTTATATTTTTAAATGGCTGGAAAAAAATCAAATGGAGAGCATTTCATGACATGTGAACATTATATGAAATTCAAATTTCAGTGTCCATATATAAAGTTTCACTGGGACACAGTCCCAACTGTTTGTTTCCATATTGTCTGCTTTCTCGTAAAGTTGAGTAGTTTCAAGAGGGATAATTTGGCCCCCAAAGCCTAACCTATGAACTATCCGGACTT
The DNA here is from genome assembly GCF_949987515.2 of Delphinus delphis. Taxonomy (NCBI): domain Eukaryota; kingdom Metazoa; phylum Chordata; class Mammalia; order Artiodactyla; family Delphinidae; genus Delphinus; species Delphinus delphis. The sequence continues at coordinate 141,545,589 of NC_082686.1, forward strand.
TTTCAGAAAAACTTTGCAGCCTCTGATTTAGTACACTGATTGCCCCAGATTTTCTCAGTAGACCACGTGCATCAGAATTAAGTAAAGAAAAACAAAGTACAGATTTGCCATCTCTCCCTTGGACGGTCCTGCTCAGTGGCTGTGGAGCAGTTTCAGGTTCTTTCGGAGAGTCCATAGCATTGGGGTGGGGACTCCCTGACTCACTTCACGTGTCCTTCTAGTAAGGGCAATGTGGGATTATTTCCTTGTTCATTCTGTGCGTTATTGCACATAACATTTTCAGAAGGCAGACTCTCTCGTTAGTCTTGACAGCACACATTTTCCTCAGGGTTTATTTGGTTTACATCTTTAGAACATTTTTAGTTACATGCTTGTGTTAATATGGTAGTTTAAATAAGGTAATATAATTTGAAGAGACAAAAATCCATAAAGTGATATCGTAGATTAAACTACTCACCATGGAAAACAGATTAAGTATCAATATTCATAAGCAAAACTAGTTTCCCATTAATTTAGATTTGAAGTGAAGATGGTTCTCTATTATGAATTATGCCTGGAGAAAAAAGGGGATTCGGTTCATATGTTGAATAAAACATGGATATCTGTATTGCAGTGCATTACACAGAAGCAAAGATAGTAATCTATCACTCTATATCTAAGTCTAGGTAAGGGGTTTTGATCTGAATCCTTTAAAACAAAATTAGTAATGCGCTAGGAACCTGGAAACCCTCACAGACTGGGCTTTCTTTCAGCCTCTCATTTTGGCTCTATTTAATATCGCTGTAACGCATCTATCCCACAAAGATAGTTATACTTTATAATGTTGTTATTTTATTCAGAGATTCTTTATCAAAAGGCTTACTTTTAAGGTAAAATGTTTTCTTTATCAAAAGGCTTACTTTTAAGGTAAAATGTTTTCTTGATGATGGTGCATATAAATAATAAATAAATGTTAACTCAATATGATTTGTATGACTTTTTAAATAAAGGGGGAGAAAGTGAACACTAACACTGCTCTTGCCACCTTGTTCTAAAACAGAGCTAGAAGAATATTCATTTCAGCTCTGTAGATTTTTTTTTTTAAAGGTTCAATTCCCTTTGGCCATTCTTTATTATTTAATTATTTATTCTTATTTTCGGCTGTGTCGGGTCTTAGTTACGGCACGCGGGATCTTCGCTGTGGCATGCAGGATCTTTTTGTTGCGGCACACGGGCTTTTCGTTGCAACGTGTGGTCTTCTCTCTAGTTGTGGCACGTGGGCTTCTCTCTAGCTGTGGTGTGTGGGTTTTCTCTCTCTTGTTGTGGCGCGGGGACCCCAGAGCGTGTGGGCTCTGTAGTTTGCGTCATGTGGGCTGTCTAGTTGAGGCACGCGGGCTCAGTAGTTGGGGCGTGTGGGATTAGTTGCCCCGCGGCATGTGGGATCTTAGTTCCCCAACCAGGGTTGGAACCCACGTCTTCTGCACTGGTAGGTGGATTCTTTACCACTGGACCACAAGGGAAGTCCCTGTTTTGTTTTTAGATAAACTTTTTTTCTAATTAAAAATTTCATTGAGATAATTGTAGATTCACATGCAGCATTAGGAAATTATACAATGAGCCCATGCACTATTTAGTAGTTTCCTTTACTGGAGATATTTTGCAAAGCTCAATTAAATATCACAGTATGGATATTGATATAGCTATGGCCTACCTGCCTGATTCATATTCTCCTAGTTGTACTTGGATCCTTCATGTGTGTGTTTAGTTCTATACAATTTTATCACATACATAAAGTCACTCCTGATCTTTTATTATTGTTTATTTTATTTTTTTTAACATTAACTGTATATATATATATGGTTTTTGGCTGTGCTGTGCAGCTTGAGATCTTAGTTCCCCAACCAGGGATCGAACCTATGCTCCCTGTACTGGAAGTGTGGAATCTTAACCACTGGACCGCCAAGGAATTCCCTCTTTTATTATTGTTTAAATTGATGTTTGCCTGATATCGTTTTCCATTTTTAAAATTTCAACCTATCTATGTTGAATTTGAAGTGAGTTTCTTATAAATAGCATGTAACTGCATCATTTAAAAAATCCACTCTTTAATCTATTTTTTGATTGATGTATTTAAATTGTTTACATCCCAGTAATTATTGATATGATAGAATTGCCTGCCATTTTATTTATATACTTTTTTTGGTTTGTTTCCTCTGGTTCCCATTCCTATGTTTCTCTTTCCTTGCCTTCCTATGAGTTACTTGAACATTTTTAGAATTCCATTTTGATTTACTTACAGTGTGTTTGAGTGTCTCTCTTTGTGTAGCTTTCAGAGTGATTGCTCTGGGCACAATATGATACATACATGAGACTGATCACAGGCTACTGGTATCAATATTTTACCACTGTCGGTGAAGTATGGAAAGCTCACTTGCATTTAGATTCCTTTACCTAACTTAATTTAAATATCATTATATTGATTACCAGATGGTTTATGTATTTTGTTTTAATCATCAAATATAGTTCATAAAACTCATGAGAAAAATGATAGTTTATTGTATGAACCATATTTCTGGTCTCTCTGTGGTTCTTGCTTCCTGATGAAGAAGAAAACTTTGTTTCTTTATTTCCTCATTTTTGTTTGAAGAATTTCCTTTAATCTTTAAGGATAAGTCTGCTAGTAACAAAATCTTTTAATTTTTCTTCATCCGAGAATGTCTTTATTTCCCCTTTACTCCTGAAAGATAGTTTTGCCAATGTAGTGGGTTGAATAGTGGTCCTCAAAAGTGTGTGTCTATGTCTTAATCCCCAGGACCTGTGAATGTGACCTAATTTGGAAAAGAGGTTTTATAGATGTAATTAAGGTAAGCATCATGAGATGAAATCATTCAAGTGGAACTTAACTTCATTGAAAATTATCCTTATAAGAGACAGAATAGGGAGAAAGAGAGACAGAGGTGAAGGTAGAGAAAGAGGTTGGAGTTATGCAGCCCTAAGCTAAGGATGCCTGGAGCCACCAGAAATCAGGAGAAGCAAAGAATGAACTATCCTCTAAAGCTCAGAGGGTGTACAGACATTTCGATTTTGGCCTTCTGTCCTCCAGAATCATGAGGAATAAATTTCTGTTGTAAGCCTCTCAGTTTGTTACAGCTGCCCTAGCAAACTAATATAACCAAATATAAATTTTGTGGTTGACAGTTCTTGTTTTCAATATTTGAAAATTGTTGTGCCACTTCTTTCTGGTTTCCATGGGTTCAGATGAGAAATCTGTTGTCATTCAAAAAGGCATTTCTCTGTCAGTAATATGTTATTTCTCTCTGGCTGCTTTTAAGATTTTTTTTTTCTTTGTATTTTGTTTTCAGAAGTTTAATAATCATGTATCTTGGCATGGATTTGGGTTAATCTTGTTTGGGATTCACTCAGTTTCTGGAATCTATAGGTTTGTGTCTTTCACCAAATTAAGAAAGATTTCAGTCTTTATTTCTTTAATTTTTTAGCCTCACTGTCTCTCTTTTCCTTCTTGAACTCAGATGATACAAATGTTGATTTTTGTTATTTCCCACAGATTCCTAAGTTCTCTTCATTTTTTTTCGGTTTTCTTTGTCTTCTCAGATTGCAAAAATTCCATTTTTATGTCCTCAAATTCACTGATTCTATTTTATGTCATCACTCTACTATTAAGCCCATGCAGTGATTTTTCTTAATTTCTGTTATTCAGTTTTTCAGTTCTGTAATTTACAATTGGCACTTTTAAAATAACTTCTCTTTCTTTGCTGATATTTGCTATTTTTAAATTCATTCCAAGGAAACTTATACCTGATTGTGGAAGCATTTTTATGACAGGTGCTTTAAAACCCTTGTCTGATAATCCCAACAACAAATTTATCTCAGTATTGACATCAGTTGACTGTCTTTTCTTATTCAAGTTGTAGTTTTCTCGGTTCATGGTATGACAGGTAATTTTTTTTATTGTATCCTGGACATTTTGTCTATTATGCCAAGAAACTCCGGGCCCTATTCAAATCTTTTAATTTAGCATGCAGTCACTCTGTTTAGGTTTATCTGCAGGTCCTGCCTACATTTGTGGGCTGTGGTCCCAATGACAGTTTACTTTTTAGAGTGTCTATGGTGTTATTTTGGTCTGTTTGGTTTAGCTGGTGCCATTGGGACCCCATGGGTCCCTACTGATGCTGCCTAAGGAGTGGGAAGGGTTTCTCCATACTGGGCCACCAGGTTTTTCTTAGTAGGGGAGGGGAGTCTCAGGCTCATGTGGTCAGAAAGGCTTCCCTGGCCAGGCTAGGTAGTAATAGTATTAAAATTCCTGCCTGTGGGAGATGAAGAACATTTCTCAGTCCAGGAGCTTGTTGTGGCAGGATCTCCCCTAATGGTACCCACTGGCCATCGCTTTGTCTCTGGGTGGAGCAGTCTCAGGCCTGGGGAGACAGTGAGACTTCTGGCCAGGCTTGTTGGGATGAGAGTCATCTTCGTGCTGCTGGGCCCCCTCAGTATCTTTTGGTGGAGGAGGGGAGTCTCAGGCCCAGCCAGAAAAGGAGAGCATTCCTCCTGGCCATTTAGTGTTAGTGGAGCTTTCAACCAATTCCCCATTCTAGGAGTGCTGGAGGTACGTGTGGTGTTGTCAGAGGGTCTATTTGATCTGCAGGAAGAACAAGCCTACCTACACTGTCTTCCTTTGCTAGTTTGGGGTCAGAAAGTGTTGAGTCTGCATCATCCTTTTCTGTTGGGTGGAAGAATGTAAGACATCCTGCTGCTGTGTTTTTCCTCCAGTTCTGGGATCCCAAACCAATTTGCCTTCTTTTTATCACCTTTTGGAGTTCTACCTTGGTTGCCTCTTTTGTTATTTTCAGAGTTTATAGTTTTATGAGACAGGAAGGAGCAAAGAGAAATGGGTTTATAGCATCTTGTTTGGACTCAAAGTCTTAAGTAAACTTTTAATTCAGATACACTATGTGTACAAAGAAGGAACACCTTATGTTACGGTTGAATTTTATCCCCCCAAAAGATATGTTAAAAGCCTAACCCCCAGTGCCTCAGGATGTGACCTTATTTGGAAATAGGGTTGTTGTAGTTAATTAAGGTGAGGTCCTACTGGAGCAGGGTGAGCCCTTAATCCAATCTGACTGGGGTCATTGAGAAGAGGGGAAGAGACAGAGAGATACAGATACATGAGGGGAGAATATTTTCTAGTGATAGAGGCAGAGATTAAAGTGCTGTAGCTGCAAGTCAAAGGATGCCAAGGATGCCGGCAAACCTTGAGAGACAGGAAGATGCAAGGAAGGATCCTCCCCTGCAGGTTTCAGAGGGAACACAGCCTTGCCAGCACCTTGATCTGAGACTCCCAGCCTCCAGAATTGTGAGACAACAAATTTCTGTTGTTTTAAGTCACCCAGTTTTTGGTACTTTGTTACAGCAGCTCCAGGAACCTAAAACACCCTATATTTTGAAAATCCCTTCCAGCCAGAGGAAATATGGTCTGATTACGAGACTGAACTACTGGTGCATCACAGAAGTATCACGTATTTTCCTAGCCTATAACTAAATTAAGTGCTACCAGCCATGAACAATTATTTCTAGAGGTGGGAACACAGGACAGTAAGCCTCCCACATGCTTCTTTTGATAACATTTTCTATTTTCTATTTGGACACCTACTAACTGTGATGCATGGTTAGAGACAAAGCCTTCACTGCTGCCTGGAAACCTTGTTTATCTCTCGTTGACTCCCTTTCCATTTTCCCACACTTTTTTCCCCTACATATCTTTTACACTCTGCAAATTATTAGTTTATACTCTTCTAAGCAAACTCTCCCCAGATGACCTGCCTTCCTACTCATTTTATGAAACAGAAGATTCATAAAATGAATCCCCTCAAGTCTTTTCATCTTCGAAGAAGTGTTCAAATCAACATCGCATCTCCTTCCACATCTTTGTACAAACCAATGGCTTTGAAGATAAAATTCTGCTTTAGGTCAACTAGCTTCTCTGGAAGGAAAGTGTTGGGTAGTAGAAAAAACATAATTTAGGTGTACTTACTCACACTTGTGGACCTCTGGATTTTTTATGCAGAAACGAAGGGTGTAGGGTTAGATTATCTTGAGGTTTCCTTCCAGTCCTGTCATCTGGAACCAGTTTCAAGAGGTCACTTATGGCAATGGACAAACCAAAGGACAGGCTGTGCAGGAAGAGGACAGAAGATCTGTCCAAGAGAATCATGCAATCATAGACCAGCTCTTTCTTACTTACAGTACTTTCTGGTGGTAAGCAGTGAGCTAAGACGAGAATCAAGGTGGAACCAGGAGTGTCTGGAGAGCCAGTCCATGTGACACAGGGCAGATGTGTGCAGATGAGGTGCAAGAACGAACACTCAGTATCAGGCAGTTTCATAGTCATATTCTACCCCAGTGCTGTTGAGTGGAAATAAAATGCAAGCCACAAGTGTGAGCCGCATACACAAAAAGCTACAGGTGAAATCAGTGTCAACAATATGTTACATTCTTTTTTAATATCAAGTCTTTGGATTTCTGTATATATTTTTTACTCACATCACATCTCAATTTGACGAGTGGCACACCATGTGCTCTAGCCACATGTGGCTAGTTGCCACCATACTAAACAGTGTAGGTCAGTACTACATACTATGAGGGACTTATGGTTGTGTGCACATTACCTCTTTCAATTAGCACTAGCACAACCATTTACTGTTCCCCATCTTCTAGGCTTCTTACTTCTTGCTTTTATCACTGGTTTTTCAATTTCATGTCCTCTGTTAGGCTCCAAATTAGGATTTTACAAGGACAATAATTATGCCTGTGACTCATTTCTTACCTTGCCAAAATCAGAATAAAGAGGAAAACACAGTGGAAAAAGAGCTACAAGTTATTTAAAACAACTATTTAACATATTTATATAGTGTTTTATGACTTTCCATATCTTTTGGCTACAATACCTTATTTAATTTTCACGGTGACCCTATGAGCTCTCCAACGACAGTTCCATTTTCCTCCCAGCACGCCAAGGTGTCAACATGTCCAAAGCTAAAATGACAATCCTTCCTTTCCGTACTTTTATTTGCTTCTGTATTCTCGAGCTTAGAGATGGTTGTGCCACCATTTGCCCCGTCAGCCTGCCTGGGAGACGACCTACACACCTACCCCCTCACCTTCTCCCCTCTCTCATCTCCAGACCCCTTATCTGATGAACCACCAAGTTCTGCTGATTCTACCCTTAAATATGTCTTAATTCTAGATGTTGTATTCATCTTACCTTGATGGTCAAGCCCACATCCTTTCATGCCTAAACCATTGTAATATTCTTGTAACTGGTCTCTGCCTCCATACTTGTCCCCTAATCCACCCTGTACAGTCCCCTTTCCAAAACACACATGTGTTCATGACACTTTCCCATACAAAATTTTAACGACTCCACATTTCTTAGAACAGTGCTGCTCTAAGTTTAATGTGAGTTCAAATAATCTGAGCATCTTGTTAAAGTGCAGATTCTGATTCCGTAGGTCTGGACCCCCAGATTCTGTATTTTGAAAGATGGTGGTGAAGATGCTTGCCCCACACCGTATTTTGAATAGGAGCAGTGTAGGGGATAATGTACGCACCTCCCAGGGCGGCATTCACTAAGGTCTGGCCTCTGTCTAGCTCCCGGCCTTACAACATATTTTCCTTCATCTCTAATCTGCTGAAGCTGCTTACCCTCTCTCTAGACCTTTCAATCTAAGTCAATCAATTTTGGCATGTGTGTGAAAAAAATTCACTTAAGCTGAAACCCGACAGTTAAAATTTCAGTCGCTTTTTTGTCAACCCTCCCAATCCCGTCCCAAAGAGCCACCAGGACATGTCAGGCAGCCAAATCCAACCTCAGCATCCATTCTGCCCTCTTGTGGCTTTTGCTTTCAAATGAATCCAAGGGGTTTTGTTTGCAAAGTCTTTGCACTTCTGTTGACTCCCTGGTCCAATTCGCCGTGCAGTGGGGTGGCGTCGGGAGCTGAGGGAAGGGTTCCTCCAGCTCCTGAGTGAGACTTTCTGTGGAGGCCTGGATCCGGCGGCTTGTGGAGTAGGCGACAGCTCTGTGGGCGACGCTCTCATCTCTCCTTTCAAGATCACAGTCCTTGGGTCTCAGGCAGCTGATATCGTCATGTTGTCGGAACTTTTCCTCAGTTTGATCAGCGCACAGGCCCACTTCCTTCCCCTTTCCAGTCAAGGTACCTGGGTCAAGTCTAATTAATCTCCAGTTCCCACCTCCTCCTGACCCACAGACCGGACCCCTCACACTTTTGTTTGCTCGTGTGTTCACTAGTTTTCACTCAAGGAATATTTACTGAGCAACTGCTGTGTGTCAATGTAGTGTGAGGTCCTGGGGGTACAGTGATGGAGGCAACAGCCATAACCCGGACACTTAACATTGCTTATTAACATTGCTTAAAGGCTCTGCGTGAGACAGACGCTTAAACAAACAATGAGCGTAATTCGTGTTTTAAAAAAGGAAGACAGAGTGCTCAGGGAGCCTGTAGCTTACCCTACTAGCCTTGAGTTCTGACACTCTACCCCAAAGCATTAATATCTGGATTTACTGTGTCACAGCTCTCACGGCATGGCCATTAAAAAAAAAATCACTCTTTTTATTAACTGTTAGGTTAGTTATTAGGATGACTTCTTTTCAGAGGTCAAATATATCAACTACATTGCAATTAAATAAGTTCCCTCTATATGTTAATCAGGAATCCTTTGGTTGTAAGAAACAGAACCCAGCCTGAACGGCTTAAGCAAAGAGGAGGAGACCATGATAATAGCCAAGAACAAGGTTGGACAAACAACCCAAGGGAAAGACAGAGGTGGAGGTGGATTCACCGACAACAGGAGCTCAGTCCTCGAACATCTTCATCTTCCCCTTTCTCTCCATGCTTCTCATCGAGGTTTCTCTGTACTGTTTATATCGTTTATAGCTTCTGCCATGAGACAGCAATAGACTACTTTTCCCAGTTGCAATCTGAAAAAAGCTCAGAGAAGAACTCAGCCATCATTTCTGGACCAATCACGTGTGGCCATGTGAGAGACGGGGCAGCTTCCACTATGACCACGTGATGGAGGAGGGGAGAGGTGTGTCGTTCCCAGGAGAAGGCAGAGGTGATGGGCCCATGATTCTATAAATGTCTGTTTCCGATACCTAGAAAGCAAACCACTAAGGTTTCCAAGTTCCAGACATATATTAATATTTGGGATTCAGGAATAAGAAATTAGAATTCTTGGGAATTTTCAAAATGATGTCATTCTTAAAACACCTCCAATGTTCTTGATACCCTTAAAGCTCATTATTGTAGATATCTAAACATACTTGATGAATAAGAAATATTAAGTTCGGAAGCTGTTTACCAAGAATCATAGCCTACGGTGGATATTGAAACACTGGCAATGCTAGCCAACATTATTAGGTAGTATTCAAATAATGTAACATTTAGATCTTCTAGCAAGGCTAACAACACTACACCAAATCACATGTCTGAATTGCCAAGTTAAGGCCTTATTTTGTTTCTTGTACTTACTGTTCATTGGAACGCCTTCCATGGGATTTTTATGAAGTACCCTGTTCATGTAGGCTGTAAACACACAATATGGCAAGAGCTACAAGACAGAGTGACTGATTAGACTGATTTTTTTTTTTTTTTAATGTGGCCCTGGTTCCTGGAAAAGCGAACCTTGACCTTCACCTTTAAGTGTCAGCTTTCACTTCTCTTGCTTTCAACTTGATATCTGTGAATTTCTTAGAACCAGTAAGGTTTCTGTGTTGATTATTAAGGTTTCATTCTTGCAGAGAGTTTAAACTATTTCTCCTGATTTCTCAACGGGTTTTTTCTTGACATTTGGAACTGGTAAAACCATTTCTCCTGAAGTTCTGGGAAGGAATTCCTACCTGAAAACACTGCTATTTGTACTTACTTTCTATAGGCAAATGTGTTTCAAGTTCCACACGACTGACTCATCATTGTGAAAACTCTTGAAAACATCCTTTCCAGGCAAAGGGGTTTTATAACATGGCCCATGTGATTATTCTTCCTTTCCCTGGAGCAGAGGTGGAATTATTATGTTATTACCTATTGCTAAGAGGCTCTGAATGCTTCTTCTCAAAAGAATTTCATACATAATTCAGCAAAGTAAGGGAACCTGCTATGCTTTGTGAGGTTCCCAGGTAAATTTTGCCCAGAGAGGACATTTGTTTATATTATAGTTTTAACATTGGTATTAGAGAATAAGGAATAAAAGGAACATCTTCCTCAGTTTTTTGAATACGTTGAAAAAGTTTGACTCAATACTGGTTACCCCATCTGCGCACCAGGGGACATTATAAAAGGGGTCAGATCATCTCCTTCCTTTGAAGCATACATACCCATGTGCTTCCACGGTTTGGCTGGGCAGTGCAGACAGATTCTTTCGGGCCTGGCTGTTAATCCTTGGCACCCAAAAGTGCCATAATATTTGAAAGATGAAAATACTAACCCCTCGAGGGCAGAGCCGAAGAGCAGTCTGAGCAATGTTTGGACTTGGGGAGATTTTCATGAGAAGTGAAAGTAAAGGAAACAAAGTGACAAATCACTGACACCACGGGATGGTTCTCATACTTCGCTTGTGTGCCTGCCAAACGCATGTATTAAACCCCAAGGGAAGGAATGCTGAAAAGCAGACGGGAAGGCAGAGGAGGGATGAGAAGGCAGGTGCCCAGCACACAGACATCCAGTCGACGTTGGCGGCGTTGAGTTAAAGTCGGGGCCTTGCCTTTGCGGTGCCTGACTATATAACCTGATCAGTGAACCAATGCACAACTCAAAAACTAAAGTCTAAAGTAGTTCATGAGCAAGGACAAATCAACGTAGGGCAACGTTACTACAGCAAAAGCCCAATTCCTCACCACCTTATTAATCACAATCCTGAATCACCTAGAGTTTGAAAGAAAGAACAACACATCAGAAACTGACTTTGGTGTTTATTCCGAATAACACGCCACCGATTTATCTAATCGCATCAAAAATGCTAGAGGGTGAAAACTATGTTCAGAGTGGTCCCTTTTAAGCACTGAAATGACTGACCCATGAATAAAATGTGTCTGCTCTTGAGATTTTTATTAAGAGAAGCAAATGAAAAAAATTGAAAGCGTTTAAACAAAATGAAAATTTTGTATCCAGGAAAATGAAATGATGTGGAATGACCAAATCTCAGTACACTTGGCTCACCGAGGCTGCTTTATAGCTGGGTCCCCAGAGAACACTTGGAGTCATTATAATCATTTCAACTTTTAAACCTTCTGGGTTTTGCAAGGAGTTATGGGGATTACTGAGATCTGGCTTTTGGGACCGTCCCTCTAAAATCTGACCCTCCAATTGATACGGCCTCCACCAAGCCTTTCGGTGTCTTGGGGGATTTCCATGGGAACCGAGCAGTTAGTGGTGAATGAAGTCCTTTAGGAAATGTCCATTTAGCGGGATCTGACGTGTGATTTCTTCCCTCCAGTGCATCCTCTGGGGTCCTCTCATTGTGACTTAGGGTTACGTGAGTCGTCTCCTTGGGCTTCTCTCCCCACTACCCGTCTCAGCCACAGAGCTGCCTTGGCAGACAGTCTGGTAACAGAGGTGTAGGGCTGCAGTGGAAGGAGCCTCTTCCAGAGTCTACATAAAACTCCGGGCAGTCCCCAGAGTGGCTGTCCTAGCTCCCGTCAGCGCCCTACATACACCTGTTGGAAATGAGTTGATGACAGCAGTCAGGCAACTCATCGACGGTCAGGAAGAGGCCAGTGGGAAGGGCTGAAAGCCTGAAATGGCATCTCCATTCCAAACCCAAACTGAAACCAGAAACCCAGAGAAACTCAAAGACGATTTCTAATTCCCCAACTCTTTCAACCTAAAAGCAAATCAAAACAAATAAATAAAGGAAGAAAGGAAGAAGCTGAAATAATTTATTGCCTAGGCTAAAATTACAAAGCTAATATGGAAGAAACAAAATCTGAAAATGATAACTAGACAGCCCTTCCGGAGGAAGCAATGCCTTTCCACCAGGAAACTACCCGGAGGATGTCCTTAGCTAGTTTTTAAAACTTGTTATTAAATAACAGTGTGATTTGTTATTAAATATTACTATCATCAACAACATTTTTAAAATGGTGGTGGTAGTGAAAGAGCTATGTCTATCAAACAACCAAATAATGTGGCTTTCATTTTCTACCATGGCAGCAGCTAATGAAATATTACATTATGTTTGTATTACATTATAATATTTTATGCCATATTAAAATTATACAGCTGGCTACAGAATTTCTCCAAGGGGAAAACCATGGGGGGAGATTGACCACTGAAAGTACTTTCTTTTTCTAAAATAGAAAAAAATAGTGGAAAAAAATGAATTTAAGTTGAATACCTACTTTCAACAGAAGACATTGTTGATCTTTTCTGGGCAAGTGGAATACCCTCTCTGGCTAGTTCAATCTTTGACTCACTTACAATCCATCCTGTATCTTCCACGGTAAAAGGTACCCTTGGTGTCCCTCCCTCGTGGCCTCAGTTCCCGCATTTCTGGGCATTCCAACCACGGTGCTCCCCGAGACTCTTTCCTTGGGGGTTTTCTCCGGCCGTGAGAGTCCACCTAATCCTTGATCGAGGCCGACCAGAAATGCCTAGGAGGTAACACTTTCTGGATCCACCCTCATCCAAGTGACTGAGGAAAGCTGATGGGAAAATAGCCCCACTGCCCGACTCCTTGGTTGGGACAGTGCTGGTGGGATTCTGCATAGTTAGTTTTCCCCAAAGGACTGCTTCCTCTTTCTGTGGTGGTAATCTGTGGCCACTTGCTGAATCAACTCTTGTGCCACATCCTTGTCTCGGGGCATGTTTTGGGGGAACCCAACCTAAGATATCCATGAAAAGCCCAATTTCCCCCATTCCATCACCCATCTCCCTGCAGCTCCCCCCTCCAACCATCTAGGGAGCCTAAGGTGGAAACAGAGCCCTTGACTGCCTTCTCTCTTCTGGTTTGTACAGCTCCACCTGTTACCTCACTCCCGCTCCCTCCCTCCCTCCTCCCTGACCCAACTCCTGACCTCCCACCTGTAAGCCGAAACTCCTCCTGGAAGGATAAGCATTGCTAATTCTCCTTCTGAACAAAGGATGCTGCACTGATAAAACAGCAGCTGGAAAAGACAGGATGGACGCAGGAAGTTGCCATGCACCTTTCTCAATTCACTAAGCCCAGCATTTCTGAGGAACATCCGGAAATCCAGACATTTCCTTGGATTGTTGCAGCTCTGATAAAAGTAAGCAGACCGAGTATCTGCTTCTACACCCACCGCCCACTCCAAGATAATAAACTGTTTAAAAATACTTTGCTTTAACCCTTCTGATATATTGCTTCTGTTACTGCTCTCCATTCTTACCTCTAGCCCACCAGTTCCTGGAACTGTTGATGCCTAACGCTTAAACCAACTGCTATAATTCTGAATAAAACTGACAGCTCTTTCTGGGTTCTCTAATTGGGAAGATCTTGAAGGCAAAGAACGGGGTAAGAAGAGTATATAATTCATTTCCAAGCAGGTACTTTTGGATGTAAATCAGGAAGAGCTATCTTCCTTCTGGTTTGTCCTACATACTGTTTGTATTCCAAGTGGATCATTCTTTAAACATTTTGTTCAATGGGGACCATAGCTTTGCTATGAGCTGCATTTACTCTTCCCTAGTCATTTGTGTCCCCAACACATGTAATTTTGGGCAGACCAATGACTTTGCAGAATTTTCCAAAGCAAGGTCCTGAACTACCTGCATTAGCACTGTATGGGATCGTGGCTGAAAAACAAATTCATCAAACCACCATTGACGGACCTAGTGCAACTGTGGGGAGAGGTCCAGTGATTCTAAAGTACAGAAGTTTGAGAACAACAGGTTTGGGTGTTCAAAAGGCAGGAGGTTTAGGTTATGGAGATTGAACCGAAGTTTTCCTCGTCTCTCCCAGGACTGAATTCACGGTGTTGACCTCATCCTCTGGCTGTCACTAACTAAGCTAATAAGCGTTTACACTAGCCCTTCTTCTGTGGAGTGACAAAGACTCGTGCTAATCCCTTCTGCTGGAAAGTAAAAAAGAAAACAATGAAAAAGATTGTTTCCAAAGAGTAAAATGCACCCAGGTTTTCTAATGGGAAAAATATGACGTGGGTAAGTGTAACACTTTAGGCAGCAGGAACAAGGCTCCTATTTTCTCGATTTTGATCAACTGTTCCTTTGGGAGCAGATCTCTGAGGAAAGATGTTCTAGTTTCCTGACTTGGATGATGGAGAAAAATCAAGGAGAGTTGTTTGCATTTGTATTGGGAAAGAAATGTTACCTTCAATTTTTTTTTCTAAAATCAGTGTTTTTGGTGATATCTGCAGTTCAGAATCTCATGTGGCCTTATGTAAATGCTCTTGGCTTTTCCATCTGTCAAGACGCGATTAAGTAAATTCAGTCTTTTTAGAAATAATCATTGTTTCCTGGCCCTGGATTTGGAAGGATTTCCAAAGTAGATGACAGAAGTTTGGAGCAGAATCCCACTTGGCATCATCGTGACGGGATTCATTATGGGCATCTAGAGTACAGCTCAGATCAAGGACGAAGGGATTTTACTTTAGAATCCAATGGTGAATGTGTTTGTGGATGTCAACAGACCATTGCGAGAAAACATACATGACTCTGCTGAGTAAACAAATACCTTCTTCCTGGAGCAGAGACCTGTTGTGGGCTTGGGAGATCTGAAAAAGAACAGAACAATAGTCATGTCTTTTAAAAACTCTCAGCTTTCAGAGTGGTGTTCAAAGGACACATCTTCTGATGAAGAAGTTCATATCTGCTACTGATGGGAGATAGCAGCCTGTGGCATTTTCCCATAAAGAGTTTGTATCGTTCTTCGGGTATTTCAGGGTGTTCTTACAATCTTGTCAGGACATTCCAAATGATGTCCTTTGTGGTTCGGTGTTACTGACCAAAGTCTTCACGTCAGCACTGGTTCCATATGAGAGATGTTTGCTACAGGAGTTTATTAATAGAAATGTGGTTGATGAAAGTCGTACAAACTCTTGTACTCTGAATGGTTTTATTAACGCCACTGTCTTTCCAGTCTGGTAAGTTACACACTCCCTAGCCTCCGACTCTCAATCTTTTTATACCTAGCCAAGAATTTTCCAAGACAGGAGATCTGAAGATGCTTCCTTATCACTTGAAGACCTGGCAACATGAATGAATAATACTTTGCACAGCTTTTCTGTGTATGAGTCATTGACCCCAGGAGCATAAACCAGTTTTTCAGTTTTAAACTATTTAACCCCTTTGTTACTCTCCTCCTAATTAGTGTCCGTTGTGTTTCAAAACCCATTTTTATGTGTTTATTAATAACCAAAGTATTAAATGAAACCATAGAAACCCCTGGAGGAGAGGCAGTTCTATTTCTTTTTAAAACAAGCAATTCGGGCTTCCCTCGTGGTGCAGTGGTTGGGAGTCCGCCTGCCGATACAGGGGACACGGGTTCGTGCCCCGGTCCGGGAAGATCCCACATGCCGCGGAGCGGCTGGGCCCGTGAGCCATGGCCACTGAGCCTGCGTGTCCGGAGCCTGTGCTCCGCAACGGGAGAGGCCGCAACAGTGAAAGGCCCGCGTACTGCAAAAAAAACAAAACAAAAAAACCCAAGCAATTCACTTAACTTCTTTTCTAGTCAAATGAAAAGATTTAACAGTTGGAAATTATCATTTAGTTACTTATTTTTTTCCAGCTTTTAGTCTCTTTGAACTTTCACCTCCACACATAGTCTCCCAACTCCTGGAAAAGAATTATTTCAGTCAACCAGTCAAAAGTTTACAGATCATATACATGTTTTAAAATTTCTGTCTTACTCAATATTCGGATTTCTGAAATGTTGCATTTTTTTTGGAAAGAAGTTCTCATTTCTCTATCATGGCTATTATCATTGAACTGATTTTTTTTGGCTTGGATTTTTAAAATGACTTTCAGTTTTTCTGCTTTAATTTTATCCTAAACCCAACCCTGCGTACCTGCAGCACCAGCTTCACCTGGAGCTTGTTAGAAATGCAGCGTCTCAGGCCCCACCCCAGACCCTCTGTCTCAGAATCTGCCTTTTAACAAGATTTCTTAGGTGACTCTTGTGCACATTGAAGTTGAGAAGCTCACTTCTCACCTCATCCTTCCACCTTATGGTAGCATTTCCAAAGCAAAGGAACTCAGAGCTTGGTGGTATCTAGGGAAGATACCATAATAGCTGGGAGATAGTGAGTCCTCAAGGTAGAAGCAACGCAATGGTTGCATTTACTGTGGGGCATCCTGCTGGCAGCTCAGCCTGTGCTCGAGGTTTTAAGTGCTGTGGTGCTGATGTGGTGACCCCCTGGCACTGTCCTGGGAGTGGAGAAAAGGTTCGCGCATGGTGAGGAAGCTCACGGGCAGAGGAGAGACACACGGGTAGATGTATACAGAAGTAGGGCAGATGAATGATTCATTCTGTGGGTGGAAGGTGGGGCAGAGGGCAGAACAGGGAGGCTTCTCAGAGAAGATGACTCGATTTTGAACATTTCACCCCATGGGCAAGTTAGAAGATGTTCCAGGCAGGCAGACATGAAAACAATGAGATGTAGAAACCTTTCTAGGGAAATTCACATGGTTTGGTTTTGGTGAACGTGAGGTATGTGTAAGTAGGGGGTGAACAGTAGGTGGGAAGGAACCCATGGAACAATGGGAAATGAGGCCAAATAACAGATTCGGATGGCCCTGAGTGCTTGGGAGCTTGGCTTGTGTCCAAGGGGCCTGAAGAATTTTAGACAGAGGAAAAACACAACCAGCTTGGTGTCTTTAAGAGGTTGACCCTGATGTAGTGTGGAGGATGGACTAGAGGCAGATGGGGCAAGAGTGGAGCCAGGGAGACCACAGTACAGGTGGCTGCAGTGGCCCAGGGGAGAGGCCATGATGCTCTGAGATGCCATGAGGTGGTAGCTGTGGGGATGGACGGCTCAGGATAGAGTCCAGAATAAAGGAGGAAATCCTTTTCTCTCTGTCACCAGCCTCTCCGCCAAACCTTTTGAAGACAACAGTCCTTGGCTAAGTCTTATTTAGAGCAAACACCTCCAGGTCTTTGAACTGCTGTTCACATGCCATGGCTTTGCATCCCTCTCTACAAGTACTTCGGTTGATTTCTATCCCACGGGCATTGTAGTGCCAAGAGTTAAAGACAAGGTGAGGTTGAGTGGGGGAAGATACCTAAAAGTGGCTGGGTCCCTAACCGTGCCAGGTGCACCACAAACATTGGGTCCTTTAGTTCCCACAGTCCTGCAAACTAAGTATTATTACCTCTGTTTTAGAGGTGGAAAGAATAAGGCCCTGGAGACTAAGGATCTCCTTTGGGATTATCGTTTACAATGAGTAGAATCTGAATTTTTCCCCAAAGATCTGCGATTCACTTATTCAGCTACCTGTACCGCAAGGATGCCTAAAGGAGTTTAAACCACCACTTCCCTGTGGTTTGCTGAAGGTACAGGTGGCAGTCAATTGCCTTCTCCGGCTACCTGCTTTGCCTATTGAATGAGGTCACTAGAACCAGTGGACAGGCAGAGAAGACCCCTGAGTGAGCACATAGATGACACAAATTCTCTATTTGTACAAAAGGACCTCACAAGCAGTTCTGCCTGAGTTGTTTGTACACAGTTCCCTCAAGCTTGGCCACATGTTTCTGCGGCCTGTTGACAATTAAAAATAACAAGTCAAGAATGAGTGGGAAGCAAGTGAGATCTAATAGCTGACAAGCTGACATCAAGGGAGGAGATGGGAAAATGTAAAGAGCCAGAGATATAAGAAGTCAAGAAGTGTCAGTAATAGTTTTGGCCACTAACATAGGGACAGACAGTCCCACGGACTTTACTAGTTCCTGAAGGCATGACTGTATTAAGCACAATGTATAGACCCCAAGAGTCAATGTAAACTCGATCACCCACCCAAAGGAGAAATTATCAACATAACATCCCGGACCAGAGGGTCATTCCTGCCTCTGCATGATTTATTTCAGGAGTGTGATGATGTGCATCTCTTTTCTGGTTAGAAGTTGTTGACATTTATAGAAGATTCTTATAGTCTGCTAAAGCAAAACCTCTCTCTGAGTGATGTGTGCCAGTTGGCCAATGTTCAGTGCTTTTTCTACATGATAATCATCCAGATATTGGGAGACCAGTGTTACCAGTGCAGAATGGTAACAAGAAACTCCCAGACTCTGAGTCTTCCAAGAACTTTTTCCTTTCAAGCTTGCTCTAGAGATGGTCCTCTGTCCTGCCGAGGTGGTCCCATGACATTTCTGGTCAATCTCAGGAAATAAAATTTTCTATATTCATGTTAAGCTGTAAACACAGGCACAGTCTTAATGATTTAAAGTATCCAATCAAATCTGTTCATTGATCCTTCAGTTTCTTTTCTTTTTTTTAACTTTTTATTTTATATTGGAATGTAGTTGATTAACAACGTTGTGATAGTTTCAGGTGTAGAGCAAAGTGATTCAGTTACACATATATATATCTGTTCTTTTTCAAATTCTCTTCCCATGTAGGTTGTTACATAATATTGAGCAGAGTTCCCTGTGCTATACAGTAGGTCCTTGTTGGTTATCCATTTTAAATATAGCAGTGTGTACATGTCAATCCCAAACTCCCTTACTGTCCTTCAGTTTCCATTGGAAGGAGATCTTCCTATCCACCCTCCTGCCTCCTGTTTTTGAGTGCCAGGCTTTTCCTCTCTCTACCGTTCATCTCCCCCACTCTGTACCTGCTGTTTCCAGACATGGAGCTCTAAACAGTGAGCGGAAGAAAAGTTAAGGGGAACAGGAAAGTTCTTACTTGACTGGTGCCACCCTATACTGGTTCCTAAGTCTCAAAGTTTTGGGGTTTTTTTGTTTTAATTAAAGTATAGTTAATTTACAGTGTTGTGTTAATTTCTGCTGCACAGCAAAGTGATTCAGTTATACATATATATACACATTCCTTTTCATATTCTTTTCCATTATGGTTTATCACAGGATACTAAATATCCTGTGCTATACAGTAGGACCTTGTGGTTTCCTAAGTCTCAGAGTTTAATGTGTGTATGAATCACATGGGGGAGCTCATTAAAATGAAGATTCTGGGTCAGTAGGCCTAGGGTGCTTTTCTAATAGGGTCCGAGGTGACACAGATGGTGCTAAGCCATGGACCATACTTTGAGTAACAAGGATTTAGAGATTCCCCATTTAATGCAGCTAATTAATGCAATTCCTTTAATTCAGGTAACCCTCTTTCAGCTATAGCCCCTGATGGGACACGTCATTGCCTTTTACCACTGGGGACCCTCACCCTGACAGGCGCCCCCCTTGGTCAGAATACCTTTCAGTATATCGTCAGGTTCAGTTTCCACAGGTAATTCGTCTGGTCCGTGGGTCTCGAATACCTTTGACCTTCATTTTGACCTAAACACAGTTACTTCCTAGGCATTTGCTGGGCAGCCACAGAGGACTGTAACTTTCCAAATGACAAATCAGGCACCACCCCTCTGTCCTCCAGATGTAGGGAATGCGTGTGAAGTTCTCCCCACAGAGCTGTCGAAAATGATACACTAGGCTTGGGATTGGAACGAGCGATTAAAACTGACAGTATAACTCTCTTTTGCTTCACAATTCCTCTATCCTTAGTCAATAATTTAGCTCGTTTAAATTCTCAGTCTGGGTGAAGGCCATGTATCCTGTAACCAGTTCTAGATATTTCTTTTGAAAACTTGCATCTTGGTGCCTGTGCTCACAGCTAAATTTGGCATCTCATGAACTACAATACATCCCCATGTTTCCCTTCTCTGTGGCAAACATACTGTTTCCACGTAATGCGGTTTCTGAGTATTTACAATTTTCTAGATGCTTTTCCATTTGTCAATATTCTACCTAAAATAAGGTACCTAGAATCAGACATAGGGCTCCAAATAGAGTCTGGCCAGCCCAGAGTCCTTCTACCCCATACACGTGTGACTTCATTAATGCTCTTGGCAATTGAATGTATGTGGAAGAGAAAAGAAAGAAGGGAAAAGGAAGGAATCAATGATAAGTGTATAATCTTTTTGTTCTTAGTTGAAGTTTGGTTGATTTACAATGTTGTGGAAGTTTCTGGTGTACAGCAAAGTGATTCAGTTTTATATATATACATATATATTCTTTTTCATATTCTTTTCCATATGGTTTATTATGGGATATTAAATATAGTTCCCTGTGTTATACAGTAGGACCTTGTTGTTTACTTATTTTATATATAGTAGTATTTATCTGTTAATCCCAAACTCCTAATTTATCCCTCCTTACCACATTTCCCCTTTGGTAACCATAAGTTTGTTTTCTATGTCTGTGAGTCTGTTTCTGTTTTATAAATAAGTTCATTTGTATCATATTTTAGATTCCACATGTAAGTGATATCATATGATATTTGTCTTTCTCTGTCTGGCTTACTTCGCCTAGTATGATAATCTCTAGGTCCCTCCATGTTTCTGCAAATGACATTATTTCATTCTTTTTTTATGGCTGAGTAGTATTCCATTGTGTGTGTGTGTGTGTGTGTGTGTGTGTGTGTGTGTGTGTGTATATATATATATATATATATATATACACACACACACACATATATACACACATACACACACCACATCTTCTTTATCCATTCATCTGTTGATGGACATTTAGTTTGCTTCCATATCCTGGCTATTGTAAATAGTGCTGCTATGAACATTGGGGTGCATGTATCTTTTTGAATTAGAGTTTTCTCTGGATATATGCTCAGGAATGGGATTGCTCAATCACATGGTAGCTCTAGTTTTAGTTTTTTAAGGAACCTTCATACTGTTTTCCATAGTGGCTGCACCAAGTGTATAATCTTAGCTGTCTGGAAAATTGAGATACCATTAGTGTAAAATAACAAAGTTAAAATAAGGAAAGGGAGGGTTGTTCCATTTTAGACATACTGTGTTTGAGGTGCCAGCAGGGCACCTATGTGGAAATGCTCAGCAGGTGGTAAGAAACTGGAGACAGGAACATACTAGAAGTTAAACTTAGGGATAGGGATTTGGGGATCATGCTTATGAAGATAATACCTGCAGTCCAGGGAATGCATGCAGGTTGAACTTAGGGGAGAAGGTTCAGGCCTAAAGATGATGAAAGCTCATGCGGATTCCAAGAGAAGGTAACATATTCTCCAGTACTGGACTGTTACCTATGTGACCCCCAATGTTTCTTTCCCTGGCCTGCCATATTGTCTGAAAGTTACATCAGCTTCATTTCTTAGAATTCTCCCAAAGACAAGTGTGCATGTTGCCACCTGGGAGGGGTCACATGTTAGCTGGCTGATATATCATAAGGAACACATTTACCCGGTTAGTAACCATGGCCACCACTGCCTCCCAGGCCAGAGTCTGGTGAGAATGGAACATGGGTTTTTTTTTTCTTTTTAATTCAAGTATACTTGATTTATAATGTTGTGCTAATGTCTGCTGTACAACTAAGTGACTCAGTTATACATATACATACATTCTTTTTAAATATTCTTTTCCATTATGATTTATCACAGGATACTGACTATAGTTCCTTGTGCTATAGAGTAGGACCTTGTTATTTATCCATTCTAAATGTAATAGTTTGCATTTACTAACCCCAAACTCCCACTCAATCTCTCTCCCTGCCCCCGCTCCCCGTTGGCAACCACAAGTCTGTTCTCTATGTCCATGATTCTGTTTCTGTTTTGTAGATAGGTTCATTTGTGCCATATTTTAGATTCCACATACAAGTGGTATCATATGGTATCTGTCTTTCTCTTTCTGACTGACTTCACTCAGTATGATAATCTCTAGTTGCATCTATGTTGCTGCAAATGACATTATTTTGTTCTTTTTTATGGCTGAGTGGAACACGGGATTTTTGATGTGTATGAGGAATTAGAGGCGAGATCTAGATCACTTGGGAAAAAAATAGGCTTGGGCAGTCAGGGTTGGGTGGACTAGGGTGTAGAAGGAAATTTACAAACATGACAGGGAGACTCCAGAATTTATTGCTTCATGGAAATAGCTTATGTTCAAAATGAGTTTATTATTTTGCTGAATAATCCTCACCTGATCAATGATTTTATAAAATGTATGTATTTCAGTTAAAAAATCACTTTACATTTACTTCCCCCCCTCTTAAAATAGGATTACATTAGATTATTCTTTGTTATTATTATATATTTGTTATCTATAATCAAAGGAGTGAAAATGGCCATTTTACAGTAAAGCATGAAGAAATAATACGATAGAAACTGGTTTTAAAGGATATCCACAAATCTTTGTGTATTTGTCGATTTCAAAAAAAAAAAAAAAACAACCAGGGGCTTCCCTGGTGGCGCAGTGGTTGAGAATCTGCCTGCCAATGCAGGGGTCATGGGTTCGAGCCCTGGTCTGGGAAGATCCCACATGCTGCGGAGCAACTGGGCCTGTGAGCCACAACTACTGAGCCTGCGTGTCTGGAGCCTGCGCTCCGCAACGGGAGAGGCCACGACAGTGAGAGGCCCGTGCACCGCGATGAAGAGTCGCCCCCGCTTGCCACAACTAGAGAAAGCCCTCGCACAGAAACGAAGACCCAACACAGCCCAAAACAAATAAATAAATAAATAAGTAAATAAATAAATTTATTTAAAAAAACAAAAGAAAACCAAATAATGTATTTATTTACTTGAATCTGACATCAAACATTAAACTTCAAAATATAAATACCAATATAAATTTTGATTACTGTTTTAATTTCTCCAAATAAAATACATGAAATAATTATAATTTAAAATTTAGTAATTGCATGAGACAGTTTAATAATTTCATACCTAAAGTGTATATTTTTAAGTATATATATATATATATATATATATATACTACATATAAATGGTATAAAGTATATATATTTGGTTTAAACTCTCATAAGCTGTCACCTTGACTATATAAACAGACTAGTGATATATAAATTATATATACATACATGGTTTTTATTAGATACAGTAGCATGTTCTGAATATTTTTCATTCAGACCTATTATATCTTTTAAGAAGAACCCATTCAGTAGCATAATTTCTGGTGGAAACATACTTAGCACTACACAAGCTCCATAAATTGTAATGTTTGGTAGTTTTTTGTTTTTTGTTTTTTTGTTTTTGCGGTACGCAGGCCTCTCACTGTTGTGGCCTCTCCCGTTGCGGAGCACAGGCTCCAGATGTGCAGGCTCAGCGGCCATGGCTCATGGGCCCAGCAGCTCCACGGCATGTGGGATCCTCCCGGACCAGGGCACAAACCCGTGTCCCCTGCATTGGCAGGCGGACTCTCAACTACTGTGCCACCAGGGAAGCCCTGTTTGGTAGTTTTTGATGTTGACCTAAAGTGTGACGATGATGAAAATCAAAATTCTAAGGATTCTCAGGAAAATGTGGGGCTGTACCAGAGATCACGGGAAGATACCACAAACTTGGCTTTAAACAACCAGATTTATAATTTCCCAAAGTTAGTTATTCCCAAATACCAGAGTCAGGGTTGAAAACACACATGTGGTAAAGGCTGAGCAGTCCAACATTTAGTCAGCTAGAGCTCTTAGCCAGCCTGGAAAATTATAATGTAATAATTAATATTCACAGTGATGGCTGTCAGGATAAAAGTCTTAGCTACCATTTCTTTTATACCCACTGTGTTCCAGGAGCCTTAATATCATTTCTAATGTAATATACTATCTTATTTAAGTAACAGAAGGATTCTATGAAATAGGTTGTATTATCCCCATGTTACAGATGAAACAAATGGTGTTCAGAGAGTTAAAAGTAATTTTGCAGGGTCCCATGGTGAGAAATAGGTATCTTTGTGTTGTCCTACATCCTAGGAGCATTTACATTCCAAACTTTGTGAAGTGCTCACTTTTGGAAAGCTGGTAATCCTTAGCTGATATGTCTTTGATAAAAGAGAGTACTTCATAAGCTTCAGTTGCAAAATAAATGAGTCACTGTACATGAAATGTACAGTGTGGGGAATATAGTGAATACTATGTACTCTCTTTGTAGGGTGACATGTGACTAGACTTATCATGGTCATCAATTTGAAATGTGCAGAAATATCAAATCACTATGTTGTGTATCATGAACTAACATACTGTTGTGGGTCAATTACATGTCAAATGCAAACACACTCACAGAAAAAGAGATCAGATTTGTGGTTATCAGAGGCCAGTGGTGGGGGGGAGGGGGAATTGGACGAAGGTGGTCAAAAGGTACAAACTTCCAGGCTTCCCTGGTGGCACAGTGGTTAAGAATCCGCCTGCCAATGCAGGGGACACGGGTTCGATCCCTGGTCCGGGAAGATCCCACATGCCATGGAGCCACTAAGCCTGTGCGCCACAACTACTGAGCCTGCGCTCTAGAGCCTGCGAGCCACAACTACTGAGCCTGCGAGCCACCACTACTAAGCCCACGAGCCACAACTACTGAAGCCCGCACACCTAGAGCACGTGCTCAGCAACAAGAGAAGCCACTGCAATGAGAAGCCTGCGCACTGCAACGAAGAGTAGCCCCCGCTCACTGCAACTGGAAAAAGCCCACACGCAGCAACGAAGACCCAATGCAGCCAAAAAAAAAAAAAAAAAAAGGTACAAACTTCCAGTTATAAGATAAATAAGGACAAGGATGTAATGTACAACATGATAAATAAAATAAACTCTGCTGTATGTTACATATGAAAGTTGTTGAGAGTAAATCTTAAGAGTTCTCACCACGAGGGAAAAAGTTTTTCTATTTCTTTAGTTTTGTATCTACATGAGATGATGGAAATTCACTAAACTTACTGTGATAACCATTTCATGATGTACGTAAGTCAAAATCATGATGCTGTACACCTTAAACTTACCCAGGGCTATATGTTAATTATATCTCAATGAAACTGGAGGAAAAAGAAAAAGAGTACTTCCTGTTCAATCCTGTTAGATAAGAATATTTATTTGTACTTATGTATGCTGCTTCTTTCTTCTGTGCACGTGTAATGCCACCACGGTCCCTAGAGCACAAGCTGCAAATGATTTTTCCAGTGTTAATGGTGGGGTTGGGTGGAGTTATTCATCCAGTGTCTGGCCATCTCCCCGTCAGAGTCCTCTAGTGACCAACAGTCTTCTGGACGTGGAAGTCTAGGGCAGATCCTGTGGCTGATGACCACGGCTCACGGCCAAGTTAAATACAGACTTCACTGATTCCATGCTGGTCCCCCACCCCCTCTCAATCTCTCTGTCTCTATCTCTGTCTCTCTGTCTCTCTCACACACACACACACACACACACACACACACGCACACAAACACACTAATGAGAAAATTTAGTCTTTACGTTTAATATAGATTTGGGATATGTTTGGGAAGTAGTATCAATAGAATCAAACATTTGTATGGGGTGGGATAAATCAGGAGATTGGGATTAAGATACACACACTACTGTGTATAAAATAAAGAACCAACAAGGACCTACTGTATAGCACAGGGAATTCTGCTCAGTGCTCTGTAATAATCTATATGAGAAAAGAATCTGGAAAAGGATGGATACATGTATATGTATAACTGATTCATTTTGCTGTACACCTGAAACTAACACAACATTGTAAATCAACTATACTCCAATATAAAATGAAAACTAAATTTAATAAAACAAAGCAAAACAAAAAAATTATAAAATGTGGGCAAAGATCTGTTTAAAAAAAAAAAGAATCAAACATTTGCCATTTGCTTCTACTGATTTCATTTCCTAAATATCTCCTGAATCCTCTATTTCTCTGTTTCCACAGTTCCCACCTAGTCCAATTCACCATCCCCTCCTTCCCAGATTTCAACAGCATCCTGACTGCTCTCCTTGTTTCTACCCTGGGCCCCCGCCAATCCGTTCTCTGCAGCACAACCGCTGTGCTCCTAAAATGCAGATCTTATCTCGTTTGTCTGCCTGAAATCTTGCACTGGCTGCTCACTGGGGGCTGTCAGGTTTGACCGCTGCCTCTCTCCACAGTTCAGCTCATCTGAAGCTTTCTTTATTCAAGGTGCTCTGGCTTTCTTGTGACCTCTCTTACTCCCCTGCCTCAGGACCTGGGAGCTTGCTATTCCTTCATTTGGAACCCTCCTTTTCTCCCTTTTTACTTGGTAATCATCCTTCAGGGCTCAGTCTAAATGTCAGTTTCTTAGAGCAACTTTCCATGATACCAGAGGAAGCTCGACCCTCAGGTTATACACTCTCATAGTACTCTGTCGTTTCCCCAGCATTACCCATAACTTCACCACGTAATTAAAGAACAATATGTTATTGCTTATTAAAGTCTGTCTCCTGCACTTGGCTGTTAACTTCATGAGAGAAAGGTCTGGGTCTTTCTTATTCACCACTGATTCCCACCTCCTAATACAGTGCCTGACCCTTTGTAAGCACACAATAATGTTTTCTTAGACATTTTTGCCTATACTACAGATATTAAACTTTTTCTCCTTTAATCAAACAAGATGACTGTTGTTGGCCAATGTCTTAGAAATGGCTGCAAACTATTGAGACTGAGTATTTTAATACAAAGAAGTTGCGCAAATGAACTCAGGAATTCATCACGAAGGCTGATACACCATTGTCAACTGGACCGCCTTGAGTTTGTGTTTGATCATCTGTTAATGATGTCACTTATTGATAGTAAATAATGGAGCTGAGAGGACTTCGTAATGGAAGGTGCTGAATAACAACCGGGAAAAAAGGCAGCAAAAAGCCGTGAATGTAAGATGGAGATGGTATAAAACGCTGAGAGAGATTATCAGGCGGGGAATAAAAACAAAGAAGTTACGTGGATAAAGATGTAAGAAAGAAAGACGTTTTCTGAAAATAAGTCTATTGAAGAGATTGCAGGGTTAGAGATTGTTAGCAAGTTTAGATTGGAAGAGGTAACTGAGAAAATTTAGCAATAATTTTTCTTTTTCTCCCTTTCTTTCTCTCTCTTTCTTTCTTTTTCTGCCTTTCTCTTTCTTTTTCTCTTTTTTTCTTTCTCTTTTCTCTCTTTCTCTTTCCCACTGTCTCTCTCTTTTCTTCCTCCCCTCCCTCCCTCCCTTCTTTCCTTCCTCCCTCCCTTCCTTTCTTCCTCCTTTCCTTTAGCAATTAATATACTGCTCATGAGAGTGGAGTCATTTTACAAGCACTGGCATAAAGGTCAAGGCACAGGCAATGTTTGTAGAGGAACAGGAGTTTCGATTAGGCAATTTGCTAGTAACACCTTCAGTAAATAAATGTGAGGATAATATGGAGTGTTTATCACAACAGTGAGTTTTTAATCAGATCCATTCACCAAGAAAGCTGTAAAATAATTTGCGAAGTGCTTTGAGATAATAAATGACTATATAAACAGTCTTATCCTAGCAACTGAAATTATAAAACTATTTGGTTTAGAAAATTCAAACTCTGGTATTTTATTTCGCTTGAGTGGTGACAATAGATTGACTTATGAAACGGAATATTTCTTCCCTTGAATTGAATTATTCTATAAGCATACTGATTAGCTGTTAGTAGGGTATAGATACTGCTAGCAATAATTTCATTTCTGTTTTTGAATTTTATTTAAAGATTTTCGAGATGCAAAAAATAGCATTTTGTGAATCACACGTGATGCTCATGACCTGGGTGAGTTTCAAGCCTGTGCTTTGCTTTTGGAATCATTCCTGTGCCAAAGCACATGCAGAAAATCAATATTCCTGAAGACAGTGACTGTACTTTTTTTTTTTTTTTAAGGGTATTAAAAAGGAAGAGCTACTGGATTGGTAAAGATGAGAGAGAGAGAGAGAAGACAAAAGCCTTAGAAACATCTAAAACTTGATATTCTCAATGTATGGTATATTACTAGAGATAAGCAGAGATTTCTAACAGGCTGGGTTTGATTTTAATTTCTTTCTAGAATCAGAGGAAGATCAAGAGCTTCTTCACCAAGACTCACAGTTCAGTTCCCTTTTGTGTAATCTATTAACTAGGGACACCTTGCTGAACTGGAGGTCCCCTAGGTTCAGAGAAATCATAAACCCAGATGACTTTGGGTTTGCATTCATACAATTCCGGCTATGAGTTACTACGCTTAAAGCCCATGGATAATCCATCTCAGGTCCATGGTGAGTTTATCTGTTGATTTATAGGAGACGGTGGGAAAGGTGAAGAGGGAAGACAGCATCACACTTTTGATGTCTAATCTCAGGGATCTACTACTGGAGTTCACAGAATCAGAAATCCATGTATGCTCGAGATTCATGAGGTTTTAAACTGGTGTTAAGAGGACCCCACATTAGGAAAGAAATATAACCCATGATCTCAGGTGCTACCAAATCAGATGCAGCTGTTCGCCGCTCAAAAATCAATACCCGAGAGAGAGAAATGTCGGTAGAAAGGGAAGTTGCTTTTAATCAGAATGTCGGCCATCTGGGGAGATGGTGGACTCAATGTCCCCCGAAAAACCATCTCCAAAGGTTCTGCTCGGCTAAGTTTTTAAAGGGAAAAAGAGAAGTAATCTCAGTGAATCATTGAGATAGGGGGTCATCACCAACCCTCACGTGTGCAGGCTCGTCCACTTCTTGTGATTTTTCTTTCGATGCTATCTTGTTTACCCAGTCTGTTCTCGAGATTACTGCCGGAGAAGCTAAGGAAGAGATCTGGTCATCTGTTCATTACTTATTCTTCATTTCTACTTCTTGAAATTTCTACATCCATTCTTCTACTTCCGTTGGTTCTACGGAAAGAAGCAACATGTTAAGCAAGGTATCGTGTGATGGAAAGACTGGAAAGGTGTGCTAGGGCCAGAGAGGAGTACAGCCTGGTGGTGTCTGGTTTAAGGTTAGTGACACAACAAGGGGGTGCCTCCTGCAGAGAGCTGCTTACAAATGGAAATGAAGTATCCATAAGAGTTAATCCCATCTATTGTGCTTTAGTCAGGAATGTGTCACAATGTTCTAGTTTCCCCCATATAATTTTAAGGGAGTTAAACTGGAATAACTAGAAATTACATCATTAATTATATTCAGTGTCAACTGAAATTACCACTTGATGCGATCTTGCTAACAAAGCATGTGGATGGGATAAGCTACTCCCAGCTTCATCAGCTAGTAGCCTTAATAGCCTACTCCCTCGCTAGGGGTTCGCTAATCAGGAAACACTACACACACACACACACACACACACACACACACACACATTTTTTTCCTTCTATAAAATCTGAATTTAGGGCTTCCCTGGTGGCGCAGTGGTTGAGAGTCCGCCTGCCGATGCAGGGGACGCGGGTTCGTGCCCCGGTCCGGGAAGATCCCACTTGCCGCGGAGCGGCTGGGCCCGTGAGCCATGGCCGCTGAGCCTGCGCGTCCGGAGCCTGTGCTCCGCAACGGGAGAGGCCACAACAGTGAGAGGCCCGCGTACCACAAAAAAAAAAAAAAAAAAAAAAAAAAAAAGTCTCAATTTAAAAGTGGTTTAAAAACTGGGCCCTTGTTCTTGCTCTGTGCTGGATGCCTAAAGATTCTAAAACCTGCAATGTTTTAGAATATATTGATTCCACTCTCCGTCTCACAAGGTCTGAGTCAGTTGGGCTAGAACAGCGCCTGAACATTCCCATATTTTAAAGGTGATTGTAATGAGAGCATCAGGTTGGAGACCACAGATAAATGCTATTTCATTCCATCCTTCTGATCTCCTTAGTAAGTAGACTTTGCCGTTACAATTTTGCATATCAAAAAATTGACATTCAGTTTAAGGCTAACAGTTGAACCCACGTGTCTAGGATTTTTAAGTCTTTGCTTTTCTCATCAGTTCACATTTCCTAAGACTTCTAATGAGATCAGAGAACTTTCATAGAAAGTTGCTGATAACTATTGCAAGAGAAAGGGAAAAGAAAATTCAATTCTAGTGGTTAGGCTAAAAATAGAAGATTTATTTAAGGCTTAGCAAATTCTCTGAAGTGCTACACGTTTGCCCTGATGGAAAGCTTAATGTATCATACTTGGTTATATAATGTCACATTGAAAAAGCTGGCACTGAAGTATCAAAGCTTCTCTTGTCCTCCCCACCTGCCCAGTATGTGAACTTTGTAAACAGGGCACAAAAAGATGACATTTCTCCACGTGCATTTTAACTTTATAGAAAACAAAATTTCAAATCAGTTTTCTCTGACATTCAATCTCTTCCATAAAAAAATGGATGGTATAAGCTGTTATATATCTACCATTACCATGGCTGGGTATTTCCCTTGAATCTCTGTGCTGCTCATTTATGTTAGGGGATAAGAGGAGGATGTTGAACAGACAAAATATTATCAAGGGCGTCTTAGCTCTTCTGCATCCTCAAAACACAAATAATAACCTGAATGTAAAAGTCTAGACCTGAGCCTTCGGTAGGTCAGTTTCAGCCAGGATCAAGCACGTTCTGTCTTTCTTTCCTCCCATTCTCAACTGCTCTCTGGCGGAGCCTCTGGTAGCAGATGTAGTAAGAATGTGTCGAGCTGCCAAGATGCTTAATCAAGTCCTTGTGATTGTTGTGGCTGTCACCTCAAATTTCAGATTGAAAAGCATAACTGTGTGAACTCATCCACAAAGGATCAGGTTCTTGAGGGGAAGAATAACTCGTATTGACAAAAGGCATAGGCAATTAATTTATAAATCATAATGCCAGTCTGTTTGATTACTGTGGCCTGGGAAGAGTTTGCTCATTGGATCTTGTTCTTTTTTGCTGTTTATTCTTTCAATAACGAACTAATTGAATGACTCTTTCTTATAAGATACTCTTCCCATGGTGCTGGTTTTCACAGGGTAACAGGTTTTAAACCAGACATGTTTTGCGGGTGTTTATTGGTTACAAAGAGCAGAAACCCACTCAGCCTTGTTGGACTTAGAAGGGGATTATTGGAAAACTAATGGATGCATTCAGAAATAAAGTGCAGGGAGTGAGGAGCATGGAAAGTGATTAGGCATCTCTCACCTAATCAAACTTAGAAGCTTTTGCACAGCGAAGGAAACCAAAGAGTCCTTTCAGGGGCTCTAGCTCCCCTGCTCCAGGGAGCAAGCTTCGTAGAGCCTCTGCCATGTGTTTGGAGGACAGACAAGGCAGCACCAGAAGAGAAAGAGGCTGAAACCCACATAAGGGAAGGCACTGAGACTTTCTAGAAAGGATCCTAGTCACTAGGTATAGTGGGTTGAATAGTGGCTCCAAAAAGCCATGTCCACATCCTAAACTCTGGTACCTGTGAATATCATCTTTGCAGATGTGAGTAAGGTAGGGATCTCAAGACGAGACCGCCTTGGATTAGGGTGGGTCCTAGGTCCACCCTAAGGACCGTTGTGGCCTCTCCCGTTGCGGAGCACAAGCTCCGGACGCGCAGGCTCAGCGGCCATGGCTCATGGGCCCAGCCGCTCCGCGGCATGTGGGATCTTCCCGGACCGGGGCACGAATCCGTGTTCCCTGCATCGGCAGGCGGACTCTCAACCGCTGCGCCACCAGGGAAGCCCCTAAGGGTCCTTTAAGAGATGGAAAAGGAGGAGACAGAGAGACACAGGGAAGAAGGCCGTGTGAAGATGGAGGCGGAGACTGCTGTTTTGCTTCCACAAGTCAAGGAGCACGAGAAGCTGGGAGAGGCAAGGCAGGGTCTTCCTGGAGCAGCTTCAGAGAGAGCACAGCCCTTGATTGTGGACTTTCGGCCTCCGGAACAGTGAGAGAATAAATTTCTGCTGTTTTAAGCCAAGAAGTTTGTGGTCATTTGTTATGGAAGCCCTGAGAAACTAATACGTTGGGTTTACGGTAGGCACGGCTCTTCTGGGAAGAGGTAAGAATCAGGCACCTAGAGAACCCTCCTGCACTGTTGGTGGGAATGTAAGTTGGTGCAGCCACTATGGAGAACAGTGTGGAGGTTCCTTAAAAAACTAAAAACAGAGCTACCGTACGATCTAGCAATCCCACTGCTGGCCATATACCCTGAGAAAACCATAATTCAAAAAGAGTCATGTACCACAATGTTCATTGCAGCACTATTTACAATAGCCAGGACATGGAAGCAACCTAAGTGTCTATCGACAGATGAATGGATAAAGAAGATGTGTCACATATATACAATGGAATAGTACTCAGCCGTTGGAAAGAATGAAATAATGCCATTTGCAGCAACATGGATGGACCAAGAGATTATCATACTGAGTGAAGTAAGAAAGAGAAAGACAAATATCGTATAATATTGCTTACATGTGGAATCTAAAAAAAGGGTACAAATGAACTTATCCACAAAATGGAAATAGAGTTACAGATGTAGAAAATAAACGTATGGTTCCCAGGGGCAAGTGGGGGAGGGATAAATTGGGAGAGTGGGATTGACATATACACATTACTGTGTATAAAATAGATAACTAATAAGAACCTACTGTAGAGCACAGGGAACTCTACTCAATACTCTGTAGTGACCTATACGGGAAAAGAATCTGAAAAAGAGTGGACATATGGATACGTATGGCTGAATCACTTTGCTGTACAGCAGAAACTAACACAACATTGCAAATCAACTCTACTCCAGTAAAAAAAAAAAAAAGAAAGAAAAAAAGAATCAGGCACCTAGAGCCTGCTGCCTTCTTTAATAGCAATTCCCAGACTAGGAACAAAAGGGTGTGAGGCGCTGACAGTGGGGATCAGGGGGGCCCAGTCTCAGTGTGGATATAGACTCTGAGCCAGACTGGGTGGAGGAAGGTCTTTGCTCTGTGTTAAGGTGGACGTGCTGAATTGTGAGACTGTGAAAAAAATGACCCAGGTTCACCCCTTGCTGACTCCCTGCATGTACTTGTATAAGTTTCTCACCCTCCAAGCACCTCAGCAACGGCAACCATGTATAGAAAGTTTGCACAGGATAACCTGTAAAGGTCCTCATGGTTGCGGTCTTCTGGTCCCTAGGCCTGTGTGATTATGATAAGGGGAGAGCCAGGTCTGAGCCTGCAGGACTTTGTCTTGTGGACTGGCCCCCTCAGTTGGATATACCAGTTGGATGGAGGTATTTCCTCTCACCACCACCCTCCTGGGAGAGATCCTCAGATTCGATCCTCCCCATATCTCAACTGCTACCTGGGACCAATAGTTGCCTTGGGAGGATTTGGCCCTTGAGTACCGACACATAGTCAATGTCCCTGCCTATCTCAGGCTTTGGGGGACAATCTGAGCAGTCCAGCCATAGAACCCCATAGGGACTTTGCTGGATGTCCCATGAGGTGTATCCTCTTCCAGGCTCAGACCAATGCTGGAATGCTCCAGGTGACTTTGGAGGCTTATGGGAATGAACTACAAGTGTTCCCCCAGGATCCCTTTCTGAGGGTATGATTTAGAGCTGTACTCTACAATATGGTAGCCACCAGCTGCATGTGTCTTTATAAACTTAAATTAATTTAAATAACAGTTAAAAATTGAGTCTTTGAGGGACTTCCCTGGTGGTCCAGTGGTTAAGATTCCACGCTTCCAATGCAGGGGGCACAGGTTCAATCCCTGGTTGGGGAACTAAAATCCCACCTGCTGCGTGGCCAAAAAAAATCCCAAAACAATGACAACAACAACAAAAAACAAACCAATTGTGTAACACAACATTGTAACTCAGCTATACTCTAATAAAAAAGATTTTTTTTAATTAAAAAGAAAATTGAGTGTCTGAGTTGCACTAGCCACAAGTCAGTTGCCCAGCAGTCACATGGGGCTGGTGGCTGCCATGTTAGACATTGCAGAGAGGGAATATTTCCATCATTGCAGAAGGTTCTATTAGCTAGCACTGCTCTAGATCAGCTTTTCAAGTCGTCTGAGGATTTTGCTAAAATAAAGATTCTGATTCAGTTGGTCTGGGTTGGGGCCTGAGATTCTGTAATTCTAGCAAATGTCCAGATTATAATGCTGCTGGTTCATGGACCACACTGAGAGGATTCACATCATGGTGAATGAATTAATTATGGCCACTTTGCTGGCTGTATGCTGGGGCTGAGGAGTGGGGAGGTGAGAACATTTCATCTGCAAGGAGTAGAAAAGGGA
The DNA here is from genome assembly GCF_949987515.2 of Delphinus delphis. Classification (NCBI taxonomy): domain Eukaryota; kingdom Metazoa; phylum Chordata; class Mammalia; order Artiodactyla; family Delphinidae; genus Delphinus; species Delphinus delphis. Next base: position 141,579,699 of record NC_082686.1, read on the forward strand.
CTGGGCTGGCCTGGTTGGAACAGAGTCTTCACAGAAGAGAAAAAAAAAGGAAGTCACTGGCTGAGTTACTTAGGCCCTAAATGTCAGCCCCAGAGACACAGTCTTTTCCTTTGTAGAGCAGGCCTTCCAACTAAGGTGAGAGCTACATTAGTCCGGCGTTGGCAAACTTTCTCTGTAGAGGGCAGACAGTAAATATTTTAGGCTTTTGGGGGCCATCACATCTCCATCTCAGTTACTCAAGTTTGCTGATGTAACATGAACACAGCTATTGACAACTTGACAGCATGTCAAGAAATGAGTGTGGCCGTGTTCTAACAAAACTTTGTCCACAGAAAGTGGTGGCACATGAGGCGTGGCCCATGGGGCATGGTTTCCTGACCCTTGCACTAGTGGGTCGCAGTGGGTAAGAGAGTGTCAAGTGAAGTCACAACTTATCAATGAGCCTTTCTGTATACCTTAGGGTCTGCTTCAGGTACCCCTGTTATTAGTCATTACTAATAAGAGCATAATTGCTTTGATTTCAGTTTCAAAGCAACAATTCCCTAACACATACAATACAAAATCACATGTCATGGATATTGAAGTCAAACCAGGATATGCAGAAATTGCAAGTTGCCTAGAAACACAAAGTGCAACACCTAGACAATCAATTCAAAAGCTAAAATCTGTGCATGAATTGGCACCTTCTATTATCATGTGACAGCAGAGACTAATGATCTGAATGTTAGGTTGTAGAATTGTCTTATTTACCATGAGGGTAAACAAAGACCTAGGGAGAGTCACTGGTTCAATGTCCAATTTAGGAGGAAACCAGAGCTCCTATTTCCTAAGCAGCACATAACCCTCCCCTGACATTACATCCCCACTAGAGGGGACAGAGCATTATTCAAATACTGTAAGTACAGGTGCCCCTTGTCCAGGAAATGCCCACTGAGTCCGGGGAAATGCTATTATAGACATTCATTGGACATTTCATAAACCATCTCCTCATTTTCCCAGATGTTTGGGAGAAGGATCTGGATGATAAATCTCTCTCTAAAGAGCTATCCAAGATATTTAAATGAAGTCTTCGGTCATTCTGCAAGAATTTCTCTGTGAGGAGCACAAAAACCAAATTTATTTCATTTATATTTTTTCTTTTTTAAGAATAACTCTTTCCATACAACAGTTTTATTGGAGGAATCACTGAGATATTAAGAGATCTTAGGTCCGAGGAAGGTCTGTTGAGGCATTTGATGATTTAACTTTCTGAGACCTGAATTCCAGATCACCCTTACCCCACCTCCCCACCCCCTGCCACCGCCAGGTCCTTCAACTCTCCCCGATCCTCTGAGATTTAATTGTAAACACATTATCCTCTCAAAGACATGGCTTTCTTCATGCAGTCCAGTTGGCAGTCATTCAGCCAAGTTCTAGATCACCCTGAGCTTCAGAGCAGGGCATTTAAAGAGGATCATGAAGGCTCTGGGGTTTGAATTAAAGAGCCATGATCCTGTGACACCTCTGTGAGCCACCCAGGACAAATCGATCCTATTTGATAGATGAGGAACCCAAGGCTCAGCGAACTGCATCCATATGCTCAAGGTCATCTGGAGGGTGGAAGACCGGTCTCCACCCACATCTTCTGTCTCCAAGTCCCTGCCACTTTCCAGGTGTCTGGTGAGACCTTGGATGGGGTCAGGGCCCAACCATGATGGATAGAGAGTGTCCCAATCACCTCATGTGATGAAGAACTCAGGGTCAAAATTACTTTGATTTGAAAGAAATAAAGTAACATTTATTGAATCTTAGTATGTAAACTGACATTTGCCTTTGGTATAAATAAACAGGTATTTATTGTGGGAAAATATTTCTTTATGGTCACTGGGAACATCTTTATCTCAATGAATCGTACAACCTAGAGGATCAGTTGGCCAGACCAGAGTCTGGAGGGTTTCTTGACTCTTTATTTGCCCTAATTCATCACAACAGTTAATTTTAAGACAGTGCTTCATTGTTGGATTTTTTTTTTAATCACAAAATTAATAAATCCTCATTAAGATAAGTAAAACACTACAAATATATATGAAGGGAAAAATTAAATCTCTCGTCTTTTGGCTCAGTATCTCCCCCAGACCTTGAGATAATTAATTTTACATTTTGGTATGTATCCTTCAAAACATATTTATGCCTATAGATAGGGCCTTTCTTCCTTCCTTTCTTGAAAAAACATATTATACTGTACATATAGTAAAAAATCTATAACTTTCTTTTCTTCCTCATAAAAAGTTGCATCCTATTGTTGTTTTAATTTCCCAAACTAGAGTGATACTGAGCAAATTTTCATAGGTTTAGCCACTATTTGTATTGCATATCTTCTCATTTTTGTATTTTACTTTTCAATATGTTGTAGCTTTTAATGTATCAGGGATCTTGATCATATGGGTGGCAAATAACTTTTCCCAATCTAGCATTTAAAAATTTTTGTTTATATTATCTTTGCTGTATAATTTTTCATTTTGATGTGCACTAGTCAACTTCTTTGGTGATGTCTTGTTTTTTGTGTTACTTTTGTGTCACCCACATTATCTCCTCTACTTTCTTTTTATATTTTTATATTAAAATATTAGATCTGGGCTTCCCTGGTGGCACAGTGGTTGAGAGTCCGCCTGCCAATGCAGGCGACATGGGTTCGTGCCCCGGTCCGGGAAGATCCCACATGCCGCGGAGCGGCTGGGCCCGTGAGCCATGGCCGCTGAGCCTGCGCATCCGGAGCCTGTGCTCCGCAACGGGAGAGGCCACAACAGTGAGAGGCCCGCGTACCGCAAACAAACAAATAAACAAAAAATAAAAAAAAAATTAGATCTTTAATCTATCTGCTATTTTTGTTTACATATGGTGTGAGGAAAGGGTCTACTTTTATTTCTTCCAGATGGATAGGCATGTAAACACATATCCTTTCCCAGTGAATTGGAATAGTGGATATATCATATATTAAATTCCCATAGATCACAGGATATAATTTGAACCCTCACATGCCACTCATCAATGTATTGGTTCATTTGGTAGCTGCCTCCTCTTAAAAGTCTCTAGAGTAGAAGCTTCTGCCGGCTCCCAACTCCTATTTCATGGATGACCTTGTTAGGTAACACATTTTCTCATTTTTGTCTGGAGGCCAGAGGACTCAATATATTTCTTAGGAACATACACAGATGTTTTAAACAAAGCCCTCTACTTCCCTGTGACCTCCAGTATACACTGACTTTCCATCTCAGTGGTCTGAAAAGGGGACACGGGGAGACTCTCTCTTAGGAAAATGAGTAGCAGGGCACCATCTCTTCTCCCAAAATGCTCATTCCATCAAACTTCTTCTTCCCTACTGCATCCAGGCTTTCCCTAATCTCATCGGTTCCAGGTGACATGGTCTGCATCTGAAGTCTTGTCCACCCCACAAGTACTCTCAACCACCCATTCAATGTACCCTGACTCTACTATCCCTATACATCAGACACTACAGAATGTAAGGAGCCCACAAAACTCAAAAGTTTTTGCCTTGAGTGCTTTGAAAGTTAAAAGAGGACATAAAGAAAAATGCCCCATGTTATCTGAAGCCCTACTGTGAAAATATTTTTACAACTTGGATTAATGGTAACCTCTGAACTCCAGTTTCTAGGGTAAAAAATGTAATATTAATAATAATGATAATAATACACCAAAAAATAGATAAAATTGCTTTAAATTGTTCTCCAGTAAGAAAAAAAATCCCCACAGCTTTCCCTCCCTTCCCCCTGCTACTGGCCCCCCACTCCACTCCCACCAGGTACCTTATGTTCCTACGTAAAAATAGGATTTAAATGTGCAGAGGTGGTGTCCTCTGAAGCTGAAGGTCCCAGGGTAGAAAGCAAATGTCGCAAATTGCTAACTAGAATAGGAAAAAAAAATGTAGCCTGACTTTCACATCTTAAATCCTCCTCCAAGCTGTTGATAGCTTCAAAACACAACAGCTTGTGAGAGAGAAGCATGGCTGTAGCCATAAAGCTGGCATCCAATCCAGCCTGTGACCTTCTCCACCAGCCCTCACCTCGAAACTCCAGGATTTCAGAATCACCAAAACCTGGGTTTTCACTAAGGCAAGGCTCTTCCACACCAACCACTTCCTTCAAACTGGTTGAATGGGACATTTCTGGTGACTAAGCCCCTTCTAAGTGATGTGGAAAATGGTTATAAAATATGCATACAGACTCAGAAAAAGACCCCACCTCTATCTCCTCTGAATCATGGGGACTCTGTGAAATATATTGCCCACCAGGGACAAAAGAGCAAAACAGATGGTGTAATTTCATGCTTTTTCTGGAGAGTTAAAAATATCAACAATCATGTATTTAGAAATTGGCAGTAACTGAAGTTCTGTGATTCCATAAGTTATACCAGACAGAAAGTTTTTCAAGCAAAAGAGCACGGATATCTACCATGAAGTAGACATCGTCATGATTTCTGCCTGCACAGTGCATCAGTGGAACCCAGAAAATTCTTCCTCAGCTTCCCTTGTAGCTGGTACGTGTACCCTAAGCGCTGCCAGTCAGAGGCGTTGAATATGAGACCTCTGTTTGGGAGTGAGCATCTTGAGAAGACAGTGCCATCTGGACTCCACCATGGTGACAGCGGAGGCCTCCAGCTTTGAGGTGGCTGTAATTGTGAGCCTGAGTTTCCATCCGAGGAGGGGCATTGTTAGGTGGCAGTGGCAGGGGTGCTGGACTCCTCACCAGGCCAGCTATGCTGCAGGGTTGGGGCACTGATCCTGGAGGCTTAGCTTGGATAGGGCTCTCCATTCCTCGCAAGGATGCTGTGAGATACCCAGTACTGTTTTCATAGACTCCTTTTCTGTTTTATAAATGAGAGGCAGCCTCTGTGTCTTGCAGTTAAGATCCCCAAGTAAGAAAACACCTATGGCTTTTGTTTATGTATATTGGAAGTAGAAAATATTTTGGATTATCCTATCTGTTCTAAGTTATGGATAAATTTAACCTGACAGAAGATGTCTAAGATGCCAGAATTGTCCCTGGGGGAGGGAGGTCTTCCCTGGGCCCCTAAAGGAACCCACAGAAGTTGTACCATGGAGTGACTGATTGACCTACGTCCAGAGCCTTAAAAACCTTTTCGCTGAGAGGCAGTAATCTTGCTCAAAATATCTTGTGTCCTCCAAATCTGGAGAATTTATGGGCCGAGGAGATACTTGCTTTAGAGATGTGAGCCCACTTCCCATTGCCTTTCTTTAAACCATGCATGCACTACCCACAGAGTTATGCATTAATTATTTTGGGTGTTGTTTCTTTTTCTATATTAGATTGAAAGTCTGACTCCAAGTGTGAAGGAGAAGGTGGAGGAAACAGATGCCTCACATCTGATGAGATGCTTGGGAAAGATTGTGGTGGACTGGGTACTTTGAGTTTCTCAGTAAAAATTGCAAAACGTTAATACACATACCGGAAAGCATATCAAATGTATATGACCTTTAAAGAATAATAACGAAGTGAACACGCATCTTGCCATTGCTGAAAATAAGCATAAAGAATATTAACATAACCTACGAGCCCCATGTCTGTCTTAGAGTGTATTCCCCTTACTCCCCTTTAAGAATAGCCAGTATCCTACTTTTAAGAATAATCATTCTTTTGTTTTTCTTTATAGTTTATCACCTATATATGTACCTCTAAAAATACTATTTCATTTTTCCTGTTTTTAAACTTTATGTAAACATACCATATTATCCCTTTGTGTCTTGTCTTTTGCACAACGTTATTGTTGTGAAATTTGTTCCTGTTGTTGTGTGTGGTCGTAGTTCGTTCATTTTCATTACTGGGTAATATGCTGTTGTATGAATGTACTACTGTTTACCTGTGTATTCTAGTGTTGATGAACACGTGGCTGGTTTTCAGGACTTGGCTATTGCTCATAAGGCTGTTGTGGACATTTGGAGTGTATCTCCTGATGTGCACATGCACTTGTGTTTGTAAGTATATGCCTGACAGTGGGATTGCAGGCCTATGGGATATGGACATTTTTCCCCTTTCTGAGTCATGGTCAACTGTTTTGCCAAGCGGTTGTAACACTTCACAGTGATAAAGGTAACATGAGGGAGAATTCCTACCTTCCTACTCACACTTGTTGGTGTTTGTAATGATCTCTCTAGTTGGTTTTAAGTTGTATTTCCCTGATAGTACTAGTGAAGCATAGTAAATATTGTTGTTTTTTGAGTTATTGGTGACTAATTGGCTTATCGGTAACTTGAGGTTTCTCTACCTTTCAAGAGAAAGTGCCCTTTCAAGTCCTTTACTCTTTTCCCTGTTGGTGCTTTAAAAAAACAAAAATTATTGAAGTGTAGTTGATTTGCAGTGTGTGTTAGATTCTGGTATACAGCAAAAATATGAAAAAGAATATATATATTATAATATTCAAACCATTATGGTTTATTGCAGGATATTGAACATAGTTCCCATTCTGTACAGTAGGTCCTTGTTGTTTATCTATTTTATATACAGTAGTTTGTATCTGCTAATCCCAAACTTCTAATTTATCCCTTCCCCACCCCCTTTTCTCTTTGGTAACCATGAATTTTCTATGTCTATGAGTCTGTTTCTGTTTTGTAAATAAGTTCATTCATATCATAGTTTAGATTCCACATATAAGTGATATCATATGGTATTTGCCTTTCTCTGTCTGACTTACTTCACTTAGTATGATAACTCTAGGTCCATCCATGTTGCTGCAGATGGTAATATTTCATTCTTTTTTATGGCTGAGTAATATTCCATTGTAATGTACCTATGTACCATCTTCTTTATCCATTCATCTGTTGATAGACACTTAGGTTGGGAAGCAGTAGATATAGTAATGGGTTAACATACTTGAAAAACAGGGTAACCACAAATCAAAAACATACAGTAGATTCACAAAAACCAAAAAGAAGAGAACACAAGCATAATACAAAAGAAAATCATCAAACCACAAAAGGAAAAACCGAAAAAGAAAGGAGCAAAGAAGAAATACAAAATCAACTGGAAAACAAGGTTTAAAATGGCAGGGAATACATATCTATCAATAATTACCTGTTGGCTTTTTCAATTGTCTTGGTCCAGGTTCCTGGAAAGCAGGGCTTGCAGCGGGCAAATGTGTGCTTTACGGTGCTTCGTTGTGGAGAGCGCTCAGAGATGCAGCAGCAGGTTGGGGGAGAGAGAGGCCTGGGAGCACAGGGGGCATGTCTGACATGTTAGGAGGGCATTTTGCCACCACAGTTTCCTCTTTCTGCTTAAACAATAGATGCATTACATAATTATGATGACTTTTTAATAGCTATTTATAATATCTACGTGCAAGCATCGGTTAAGGAAACAATACTGTACAGATGTCAAATTCCCATTCAATTGACCAAAATTTGAACTTTTAAGAGAAATCAGTGGAGGTTTTTTTCATTTGTTTTGCTCTGTTTCTGTTTTGCATAAAGGATACTTGGGGCAAACTAAATGAATGAAATAATGAAAAGGCAGAAAGATAAAGAAAGACTTGCCTACCATATAACATGTTAGCTGGCACAGTACTTAGACACATCAGTGGTACAGAAAGAGTCATTTAGAATCAATGAAAAAACACAAAGTATTCCACAATTGATACAGAGACAAGTGACAATCATAAAAACAAAGAAAGAAAACACAAGGCAAAGGCAAGACAAACAGAAACAGAAACTTAAAGCCTTACTTTAACCCTATAAGGTGCCCCTTTCCCCCAGATCCACAGGTAGAAATGGTGGGAGGGTAGGAACACTCTAATCAGTACACAGAAGCTAGAAGCTATAAAAGAAAGATGGGTAGATCTGGCTACAAAATTTTAACCTCTATACAGAAAAAAAAACATATGATAAAGTTAAAAAAAAAAACGTCAAGAATATACTTGCAGTGTGTATCTACAGAAAAGACAAATTAAAAAATGAAATACCAGCTCAGAAAAAAAATTTAAAACTTCACAAAAAATACAAATGATAATAAATATTGAAACTGTGCATATTCACAACAGCAATCAAATAGCTCTTTTCCATCTAATAGATTTCTGAAGATTTAAAAGATTGATGAAACTCAGAGTAGGGAAGGACACGGGGAAGGAGGAACTTTTGCACAAGTTTGATGGGTCTGTATATGGTTACAACTAGACTTAAAAATGGGCATATGGGCTTCCCTGGTGGCGCAGTGGTTGAGAATCTGCCTGCTAATGCAGGGGACACGGGTTCGAGCCCTGGTCTGGGAGGATCCCACATGCCGCAGAGCAACTAGGCCCGTGAGCCACAACTACTGAGCCTGTGCGTCTGGAGCCTGTGCTCCACAACAAGAGAGGCCGCGATAGTGAGAGGCCCGCGCAATGCAATGAAGACTGGCCCCCGCTTGCCACAACTAGAGAAAGCCCTCGCACAGAAACGAAGACCCAACACAGCAAAAATAAATAAATAAATTACTAAACTCCTATCCCCAACACCTTCTTTAAAAAAAAAAAAAAAGGGCATAACTTTGAATCAATAATTCCACTCGAGAAATTTATCAAAGAGAAATAACCAGATAGTACGTAAAGGTAAATGGGCAAAGATGCTTGTCAAAATATTTATAATAGCAAAATAACAGAATGTCCAGTATATTTACTAATGAGAAAGTTTTTACATTTTAATCCATCTATATAATGAAATTCTATTTTACCACTAACACTGATGAGAAATATCATGAAATAAAAACAGACCAACGGCCTGTTAGAAATAAATACTTAGATGAGAAAACAGTCTTACGTTCTAAAAAAAAAAAAAGAGGTCTATGGAACTCTATTAGCTGTAAGAAATAATGACAAGAAAACTTGTAGTTCTTTGTAAACTTTGGGTCCCAGAGCGTGATATGGTTGACACATGTTTAGAAGAAAATCACTTGATAATTAGGGTTATCACTGAGGAAGGACAGCATAGGGACTAAGGAAGGCATGCCAGAACAGCAGACCTTGTTATGCCACAGTCGGACAAGAAGGTGGTCCTTTACCCCTCACTGGAGCTCAGGAATCGTGCAGTGAGTGGGTGGTACAGAAAGTAGAGACCACGTAGACTCCTGAGTGGAGTCAAAAGGGGGAACAATAGCAGAGGGTTTCTAGTGCCTCTGATATTTTCAGTGCAAGCATTCTGTGTTGAGGACAGCTCAGAGTTGCACACCTGTTGGTCCTCCCAGGAATCCAGGTATTTGTCAGGGTAAGCAAACGTGTGCTATAGGAGATTCTGGAAGCTTTGTTGCCTCCACCCATCAGGATCCCTGCAAAGTTTGCTCTTGGGTTGGGAGAAAGGAGGATTTTTGGCAGGAATTGCAAGATCGATTGGAATCCCAGAGATCCTGACCATTGGCCTCTGAAGCTGAAATGATTCTCTGATTCCTTATACCTGCAAAGAAGGAGACCTTGGGGAACAGGGCAGGGTTTTTCAACCTCTGCACTATTGACATTTTTGAGGGGGTCATTCTTTTCTGTTGTAAGGGGTTGGGGGCTGCTCTGTGCATTGTGGGATATTCCACAACATCCTTGGCCTCTATCCCGAAGAAGCCAGTAGTAACCTTGCCCCAGGGTGACAACAGACAATGTCTCCAATATTGCCAAATGTCTCCCGAACAAAATCGCGTCTGGTTGAGAGCCACTGGAGTAGAGATGGATGACATTTTATAAAGTGAGGTGATATCTGAAAGCCAGAAATCCTATTTTTATTTGAGAAAACCTGTATCTACACATGGGTACACATTAAGTGTTGGAATGATGAGTGTTGTCTGTTTTATACTACATGTGTTTTGGTATTTTTCTAATTTTTGGACAATGGACATGTAATAGTTACACAAAAGAAAAACACAGATATTTTAAATTTTAATATTTGCACATATGAATACAAAATCTTGAAAGGATGTAAAACAAAATGGTAATGATAGTTACTTCTTAGCATTAAGATTTTTCTTGTTTTTGTTTACATTTTCTTAATTTCTTAGAACACATACTAATTTTGTAATCAGAAATGAAGTAAACAAATTATTTCAAACGTAAATCCCGGATTTCAACTAACAGTTAGGTGCCTATAGATGATTAAACCCATTAAAATGCATGCTTCTAAATTTGGCTGTTCTAACGCTCAGACAAAGGTTTAATGACCTTCCTAGTGGAAAACAGATAGTAAGTCTTACAAATATTCCTCATTCACCTCATCACACCTCCATCCCAGCTGAAGAATCACTTCTTAGTTTAATGTGAGAATGGAAACCCACCAGTGTCAGCAGTCTCAGTATTTCTCCCCTCAAAATCTGTGTTAATTTTTTTTCTTATCCTTTGTATTCTGTAAAGAATGATCTATGTGGGTTTTTTTTTTTCTGGAATTCACAAAGAAGTTTTCCTCTTTTCCTTTTTCCTACCAAAATTAAGGAGAGAATCCATGAAGGAAATAAGGGTGATGACTCTTCTCCCTCTCAGACAGTGGTTCACCACTGAGATTCAAGATTCAGGATCCAGGATTGCCTGGGAGGGTCTGTGTGCTGGTCTCTTGTCTCGTGTTTTGTTAAGTAAAGAATCTGAGGATGGAAAGTGGGTGTGTGAAGCTTGATAAAACTTCTCCATCACACCCTGGCTTGAGTAACGGCACCCCCATCCCCATCCCGCCCCCCTGTAAGTCATGTGTCCTCAACCCTCTCCCCACAGCAGTGGTCACGTGGGTCCGGCTGCACCACCCACATCCCCTCTGCCTGGAATTTGAATCGAGTGGAGACACATGAGGACAGAAGGTAGTCAGGGTTGGGTTACCCCGCACGGGAGACCTCAGAAGCTGCCATGTTTCTTGAGGAATCATGGGCTGTACATACCTGACTAGTACCCTTCCCGACCCAGGCCAGCCCCAAAAGAAACTTCTCAAGTTCTGGGTTACCTTCTCCAGGTAGTGAGGGAAACCTCATTGGAAGCTCAGGCGTAGTTGCCCAGTAACAGGGTAAACTGTAGTTGTTTCTAGCCTTAGTAAGTGCTTACCAGGTGAAAACATGGGTGGCTGCACCTTCAAATGGTAACTTTAACCTGAAACGGAGACAGCAATCAATTCGTGGAAGGCTGAACACGTGTCAGGGGTGCCAACGAGGAAGGAACAGACCCAACGAGATTTTCACGGAGTGAAATCCCCACCCCCATATACCATGACCACTATTAAATTAGAGGTGCAGACTTTGAAATGACACGGTCCAAGCTACAGGTACCGCCTTGAGGAAGAATGAATCAGAAAAAAATGAGAACGGAGTGGATGGGCACAAGCAATGATATTTTTTCTTTCTACCTAGAAGAGATGCCCAAACAGGAATATTCTGTCCAAGTTGACCCTGTAACTTCATTGTGTAGGAGCAATTTTGAAGTAGAGCCAATTAACTAGATTTTGGAAAATCCATCAAATAGTAACAGATTATTTTGCCTTACTTCTAAAGAGTAGGACTTCTGTACTTCTAAAAGGAACACAGTAATCTTAAATTTCATGGTTTTGAATCATTCTCAGGTTTGATAATTTCCTCATTTATACCGTTCCTATTGTGTATACTGCTTCCAATTCATACTGTAATACCTGGGCATAAGAGCAAAGATTAATTTCACCATTTTATGATAATAGGCTGAAACCCAGAGAGAGGAAATGCCTTGCCAATGTAAACTGGCTAAATGACCTGAAAAATCAGAATAAAAACTCAGATCTTCTGAGTTAGGTGTTCTTTCCACCATGGCAGTTATCGTGCCAAGTTTAAATCAGATGATTCATCAAATTAGCATAGTTGAAGCAGCACTTCACTCAAAATACTCAGCCCTGGGTACAGTGCTCTGAGGAAATGCAGTTTGTGAAGAAATTACCGCTACCCGGATCTCCTCCAGCTATTCACAGAACCATGTACTAATTCCACCATTGATTTAAAAGGGTTTCTTATAAGGGTTGAAAACAGTCTGTGAAGATTATGAATAATTAGAAATCGAATGCCGAAAGTTATTTATATGGTCAGAGGATATGGGAAAGAAAGACACACTCATTTTAGAAACTACCGAAAGTAGGAATAAACAGATGCCATCTGCCAAGATGAAACCTGTGACTGGACACGGGACCATCATCATACTGTCACCCCCACCCATGGAAACTAGGAATTTTACCACTGAGGTCAGTGTTTTGAGCATCTGACTATCAGTGTCTCCGTTAAGCAATAAAAACTTCAAGCAGGCCACCCAAGATGGGCCAGTGCCAGCTACCGTCTCCACTTCCGAGACCTGTGGTCCCCGCCCCCTCCTGACAGATGAGGCCAAGCTGCTGGGACATTCGGCAGGCAGCCCGGGGGTTGGCATCAGTCTCTCTTCCTGTCTCTCTGGGTGTCACTTTTTATTTTATTTTATTTGTCATTTTATTTGTGGTTTTTTGCGGGCCTCTCACTGTTGTGGCCTCTCCCGCTGTGGAGCACAGGCTCCGGACGCGCAGGCTCAGTGGCCATGGCTCACGGGGCCCAGCCGCTCCGCGGCATGAGGGATCCTCCCGGACCGGGGCACGAACCCATGTCCCCTGCATCGGCAGGCGGACTCTCAACCACTGCGCCACCAGGGAAGCCCTATTTGTCATTTTAAAAAATTTATTGAAATAAAGTGGATGTTTATTTATGTTGTGTTAGTTTCGGGTGTACATATATATATATATGAATATATATATTTTTTTACATTCTCTTCCATTATACGTTATTACAGGATATTGAGTAGAGTTCCCTGTGCTATACAGTAGGTCCTTGTTGATTATCTGTTTTATATACAATAGTGTGTATATTTTAATCCCAAACTCTTAGTTTATCCATTCCCCCCTTCCCCTTTGGTAACCATAGTTTGTTTTTTATGTCTGTGGATCTGTTTCTGTTTTGTAAATAAGTTCATTTGTATCATTTTTTTTTAGATTTCACATAAAAATGATAGCATATGATATTCGTCTTTCTCTGTCTTGCTTATTTCACTAGGATGATAATCTCTAGGTCCATCCATGTTGCTGCAAATGGTATTATTTCATTCTTTTTTATGGCTGAGTAATATTCCATTGGATATATGTACCACATCTTCTTATCCATTTATCTGTCATTGGGCATTTAGGTTGCTTCCATGTCTTGACTACTGTAAATAGTGCTGCTATGAGGACTGGGGTGCATGTATCTTTTCAAATTATCATTTTCTCTGGATATATGCCCAGGAGTGGGATGGCAGGATCATGTGGTAGCTCTATTCTTAGTTTTCTGAGGAACCTCCATACTGTTCTCCATAGTGGCTGCACCTATTTACAATCCCACCAACAGTGTAGGATTTTCTGACTGGAATCAAAGAAGGGGAAGAGTTCTAACATCACGCTTCTGAGTTGCAGTGTTTCACATTTTGGTTCCACCCTGCCTAGTTTAAAGTCTACTCAACCCAGGGGGAAATGAACCTAATTAGCCAATTGGACTTTTTAAAAAAAAAGAAGAGAAGTTTTAGCTCTAAAACTTAAGATCATCTTCCTCAGCAGTCAAACATACTGGTGGGGTCACCAAGTATCCTGAGACTCAGGACTTTCAGTACCAAAATGGGGAGCGTCAGGGCCAACCAGGAGGCTGGTCACCCAAATATCTGGGTGTATTGATAGAATAGGGCTTAATTTCCCAAATGGCTGGGGAAGGTAGTCAGGATAAAGTCGCATCACTGTTACCAAACCTAAATATGATTTTGTTATATTTAGGTTTATATATTGAGCCTTAAAGGGCCAGTGCTGGAGTGGCCTTCATTTTCATTCAATCTATAGCCTTAAAAGAAAGAACAACAAAAATCTCCCTTTAAAATTAAAGTTCCTTAGAAAAATTTATATGAATTTGGAATAAACTCAGAATCAAATCAGATCAAAGGAATACTTAAACGCAAGAAGAAAATCTCTTTAAAGAGTGAACATTTGTGGAAAAGGTCACACAGTGGTTGAAGATTCCTTTCACAGGTGAAGAAACAGAGGACTTCAGAGGAGAACTGTGCAGAGTCATTCCACACTGTGGACTCAGGGTCACACTTAGCCTGTGCAGAGCACCTGACCTTCAGCCCAGATGATCCTCTTCAATACCTTATCTCCCTCTCTTCCTAGGCTGAAAATGACTAAATCATTGTGTGCTAGAAAGGGTATCTTTCCCAAATTTAATGCTAAATATTTGGAAAGCATGGGAGAGTTGTGAATCATCCTTTGTTGTCAACACCTCTCTCTTTTTTTTTTAAATTGTAGTATAGTTGATTTACAATGTTGTGTTACTTCCAGGTGTACGGCAAAGTGCCTCAGTTACACATATACCTATATTCTTTTTCAGATTCTTTTCCCATATAGGTTATCACAAGATATTGACTATAGTTCCCTGTGCTATACAGTAGGTCTTTATTGGTTATCTATTTTATTTATAGTAGTGTGTATCTATACACTAGTTAATCCAAACTCCTAATTTATCTCTCCCCCTCCCTTTCCCCTTTGGTAACCATAAGTTTGTTGTCAATGTCTGTAAGTCTGTTTCTGTTTTGTAAATAAGTTCATTTGTATCATCTCTTTATTTTTGAGGAAAAAAACAGAAGTTTGTTAACATGTATATGTCACATATACATGGAAGATGACCCGGGGAAATGAGGGAGTCCACTGCTCTTGACTCATAGAGCCCGCACCTTTGAGAGGGCATGGGAGCAGCCTGTGGAGCTCATATGTTAGTGAACTGCTGACCCCCAATCATCCACGATGAGTCACAGACATGATAACAAACAGTTGACAATAGCGAGTGATGCTAGACCTCAATGATTCTCAAACTTTAGTGCATTAGAATCACTTCACTTGTTAAAAGGCAGACTGCTGGGCTGTCCCACCAAAGTTTCTGAGTGGTGGGTTTGGGGCAAGCCTGAGAATTTGCATTTTAAACAAACTCCTAGTTGATGCTGCTGCTGGTGGTCTAGGGCCATCCTTTGAAAACTACCGCTGTGTCTGGGGTGCCACACACACACACACACACACACACACACACACACACGTGCACACACGGCAGAATTTTCATGTTAGTGGAGAGGTCAGGAGGTCAGGTATTCATTTAAAAACTATGGCAATACTTAATATGAAAAACTGCTAAGGTTTATAAATTCGAAAAGAAATTTTTTCACATGTCCTCCCACCTGCCCAGTGTCAAGTCTCAGTTTTGTGGATAAAAAGATTTTAGAAATTGCCTTACTAAAAAACATTCTGCTGTAGCAGGAAGAGAAGTATAGGAGAGCTCTTTTACTGACCTATTTGCAAATTGTGTTTTTATAGCCTTTGAGTGTAATACACTTTAGAAAGAGCTCAGTCAGCTTACCTGTGAATCATTTACCACAACAGATACAGCTTTTAACCCGTCATTAATATTCACAATAGCTGTGGTTTTATGACTCTAGTAATTAACTAAACAATGTTTTACAAGCATTTTAAACAACTAGTTACATCAAGGACCTTAATGTGTGTAGTGAGATCGTAAATTAACAGGTTTATTGGCACTGGGAAAATTGTTACCTTGTCCTTGGGAGTCAGGAGCTTAAGATGAGCAAGTTTAGTCAAATCAGACCTGTAGTTGCTTTGAGCCTCTCAGCATTCAAAATCTAGCTCCCAAGCTACTCATTGTTCTGAAACTGATTTCCATTCTTAGAGAGACATGTTTCCGATCCTGTCTTTTTCTAAAGAGGAGCATATAAGGTTTCCTTCTACATTCTCTCAATTTTTGAAGCTTATTTCAACACAATCTTTCCTCAAAACTAAATCCCCCATATTGCTTTTAAAGCTTCTTCCCAGCTACTCCTATTCATCCCACAGGGATTAGTTGAGAAGACACTTCCTCAGTGAAGTCTTCAGTGATTTCCCTGTTATACTTGCCTATAGCACCATAAGCTCATTCTTTCAGACAAGTTTTTGTCAGCTACAATTGGCACTCACCACTGGCGCTTGCCATCCACCTCTAGAAGGATTAAATCATGTGCTGCTGCAGCTGCTCACCTTCAATACCCGCTGAAAGGAGTTCAGGGTGGAGAGCAGAAATGAGGCCCTCTGTGCTCTGGGAGAAACTGGCAGAACAGGTCTTCAGGTAGTTAGATATTTTCAGGAGCCGATGTTATGAGCCCAATTCTTGTATCTCCTCATATCTAGGAAAGCACTAAAATCCTTCATGGTGATGTCTGGTCCTCGTGACTAGCAGTAATCTTCTACAAAAGAATATGTGCTCGATTTCAGGTACTCTCCCTTCCCGCAAATCACATATATACTGACCTCCCCTCCTGCCTCTTTGGAGCAGTTTCTCAGAGCTCTCTGAAATGCTGTCTCCTGGGCTGCACTCCTCATTTTGCCCCAAATAAAACTTAACTCGCAGCTCTCACGTTGTGCATTTTTTTAAGTCGACGGTTAATAAGAGTAGAAACATAATTATTTGTTCAGATCAGTTCCGCTTTCAAAATGGAAGCTCCAAGAAAGAAGGATTTATCAGGGAGCAAGAAATTTCCCTCTACCCTTCAAGGGTCTTCTGGCTGCTCTAATAATTAAATTGACATGAGACAGGTTAACAAGAGAAAATCAAACAAAAGTTTAATAACATGCATATGTGGAGAAGACCCAGGAAAAGTGAGTAACTCACCAAAATGGCTGAAATTCTCACTTTAAATACCGTCTTTAGCTAAAGACAAGAGAGGATATTGGGGGTAGGGGTTTGGGACTTCAAAGGGAGAGGAAGGCAATTCGCATGGAAATGGAGAAGCAAAGGTTTGGTAAACAAATGTTTTCTGGGCCATGCCTCCAGGACACCCAGCCCATATTCTTTGCAGCCATCTCTGGTGGTAGCACTATTCTGGGAACAGGCCCTCTATCTAAATTCTTTTAGGCAGTTAAGGGGGGGCGGTAACAAAAAAAACTTCTTGAGTTTTCTGTTCCTTGAATATAATCAGCCTAGATTAACCCTCATGCCAAAGAGACACATTTTGAGAGAGGGACAGGTTTTGCTTCCGGGCAGATTCATGTCCATGTTCCCCAGTACCTCATGCATTGCTCAACCAATAGAAGGGGATGTGTGATCCATTCTCCAAGATGGCCCCATGGGTACCTGCCTGCCAGCATCCGCATCCTTGTCAGTCCTTGCTCACACGTAGCAGAGTTGATTTGTGTGACCAGTAGAATACTGCAGAGGTCATGGTATGTCACTTCTGAAGTCAGGTAGTAAGGCACTGCGACTGCTACCTTGGGCTCTCACTTGTTCTTTCTTCTCTGTGGAAAGCCAGCTGCCATGTTGTGAGAAGCCCTGTGGAGGGGCCCATGTGGCAAGAAACTGAGGCCTATCCACACTGGAGAGAGCTTCAAGGAGAAGTCTCTAGCCTAAGTTGAATTTTTAGAAGACTACAGGCCCACAGCTAACTGCGCCATCTGGAGACACTCTGAGTCAGGACCACACATCTAAGATGTCTTTATCCTGACCCCCAGAAACTGTGTGGTAATAACTGTTTGTTGACTTAAGCTACTACATTTGCGGTTATTTAGTATGCAGCACTAATGCAGTGCTAAATAAATATGTGGTGACTAAATGAGTGAAAGGCCTAGAAGTACTATGACTCATAACAATCCATTACAATTAATGTGTCTCAACTTCTGTGACATTATTGTGTTTGTATCAGAACAAAGTCTGATACAGATAACTGAAGGCTTGGAGTTGTATAATTGGTGGGAATTAATTTTTTGTATCTTTTAAAGATGTAACCCATTTAAATAGTTCATTCAGTATAGAATTCCTGATTAGCCCCTTAAAAATCTCAAATATGCAGTAATTAGCGAGGCCACTGCTAGTCCCAAAATACACAAAAATGTTGGTGCATTGTCAATAATAACCAAACAATATTATTTTATATGAATTACACAGATCAAATTATTAAACACAAGCTCATCCTAAAATGCAAAATTTTAGTCACAATAATTAGGCATTCAAAGTCTTAGGATTTAACAATTCATTTTAAAATATTGACATGTCTTGCTTTCATGGAAATAAAATTCCTTATGATAGTCTCAGAATTTACAGTAAGTCCCCTACATACTAACCTTCCAGTTTCGAACTTTCAAAGATGCAAACGTGCGTTCCATCCACATCAGGAATGAGCGACATTGCTGCTTGCCCTCCATCTCCTATTGCTGACGATCCTTCAGCTCTCCCATCTCGCACCTCCTCTCCCTCCTCCAGTCAGTAACTCTTCTTGCCTGTTCACTCGATGCCAGCCCCTGTGTGCCAGCTGTTGTACTGCACTACTGTACTTTGCAAGGTAGTGTGCTGTAAGACTAAAAATGTTTTCTTTATTTTTTGTGTTCGTTTTTTCTGTATTATTTGTGTGGAAAGTATTATAAACCTATTACAGTACAGTACGATATAGCCGACTGTGTTAGTTGGGTACCTAGGCTAACGTTGTTGGACTTACGAACACATTGGACTTAGGAACATGCTCTCGGAACGGAGCTCGTTCGTGTGTAGGCGACTTCCTTTAGTTACTCTGACACCTAAAGTGACTAGATATAACAGTCTTTCTTGTAAAGTTATAGAACTTTACATAATTTCTAATATATTCCAATTTTGAGAAGCTATAGACATCCTCCACTGATAGAGTTAAATATATCCTGAGAGCTATAAAGTATTCACAAATATGTCAGGTAAATTCTTGCACTAAATATACTGTAGTACTTTAACAGGCATCATATTAGATTTTTTAAAAAAACCTTAAAAGTTGTTTATTTCTTACACATTCAATATCTCATAAATATGCATTCCTCAGTATGTTAGTCAATTAAATTGTACATTTTTACATAGTTGCAATACTAGCTCACCTTCACTCGAATTCTTCAAATTTCACATGTCATCTGAAACATGGAAAAGGTCATGACATTCTTTTAGTTTCTTCAACTTTTCTTTTAAAGGTGATGTCTTATCATATGTAGGCTGATAATCAGACTTGCAGCAGAACTCAGTTTTCTTTCTCCTTTTTCCCCTAGTATTTTCTACATAGGAGAAGTTGTCAGTGTCAGGGGGTGACAATTTGTTTAGCATATATTGTCAATCGGGCAGACTCTGAGAGACAGATTAGCAGGCAAAAAGTTTATCGTTGAGCACTCTTCAGATGAACACCGTTAGAAGAGAAAGAAGGGTGGAAACGGCAGGACAGGAAAGGAAGGGAAGAGAAGAGAAAGGAGGAGAAGGAAAGATCATGATGTAGTTTGAACGAGGCCTTAGCTGACCACACAGCAGGTTCCAGAACTGGAGTGGTCCTTCATAGTTGTTTGGAGTTGGAGCCAGAGAGACTAGCCATCATACCCCTCTGTTGATCAGAGTTGGAGCGTTGGCTGCCCCAGGAAGGAGGTCTGTCCTTGGAGGAGGTGGGTCTCTTCAGCAAAGGCAGCTCAGGAAGAGGGCTGACAGCTGAGAGCACTCGTCTGAGAGCCCCCAGCCTCAACAGCAGATGGAGGAACCTTGCCAGCACAACTGGGAGCCCACTGCATCATCAGTAATATACTCTCGGACAGCTAGCTTTATCCTTCTTTGCATACTTTCTTAACGCTTTGATGTATTCAAGGTGATTAGGTATACTGAATTCTTATTCTTGCATCATTTTGTGTATAATGCTTGGTCTTTACACCAAATGAGTCCTAAGCAATTAACTTTCAAAAGGAATCTGGTCATGCTTTCTAAAGTATACAGGTCTACACCTTTTAAATAACATCAATAATTTGTAAAGAAAAAGCACAGTTCACTGTCTCTAGTTGAAGTTTCAGTGATAGGACAGCATCATTTCCACTTCCCCATTGTGTATTTGATAATAGTTCAAATTTATGTTTGGTAAATGCATTTTAAATCAGTATTTTCACTCCCTAGACTCCAATAATTCACCGAAGCTCAAACTTCATTGTGTAGTCATTGGAAGCTATAAAAAAAAAAAAAGAGTGGTGTTGAGACTTGTGATTTATTGTTCACTTATCAGGTTTTAAAATGTGCAGAAAATCAAGAAAGAATTTCCTATAAGTTTTTTCTTCATTTGTTTGTTTTTTTTTAGGATCTTTTGTTATAAGCTCTTATGTTTTCCACGTATATTTTTGGCATGTTGTATGCCTGGACCCGCAGACTATTTCTGTCTAGATGGTTACAGAAGTTATTTACTGTTGTGTATGTATGATCATGTTATTCTACTGGAAAAAAAAAAACCCAGATGTTCCCAAAATGAAATATTTATATTTTGAGGAAACCATAACTCTACCAATAATTTTTATCTGTTTTACATTATTTATGACAGATGTTGAGAATGATATACAGAAATATTTATAATTTTTACCTTATTCTAAGAAATTTCACTCATTGCATATGCTATGATTTTATTTACTTGGTTTTTCATTTTATACCCTCAACTATTACAATATTTTGGTTTCATTGTTGATATTCTGAATTAATATTCTGACCTAAAATAATCAAGTTTTTTACAGTTTCTGCCAACTGAAGAAAATTACCAGTATTATGCTCCTGTAATTTTATTGGCATTTCTTTACTAGAAATTTAGCATGCAAAAACTGAGTTGGTCCATCCTAAAATTCATATGGACTCTCAAGGGACTTCAAGTAGTCAAAAACAATCTTGAAAAAGAAGAAAGTTGGAGGTCTCACACTTTCTGATTTTTGAAACTTACTACAAAGCTACAGTAATCAAAATATGCAGTACTGGCATAAAGACAGACATAGAGACTAATGGAATAGAAATAAAGCCTTGCATGTATAGTCAAGTGATTTTTGACAAGAGTTTCAAGGTGGTTCAGTGGAGAAAGAACAGTCTAAATTTTTAAGAAGTGGTGTTGGGAAAATTGAATATCTTCATGCAAAAAATAAATAAAGTCGTACCCTTACCTTACACCATATACAAAAATTAACTCAGATTGGATCAAAGACATAAATGAAAGAGCTGAAACTGTAATATAAACCTGTTAGAAGAAAACATAGGGTAAAAGCTTCATGTCAATGATTCATGTCAATGATTTCTTACCTATGACACCAAAAGCACAAGCAACAAAAGAAAAAATTGATAAATTGGATTACATCAAAATTAAAAACACCTGTGCCTCAAAGGACATAGTCAACAAAGTGAAAAGGCAACCCATGAAATGGGAGAAAATATTTACAAATCATATATCTGATAAGGGGCTACTATCCAGAACACATAAAGTACTCCTACAACTCAACTACAACAACAAAAAACAACCAGTTAAAACATAGGCAAAGGACATAGACATTTTCCCAAAGAAATGGTCGATAAATACATGAAAAGATGCTCAACATCACTAATTATTAGAGAAATGCAAATCAAAATCACAACGACATAACACTTCACACCCATTCGGTTGGCTACTACAAAGAAAAACAAACAAACAAAATGACAAATATTGGCAAGGATATAGAGAAACTGGAACCCTGGTGTACTGTTGGTGAGAATGTGAAATGGTGCAGCAGCTGTGAAAACAGAATGAAGTTTCCTCCAAAAATTAAACATAGAGTGACAATGTGAATCAGCAATTCTACTTTTCCATATAGACCTAAAAGAATTGAAAGAAGGGTGTAAGAGAGATAAATGTACACCCATGTTCATAGCAGCATTATTCCCAATAGCCAAAAGGTAGAAGCAACCCAACTGTCCATCAGTGGGTAAATAGACAAATTAAATGTGGTATTTACATACTATGGAGTATTATTTAGCCTTAGAAAGGAAATCGTGACAGTTACTACAACATGGATGGACCTTGAGGAATTATGCTAAGTGAAATTATCCGATCACAAAAAGACAAATGCTGTCTGATCCCTCTTATCTGAGTACCTAGAGCAGTCAAATTCATAGAGACAGAAAGTAGAATGATGGTTGTCAAGGCTGTAGGGGAGTAGGGAGTTACTACTGAATGAGTCCAGAGTTTCAGTTGTTGAAGATGAAAAGAATACTGGAGATGGAGAGAGGTGATGGTTGCATAATGATAGGAATATACTTAATCCCATGAACTGTCCACTTAAAAATGGTTAAGATGGTAAATTTTATGTTATGTGTAAAACAGCAACAACAAAATGAGTCAGGCTTAACAGTAACACAGTATGCTTTTTACCTTTCTTGTTCTGTAGAATTAATAGACAGCTATTTTAAAATTCATCGTTGAATATCAACATAATTTTTGATGGACACTTGGATTTCTCTATTTTACTAAGAGGTTGTGATAAATGCTGTTGCCAATATTTGAGTCTTTTTTAATCCCCAAAGAGTTTAGTATACAGAATTCTTAGAGGTAGATTTGTGTTTAATACGTTTCTGAATTTTTTTAACCTGTTCTGTCTTTTGGAAAATTAAAATTTCATGCTTGAAGTGGATAACAGTCAATGAGAGGGTTGTTTTTTAACACCTGAACTACACTGTCATGTAGTTCTATAAGCAGACAGAATACTGATTTTAATGGGGGCTTTTTTTTCCTTGATCAGTTTTCCTTGAAATTCATCTATTGTGGTTGAGATCGAGTTAGAAAATAAATTTGTATCTACTCCATTAGATTTAAACTATAAGTTATTAGCTCCAAAAATAGAAATTCTGGAAATAACCTAATAGAAATCAGCTGTAAATTTTTTTTTTTTTTTTGCTTTCCAGCCATTTCCCCTGAATGTATTTAATAATACAAGTATTATTTTTCATTCTCCTCTTTAATACCTTACCATTTCCTGTTTTCTGTCTATATTCTGAGGTATATATATAAATGGCAGAATGTATAAATAGCAATCTGAGGTGTTGAATTTAGCCAAGACACTAATAGCAACACTGAAGAACAGCAAGCGCTCCTTATTTAGTGGCACAGGTTCCTTGAGATTTTAGATCAATGAGGGTATTTTTTTCCATTTTTTATTGTGATAAGATACGCATAAAATTTACCATCTTAACCACTTTTAAGCATACAGGTCAGTGGTATTATATACATCCATAAAGTTGTGCAACCGTCACCACCATGCGTCTCCAGAGCTCTTTTCATCCTCGTAAAACTGAAATGCTATGGCCGTTCAACGTTACCTCCCCATTCCCTCTTCCTCCAGTCCCTGGTAACCACCATTCCACTTTCTGTCTCTATGATTTCAACAACGTGCTTTAATTGTTAAGCTTGTTCCTACTTTGTACATTTTCCTATGTTCAGTATGAAGTTTTCCAAAAATTGTAACCCTTGTGGAGTTAAGCACTCTATTTCCATCAACCAGAAAACTGGCAAAATATACTTATTTGGCTAGAAGAAGTTAACTGCCATCTGTCAGAAGTTTTCAAAAAGACGATATAAAATTGCTTGATTATAATGAACACTTTTCAAAATAATAAAGGTATTAATGATATCAAAGGTGCCCAGTTAGATGTGGCACTATGTTCAGTCAGAACCTGAGCAAACGACGGTGTCACCCTTGCAAAGAAGCTGGGAGAATAAGTAGTGCAGACACATTCTTGAAAAGATGTCCATGCAGAGGTAAAACCTATGTTTGTATTATAAAATTGGAAATCTTTTCTTTCTGCAGCTAAGTTGAAAATACCTGAGGTTCAGAACTCACAATGATGTCAAGATTTATAATAAACACTTAAAAATGTTCACAACAGGAATAAAGATGCAGACATAGAGAATGGACTTGAGGACACGGGAAGGGGGAAAGGTAAGCTGGGACGAAGTGAGACAGTAGCATTGACATATACACACTACCAAATGTAAAATAGATAGCTAGTGCGAAGCAGCCTCATAGCACAGGGAGATCAGCTCGGTGCTTTGTGACTACCTAGAGGGGTGGGATAGGGAGGGAGACACAAGAGGGAGAGGATATGGAGATACATGTATACGTATAGCTGATTCACTTTGTTATACAGCAGAAACTAACACAACATTGTAAAGTGATTATACTCCAATAAAAATGTTAAAAAAATTTATTTAAATAAAAATGCTAAAAAAATGTTCATAAAAGTTTCCTATGCTTTTAAGTGAAACAAGTTATCTTTAACGCTTTTCAAAGTATGGTATGTTATACAAGTGTATATACATGCATATGTTTTTATACCTATATAATAATAATCTTTAAATATTAATGTTAAAGTTGTTATTGATAATTTAAAAATCCAGCTTAAGAAATACCTCAAGACTCTTATAAAGTTCTTATTTACCATATAGAGATTATGTGCAAATACATGCAAATGTACAGAGAAACCAGTGTGTTGATCTTAAAAAAAAGCAAAAGGAAAGAGTGAAACAATAAATTTTAAAATATTTTAAAATTTGGAGCTAAAACGATGATCTTGATGGCAGAGAATCCTAAGAATCCCTTTATTTTTTCTTGTATCATAAAACCTTATAAACACCAATCTGACAGTCAGCATATAATTATATCCCTGGTACTTGGCACATAGGAGCTGTTTCTTAATATTTATCAAATGCGCTCTAAATGGAAGGTACTGTTATACATCTGTATTTCTTCCCTTCACAATTCCCACTCTTGTAATTTTAAGAAAAAGATCTATAATTTACTCCCCTTCATATCCTCTGGTCTTTTCTGCCATTAGTGATTCTAGAACTTCTGAAAATTTTTGGAATTTTAAAATTCCGTAATAGGTGTCCACATTTTTTCATCCGTTCTTTGATGATTGCCTTCAGCTTCTTGCCACCAAAAACCAGCACAGAGATAACCATCCTTTTAGGTTTCCTTGATTATAAATTTCCTGTCTTTTGCTTACTTTTTAAGCTGAATTCCCTGTCTTTTTCTTATTGATTTAAAGGAGCTCTTTGTATATTCTGGATATTGATGGCTTGATGATTTTTGTCTGTCTGTCAATTGGCTGTTGCCTTTGTCCATAGTCATTGAACAGAGGTTGTAAATTTTGATATAATCAAATTAATCTCTTTTTGCCCTTATGAGTCATAATTTTAGGGTTTTAATTATTGAGTTATTTTCCTTAATTCTACTTCAAGTCACAAAACCCATGCCCCAGGTTATTTTCTGTAAATTTAAAAGTTTTAATTTTCATGGTTACGTTTTCAATATATTGAGAGTCTATCTTGATAAGATTAGCTAACTACACATTTTTATTTTTCTCCATGGATAAGACAGTGTTTTCTGCACTATACTGTTTTTTTTTAATATTTGTTTTTTATTTCATTTTAATAATAAAGTTTTCTTATACACAATTTTTTTTTCTGAAGTTCCTATTTTGTTCTATTCGTCAATTTCTCTGTTCTTGAACCAATACTACACTGTTTTTATAATCTTGACCTTATAATCTTAATATGCGGTATGACAAGTTTACTTTCTCCTTCAAAGTTAACTTAGCTATTCATGTGCCTTATTCTTTCATTTAAATTTTAGTTTATCGAGTTCTTCAAAGAAAAATCCAAGAAATTTTTATGTGGATTGCAGTTGATTCTTATTATTTTATTATTTATTTGTTTATTTATTTATTCAATCTCATTTTTTACTGCATTTCAAAGTTTTTACAGACATCAGAACATTTTCACCAAGAAGCACTTCAACATGCATATTGTTAATCAGAATTCAAGATTTATTTAAGGTTATTTATATTTTTTAAGGTAAAATGTACATAGTACAGTGAAATGCAAGTCATCCTTTCTATGAGCATTGCAAATGCATAAACCTAACCTGTGCAGCCCTGGACCCCCATCAAAATGATCTTGAAAATTCTGAACACACACAAAAATTTGTAATTGTGTAGGTAATGGATATTACCTAGACTTATTGTGGTGACCATTTCACAATATATATAGATATTGAATGGTTACGTTGTATACCTGAAACTAATACAATGTTATATGTCAAATATATCTCAATTAAAAAAGATGGTGGCTACCTGAGCTGTTTTCGGTTTTGGCTATTATGAATAAGACTACCATGGATTCAAATTATTTTAAATTGACATTATTATAATATGAAATTATTCAATCCAATAGCATGGAATATATTCCCATTTAAGATAATTTTCTATCTTTTATTAGTTTAAAAAATTTTTCTCCTTAGACTATTTGTATATTCTTTGTTATTTCTGGATATTTTATAATTTTTGTTCCTATCAGGACTGGTTTTTAATTTTTATTTGTAACTTCCATTTGGTTATCTATAGGGTAGACAGATTTTTCTAAGATGATCTTGTATCCACCAATTTTACTAAACTCTATCATTATGTATGGTAGTTTAAAAATTCAATTTGGGTTTCTAGCTGCATCATCACTATCATCTCTAAATAATGACAGTATTATCTGTAACTCTCCAATTCTTAGACTGCTTAGTTTTAATTCACAGCATGGGTGGGGACTTAAGCAGCAGTGATGAGAATGGCCATCCTTGTCCTGTTGTCCATCATAGGAGAATGTATTTGAGATTTATCCATGAACTTACATTTCCTCTGTTTTTTTTGCTTGTTTTATAAACATTACTGAGTAGATGAGAGTTTTCGGTTTACTACTCAAAAATAGATGTTGAACTTTATCAAATACCTTTTTCTAAATACTCTGAGACAGTTTTCTAAATCTTCAAAGTTTTCTCTTTTAATCTATTAATGTGGAGAGTCACACTGATACTCTGAGGGTGAAGCATTCTCTTATTCCCAGGATAAATCCTACTTGATCATGATTAATTACTTTTAATCATGATTAATTACACTCTTTGATTTATTTAGTTTACATTTTATTTAGAATTTTTTGATTCTCACATTTTTTGAATGAATGAAATGGCTTTGTACTTTTTGTGTTCCAATTTTGACTTTTTATGCTTTTAAGAGAATTGATTTATCTGTCTAGCTTTTCATTAGCATTTAATATTTTATTCATTAGCACATAAGTTTTCACAAATTCCCTCTTGCCATCTAAAACATTTTTATCTGTGGTTATTTCTATTTCACTTATTTTCATATGTTCCAGTTTTATTGACCACTTTTGCCATGTCTTATTAATCTTTTAAAAGAACCACATTTTAATTTTAATATTTTCTATTGATTTAAAAATATTATTCTGTTGTTTTCTTATCTTTATTATTTCTTTCAATCATGTTTCTTTGGATTTCCATTGTTGCTATTTTTCTAACTTCTTGAGTTGAAGTTTTAGCTTGTGGCTTTTAACTTCTTTTATTTCCTGGTCAATGTATTTAAAGCTATAGATATCTCTCTGTGTTGCTTTAGCTGTGTCCAATAAATTTGGACATGGGATTTTTATTGCCATTTGATGTGAAGCATTTTGTTATTTCCCTTTTAGTCCAAGGTTTATTTTGCAATATATAATTTAGTTTCTACACATACAGGAATTTTTAAAATCTTGCCTTTTATTATTAACTTCTAATTTTACTGCATTATGAGAATATAGTCAATATGACAGTAAGTCTGTGGAATTTATTGAAATTACCCTTGTGGACTAATGTGCAGTCAGTTTTTGCAAGCATTTCTCATGTGCTCCAAAAGAATGTTTTCCTTGCTTTTTGTTTTTTAAATTCAGGGTTCTATATACATTTAATACCTTGAATATTAATTGAATTGCTCTGATTTTTCATGTATCTTTTGTCTGTTTGAGTTCCAAGTTTCTGACATTAATGTATAAATATCCTCAACTACAGTTATTGGAAAACATATTTTCTCTCTAAATTTCTGCAGATATTCTGAAGCTGTTTTGTTTTGCAAGTATAGGTTTATGGTGGCTAAAATTCTTGTTCTATTATGGCTTTTACTAGTACATAATATTTCCTTTTTATCTCTCATTCTATATTTTGCCTTAATTAAATTTTGCCAAATGTGAAGATTTCTATTCTAGCCTTCCCTTGGTTAATATTTCTTATAGCTTTTTTCATCCTTTTATTTTTAGTCTTTCTGATCTTTTATTTTCAGTGTGACTTTTGTAAACAACATGCTGTAAGATCTTATGTTTTAACAAATCCCTGGCTGACTTGTCTTGTTTCCAATGTCTTTTGTCTTGTTTTATTTGCACGTTACACACGTTTTTACAGATGTTCTCGACAAAAGTGTTGGTCTGATGATAGCTACTCTGTCATATCTGGAAACAAAAGAAATACATTTTAAAATTTTAACAAATATCATTTGTTTCAACTAGATGAGATTAAGGCCATTTTTGAAGGAAACGGTACACTTTTCAAATAAGCGTCTTGGTAGCCTTTTGACACAGGAAGGATAATGCAGTAGTTAATTCAGAATTCTTTAAATGTAAATGAATACAATTCACCAGTCATTCTTATCTTCCATGTGGTTTTTAAACTCAGAATCTTCTGTACTTAATACAAATATCAGATACTGGTTTTGAAAATTTACATTATAAAGACAACTTTAATATCTATCACATTCCCCAAACTGATTCACTCTGCGCAAAGGCATTGCATACGTGTCATAAATGACCTTCCTGGACACAATTATAAACCATCATCTTGCCCATAATTCAAAGACAGGTCCAGGAATTTCAAGACTCATTTTTACAAATTGTCCATGTCTCTACCATTATGATCAAAGCTGATACATCAATTTCCATGAAAATATCTAGGCAGCGCTCTGGTGAATATGGCTTTCTAAATTTTCTCTCCTATAAGCTAATGTTGATAGGCCCAGGGCAGTCAGTGTAGACCAGTTGTGTAAAGTGACTTTAAAAATCTTCTCATAAAAGCTTTTGTCTTTAAAAACGCATTTAATCCTTTTAAAAATACCTTCCTGAATACACAGAATTGGCTAAAAAAGCAGACTGAGAAAACATGGTAAATATAGATAGTTTATCCTCAGGTCTGTGCCCACACTGTCTTGGGCTCAGCTCCCCAGGAATATGGTGAGGGGGTAGGGAGAGGCTGGTAAAGGACAGTAAAAGAAACTGCCATAATCCCAGCCAATTTTTGCAGAAACCCACGAATAAACGTCTTGCAGTGATAACATGAGACAGAATAGGTGGGACAAACACATATTTGAGACTGCATGATTTATTCGCCCGGGCTGCAACCAAGATGTGGGAGAAGCAAAAAGTACAGCCGGCATCCAGAGCTTCTCTGCACACAGGCCCAGTTTAACCACTTTTATGCAAACCCCCAAACCCACCCCTTATAATCATGCACTTTGTCTGCTGCATAAACCTCTCCCAGTCTCTTCTCCAATCTTTGCCCCAATATGGAGCTGACAGGACTAATTGTTGTCCATGCTTGGTTCACATTTCATGTTATTTATATAAAGCTTTTCTCATTTTAGTATCATGACAGGCAGAAGGTGCCCTTTTCCTGAATTGGGCTTGAGGTGATTTACTGAGGTGACTGGTATGTGCAAGTTCAGTTTTCCCGGGACCTTGGCTCTACTTGGTTGAATTCCAACTGTGATCTTGACTCATCTTTGCACTTGAAGTCATGAGTGTTAAAAATACAAAATTCATCTCTTTCCTATGTAACTCATTGACTGGGAAGGCATTCTTCAACATTCTATCCAGCATATTTTATTTTTTCATGAATTAAGAATACTCACAGTCATAATGATCTTTTTAAATATCTTACCTTAAATCCTACAGATATATTTATTTATACACACACATAAAAGTCTAATGCTAACAATGTACAAGAGTTAATGTATTTTCCAAAATAATATTATTCTTTTCCTAGAACAATAAAATGTGATATAATTAAATTCTCTTCTTTCTGCCATCTCCCATCATATATAGGTAACTCCTTTATTCTTTTTGATTAACATGGATAAAGTACAGAATAAACATCAGTTGCTGAGGTTAAAGAATGAGTTTATATATATATATGTTGTTATTTCACTCAGGCATTACTATGAATAAAGTCATCCCATCAGGTGGTTTGCACATTAAAGTAAGTGTTTTTTCTTTATGCCTCTGGTAGAAATGAACCCTAGTCCTAAGCACTTTTCATAAAACTATGAAGATCGTCATTTAGCAGAATGCTAATTTGACCAACTTACTGACACTATTTGAACAGAAATGTGCAGCTACAGCGGGATTACTATGTTCAAAGTTAAAGGCAAAGAAGAAAAATGTTAAAGGCAATATGGAGTGTTTCATTCCTCAAATTCAGAAAATATGCATCATTAAAATTATCAGTATCTAAAAAATGATTATTACAATTTACAAAGTTCATTCACAAATATTATACCATTTATACAAAGATCAGAAGACAGGTTAAAGGAATTAAAGCTCTTGATAAGCCCAGAAGAGAGGGTGAGTTGCAGCCTAACAGAAGCTTCCAAATTGAGGGGAATATCCAAAGGGGATTTTCACCATAAAATGACAAACAGATATGAAAATTCATGTGATTTATGTTTTCTTTAAGGAACTATTTTTCAAGAAAATGGCCTACTAAAATGTGTGTCTGAGATGAGCTAAAAATCCGTGATTAAAACCCTCTTTTCTCAGTTCTGTTTTAATGAAGGATTAGATTAAGGACACGTAACCCAAGGTCCCTGTTCTGAGGGCTTTACATGTGGGCGTTGGGGTCCCTGACCCCCCTGAAATTATGTGCACAGTCCATGCAAAGAGGAAATGTTTCTGTGGAGAGGACTCCTAGCTAGCATCAGATTCTCAAAAGGGTCCACACATGATACCTCCTCTCCCTGCAAAGTTACAAACTAGTGGATAAAATGCTTTCACGGAGCTCTTGTTAACAGCACTAAGATGAAGACGTGTATATATTTCTTCTTTTAATGCTGAATACAATGACAGAAAATCATTCTGTAAATTGATATGAAGGGCAAAAAGCATAAGTTGTAAACGAAGAAGGTCCCCCATTTAAAAATCATTTATACCTAAATAAATTGCCACTTTTATATAATTGTTACCTGGCAAGTTTCCCAGATAAAATTGTGATGACACACAATCCGGAAGATCATCAAACTTTTACTCAGACAGAGGTCAGACACTCTCATCTTCTTGAAGATTATTTCAGTTTTAAATCATCAGGCAAGAGAAAATCCCAATTTTGATCATGTGAACCTAAAGATTTGGACTTGCAAACACAGTTGAACTTAATAACATTTAAAACTAAACTTCCTTTATCTTGCCAGAGCATTCTCGAGAACACTTAGTCTACAAATAATAAATGCTGGAGAGGGTGTGGAGAAAAGGGAACCCTCCTACACTGTTGGTGGGAATGTAAATTGTTGTAGCCACTGTGGAGAACAGTATGGAGGTCCCTTAAAAAATTAAAAATAGAGCTACCATATGATCCAGCAATCCCACTTCTGGGCATATACTTGGACAAAAGTATAATTCCAAAAGATACATGCACCCTATATTCATTGCAGCACCATTTACAATAGCCCAGACATCAGAGCAACCTAAATGTCCATCGACAGATGAATGGATAAAGCAGGTGTGACACATATATACAATGGAATATTACTCAGCCGTAAAAAGAATGAAATAATGTCATTTGTAGCAACACGGATGGACCTAGAGATTATCATCCTAACTGAAGTAAACCAGACAAAGACAAACATCATATGATATCACATATATATGAATCTAAAAAAAAAAAGATACAAATGAACTTATTTACAAAACAGAAATAGACCCACAGACATAGAAAACAAACTTATGGTTACCCAAGAGAAAGGGGGAAGGGATAAATTAGGAGTTTGGGATTAACATATACACACTGCTATATATAAAATAGATAACTAACGAGGACCTACTGTATAGCACACGGAACTCTACTCAATATTTTGTAATAACCTATAAGGGAAAAATATCTGAAAAAGATAGATATATATGTATGTATAACTGAACCACTTGGCTATACACCTGAAACTAACACAACATTGTAAATCAACTATACTTCAATTAAAAAAAAAGAACACTTCTGATGTTGTTGTATCAGTAATGTTGAAAGTTAAGACTCATAGTTAGATTTAATTTTTAGAAAAACTAAAGCTATTGCTGTTACTGCTTAGCTTTTACGTTACGTATTTTCCTTACAGATAAGTGGGCCATAAACTAAATAAGTGAGTTACTTACCCAAGTCTGTTTATGACCTCTTTCAAATCCAGAAAACACTGCTGTCAATTTATTTTTTGCAGGAATCCTAAGTCAACAAGTCTTTTGCCTCTTGAGTAATCCTTGGCAGGTGTGGAGCAGTAAATCATGTTTATTTCATTATTGCAGGTTACCAGAAGCTATAAGGTTATCTAAAACTTTTTATAACCTCTCTCAGTAATTTTCCATTCGCAGGTCTCTCATCCAATAATTCTGATAAAATTTTAGAGTTGGGCCTTTGCTGGTAATAATCAGTGAAATATGGCTGGCCCTCCCCTTCACCATACCCTCACCACCCCCCATGCCCACACTTCCCCCACCCACTCTAATTTTCGTGTTCAAAACTCTTCTGTATCTGCTCGTAAAAGACAATTTGGCTGGTTGTAAAGACGCTGGGCTTGCGCACGCTTTTCATGGGTGCCTATTTTGTAGTTGTTAGGCCACCGTGCTCAGGTATTAAACGTTGCTGTGAAAAGGAAAGATCTGTTGCTTAGTTTTCTTCCCATTTGAAAGGCATTGATCTTATCTTGCTGCCCAAAGGATTCTTTCTTTATTTTGTAACTTTAATAATTTTAGTAGCATATATCTTAACATTACTTGTCCTGGGTTAATTTTATCTGTATTATAGTGTTCCTTTTTAATATATACAAGTTAAGTTGTTTTTTTTTAATATCAGGAAAGTTTAATTGAATTATAATTTTTCATATTCTTCAGAAATTCTACTTAATGAGTATGTTTTGCTTCCTTTGCTGTCTACTCTCACTATTTTTTCTTTCTTTTTTTCGAATTTTTCTATTTCTTTTATTACTTTTGTGTCATTTTATTGGCTTGTTCCTCTTCCATCCTCTATGTTCTCTGTTTTCCATAGTGCCTTTTTCTGTCATACTCCTTGTCTTGATTCAGAATGATTTCACCTCTCTTTTCCTGTATCTTCCCTGAGTTTCACCAGCTACTGTTCCACCATATCCTGTTGTCCGGCCCCAGTTTCCCTGACCCCTCTGACTGCTTTCTGGTCTTCATTCCTGGGCTCGCCTCATTAAGAATTCTTTAGTGTCATGTTGGAATATTGGTGCCATTTTCATACGTAGGGAATTTTGCTGCTTCTTGTCTTCATTTTCTAACAGCTCCTTGGTATGGACGGTGTGCTTATGTTTTCTTTCTTTCTTTTTTTTGTTTTTTTTTTACTGTTCTGATCGTTGCCTCTTTTAAAAATAAACTTTACTTTTTAAAACAGTTTTAGATTTGCAGAAAAATTGTGAAGATAGTAGGGAGAGTTCCTATATAACCACAGACTCAGTTTCCCATATTATTAACATATTACATTAGTGTGGTACATTTGTCATGATTAATGAACCAATATTGAAACACTATTATTAACTAAGGTCTGTACATTATTCAGATTTCTTTATGTTTTTTTTCTTTATGTGTTGTCTAATGTCCTTTTTCTGTAACCAGGACAGCATATTACATTTAGTTGCCATTCTCCTTAGTCTCCCCTTGGCTGTGACAGTTTCTCAGACTTTTCTTATGTTTGTTGACCTTGACGGTTTTGAGTAATGGTCAGATATTTTGTAGACAAATTGGAATTTGTCTGATATTTTTCTCATGATTAGACTGGGGCTATGGGGGTGGTAGAGGAAGACCAAAGAGGTAACATTTTGCTTCCATCACATCACATCAAGGGTATATATAACATCAACATGACTTATCAGTGTTGACGTTGGCCTTGATCACCTGGCTAAGGTAGTGCTTTCAGGTTTCCCCACTGTCAAGTTACTCTTTTCCCCCCTTTTCCATACTGTGCTCTTTGGAAGGAAGTCATTGTGTGCAGCTCACCTTAAGGAGTGGGGACTTATGCTCCACCTCCTTGACAGCAGAGTAACTACAAATTATTTGGAATTTTTCTGCATGGGAGATTTGTCTCCTCACCCCCATTTATTTATTTCTTCAACCATCTACTTATATCAGTGTTGACTCGTGGTTATTTATTTTATAGTTTAAGTTTTACTTCAATAGTACTTTATTTTATTGCTCAAACTGTTCTACTTTTGGCCATTGACAGTTCTTTCATTTGACTGCTGTGCCCCTTTGGCATATCCCTATCATGGCAGGTTATTTATTTACTTATCTGTGCATTCTTACCTTCTGGCATTATAAGATACTCCAGGTTCATCTTGGGTATTTTCTGCCCCACCTCTGAGAATCTACTATTTCTCCAAGGAGCTATGGGTCCTTTTATTGGAAAAAGCTGTTAGAAATCAAGACCTAAAAAACTGAAAAATAAAATAAAACAAAGCAAAGTAAACAAAACAAAATAAAATAAAACGAAAGAAAGAAATCAAGATCTTGGCACTAAGTGTGCTTGTTACTGCTGGAGCGTTGATCCTTGCTCTGACAGAACAAGGAAATATACGTGTGTGTACTAAGCTGGGCATACACATATCTATAACTATTTCTGTGGGTGACCATTGTATCTATATTGAGTTAACACGAGTTTATACTGATGTCTCCAATTCCAACCCATTACCTCATAGGTCATTCTAGCCTCTTCCTCTTGCTGATCCATAGCTGCCCACTCCAGCAGTGAGAAGCCTGGCTCCCATGAGGTGCCATCCATTGACTTAATTGTTTAATTCCAGTGTGCATGTGTAGCAGTACCAGAATTGTTCATCTGCACCCCCATTGTTGATAAACGACTCTAGCAGCTAGAGTACAGTGATTACAATTTTTTTTAAGTTACTCAGGCCAGTAACTTTTCCCCCACTCCCTTCCTTAAATGACTCTTTCATATATTTTTAATACAGTAAGATTATTGTCACTTTCTGCATTCCATCCTAAGAGAGTTTTTAAAAATTTGCGTACACTAAAGTTCACTCTTGATGATGTAAAGTTCTATGGATTTTGACAAATACATAGTGTCATGTATCTACCATAACAGTCTCACACAGAATAGTTTCACTGCCCTAAAAAATTCGCTACGCTTGGGCTTCCCTGGTGGCGCAGTGGTTGGGAGTCCGCCTGCCGATGCAGGGGACGCGGGTTCGTGCCCCGGTCTGGGAGGGTCCCGCATTACGCGGAGCGGCTGCACCCGTGGGCCGTGGCCGCTGAGCCTGCGTGTCCTGGAGCCTGTTGCTCCGCGGCGGGAGAGGCCACAGCAGTGGGAGGCCCGCGTACAGCAAAAAAAAAAAAAAAAAAAAATCCCTATGCTTGACTTATTTAACCCTTCCCCCTTTTTCTTGAACTGCTGGCAATGGCTGATATTTTTACTATTGCTATAGTTTTGTCTTTTGCAAAATGTCATACAATTGGAAGCATGGAATATGTAGCCTTGTCAGACTGACTTTTTTACTTAGCAATATGTTTTTAAGGTTCATCCATGTCTTTCTTTGACTTGATTACACAGTTTCTTTTTATTGCTGAATAATATTTCATTGTGTGAATGTGCCATGATTTTTTTATCCATTGTAGTTATGGTTGCTCCACTTTGGGTGATTGGGAAAATAGCTGATACATTCATGTGCAGATTTTGTGGGAACATATGTTTCCAAATCAACAAGATTGCTAGATTATATGGTAAGAGTATGTTTAACTTGTAAGAAGCTGCCAAAGTGTTTTCCAGAGTAGCTGTACAGTTCTCCTTTCCCGGTAGCAATGAATGAGAATTCCTGTTGCTCCATATTCTCAACAGCAATTGCTCTTGTCAAGTTTTTTAATTTTAATTTTAGCATTCATAACTATTCTAATAGTTACGTAGTAGTACCTTGTTGCTTAAGTTTGCAGTTCCCTGATTATAAAGGATTTGAGCATCTTTTTATTGATACATACTGAATTCCTCTCTGTATATCTTCTTTGATGAGGTGTCTATTCAGATCTTTTGACCTTCTTAAAAGTGGGTGATTTGTTTCCTTATTATTGAGGTTTTAGAAATCTTAGGTATTTTGGATACAAGTCCTTTATCAGATACATATTTTGCAAATATTTTCTCCAAGTTTGTGGGAGTGTTTTTCACAAAGCAGAATAAAGTCCAATTTCTGGATTATGCTTTTGGTGTTTTACATAAAAAAATCATTAGCAAACTCAAGGTTATCCAAATTTTCTCCTATGTTTTCTCTAGGTGTTTTGTAGTTTTGCATTTTACCTTTAGGTTTATAATTAATTTTGAATTAATTTTTGTGAAAGATATAAGATCTAAGTTCTTTTTTTGCATAAAGACATTATTGTTTGTTGAAAAGTCTATCCTTTCTCTGTTTAATTGCCTTTGCTCCTTTACCAGATATCAATTGACTATATTTGTGTGGGTCTATACCTGGACTCTCACTTCTGTTCCTTTGATGTATGGTGTCTACCCTTTCACTGATACATCACTGGCTTGATTGCTACAGCTCTGTAATAAGTCTTGAAATCAGGTAGTGAGAATCTTCCAATTTTGTTCTTCTTTTTCAGTATTATCTTGGCTTCTCTAGGCCTTTTTCATTTCCATATAAACTTTATATTCAGTTTGTCAGTATCTACAAAATATCTTGCTGGGATTTTGATTGAGTTTACATTGAATGTATAGATCAAGTTAGGAATAACTGACACGTTAACAATATTGAGTCTTCCGTCCATGATCATGGACTATCTATCCATTTGTTTAGATCTTCTTTTACTTCTTCCATCAGTTCTTTTACTTCTTTCATCAATTTAACCATTTTTAGCATATATATCCTACACATATTTTGTTAGATTTATACCTTATTATTTCATATTTTGGTACAGTCTGAGTGGTATTTTCTTAATTTCAAAATCCAATTGCTCACTGCTGGCATATGGAAAGCAACTGTTTTCTCTACATTAGCCTTGTATCCTGTGACCTTACTATACTCACCCGTTAGTTGCAGGAGTTTTTTATTTGGTTTGTTCAGCTTTTTCTTGTTGTAAAAACAGTGACCATTTCTGAGCTCTTTACGTGTCATAGCTGCAACTGGAAGTCTGTTTATTCTTCTGTTGTTAGCAAATTTGAGGGACTTACATTGTCTTGGACTAGCTATTTTGCGGGAGGTTCCCGTACATGTCAGGTGTGGGAGTCGGTAGTAGGGACGGGTGAGTTCTCAAGGTTTTTCTGCTTCTCTTCCTCCTTTGTTGCTATCATGATGGACTGTTTCTTGATAATAGGGCTTTCTGTGTAGCCTCGTTTCCTCTGGCCCTCGTAGCCTAACTGGATCCCAGAGTCCTTCTATCACCAACCCTGAACACCACCCTAGAGTCTTCTACTGGCTGCTACCACCAGGAGACATAACCTTTCTCTTCCAAGACATGCCTCTTCTCTTTTCAAAAGGGAGTACTTTTTGAGATTTGCCTTTTCTGGGTTCCACTCATTAATTTTCATGCCCTTCTCCACCTTCTCCAGCAAT
The DNA here is from genome assembly GCF_949987515.2 of Delphinus delphis. Taxonomy (NCBI): domain Eukaryota; kingdom Metazoa; phylum Chordata; class Mammalia; order Artiodactyla; family Delphinidae; genus Delphinus; species Delphinus delphis. The sequence continues at coordinate 141,617,222 of NC_082686.1, forward strand.
TATGCTCGTATATTTAATTTCTGTCCAAATAGGTTTTACTCAGGATGGGTTATTTGTTGATTTCCAACATTTGATACCAAAAGGCCTCCTCTATACTCTCTGTTCTTCCCCACTACATCTGGCAGCTTCCCGCTCAGGACTTGCTGGTCTTAGTTTCTTTTGGCCACGCTTACACATAATTTGGAGTTTGTGGATTTTTCTGTCTCCTGCTTTCACCGAAGATGTATTTCATGGCTTTATTTTTGTTCTCCTCGTTGCTCTATTTGGTTTCCAGGAGAAGTAGGAAGATTCAAAACTAAGCAATCGCCATGTTCCTAACCTCTGTTCCAAATTTAGAAATAAAAAGAAACGTGAAGAACTAACAGGAAAGGGAACGCCAGAGTCGCGCTGCTGCCCGGCGCAGAGTGCAATGTCAAAGGCGCCCTCTGGAGTGGAGCATAAATACACCACTGTCAGTCATCGTTACTCCTGTAATCTGAAAACTGCGCGTTCTTTTCCTTCTTGATGTTATATGCTCCCAATTGGGATTTTAATAAACAAACAGGTAGCGATGTAAGTGCAAAGTAACTTGGTCTTATTTGGAAGAATCAGGTTTTGAGAATTTCACTTTGATGAGATCATACAGGAGAGAAAGGCAGTTAAGCTGGATTTTACCTCACCAGGGATTTTTCCCTTCATATATGAACCGTGACTACATACACAAATGATTGTAAATGATTCTAAAGGTCCGTTCCATCCACCTAAATACACATACATTCACACAGGGGCATTTTTCTTTTTAATCTTCATAGGCACTCTGATAAATATTTTAGACGAGAAGTGCTTCTTCAGTAGTTTGTGTCAGTTTCCTTCCTCAAGGCAGGAAACCTTAAAATAAAAATATCTTCATTCTGTGCAATTACATACGGTTTTCGCATTGCCTATGAGTAATTACTTAGACAGTAATAACAAAATATTTTAAATACATTTGCATCTAAGCATTTAAGTGTATAATTAACGGTGTCCATGTTATTTATGTGTGAAAGAAATCTGGCAACTTACTGAGGAAGCTAAAAGAAATAACAAAACCTGTTCTTCTCGATAAAAACTACTTTATTGAGTTTTTATAGGAATGTGTGTTGGAGATATATATATATATGTATATATATATATATATATATATATATATAACTGAATCACTTTGCTGTACACCTGAAACTAACACACCATTGTAAATCAATTCAATTAAAAATTTTTTTTTGCATAATAAAAGAATGTATGAAGGAAGATAAATGGAATTTATGTGTGTCAGTCATAGGGATAGATAACATGATTTTCAGCGCCTCATAGAACCAGCTTATTCTGACCTACACAGCTCTATTTAACCATAATGTAGCAGCCCTGGAGAGCAAAATTCCTTAAAGAGGCTTCTTCTCACATCAGAAAAGTTACGGTCCTAAGAAGTACAGCCTGGCTTGTGACTTTGCAACTGGAAACAAAATGTTAAGGCCCACAGACGCCAGAAAAAAAGAAAGCTAAGTTAGGCTAAGTGACCTTTACTAATCCCATCTAGGGAGCAAGTAAGACCAGACATGCCCAGAGAGGGAGTGAGGATCCAGAAAACACAGTGACGATCCCAGGAAGCTGGACGGTGGCCACCCTGGGAATGAGTCAGGAATGGGGCAGCGACAAAGACATACAAAGACTTTGTGTTCCTTAGGGCTGTGCAAATGGCCTAAGTCTTTAGGGGATGGAGAGGATTCTGGGCATAGACACAAGGTTTAGAAATAATAAAGGGGAAAGATTCCCTTCCATCCCCCAAATAGATAAAGATTCCTTTGGACTTGGGAAAGAGGTGAGGGGGAGAAATGAAGTAGAGGGTCCTTGAGCCCAACATCCTGGGCAGAAACATTAGGGAAGAGGTGAGAATCCAGAGCAGAAGTAACTCTCAGAAAAGCCATGGGCTTGTTTTTGTCTTTTTTCAAATTTATTTATTTATTTATTTATTTATTTATTTATTTATGGCTGCATTGGGTCTTTGTTGCTGTGTGCAGGCTTTCTCTAGTTGCAGTGAGTGGGGGCTACTCTTCGTTGCGGTGCGCAGGCTTCTCATTGTGGTGGCTTCTCTTGTTGTGGAGCACGGACTCTAGGCGCACAGGCTTCAGTAGTTGTGGCACGCGGGCTCAGTAGTCGTGGCTTGTGGGCTCTAGAGCGCAGGCTCAGTAGTTGTGGGGCACGGGCTTAGTTGCTCCGTGGCATGTGGGATCTTCCTGGACCAGGGATCAAACCCATGTCCCCTGCATTGGCAGGTGGATTCTTAACCACTGTGTCACCAGGGAATTTCCAGCCATGGGCTTGGTTTAATGCTCTGGTGCTATCTTCTTTCAAGAAGAACTTTAATGATTTTATCTTTGAACTTGTGTTTTGTAAGTGACATCTGGGCGGAAAACAGAGCATATGCATGAGTAGAGGACCATTTGACAGTGTTGCCAGAGCTCAAAATTCCAGGGGACTCGAAGCGAGTGAGTGTGTTAAGTCTGTGAATGAATGATTGGGGTCAGGACAGCCCAGGGAGACCATGCTCCCCATAAGACCCAGAACATGTTTCAAATGCAGAAGGTAGGCAATGGTACTGTAAGACATGGGAATGACCTCAACCGAGCAACCCGACACATCCTCTCTTACTTGCGTATGTCCCTATGGTAGTCCACCCCTTGTGCTGAAAATGATGACGTGGAAGGAAAGGAAATGACAGGACAACCCATAGTGCCTTTTCCTTTCAGTCTTCCTGACCCATCTGCAACCTGAAGGTAGAGTCTGTTGGTAGGATGTGCACGTATCTAGAAGTGAAATAAAAGCAGTTGAGTTCGTTTTCTGCAGGGTTTCCACTGTTCCAGTAAAAACAGAATACATGTGTATGTACTAGCTGCAAATGACAAATGGTGTAACTTAGGGATTGTGCATAGGCATTAAATGTTCCTATACTTGCTCTTAAAACTGGCATTGCACAGTATAAAGAAGATAGTGATATTCAAGGTAATTATTTCACATTTTAATTTTTCTAGTTTAGACTTGCATTAAATAGCAAATAAAATACACTATGACAAGGTGAAAGCCAGTGGAAAGAAGAAAACAGTTTTATATTTAAGACATCTGATGACATTTTTTCCTGCTTCTCCTACAAATTACGTTGCTGCCTCTGGAAGTAGGAGGTCAGTTATCCATGTAGCTTCCTCCAGATTCTGTGCTCGGAGGCAGTAGAGGAATCCATGGGGCTGAAGGGGTCACACAGGAAGAAATGGCACTTTGTCAGCAGGCACATGTGGAAGGATGCCTGAAGACCAGATGGGTCTCTCTTCCAGCATCTTAGCACCACGATAGAACCCCAGGATCTTGACGGGTGCCTCTGGAAGGGGAGGATCCTCAGTAAGACTGAATTTAAAGCACTGTATGTTTCCTGTTGCTGCTGTAACATATCACCATATACTTAGTAGCATAGAACAATGCAAATGTATTATCTTACAACTCTAGAGGTCAAAAGTCTAAAAGGGGTCCCCAGATGTAGAGAATGGACTTGAGGACACGGGGAGGGGGAAGGGCAAGCTGGGACAAAGTGAGAGAGTGGCATGGACATATATATACTACCAAATGTAAAATATATAGCTAGTGGGAAGCAGCCACATAGCACAGGGAGATCAGCTCGGTGCTTTGTGACCACCTAGAGGGGTGGGATAGGGAGTGTGGGAGGGAGACGCAAGAGGGAGGGGATATGGGGATATATGTATACATATAGCTGATTCACTTTGTTATACAGCAGAAACTAACACACCATTGTAAAGCAATTATACTCCAATAAAGATGTTAAAAAAAAAGAAAGAAAAAGAACTGCCCCCAAAATAAATTTTTAAAAATAAGTAAATAAAAATAATAATCCTTAAAAAAAACACACACAAAAAGGTGTCCGCAGAGCTGCGTTTCTTCAGAGGCTCTAGAGGAGACCCTATTTCCTGGTTTTTCCAGCTTCTACATTTCTGCCTACACTTCTTGGCTCAAAGTTCTTTTCTCTATCATCAAAGCTGTGCAGCATCTTCTCTCTCTGCTTCCATAATCCCATTGCCTTCTGGTTTATAAGGACACGTGATTATATTGAGCCTGTCTGGATAACCTAGGATTATCGCCTCATCACAAAGTCCTTAATTTAATCACACCCGCAAAGTCCCTTTATTTGCCATAAGGTAACATATTCCCAGATTCTATGGATTAGGACATGGATATATTTGAGGGGCCATTATTTAGCCTACCACGCTTACTGTCTAGTGGGTCGAGTGCTCAGCACAGAAATTAAGCTTAGTTATAACAAAATAAGGCTATTTTGTAAACTTGTGAGCTGAGACTCATACCCCCTACATTTAAGTTCAAACTAGGCGGAGGAAGAAAATAACACAATCACCATTAAAACCTCCATCGATGTTAGTAACAAAAAGAAAGTTTGCATTTCACAGCGGAGGATTTCTCTCCCAGGTTTTATTGTTAAAAGAACTGGACAGAAGGTGCAAAGTGTGTTTTTAAAAATGCATTTCTTAAAAATACAATAATCCTTCAGTTCATTTATTATGCTATCATATATGTCTTGACCCTCAGTAACCACCATATAGGATTAAAAAGCACCATTATTAAGGAAAAATCAGTAGTACCCTTGGTCCTAAAGGGTTGGAGGGTTTATTAAGTGCATATACCTTCAGAAACTTGTCTTAGTCCATTTGGGCTGCTATAATGAAGTTTTCCATAGACTGGGTGGTGTATAAACAACAGAAATTTATTTCTCATGGTTGGAGCTTTCCAGAGATCAGGGTGCCATCATGATCAGGTTCTTGGCTGAGGGCCCTCTTCCTGGTTTACAGATGGAAGCCTTCTCACTATGTCCTCACACGGCAGAAAAAGGGCAAGAGAGCTCTCTGGGGTCCCTTTCATAAGGGCACTAATTCTATTCATGAGGTCTCCACCCTCATATCCTAGTTATCTCCCAGAGGCCCCACCTCCTAATACTGTCACGATAAGAGTTAGGATTTCAGCATATGAATTTGGGGGGAACACAAACATTCTGTTCATTGCAAAATGCATACTCAGAAGCACTGTTTCTGTAAATGAATGGTATAGCAGACAGAGTGCGGGCCTGACCAGCCACTTCTCCTACCACCAAACCCATTCCCACTTCGTTCAGTTATCTGCTTTCCAGTCCTTCAGGGCAGTCCTTCTCAAAGTTCAATGCACGTATGAATTATCTGAGGATATAGCTAGAATGCAGATTCTGATTCAGCAAGGATGGGGACAGGCCTGAGAATCTGCATTTCTAATAAGCTCCCAGGTGATGTCCGTTTTGCTCCTCTGTGGACGAAGTCTTCTGGAGATGAGGAATGGGGCATACAGCCAATAATATTGTAATAACTTTGTACGGTGACTGATGGAACTAGATTATCGCAGTGATCATTTTGTAACAGGTAGAAATATTGAATCACTATGCTATGCTCCTGGAATTAACATAGAATCGGAGATCAGTTGTACTTCAATGAAAAAGAAAAGAAAGTCAGTCCTGTTCTGACCCCCTTTGCCATTGGAAGTGCTCTGCCCAGCGGGAAGTCCACCAAGGATGGATCAAGTACAGTATGCAATGGGATTTACATGTGCATTCTCAGCAAGTCCTTCCAACAACACTACAAGGAAGGCATTGCAATCCCGTCTCACGGAGCAGGATACTGAGGAGTTAGGTGCCCACGTTTGCACAGCTGAGGCTTGAGGAAGTCTAGGTATGAACCAGGCAGCAGAGCCTGAGTTCTTAGCCATGGGCTACAGCTGAGGCTGGTTCACTGCAACTCGGTCAGTTATCACTCTATGATCAGAGAAAGATTACCAGGAAGGCTTTGCTGAAGAGGTGAGAAGAGGTGTTCTAGGTGGTCAGAACCGCCTCTGCAAAGATTCAAATGCAGTCAGCTCACTCTGAAGTGCACGGGCTGGAGTGCAAGGAAGAACGAGGTTTCTGTGTTGGGCCATAATGATTGCTATTGTAACCTGTAAGTATGAAAACCCTACATTAATTGCGTGATTCAAAAGTGGGCAGAGGATTTGAGTAGGCATTTCTCTAAAGATCTGCAAATGGCCAGTAAGCACATGAAAGATGCTCAGCATCATTGGACATCAGAAAATGCAAATCAAAACCACAATGATGTACACCTTCACACCTGCTGTTCCGAGGGACAGACTGTAACCCCTGCTGGCAAAGGCGTGAAGGAATAGGAACCCTGGTGCATTGCTGGGGGCAGCCACTTTGGAAAATAGTTTGGCAGTTCCTCAGAAAGTTAAACCTGGGGTTGCCAAATGGTCCAGTGATTGCACTTCTAGGTGTAAACCTAAGAGCACTGAAAATACATGTCCACACAAAAACATTATACACGAATGTTCATAGCAGCACTATTCATAGGAAGCAAAACGTGCAAACAATCCAAATGTCTGTCAGATGCCAAATGGATAAACAAGATATGGTCTAGCCGTATGATGGAATATTATTCAACATTAAAAAGTGGGGTGAAGTTCTGACACATGCTCCGATATGGATGGTCCTTGAAGACATTATATTATACTAAGTTAAGAGCAGATATGAAAGGCCACATATATGATTTGATTCATGTGAAATATCCTGAATAGGAAAATTTATAGAAACAGGAAGTAGACTCATGATTTCTAGGGGCTGGCAGCTGGGGAGGGTGGGAAGTGACTGCTAATGCAGTTTCTTTGGCTGGTGATGTTCTGGCATTAGATGGTGGTGGTAGATGATGTATGACTTTATGAGTACACTAAACACTACTGAACTGTACACTTTTTTAAACGGGTGAACTTTATGGTATGTGAAATATATATCAACAAAGCTGTAATTAAAAATTTGTGCTGCATATGTAAATATATATAGTTTGAAAATGCCCAGACTAGAGAAAAAATTTGTAAAAGTGACCCATACCATCAAAGCTTTAAAATTTGATTGCAGTAAGATATGGTGAGAAAAGTATGGTTGATTCTTTTTTTTTTTAAGTTTTATTGGAGTACAGTTGATTTACAATGTTGTGTTAGTTTCATGTGTAACTTTTTTCTTTTCTTTTTCTTTCTTTCTTTTTTTTTTTTTTGGCCACACCTCGAGGCTTGCAGGATCTCAGTTCCCCAACCAGGGATTGAACCTGGGCCATGGCAGTGAAAGCCTGGAATCCTAACCACTAGGCCACCAGGGAACTCCCTGATTCTTATTTAAGGGAGTGAAATCCTGTGGGTGAAAGGTGAATGGAGCTGATAAGGAGTTGTGGCATGTCTGTGGAGAACACTGCTTGCTTTAAGTCTATTGCTAAAATCACATGTACAATGCTTGTGTGACAATGGGGTATAAGTGACAAAATGTATGGCCTATAAAGTGTTTCCCCATTAATGTACTTCTGAGCCTGTTTGCAATATCTGATCAGTTTTCCCCCAATGTAAATATCTAGGCAAACAGAGAGGAGGCTTAGCACCAAAGAACATGATCTAGACCCAGGGCAAGCAGCTAAATCACCCTGGCATCAAGGGGCATGTTTTGGTCTGTTGAAGGATTTGCAATTAAAAAGGGAGATGATGGAAAAATCTGCACATATTTTGAGGTATGGGGAAGTCATTCAGGCCAATACATGATTGACCTTAAACTTACTGACCAGAGCAGCCCGTTTTGTGGCCTTTCGGACATGCATTGTACATCTGCCTTGGCCATAGAGGAGGAGAATACATTTGAAAGTCAAAAATGGAATAGCTGTGGTTCAGACATCCAAGGTAAAACTAGGTGGCCGTTGTGGATGCGATTTCAGATGCATCCCTGTATTGCTGAGAATCTGAATTTTCTGAGCTGTGTCATACTCGGGATGCCACCAGCCATTCTCCAAGCAGTGTCTGCTGGCAGATGGAAGCTGCAACCTTATGACCTCAGGGTCTCCACTGGTAAATATTAGCAGAAAAAGGAGACGTGTAGTGGCCAACAGCTCCCGTTATGTACGTGTTCATACCACATTAGAGGTTAAAACCTACTGAGATACAAGTGTTATACAAGACTCGGATCCAGGACTTGGAACTTGGGGAATACTTCCAATTCAGTGTCCATTCCCCAAATTGAAGCAGGACTACGCCCCATTTCAGCATGAAGTAGCCAGAGCCATTGTCACCCCATTCCCCGAAAGCCCTGGAGAAGGATGAAACCGGATTGGAGATTGAAACCGAGTCCCCCTAAAACCGAGTTCCTCTGCCGGGTTTATGATTAACCTCTCTATGCAAGACTTTATATTCACTGTTCTCCTCAAGATTGAGGCGTATCAGAGACAAGGGGAGATTGTTTTAGGTGCTGGGAGAGTGCAAAGCTATTATCGCGAGACCGTGAGCGCAGTTAGGGGCCCCGCTCCGCCCACAGGCTCCCAGGCGGCCTCGCGGCAGAGAACGTGGGGAGAAGCTTGTGCAGCCTTCTACCCTGGCCTCCCGGGCCCTCTGGGGAGCTGGGGGCCCGGGGACAGGCTGGGGGCTGTGTCCCGCGGAGCCCCAGAGCCCTTGGCGCGGCCGCATGCTGGCCGGACCCAGGCCTGGGAGCAGCGCCGAACCTCTCCCGCTCGGTGACCTAATGGCGGTGGTCTCCGCGGGTTCCTCGGTCCACGGAGGCCTCAGCACCTGGCGTGTACGGACATGGCCATTCAGGTACCAGCTTCCACCACCTTCAGTCTTTCCATTCATTTCAAAACTGGGTCCAGCTTAGGTCAGTTGTCTCCCCCCGAGGAGGTGGCCAGGGGTCAGGGTTAAGTTGCCAGGACACTGCACATCGTTACTTAAGGTCCATCTCTGTGATGGGGCTGTCCTCAAAGGAGGGCAGTTGTCGGGAGCTGGGAATTCACCTGATGGGTGTTTGCTACAGCAGGTACTCCTGTTGATCCGATACAAATGATTCTCTCCAGTTTAAAGGAAAAGCCTGAGGGCCGGCGGGGCCCTGGGCGCCTGGCTCCCTCAGTGACGACGGCTGGGCAGGCTCTGACCTGGCCCTGAGGGCGCCGCCAGCTGAGACAGGGCTCCCCAAACTACAATACTGGAAGTCAACCATGCTTTGGGCTTAAATCAGGTCTGGTGCAGCATCACTCCTGCTCTGTCTTGTTGATTGAAGTGAGTTACAGGGTCAGCCCCATTAGAAGGGATTACACAAGGGTCTGGATACCAGGAGCCATGGTTCCTATCGGGACAAGCTTTGGAGGCTAGTTACCACTTTATTCAGGGTCCATTGATGATGTCCTAGCCAGATTCCATGAAAATGAGTGTTACTGGCAATAAGCAAATGCTCTTCACCATCACCCTGGTAGGTAGCCAGACCTCAGCAGGGCATGGTCATGTGGTCTGTCTAGGACTTCCACTTCCTAACCCTGGATTCTCAGGTCTGCAAATATTTCTGTGTCCCAAAGGCACTGCAGAATAGGAGGTGGTGTGTCAACCAGGACAGTTTGCATCTGGAAGGAAAACTGTGCAGACTGGTTTGATGATGCGGGAACTTTTCCAAAGCCTGGGTGCCTTGCAACACACCTCCAAACACTGGCTCAGCCTCTGGAGCTGGGCACGGGAGCTGGTGGGAGCCTTAGAATGGCTGAGGTCGAATAGCCTTACCAGAATGGAAAATTGATTTAAAGAACATAGGGTTAAGGTATGTTTTTGCATACTTGATTTTGTGGCTTGAGACTGGCTACATTTTTTCTTTGTTTTCATAAAAGAGAAACAAACAAAAATCTTAGATTCCTTGAAGCTGTCATGGAAGCATTGCCACCTTTCACATCCAGCAAGTTTTCTTACTCATCTTGTTACTACCTGCTCTAGTCCTACCTAACAGGTTGAATTTTAAGAGTCCTGTGAAGAAAAATAAAGATGAAGTATAATTAAATGTGATCTGATACTTTGTAGATACATACCAAAGAAAATAACACTGGTATTGACCTTAACCATTTCTAGACCATTAAACATTTTAAACTGGCCCAGTCGACTAAGTTTACATATGTCATTTATGTCTGACGTCATCTATTCTTCCTCTGTCAATAAACATTGACAAAAGCATCCACACTTTAACTCAAATTTTAAGGGTTTAGTTATCTTTATAAGGAATGCCTAGGTTATACTCTTACTGTTTAAGTTTAGCATCTATTAAGCTACACTGACATTCGGGATATTTTTTCCAACATTAAACTTTTCATCAAGTTCCCAAATACTGTTTAAATGCCATCCATTTTTTTCAACCGGGGTGCTTTGTAGAACTACATCATAAAAACTTTAAAAGGTCAGATCTTTCCATTTGAGAATTCCGGCTGCTGGTCATGTGTCTGCAGGGGAGTTCTGTGCTACAGGGAAGGGAAGAAGCAGCCGAAGAGAGCCTGGCCCTCTGCATCCTTCTGACACCCACTCCCAGTCATTGCCAGTCCAAGTTGATGCCATACCTAAGCAACCTGATGCTATTGCTTTTGTTGGTAAATTGTTCTCCAGCAATAACATCTTCTGGCTTCTCAAAGAGCCGCTGAAGTATGATGGACTTTATTGAATGAGGCATCTCTATGGATAATAAATGGGGCTATTTCCTTTCCCTTGGGAAACTAAATTGTGCTGGTCTGTTCTAAGTAATAAACAGTGTTATGAATCTTATTACATGGGAAATACATAAAACCTACTTTGCATGATGGATTTTATGTCTCCAAAGAGGGTTCAACATTGTATGTAAAGTGCTTACCAGGCTGCTAGAATTCTGTGTTGCGTTTGAGAGTCTAAAATATGACAGTACAAAAATAGAAAATGATTTCACAGTTCCCCAGGGTCAAGGCAGGAATATACAAATCAGAGAGTGAAAGAAAATTGCGTTTAAATATAGAATGTATTGAGAATTTTTACCTTTATTTCAAGCTTCATGTGAGTCATTAAATTATAATTTTGCTGGGCAGATATACATGATATAATTTGTTATGTAAGAGGTAACTAACTTGAAAGATTTGTGCAAAACAAAATTCGTAAAATAGGGAATGTAGTTTAGGACTTTGAAAATTATAATTAGTTTTCAATGGAAATAAAATATGTGGTTTCCTTTAGAAAGTAAAAACTTAATATAATTTGCAAATTACTCCTGTAATGAGTCCATTTACAATGAATATAAGTTGCTACTCTATTTTCATAATGAACAAATGAGGTTTTAATGAATCACACTTTAACATTCTACAGAAATATGGGACAATAGAGAATTGAATATTCCCTTTAACAGAATTAAACTGAAATATCCTTTATGAAAACTTTTAGGTTTTAGCATGCAGATTTCAAAAAAAGTTTATTTTTTAATTACCTTTTAAAATATATCCTTCATTAAATTTGTTTGAAGGTTGGTTAACTGTCATGGAAAAGTAAGCTACATCCAATGAAAAAAGCTAATACATTTGGTGATATTGCAAATTAAAGGAAAAAGTATATATCTTTAATCACAGAGCAGGGTCAACAATATTTCTGTAGACAATAGTAATAGTTTGGTATCACATTGGTCTTACATTTTATGTCGTATGATTCATCCATCCATTCAACAAATGTTTATTGAGTGTTTGCTATATGCCACCTGTATACTAGGTACTGTGCTTTAAGAATCATATCTGAGGAATTAGAGGTCAGTTTGTAAAGTGATCCTCAGGGCATTCCCATAGCTTAGGGAAGTTAGGTGTATACCACGATGCCCTAGTGAAGATCAAACTTGTGCTTATTTTATTCAACTCTATAGAGAGGTGCCAGGAAGTTTTCTCCATCAGAAGAGAGTAAAATTCCCTTTTGATGAACTGAAGATAATTTCTGATCTCACTTCTAGCCCATCTGTACTCCCTCAGAAGCATGGGACATATGGAAAAGGGAGAAATGGTAGCTGTATTGTTTGGAAATGTACTGTTGTGGTATTTTTTTTGGTGTATGATGCTAAAAAGATAAGTTTCTAGACAGCAGAGAGATAGGGGATAGGGAGGATGGTATGGTCTTTGACTCCTTACTGTTACAGTAGCCTAAGTCCTCGTCTCATGGGGGTGGTGTGTGCACTCAAGGGAAGATGGCTGTACACAGCCCTGAAGCCTCTGCCCTTGACAGGCCACAGCATTCTGGTGGCCCAGTGGTTCTCAACTGGGAATGATTTTGCACTCCCCTCCCCCGCAGGGACACTTGTTAATATCTGGAGACATTTTTGATCGTCATGACTGGAAGGAGTGGTGTTACTGGCAAGAAGTGGATAGAGACCAGGGTTGCCGCTAAACATTCTACAGTTCACAGGGCAGCCCTCAGAACAAAGAATTGTCCAATTCAATATGTCAATAGTGTGAAGGTTGAAAAACCGTGTTGTAACCTTAGGGCTTAGCGTAGTGCCTTGTACACGAGATACACTCAATGAATGCTTATTGCCTGCATCAGTGAATGTGTGAGTGAGCAAGTGACTAAACTACCTAACTTAAGAAACTGATTACTCTGTCAAGTCAGTATTGTACTCAACTCCATGTGCAGCTTCTACTGGTGTAGGGAAGCCACAAAAAAAGTGGTTGTATACAGGGTACTACTACTATCTGCTATTTGCTGGAGTTTATGGTTTATTTAATCAGTCTGATTTTAGGCTTTATGTTCATTTAACACATGTTTCCTGAGCACCTACTGTGTGTCAAATACAACTCTAGATACTGTGTATAGAACTGAAAAACGTAACAATGGTTCCTGTCTTCATAGAGTTTGTAGCTTACTTAAGAGAGAGAAAAACCAGCATATGTCCCTATATATTTATGAATCTGGAGCATGTACATGAAGTTTGTGACAAGGTTTGGTTCTAGAGAGTGGTCCAGGGTTTGGGGTATTGATCAAGGAAGATGTTACCGGTAATGTTTGAATATCTTTTATAAGAATGTACTTGTGCATATTGTATAATTAAAAGTTAAACATTAATTTCAGAAAAGTAGTAATATATGCTTTAAAAATATGGATTTCTTTTGGTTAACATTTTGTCCTTCACATCTTCTCAACATTTTATTATAAAAATTTTCAAACATAAAGAAAAGTTTAAAAAAATTATATAGTGAACACAGACATTTACCACCTGGATTCCACAATTAATATTTTAATATACTTGCCTTATCATATATCCATCCATCTATCCAAGCATCTGTCCATCCATCAGTGCATCATATTTTCTGATGTATTTCGAAGTAAGTTGTGATGCCTCAGTGCACTTCTCACTAAATACTTCAGCATGCATTTCATTAACTAGAACTCAGGATTTGTTTACAATCCAAACATACTTTTTGTTAACACTCCCTTGTTATTCCACACAAAGTGACTGAAATGTGAACATGAATTCCGCTCTATGTTTCTACAGGTTTCCTTATGTAATTTGTTTAAGTATGATCCAGGTAGAAGTCTGAAACAGGGATTGTTGTAAGACTTTTCCTTAGGGACACCCCTTTTAGTTACTTTACATTTAATTCTTATGAATCAAAGGATCAGTTGGCAAAGCCATTATTCATTCTTTCTAATGATGAGTTTTCACTCCAAACTGAAAAAACAGAATCTTTAGCATCATCAGTTGGCCAGTTAGGTGTTTGCTGAGAGAGAGGTGGTTTATGCATCTAGAAAGCACTGCAGGGAATGTCCTCTGTGGCTTTGGAAATCCTACCACACTTGGATTTGGTAGCTTTTCTAGCTACGTAAGACCCTACTAGGGTGAGGGCAGAAACCTGGTCTCTGTGTCCACAATTTTATCCCCAGACTGGAACATTAATAAATATTTGTGAAATGAATGAATGATTGAATTAGGACCTTGTACATAGATGTAGTGGGTTATTTGTGAAATTGCTTAATAAATTTCTGTAGAAAAGGCAGGACAGTGATAACCTGCTGGCATTAGTACTTAGAGTCTTTTATCCATCCTCACCTCCTTCCAAGATATCAATGTACAGAATATTATGAGTAAATTTTGGAAAACATTTAATTAAATAACTTCATAATAAAGACAGAACTACAAAGACTCATCATAATTACTTGGGGAAAAATATCGGTGAGCTGTCAACAAATACCAGAATGCATTTTTATCTCCTGGCTGATACATCATCATGTTCTTTAAACATGGTGTTCATTTAGCATGGAAAGCATTATGGTGAAATGATCTTGGTGTTTTGAAAAAAAACATATTAAAATGTCAAAAGGATATTCTGGGTGAATATGAGTATTTACATAAATGAGAACTGTCCGTTCTTATGTAGATTACTGAGAAAAACTAAACAGTGTGAAGAGTGTGGGCTTCGAAGTCAGAAAGACTTGAGTTCCAGTAGGATTCCCACACTGCAGTCACATTTCCTAATCTACACAGGAGGATAATGCTTCTACTACGTTGTTGTTTTGAGAAGTAAATGAAACAAATTGCTTAGCAGAGATTCTGGGGATAAGCACTCCACATTTGATAGTTTTCTTCTTTCGTTAAAAAGAAAATTTTATGACAACCGTAACGATAAATTTTTAGCGTGATAATTTGGTTGATTTGTTCTTAATTTTTATCACAATTACACATGTACATTGGTTAAAAATATGTATTACAAAGTTTAGACCTATTACAAATATCTTCTTAAAATTCGGTTTTGTGTTTGATGCCATATGAATACAGTTGGTTTTTATATATTGACATGGTTCAGCAGCTTTGCTAAACTCACTTATTAATGTTAATAACTTGTCTGTAGATCCTTTTGGGTATTCTGTGCACCCATCGCATTATCAACAGACAATGCCAGTTTTATTTCTTCTTTCCCAATTCTTTAATCTTCCTTTTTGATTTTTATTGCCTCCTGACTTTGGTTAAGTCCCCTCCAGGGCAATGTTGAAGAGAAGGGGTCAGTCTTGCCATGCTTCCTATTTCAGAGAAAAACCTTTCAATGTTTTAACTTTATGATGTTAGCTATAGGGTTTTTTATAATTTAATTTTTATTTTATATTGGAGTATAGTTGATTTACTATGCTGTGTTAGTTTCAGGTATACAGCAAAGTGATTCAGTTATACGTATACATATATACATTCTTTTTCAGATAATTTTCCTATATAGGTTGTTAACAGAATATTGAGTAGAGTTCCCTGTGCTGTACAGTAGGTCATTGTTGGTTATCTATTTTATATATAGTGGTGTGTGTATGTCAGTCCCAACCTCCTAATTTATCCCTCCCTCCCACCTTTCCCCTTTGGTAACCATAAGTTTGTCTTCTATGTCTGTGAGTCTGTTTCTATTTTGCAAGTAAGTTCACTTGTATCATTTTTTTAGATTCCACATGTAAGTGATATCATATATTTGTCTTTCTCTGTCTGACTTACTTCACTTAGTATGATAATCTTTAGATCCATCCATGTTGCTGCAGATGGCATTATTTCATTCTTTTTTTTTTTTTTTTGGAGTTTCCCTTTGGGTTTTGAGCACCCATTAGTTTATTTTATTCTTTTCTTATAGCTGAGTAGTGTTCCATTGCATATATATACCAAATCTTCTTTATCCATAGCTATGGGTTTTTTTTTTCGGGGTAGGAATAGATACCATTTATCATATTACAGAAATTTTATTATATTCTTAGGTTGCTAAACACATTCGCCATGAATGGCAGATACTTTTTTGGTATCTGTTGAAATAATCATATATTTCTTTAAAAAAAATCTGTTAATGTATAACGTTGCACATTGATATTCTGATGTTAAAATAATTTTGTGTATCTGTAATAAACTCAACTTAGTCATGATAGTTTACGTTTTTCATATATTGCTGGATTCTGTTGATTAATATTGAGTCTAGAGTTTTTGCATTTATGGTCGTGGGTGAGATTGGTCTGTGATTTTCTTTTCTCATTCTGTATTGCTTTTTGGTATCAAGATTTTGCTACATCATAGAATGAATTGGTGAATATCATTTCCTCTCTTTCTATTCTCTGGGTTGGATATTATTTCTTCCTTTAATGTTTGATAACACTTTCTGGTACAGATATTACGAGCTTAGAGTTGTTTCTGTTTGTTCTGTGTTTGTTGTGTGTGTGGGGGGAGGGTTCATTTATTTATAGATTCATTTTAATGGTTGTAAAATTAGTCAAGTTTTGAATTTCATCTTTTGAATTTTTGATAAAATATAATTTTCTAGGAACTTAAAATTTTCATATATTTAAATTTATTAGCATAAAAGTTAATAATGTCTTATTTTGTTGATGTTTGAAAGATCTGTAATTATTTGTCATTACTGCTCTTGGTTCTTTGTGTTTTTGTCCTGTTCTTGATTGGTCTTGCCCTGGTGTAGAAATTTTGTCAATCTTTTCAAGAAGAAAAGTTTGGTTTTGTTGATTCCCTTTACTCTGTTTTCTATTGCGTTACTTTCTGCTCTTGTAGTTATTATTTTCTTTTCCTTCTATGCTTACATTTTAATATACTATTCTTCCTCAGACTTCTTAAACTAGATGAATAGATGTATGCTGAGCTCCTGATGTTCAGCCTTTATTTATTTTTTTTCTCTTTTCCTCTCAGCACCTCTTAAAACAATGGTTTTCAACCTGGGGCAATTGCACCCTACCCCTGGGGACACTTGGAGATATCTGTAGACATTTTGTGGGGAAGGTGCTACTGGCCTTTAGTGGGTAAAAGCAAGGAATGCTGCTAACTGTCCCACGATGCACAGCGCTATCCCCACCACAAGGAATTATCCATCCAAAGATGTCAGTTGTGTGAGGGTGAGGAAACGTGCTTTAGAGCTTTCGGTAAGGTTTGAAATGTAGCATTTTGCTGTAATTCAGTGAAAAACACTTTCTAATTTCCATTTTGATTACTTCCTTAACCACGTGTAATTTATAACTTTAAGCTTTAATTTATAACCATATGGGAATTTTCTCCTCTTTTCAAACTGACTGAAGCTTTTAATTTCTGGCTTCAATGAATTGTGATCAGAAAACATTCTGTGTACGTTTTCAGCCCTTCGAAATTTCTTGAGACATGTTCTGTGGCCCAGTAAATGATTACTTGTGTAAATGTTCATTTCATCTTTGAAAGTAAATATTTCTGTGGCTGCTAGATGAAATGCTTTGTACATATTAGATTAATTTGGTTTATGATTAAATTATTGATATTTTTGGTACGTTTGAAAAATTATACAAAAAAATGTTTAAAGTATTCCACTGTGATTATGCAGTTATTTATCATCCTATTTCTCTCAAATTTCGCTTTATATATTTTGAAATTGAGCTTAGCTATATAAAAATACAGGATTGTTTTCCTTTTCTGGTGAATAATCCTTATGAAGAGACCATGAATTATGATCTCTTGATCCTGAATAATGTTCTTTTTTTACCTTAGAGTTTATTTTGTCTCATACTAACAAAGCTATACAATCGTGCTTTTGTTAAGTGTTTATATGTCTTTTTCCATCACTTTACTTTTTACCCTTGTGAATCTTTAATTTTAGGTGTCTCATAAATAATGTGTATGTATACATGTATGTATAAATTTAGCGTGACAAGCTTTGTCTGTATTCCATATACAGTAATTAGTGAAGTATTTGGGTTTATATTTACTGTTTTACTATCTGCTTTCTATTGTCACACCTGTTCTATGTTTTTTAATTTTGCCTTTCCCCCTTCTTTTGGATTCGTAATTTAAAATTTTCCTCTTATTAGTTTGGAAGTTAAAAATTTTCTTACTTTTTCTTTCAGTAATTACTCAACAAAATACAACCTGCATCCTTTATTAATCAATACATTGTTTATTTGTTCTTAAACTTTACTCCAGGCAATAAAAAGGCCTTGGAACTCTTTAATTTCATTTTCCTTTCTCCTGACTTATATGCTGTTATCTTCATGTATTTTAATTCCTTCTATATTTTATTTTACACAAGTACCATTTTTATTAGTTTATATGGTCACATATAGTTTAATGCCATTTTATATAGTTTTCTGGTATGTTTGATACCAGTATTCTAAAGTGTGTTGACCTCTTCTGTATGGCTTAGTTCATGGTCAAATTTTGTAAATGTTTTATGTGTGCTTTAAAAGAACTTGTACTGCCCAATTGTTGAGTGCGCACAAAAGCGTTTTCATGCACATGGAAGCTTTTCTCCTTACATTAAAATATATTTTGCAATTGGATATTTCAAATCTATATCCTCAATGACTGTTTTTCTTTTGATCTATTAATTACAGAAAGTTATGCTAAACAATCCCATATAATGGCATTTTCCAGTTTCTTCTAATTTTGTCAATTAGAAAAGTATTTTGAGGCAAACAGATTAAATAAATACTTTAGAGCATTTTTCAGTCTTTCAAAAGAACTGAATTTATATGATTTGTCTTGAATGTTTTATTGGTATTTGTTATTATTTGCCTTATAACTTTTCCATCCTTGTACTTTGAATTTTTCTGTGGCTTTATATATTGCATATGCCTCCAACAACAAATAGCTAGATTTGGTATTTTAATCCAGTCTAATGATCTTTATCATTTAACTGAGTGTCTAGTCAGTTTACATTGAGTGTGAATATTCGTGTTGGCATCTATTTCTCCTATCTTATTTGTTCTTTCTATTTGTTTGGCTTATCCTGGTGTTTCCCCCTTTTTGAATATTTTTCTTTTTTTATTCCATTTCCCTCCTCTTATTATTTTGGAAATTTTATGTTCTATGTCCATTTTTCAGTGTTTACCCTATATAATATGTACACCTAACTAGGTCAATTACTAATTTTTTTGCCTCCTGATGAAAATGGAAGGAGGGACCTTAGAACATTTTAAATACCATCCACCAACTTAAGTGCTATGGTGTTCTACTATTTCAATTTTATCATGCTTTTTTTTCACCTCACAAATAATTAGTCATTATTATTATTATTTCATACATCAGTATTTGTTCAATTTACCCCCATATTTTCTAATACATTTTTTTACTCTTCCTTATTACATTTTGTAATAATTGCAATAATAAATTTTCTTTATGCCTGAATGACATACTTTTTTTTTCCTCGGCTGCTCCATGCGGCATGCCAGATGCGGGATCTTAGTTCCCCGACCAGGGATTGAACCCGTAGCCCTTACAATGGAAGTGCAGAGTCCTAACCACTGGACCAGGGAAATCCCTGAGCTACATACTTTAGATATTTTACTTTAGTGGGGCTCTACCACTATAAGTGGTAGAATCACAGTTTTTGTTTGTCTAAAAAGTGTTTTTATTTCATCATCATTTTTGAAAGGTAATTTTCCTGAGTATTTAAATATGGGCTGATAGTTATTTTTCTCAAGATTCTTAAGATATAATTCCACCTTTTTCCCCCCTGGTTTTTATTGTTGTTATTGAGAACTTAGCCATCAGTGTACTCACTGTTCTTTTTTTTTTGGTAACCTGTCTTCTTTCTCTGACTTTAAATTTATTGTCATTGCTGTTCTGCAGCTTGACTATGCTATGTCTGTGTACACATTTCTTTTCATTTATCCTGTCTGGGATTTATTGGACTTTCTAAATATGAGGATTTTTGCCTACCAACATATCTGGAGAGTTCTCAGCTGATGAGACGATGATGATGAGAGATGATGATTTCTTCAATAGTGCTGCTTCTCTATAATCTCCTTCTGGAATATTTATTTGATGGATGTTATCTCTTCTCTATACAGCCTCTATGCCTCACAACCTCTTCTGTTTTCCTTCTCTTAGTCTCTCTGTGCTGAACTTTTGAAATTTCTTTAAACCTCTTTTCCAGTTGCCTGGGGGCATGACCGCTTGGGGACAACTTTAAATTAAATTCCCACTTGAGCTTTTGTACTTCACATGTAGCAGGAAGCCCAGCTTTCAACTGATGTGAGGGTGGCTTGAAAAGTGGATTTCCCAGGAAAATAGTAAAGTTTAGTTACAGGCCCCTGTGGTGCTCCTCACTTGCCCGAGACTCTTGCCTAGGCCTGGAGGAGACCTAGCAATGTGCTCATGGGCGTATGTTCTGTCATTGTTGCCAAAGTGTCACGTTAAAACCGAAGTCGCTGTGAACCACTGTCACTTTGCTTTTCCACATCTTCTCTGTCACATTTCCCTTTGTACTGGGTGATGATGGTGTAGCCTCAAGCTCTTTGGGGATCTGAGTAAGAGCTGAGTTGGGAATGTAACATTTTCACTGCAATTTGGGAAAACATTTTGTAATGCTTTAGTAAAATAGGTCATTAATTATAGGCTTCTACATATATATATTTTGTCATCTTTAAACTTATTTCCTGAAAAACTGAGAGAGAATTGAGATTAGAAAGTTAAATTTGAAACAGAAGTAAGAAAGATAATCAATGAAATCAAGTGAAATTATCCTGATCTCAAGAAGTAAATTGTTGGCGGTGATTGGTTCAGGATGGCAGAGTAGAAGGACACGTGGTCACTCCCTCTTGCAGGAGCACCAGAATCACAACTAACTGCTGAACAATCATTGCAGGAAGACACTGGACCTCACTGAAAAAGATACCCCACATCCAAAGACAAAGGAGAAGCTGCAATGAGACAGTAGGAGGGGTGCAATCACAATGAAATCAAATCCCGTAACCACTGGGTGGGTGACTCACAAACTGGAGAACAGTTATACCACAGAAGTCCACTCACTGGAATGAAGGTTCTGAGCCCCATGTCACACTTCCCAAACTGGGGGTCCGTCAGCGGGAGGATGAATTCCTAGAATCAGCCTTCGAAGGCTAGCGGGATTTGATTGCAGGACTTCAACAGGACTGGGGGAAACAGAGACTCCACACTTGGAGGGCACACACAAAGTAGTGTGCTCGTCGGGACCCAGGGGAAGGAGCAGTGACCCCATAGGAGACTGAACCAGACCTCCATGCTAGTGTTGGAGGGTCTCCTGCAGAGATGGGGGGGGGTGGCTGTGGCTCACTGTGAGGACAAGGACACTGGCAGCAGAAGTTCTGGGAAGTATTCCTTGGCATGAGCCCTCCCAGAGTCCACATTAGTCTCACCAAAGAGCCTGTAGCCTCCAGTGCTGGGTCGCCTCAGGCCAAACAACCCAAGAGGGAGGGAACCCAGCCCCCCACAATCAGCAGACAAATGGATTAAAGTTTTACTGAGCTCTGCCCACCAGAGCAACACCCAGCCCTACCCACCACCAATCCCTCCATTAGGAAGCCTGCACAAGCCTCTTAGAGAGCCTCATCCACCGAAGGGCAGGCACCAGAAGCAAGAACTACAACCCTGCACCTGCAGAATGAAAACCACAATCACAGAAAGACAGTTGAAATGAAAAGGCAGAGGGCAATGTACTAGATGAAGAAACAAGATAAAACCCCAGAAAAACAATTAAATGAAGTGGAGATAGGCATCCTTACAGAAAAAGAATTCAGAATAATGATAGTGAAGATGATCCAGGACCTCGGAAAAAGAATGGAGGCAAAATTCGAGAAGATTCAAGAAAGGTTTAACAAAGACCTAGAAGAATCAAAGAACAAACCAACAGAAATGAACAATACAATAACTGAAATGAAAAATACACTAGAAGAAATCAATAGCAGAATAACTGAGGCAGAAGAACAGATAAGTGACGTGGAAGACAGAATGGTGGAATTCACGGCCGCAGAACAGAATAAAGAGAAAAGAATGAAAAGAAATGAAGACAGCCTGAGTGACCTCTGGGGCAACATTAAATGCACCAACATTCACATTACAGGGTTCCCAGAAGGAGAAGTGAGAGAGAAAGGACCTGAGAAAATTTTTGAAGAGATTATAGTCAAAAACTTCTGTAACATGGGAAAGGAAATAGCCACCCAAGTCGAGGAAGGGCAGAGAGTCCCAGGCAGGATAAATCCAAGGAGAAACACGCCAAGACACATAGTAATCAAATTGACAAAAATTAAAGACAAAGACAAATTATTAAAAGCAACAAGGGAAAAATGACAAATAACATACAAGGGAACTTCCATAATGTTAACACCTGATTTCTCAGCAGAAACTCTACAAGCCAGAAGGGAGTGGCATGATCTATTGAAAGTGATGAAAGGGAAGAACTTACAACCAAGATTACTCTACATGGCAAGGATCTCATTCAGATTCAACAGAGAAATTAAAAGCTTTACAGACAAGCAAAAGCTAAGAGAATTCAGCACCACCAAACCAGCTCTACAACAAATGCTAAAGGAACTTCTCTAAGTGGGAAATACAAGAGAAGAAAAGGACCTACAAAAACAAACCCCAAACAATTAGAAAATGGTAATAGAAACATACATATTAATAATTACCTTAAGTGTAAATGGATTAAATGCTCCAACCAAAAGACACAGGCTCGCGGAATGGATACAAAAACAAGACCCATATATATGCTGTCTACGGGAGACCCACTTCAGACCTACGGAAACATACAGACTGAAAGTGAGTGGAAAAAGATATTCCATGCAAATGGAAATCAAAAGAAAGCTGGAGTAGCAATACTCATATCAGATAAAATAGACTTTAAGGTAAAGAATATTATAAGAGACAAGGAAGGACACTACATAATGATCAAGGGATCAATCCAAGAAGAAGATGTAACAATTATAAATATGTATGCACCCAACATAGGAGCACCACAATACATAAGGCAACTGCTAACAGCTATAAAAGGGGAAATCGACAGTAACACAATAATAGTGGGGGACTTTAACACCTCACTCACACCAATAGACAGATCATCCAGACAGAAAATTAATAAGGAAACACAAGCTTTAAGTGACACAATAGACCAGATAGATTTAATGGATATTTGTAGGACATTCATCCAAAAACAGCAGATTAAACTTTCTTCTCAAGTGCGCATGGAACATTCTCCAGGATAAATCACATCTTGGGTCACAAATCAAGCCTCAGTAAATTTAAGAAAATTGAAATCACATTAAGCATCTTTTCTGACCATAACGCTATGAGATTAGAAATCAATTACAGGGAATAAAACGTAAAAAACACAAAAACATGGAGACTAAACAGTATTTTACTAAATAACCAAGAGATCAATGAAGAAATCAAGGAGGAAGTCAAAAAACACCTAGAGACAGATGACAATGACAACACAATGATCCAAAACCGATGGGATGCAGCAAAAGCAGTTCTAAGAGGGAAGTTTATAGCCATACAAGCCTACCTCAAGAAACAAAAAAATCTCAATTAAACAATCTAACCTTACACCTAAAGGAACTAGAGAAAGAAGAACAAACAAAATCCAAAGTTAGTAGAAGGAAAGAAACCATAAAGATCAGAGCAGAAATAAATGAAATAGAAACAAAGAAAGCAGTAACAAAGATCAATAAAACTAAAAGCTGGTTCTTTGAGAAGATAAACAAAATTGATAAACCATTAGCCAAACTCATCAAGAGAGGGAGAGGACTCAAATCAATAAAATTAGAAATGAAATAGGAGAAGTTACAACAGACACTGCTGAAATACAAAGCATCATAAGAGACTACTAACAGAAACTCTATACCAATAAAATGGACAACTTGGAAGAAATAGACAAATTCTTAGAGAGGTATAACCTTCCAGGATTGAACCAGGAAGAAATAGAAAATACGAACAGACCAATCACAAGTAATGAAACTGAAACAGTGATTAAAAATCTTCCAACAAACAAAAGTCCAGGACCAGATGGCTTCACAGGTGAATTCTATCAAACATTCAGAGAAGGGCTAACACTCATACTTCTCAAACTCTTCCAAAAAATTTGCAGAGAAAGAAACACTCCCAAAATCATTCTACGAGGCCACCATCACCCTGAGAGCAAAACCAGATAATGATACTACAAAAAAAGAAAATTACAGACCAATATCACTGATGAACATAGATGCGAAAATCCCCAACGAAATGGTAGCAAACAGAATCCAACAGCACATTAAAAGGATCATACACCATGATCAAGTGGGATTTATCCCAGGGATGCAAGGATTCTTCAATATACACAAATCAATCGATGTGATACACCATATTAGCAAATTGAAGAATAAAAACCATGTGATCATCTCAATAGATGCAGAAAAAGCTTTTGACAAAATTCAACACCATTTATGATGAAAACTCTCCAGAAAGTTGGCACAGAGGGAACATATCTCAACATAATAAAGACCATATACCACAAACCCACAGCAAACATCATTCTCAATGGTGAAAAATTGAAAGCATTTCCTCTAAGATCAGGAACAAGACAAGGATGTCCACTCTCACTATTATTCAACATAGTTTTGGAAGTCCTAGCCACAGCAATCAGAGAAGAAAAAGTAATAAAAGGAATCCAAATTGGAAAAGAAGTAAAACTGTCACTGTTTGCAGATGACATGATACTGTACATAGAGAATCCTAAAGATGTCACCAGAAAACTACTAGAGCTAATCAGTGAATTTGGTAAAGTTGCAGGATACGAAATTAATGCACAGAAATCTCTTAAATTTCTATACATTAATGATGAAAACTCTGAAAGATAAATTAAGGAAGCACTCCCATTTATCATTGCAACAAAAAGAATAAAATACCTAGGAATAAACTTACCTGAGAAGGTAAAAGACCTGTACTCAGAAAACTATAAGACACTGATGAAAGAAATCAAAGATGACGCAAACAGATGGAGAGATATACCATGTTCTTGGATTAGAAGAATGAATATTGTGAAAATGACTATACTACCCAAAGCAATCTACAGATTCAATGCAATCCCTATCAAATTACCAATGGCATTTTTTTTTTTTTTTACAGAAGTAGAACAAAAATCTTAAAGTTTGTATGGAGACAAAAAGGCCCAGAATAGCCAAAGCAATCTTGAGGGAAAAAACGGAGCTAGAGGAATCAGACTCCCTGACTTCAGACTATACTACAAAACTACAGTAATCAAGAAAATATGGTACTGGCACAAAAACAGAAATATAGATCAATGGAACAGGATAGAAAGTCCAGAGATAAACCTACGCACCTATGGTCAACTAATCTATGACAAAGGAGGCAAGGATATACAATGGAGAAAAGACAGTCTCTTCAATAAATGGTGCTGGGAAAATTGGACAGCTACATATAAAAGAATGAAATTAGAACACTCACTAATACCATACACAAAAATAAACTCAAAATGGATTAAAGACCTAAATGTAAGACTGGATACTATAAAACTCTTAGAGGAGAACATAGGCAGAGCACTCTTTGATATAAATCACAGCAAGATCTTTTATGATCCACCTCCTAGAGTAATGGAAATAAAAATCAAAATAAACAAATGGTACCTAATGAGACTTAAAAGCTTTTGCACAGCAAAGGAAACTGTAAACAAGACGAAAAGACAACCCTCAGAATGGGAGAAAATATTTGCAAACAAATCAATGGACAAAGGATTAATCTCCAAAATATATAAAAAGCTCATGCAACTCAATATTAAAAAAACAACCCAATCAAAAAATGGGCAGAAGACCTAAATAGACATTTCTCCAAAGAAGACTTACAGATGGCCAAGAGGCACATGAAAAGATGCTCAACATCAACTAGTTATTAGAGAAATGCAAATCAAAAGTACAATGAGGTATCACCTCACGACAGTTAGAGTGGGCATCATCTGAAAATCTACAAACAACAGATGGTGGAGAGCATGTGGAGAAAAGGGAACCCTCTTGCACTGTTGGTGGGAGTGTAAATTGATACAGCCATTATGTTGAACAGTATGGGGATTCCTTAAAAAACTAAAAATAGAATTACCATGTGACCCAGCAATCCCACTACTGGGCATACACCCAGAGAAAACCATAATTCAAGAAGACACATGCACCCCAATGTTCATTGCAGCACTATTTACAGTAGCCAGGTCATGGAAGCAACCTAAATGCCCATCAACAGATGAATGGATAAAGAAGATGTGATACACATATACAATGGAATATTACTCAGCCATAAAAAGAAATGAAATTGAGTCATTTGTAGAGATGTGGACAGACCTAGAGGCTGTCATGCAGAGTGAAGTAAGTCAGAAAGAGAAAAACAAATACCATATGCTAACACATATATGTAGAATCTAAAAAAATAGTACAGATGAACCGGTTTGCAAGGCAGAAATAGAGACACAGATGTAGAGAACGTATGGACTCCAAGGGGAGAAAGCGGGGTGGTGATGGTGGTGTGATGAATTGGGAGACTGGGATTGGCATATATACACTAATATGTGTTAAATAGATAACTAATAAGAACCTGCTGTATAAAAATAAAATAAAATTCCAAAAAAAAAGAAGTAAGTTGTAACAATTTTTTAAATTCTATCATACCCAAAGTAGTATTTCATTAAGAGGCAGAGGTGAATTTCAAATAGAAGTTGTGAACAGAATCTTGAATTGTTTTATAATCCAGCTGGTGAAAGGAGGTAGAGGTGACACATATTAAGCTCCTTGCTCTTTGGACAGGAGATATTAACATTGAAAATGAAAACATAAAACTCACAATATGTCAGTATAATTACAGAGTTGACAAACTACTTAATGATTCTCATCAATTCAAAGAATGTTTAAGATTGGTCACTGCATAAGAAAATGTAAAATGTCCTGAAAACTTCAACCTCACAAACGAAGAAACAAGAAGTTTTGCCATGCTTTACAATTATCTTAAAAATTTCCATGTTAGCAATAACAAGTTATGAAACAGAAGGACAATTTCTAAAGCATTAATTTAAAAACTTTGTTTTTGGTCAAATTTGCTGGAAAAGACTAAATTATCTTTTTATCCTCTGAATAGAATTGGTATGACAAAACTTTTGTCATATAAAGAGGTACTCAAGAAATTTGCAGCCAAAATATGTCAGAAAATACCATTTAGGCTTCCCTGGTGGCGCAGTGGTTGAGAGTCCGCCTGCCGATGTAGGGGACGTGGGTTCGTGCCCCGCTCCGGGAAGATCCCAGATGCCGCGGAGCGGCTGGGCCCGTGAGCCATGGCCGCTGAGCCTGCGCGTCCGGAGCCTGTGCTCTGCAACGGGAGAGGCCACAACAGTGAGAGGCCCGCGTACAGCAAAAAAAAAAAAAAAAAAAAGAAAATACCATTTAAAGTGGTGTGTTAAACAAGTATTTCATAGAGCATGTTATGTTTTTCTGGATTTTCTGCTCTTTGTGATATTTGCCAGCTTTTAAAAGTTTATATTTTTAAATATTTAACCTTATATTCATAATATTGTATTCTTTTTGTTAAGGAAGACTCCTTCTATAACTTGCTAAAGCTTGGGACCCCCCAGAGTTCTGGGTCTACCCCTCGCTGGCTTGTTATGAATCCTCAGGGAAGAATTTTCCCTGTGCGCACAGGGCCAAGAAGAGGCAGGCAAGCATCCTTCCTCTCTCCCTCTGCTGCAGATTTGCTTCTCCCTGAGATGAGACCTTTGAGATCCCTGCTTATGCCTCCGTCTCCTGTATCATCATGAAATGCCTGATCCCCAAGGTCACCAGCAGACCTGGTGCTTACTTATACCCCCAGATTTCCCCAATTTTTGTTTTTGCATTGTGGATTCCTTTCTTGCTTGCTAGTTCCACAATACATTTAGAAAGTTTGTTAACTCATTTCCCCCCCTCCCCAGCATTTTAGTTGCCTTTAGTAAAAGAACCTTTTAGATATGTAATCCAGTATCCTTCCAGAAATGATAATGCCTGCAAATCTAATGTTCAATACTTTATAAAATATTTACCTGATTTTCACCTGTATTGGCAGGCATTTTTTTTCTTGATCCATCACTATCTCTTCCTCTATAAGGTTATTATAATGACAATGTGCACTATACAATTTCCTTCATTCTAAGACAATATTTAACATCATTTATCATTTACGTCATGACTTTTACCTAATAGTGATCATCACCCCTTTGTAATAAGCCAAAGTTATGACTTTTCTATCAGTTCTCAGCTGCCAGCAACCCATCAGAGGTAAATGGGGTGATTTTAGATATGAGTCACTAAAAATATTAAAGAAGACAAATTATAGCACTCATGTTCACATTGAGGGACCCTTGGCAAGCTGATTAGTTCTCACCAGCTTTGCTGAAAAGAGACCAAGATGGGCAGGCTGCTGTCTCTTTAGCCCCCAGCCTTCACCCAGGGCTGTGGCAGAAGCTACTGCAGTGATTATGGCATTTAAGATTACACACACACATACAAACACAAACAGAATATGAAGGTGGATGAAATGAATGACCCAGATCCAAGGAGGGATTCAGGTTCTCTTTCCTTCCCTGTCAAAGGTGGGCTGCAGAAGGAATTCAATCTCCTTACTCTTTTATAGGTTGGGACAGGTATTTATATTGTGTTTAGCATCGAAATCAAAGAATAAAACAATTTCCCTTGAGGGGTTGCTTCAGTGGTCAGAGAAATCACAACTTCTACTTCTTTATTTTATTTTAATAGCATTTACATCATTCAAAGCATCACCTCTGCTTTTCTTCATGCCCCAAAGGACCATAGACACCTGACTGTCGTTTGCATCCACTCTTTTGACTTACTTGCCTTTTTGTTCATAAATTGTGAAGAATAAGTGTACCCGAACATTTCTGGAATTTGTGTAGAGTATAGAATTTTTTATCCTCAGAGGACGTACTTCTGTTTATTTAATAACTTC
The DNA here is from genome assembly GCF_949987515.2 of Delphinus delphis. Lineage (NCBI taxonomy): Eukaryota > Metazoa > Chordata > Mammalia > Artiodactyla > Delphinidae > Delphinus > Delphinus delphis. The sequence continues at coordinate 141,645,861 of NC_082686.1, forward strand.
AGGCAAAAATTCACCACAGGATCTCACAGTGAACTGAGTTCTGGGAACAGGTGGAATTGAACGTTGCTCCCAGAGCACACCAGCTGCCTTCATGATAAATGGGATTTTCATGAAGTCTCCTTCCACATGTCATAGTCCAGAGGTGCCCAAGAGCCGTGCTTCAAAGCCTGCTGAAAGGGAATTCTATCTGTCATGGCCACTGACAGCCAATCACAGCACCATTGCCCTTTCAAAATGGTTGATGGATCAATGGTTCTACTAACTGTGAACATTTGCTTTATATTCTAGAGTCTGTGGATACAGAGATGACAGGGCATAATTCCTGCCCTACAAGAGTTTATAGTCTATTTCTAGTAGAAAGAAAAGGCAGCCAGCATTTACTGAGGGCCTGTCATGTTCGACAGCTCACAAGATATTACTTAAATCTCATGGTAACTATAAATATCATGACTTAGGAGTCAAACCCAGTTTTGTCTGATTGCAAAGCAGATACTCTTGCTCTTACATCCTTGTGCATTGGTCAGTTGCATACTTTGATTGCCAGTTCCTAAATTTTGGCTGAAAAGACTTTTTTTTCTTTTATCTTCCTTTCCTCTGAGCCATTCAGAAGCTTGAAAATACATATGTATAATATACATTTGTATATGAAGATCACATACATACATGTATGTGTGTGAATACATAGTAATCATGGAGTCAAGTGACATTATTTGTGTCTTCAGTTAATTATTTGCAATTGTTATAGCAAAAGACATAGGTAGCAAACTTCTTTTATTATTCAACTTATAAATTAATGATGTCTTGGGAAGCTTTTTCTGTTATGTGGTTGTTATATTTTGAGGAATTTTTGGGTCTCTGTGATTGTAGAATCAATGAATTGTCAGCTGTAGTGGGCTTTATTTTACTTATTTTACCTGCGAGATCATAAAGGAAACGAGGTTTATGCTTAAGTTAACTGCTAACTGATTAAAGTGAAGCTAAATAATCAGGTTTGTATTAACTGTTAAACCACTGGATGAAGACTACATGAGTTTTATATTATGTGCCAAGTTTAATTGGTTGGTGGCAGCTGTCTGGAGTAGGAAGATTTAAAATTTTATTTTATTATATTTTTCAGAAAAAATTTGAGGCCGTGTCTTGCTCAGAGAGATAAAGTGTACTGAGGGATTAGTCAGATGCCTGCCCTCAGGGCCTTGGTAAAACTACTAGTTAAAAAGTTTATAAATGTTTCCTTTGGAACTCGTGAATTATTTAGAAAGGACAGTTTGATCTGTTTATCTCTATTTCACATACCATTATAGAAGAAAAAATATCTAAGGCAGCAACAGTATTCCTGCCTCTGAAGGACGTTGGGATAAGAATCTTGTTAATAAAATGTACCCATACGGTTGAAAAGCCAAATTTTAGATTCATTAATGATATTCCTGAAAAAAAAAGACAGTTAAATAAATGTCTTTATGTGAGACTTTGATTTAAAAAATCAATATATCAACTGTTTTATACTGATATAATTCTTTAAAATGAAAATGCTGAGATAGTAAATAAATTAATTACTGGGTTATTTTCTTATCACCATGTCTCCTCCGTAAGCCCTCTCTGCATATCACTTATGAATGCGTTCAGTTGCTAAGAACAGAAAATCTGATTTTGGGGCGGCTTTAATAAACAAAAGTTTTATTTTACTCATACAGTGAGAATTGGGTAGCTAAGGTTGCTGAGGTTGGCTCAGCCATTCCATAGGGCTCTGAAGAGCTCAGCTCTTCCTAGCACTCTGCTCCCATCGTCTTGAATTCTTGTCCCCATATGGCTGTGACAAACCAAGACACCAAGTGCACATTTCCAAAGAATGATCAAAAGGGCAAAAGGCCTTCTCATGAGAAGCCTTGGTCTTTTACTTGGTTTGGAATAGGATGTCTCTACCCAGCAAACTTTTCCTTACATCTCTTTGCCAGAAGTGGGTCACTTGTCTACCCTGCGTCCTTCATTGGCAAATAGGACTCATCATAACTGGCTTAATCCCCAGGGGTTGGGAGAGGCTTCCCTTCCCAGCGATCAAGAGATCTCCACCCACTCCCTCAACATGAAAGTGGCACAGTGGCTGTGAGCAATAAACACCATCATCCACAAAGAGCAAACCTATTTTAGGGGATTTAGAATATCATTTGAATCAGAGCATAATTTCGTTGTTGAAATAGCTTGAGATAAATACTTGCCAAATTTTGGGGGTTTGAAACATAGACTTTTGTTCTTGCAAACAAAAAGAAATAGGTAAAGAGACACCATCTTATCAAGTGATTGTTAGAAAAGATAAATCATATCATTAGTCTGTATCAGCCAAGAAATCCTGAACTACGTCTAAATAAAGCAAAGCTAAAGCTAAATTGGTCAGTTTCCATATAAAAAAATCTTGAAAAAACTCTTGGTTATGTTTGATGTTGTATTTTTCTCATAGTATAAGACACTATTTTAAAATTAAGAGTATATTTCACTGCAGTCCATATCACAGAGCTGTGTTTGTGAGAGAATGTGCCAGAATGATCCCTAATAACTTTCTTAGAATTTTAAAAACTGGGTGGTAAGTCAGATACAGTGAAATATTTGAGCTGTTACCCCAACTGCAAACTAAGTTAGCTCGTCACGGTTTTGTATATTTATACTGCAGAAGACACCACACCGTTGGTCCGTTAGAGACACTCAACAGAAACAGCAGCCAAGCAGCATACCTGTATCCTGATTCCTGCAAGACAGTGTGATACTTGTCAGCTGTTTATCTCCACAGGAGAAGGGCCTGAAATTAGGAGACGAAGATTTTTATGGGGCTGCTAGCACATCTGCCTGTCTTACCCTTTGGAGAGAAATATTACTCAATACCTGGGAATGTAAGCAAATCTCTCCAGAGAGGAAAGAGGAGCAGTGAATCTTTTCTGTGCAGGGATATCTCCAGATCTCTCCAGAGGAATACATTATCTCTAGTTTCCAAGGCTATTTGCTGTACAGACAGGCCACAAAGGAATATAACATTGTATTGACGTTCTGAAATCTTATTTTTGATGGAAGTTAGTAACTTCCACAGACTAATGGGGTTTAGTATTGAAACCCAATGATAAGAAAGTAAACAACTTTAATCACTGTATATGATGAGACATCAAATTTTTTATCAAAGATTGTTCTTAAGTCAATGGGGAATTCCCTTCCACCTCTCTGCCAGTCCATTTTACAGTCAACACCACCAAGGCAAACCTCGAGAGGGGAAGGAGAAGGGAAAGTAAACTGTGTGTCTTTCTCTGTCTGACTTACTTCACTTAGTATGATAATCTCTAGGTCTGTCCATGTCACTGCAAATGGCATTATTTCGTTCTTTTTTTATGGCCGAGTAGTATTCCATTGTATATATGTACTACATCTGCTTTATCCATTCACCTGTCAATGGACATTTAGGTTTTTTCCATGTTTTGGCTATTGTAAATACTGTTGCAATGAACACTGGGGTGCATGCATCTTTTCAAATTATGGTTTTCTCCAGATATATGCCCAGGAGTGGGATTGCTGGATCATCTGGTAGTTCTATTTTTAGTTTTTTAAGGAACCTCCATACTGTTCTCCATAGTGGTTGTATCAATTTACATTCCCACCAACAGTGTAGGAGGGTTCCCTTTTCTCCACACCCTCTCCAGCATTTATTGTTTGTAGATTTTTTGGTGATGTCTGTTCTGACCAGTGTGAGGTGATACCTCATTGTAGCTTTGATTTTCATTTCTCTAATAATTAGTGATGTTGAACATCTTTTCATGTGCTTTTTGGCCATCCGTATGTCGTCTTTGGAGAAATGTCTATTTAGATCTTCTGCCTATTTTTTTTGGTTGGGTTGTTTGTTTTTTTGATATTGAGCTTCCTGAGCTGTTTTGTATATTTTGGAGATTAATCCCTTGTTGATCACTTCACTTGCAAATATTTTCTTCTACTCTGTGGGTTGTCTTTTTGATTTGTTTATGGTTTTCTTTGCTGTGCAAAAACTTTTAAGTTTAGTTAGGACCCATTTGTTTATTTTTGTTTCTATCTTCATTACTCTAGGAAGTGGATGAAAAAAGATCTTACTGCAATTTATGTCAGAGAGTGTTCTGCCTGTTTTCCTCTAAGAGCATCTGATCTTACGTTTAAGTCTTTAATCTATTTCGAGTTTATTTTTGTGTGTGGTGTTAGAGAATGTTCTAATTTCATTTTTTTACATATAGCTGTCCAGTTTCCCCAGCACTACTTATTGAAGAGACTGTCTTTTCTCCACTGTATATTCTTGCCTCCTTTGTCAAAGATTAGGTGACCATAGGTGCGTGGGTTTATCTCTGGACTTACTATCCTGTTCCATTGATCTATATTTCTGTTTTTGTGCCAGTACCATACTGTCTTTATTACTATAGCTTTGTAGTATAGTTTGAAGCCAGAATGCTTCAATGCTAAAAAAAGAAAGAAAGAAAGAAAGTAAACTGTGTGGTTTAGATTCATCTTACACAATGGAGACTCGGTTGATGCCTTTTTACTGTAATAGGACTTGAAAGGTTATACAACTTGTCTTAGTCTGTTCAGGCTGCTCTAACAAAATACCTTAGACTGGGAAGCTTATAAACAGCAGACATTTATTTCTCATAGTTCTGGAGGCTGGGAAGTCCAAGGTCGAGGTACCAGCAGATTTGGCATCAGGTGTGAACCCTCTTCTTGGTTTGCAGACAGCCACTTTCTTGCTGTATCCTCACATGGTGGAGAGAGAGAAAGAGTTCTGGAATCGCTTCCTCTTAGAAAGGCACTGATCCCATTGTGTGGGGGCCCCTCCCTCATGACTCCACCTCAACCTACTCACTCCCCAAAGGGCCAACCTCCAAATACCATTATATTGGAGATCAGGGCTGCAGGTAATTTGGGAGCTATACAAACATTCAGTCCATAGCACTACTCTTTGCACAATGAGTCTTTTTTTTTTTTTTTGGGTAAATTGTTTTCACCCAAAACCACACTAAATAAATATGATATAAGAAATAATATTTCCACATTAGATTTTCTAGTGAAGAAATCTCACCGATTTTCTTGATTGAAGTATTTCAAGTCGGAAACTATCAAATGAAGCAATTTGATATATGTCCTATCTTTGGATGTCCCCCAATACCTTGATTTGTTTTTACATGCCAAGCAGAAGGATGAAGGGTTAGCATTTCTGTGCCACTTTATGGCTCTTTTACCATGTTTTGAGGCTCTCTTGTGTTTAGCTTACACATGTCTGTAAAGGTGATAGAACATTACTTTTAAGTTCAAGATAATTTTGAGCAAGCAAAAAGTTAAAAAATTAATGAAGAAAGTGTTGTCAAAAAAGGAACGACTACAATAAACTTTCATGTCACAATTTTTACTCAAAATATGTTACTTAATTTTTTTTTACCTACATTCACTTGTTTTCATTGATTAATTTTTATATTTTACTATCTGTAAAATTACTAGGGTATCTGGGTTGTGATGGAACATATTATGCTTTTCTCCTATTAAAATTTAACAGCTTTTCACTTAATGGCAAGGTTGTCAGGAATGAATTAAAGTAATTGAGCGGGAAATGGGTTTGTTTATCAGTTTGTGGAACTGTACTCCTATGAAATCTCCACCATCTCCTTCTCTCTCAGGCAGTTCTGAGAGTGAATGCGAGATGGTTCCCAGCTTTAGAATTATTGTTGGATTCTCTCTTTAACATTTCCTCCCTGCTAAAAATTCTTTGAGTATACTGCCATTGTCCTGTCATCATTGAGCATTGTTTTGATGGTGATGCCAAAAATAGAAAAGAGGATTGAGGACCTGAGTTACAATGAGGACTAGAGTTTGTTATAGAAAAGGCTTTTCTGTTTCATTTTAGGGAAGAAATATCCTTGTTTATTCAGGTCTAAGAGGAGATGTGTGGGATCCCTGGACAGGCTAATAATTTTGATGCTTCATTATCAAACGAATGCTCCCTATTTGTGCAACTTTTATTAAAGGCTGTGAGGAAAAAAGGCGGGGAGGAAGGCCCCCTAGTGGCTGCCTGTTCATACCTTCTACTGGCCCCAGCCTTTCAGTTCTGGCTGCAAACTTGCACAGTCAACTCAGCAAAAGAAAAGACCTGCCCTTCACAGGACTCACTGTCCCAAGAAAGCCATTTGGACTCACCCTTTGCTAATGAAGTCTGACACTTAAAGATCTCAGCACTCAACAAAACCATTTATCCAAGTATTTCTTCCAGTCAAACACAATGCTCTCGCTGCGAGGATTCTGGTAAATGAGATTTTTCTCCATCTTGCTAGGTTTTGAACATCTTGTATAGATTGGCTCTCCATGCAGATGCCAAGTTGGCCTGCCTTTTAATCTGTTACTGCAGCCGCTCACTCAACACATTCTCCCCAAGCACCAACTCTGTGCCGTGCATTGTGAGGTATTGGAGTGTAGCCATGGCCCACTTGCACACAGAGCTTACAATCTAGCCTGGGAGGCTGACAGTGGAGCAGGTTCAGGCACAAGGTGTGTTCAGTGCTCTGAGGTCGAGGGAGCACTTGACCTGGTCTGAAGAGGGCAGGGACAGGCTGGGGAGGGTAAGACTGATTCAGGCAGAGGGAACAGCTGAGGAAGGACCAGAGGTGAGAGAGCCAGAGAGAGAGAGAGAGAGAGAGAGAGAGAGAGAGAGAGAGAGCCCTCTAGGAACTGGAAAAGTCCAGTGGGACTAAGGTGTGGGAAGAAGTGGGAGTGAAGGGCTATGTAGGGCAGGGTCTTAAAGGAACTCAAGCCCCATGCTAAGATGCCACGGTGTCCCTAAGAACAGGGGAGCATTCCTGAAAGGTTTGGAGCAGAGCAGTGTTGTGAACAAACTGCATTTTTGGAGGGCTGCTCTTGTTATAGGGTGAACAAGAGAACGTGAAGGCAATGCTAGAGACCCAGAGACCTCTGGTGACTGTCTTTGTTACCAAACTCAGGTCCAGCTGCTCACCACTTGAAAATCAATATCTGAGAGGCAAGTGTTGGTAGAAATAGAAACCGTTGCTTTTAATCGGAAAGCCAGCAATCTGGGGAGAAGGCAGAATTGTGTCCCCAAAGACCAATTCCAAAGATTCTGCTCGGCAATGAAAGTTTTAAAAGGGAAAAAGGGAAGGAATCTCAGTTAATCATTGAGGCAGGGGGGTCAGAGTCATAGCCATCTCCCACTGTGTGCAGGTTTGTCAACTCCTTGTGGTCTTTCCTTAGATGGTATCTTGTTTGTACAGTTTGTTCACATGATTACTGAAGGGGAAGCCAGGGGAGAGATCTGGTCATCTGTTAATTACTTATTCTTCATTTCTACTTCTTTGATGTATGGAAAGAACCAACAGGTTAGTTAGGTAAGGTATTGTGTGATCCAAAGATTTTAAAGGTGTGCTAGGGCCAGAGATGAGTAGGGCATGGGGGCGCCTGGTTAAGTTAGTTACAATGTAGCCTTGCTAAAGTGACAACACAAAAGGGGGTTTCGTGCTGAGGGCAGTTTCCTGCAAAAGAGCTGCTTAAGTCTTAGGTCTGGACCCCAGAAGCTGGCTCAAAGGTGAGGACTTTGTATCAATGATTTGTGAAGGCAGTGCTGCCTGAGGAGACCTGTAAGGAAGTTGGGGAAGCAAGACAGGAGGGAAAAGAAGCCTCGAGAGGGTACATTCTCAGGCAGAGTCCCAGGTGCAAGGCTCCCAATGGGAGCCTTGGGAGCAAACTGTACTTCAGTGTTTGACCTCAAAGCAAGATGGCTGGGCCCTCAGGCTCCTGCCAGGCAGTCATCCACCTGCTGCGGGTCCTCCCCAGAGAGATGTAACCCCCCTGGCACTGCCAGCTCTCCTCATCTGTGGGTGACACAGTCCAGCAGGCCAGGGCAGTCCTCTGAAGACAGCTAACTAGCACAGCTGCAAGAAAGCATGCAGATGCTGAAAGAGGCACACCAAATGGGGGGAAAGGACTCCAGCGGATCTGGGTAGAGCAGCAGTGGTGTCCCTACAGAGGCAGTTTTAGTAATTCAGAAGGCAGGAGACATAGCCAGAGAGAATGGTTGTTATGGCCATAGGGAAAGACACGGAAATATATGTGGCGACAGAATATAGGGATTGTATTAGTAATTAGCTTATCTATTTAAAAATTTTATTCATAAGTATTGCATGCTCTTTTCTAAATGACAATAAGAATATAAAATAAACAATAAACATATAACAATTCTATTTAAGTAATTCAGAATAATATTTATGAAGAGAGTGCTGCAGTGAGCAGGAAGTCCAAGGCTCTTTTTCTATAAAATTTAAAAGAACATGTGGCACTAGCCATTTTGCTCAGGGTGATATACAGACGGCATATAAATACTTACCAATTCAAAAAAAGGGAGAAAATCAAGAGTGTAAAATTAACTGAGAGCAAATCAGTACTAAAGAGATAAACATATAATATGCCATTTCCCCAACGATTTCACATGCATCTTAATAATGCTGCTGCTTTTTGATGAGTCCTGAACAGTGGATTCAGTCAGGTTACCCAGTGGGATTCAGAAGGTAGAGCTGGACTTCTCTTCCATAATGCTTTTTGGCTAATTGCTCAGAGTTGATTTAATAAAAGGAAGACAACATACTAAATTTTTTTGGAAGTCTGTTTGGTTCAATTTCCTTGGAAAAAGCAAAGAGATGAATTGAGAAATTCATTTCATTAGCCGATATTAAAATTCTCCTGTCTCACTGAAATATTTCATTGGCTTTCAAGTTGATTTCCCTAATGGAGAGCCCAGCTAGAAGACCATGTAGGAAAACTGATATACTGTTATAATATAAAACTGAATTACTGAAATAATTCAATAATTTCCCCTAAAGCTCCTTGGAGAAATGCATATCTGGAAAAGGGAGTTTTTATTTAACGTTCTCAAAATAGCACTCAAATAACTCAGAAAACGGGTTTATCAATGAACTGCTTGCCTAATGTGCATTTTACAAAAAATGGGCAGCATTGGCATTCTGAAAAACATTCCTACATCTCTGGGAACCAGTAACATTTCTTTAGAAAAAGGAAATCAAGTTCTAGGAGGAGCTAGCACAGTTCTTAGGTCCACTGGAGGAAGTCCGTGTTGCCTAGAAAAAGACACGCAATGTGGAAGGAGACTAGGTCTTTTACTTAACCATCCATCATGCTCAGACGGATCAGTATTTTCTCTTAGCCTTGACTTCATTAACCTTCTTGGAGAATGGGAAGACGCCCCCTTGTGGTGTGTGATATAATCGGACTGTTGCTTACAAGGTAACTGGATTCAACCCTCGTGGTGTGAGATCTTAGTTCCCTGACCAGGGATTGAACCCACGCCCCCTGCATTGGGAGCACGGACTCTTAACCACTGGACCACCAGGGAAGTTGCTACACATTTTTCTGTACACAGTTACCCTTTCCTTCTTTCCTCCATGCTCAAAGGAAGAGTCTGTCTCTTCTTCTCTTCAAGCCCATCTTTGCATCATTACCTTTCTGCCAGTAGTATCACAGAAAATGTGGTTAGAAAGCCTTACCCATCATTTCTATTAAATATTGTAAACTGCTCCACGTTAGGAAAAATGTTCTCTAAGTTGCTTGAAAAGCTGACTGATCTCTCCTTGGATAGTACTGGAGGCACCTGGAATTATTTTAGCAATCATTTTTCTCCGTGCCACATTTCTACATTGGTCCTTAGATTTGTGTCATATTTTCCATGGTGTAGTCTATTTTCCATGTTTGCAAGTGAGGTTGCATCAGCTGTATTTAATGTAGATGTTTCCCGGGGACATGGAAGATAGCAGAGGTCTATTTATCTCATTAACTGTTGCATTTCCTCAAAGTTTAGGACTAGACTATCTCCTTTTCTCACCTGTATCCCCTCCCTAGCCCATCTCATTGACACTGGACAACTCGGTTACTAACTGTGTGCTGACTGCCCACAGACAGTTATCTCTACCCTGAAACCCTCTCAGAACTCCTCCTTACATATACAGTGGTTTATTTGATGCTTGGTTTGTCATTCATAAGTGTTGAATGAATAAACGAACAAACCAGTTACATGTTCTTAAATCCCACTTTGGGGGAAGCATGAAGAGAAACAGCAAATTATTTTAAGCACATTCCATGTACTCAAAACCCTAGGACCTAGCTCACCTTCTGTCTGAACTTAAACAATTTTTATTTTTATTTTTAGATTTGTGACTTCCACAGATTCAAGAATGTTTTGCCCAAAAGTTGCCTCTGGTCTTTCACTGTAGGTTTTGTGTGCTGTAGTAACTACTGTGGAGCCCTCTGTGTCATGGAGTGAAACACTCTTGGGGTGGATGTAGATTTGCCTTTCCACCTGCCATAACTCCAGCACCACTATCCATGGACTGCCTGAATGCCATATACCCTCATGATATTGTGTGATGTTCCAGATGAGGAACTGACTTACAGCAAGAGAAGAAAAGCAATGGGCTGATGCATGTGGGATTCACTAGTCTGATCATGCACTCTGTTTCCCATGTAGAGAATGTGCCCTTAATGGAATGACAGCATGGTTTGCTGAGAACCATTATGGCACCAGCTGGGATTGCGTGCTGTCTTATAAAACAAGTATGTGTGAGTGACCTATATAGGATGCAGGGTTTTTTCATAGCCTACATGTGGGCTCAAGAACCAAGTGATGAAAGGGGGAAGGGTGCTCATCACTATTTTTCCTAATGAATCAATTGGAAAAGATGTGCTCTCTTTTCCTGTTTCTCTAGGATCTGCCTGTATAAAGGTTTTAACACTTTAGAAATGAAAGCTTCTATACCAAACGCTTCCCTTGAATTGTAAGCTGAGACTGCCCCCTGGCTATTTGGGGCTTCTGTGGCCTTTGAGTGAATGGGTCAAAGTTGGTTGCAGCGTTGGCTTTGATAATGGGTACTGGCCATCGAGGAGACACAGGGCTACTACTGTACAATGGGGGCTGGAGGAGTAAGCGTGGTACTTGGGGTATCCCTGTGATGGTCAGAACCCTCAGAGATGGAGGTCAGCCATGTCTCCATTTACTGATCTGCTGAGGTCATAATAAATGGGAGTGAGGCCCAGGAGAAAGAAGTCACAGATATCAACTATTGCCAAGGGACTAGTTGTAAAAATGAGGGCTGTAACCGTATAGTTTCTACCCATACTTCCTTCCTTGCAATGATTTGTTTGTATGTAAGTCGGTTTTAAAATTTATACTATGTATTACCTTAATTATCTTTCTTTTCCTGTATGCCATCGTGGTATACAGCGTGTGTTAGACATGGTTCACTCTGGTTGAGACCAAAGGAGAATATGGAGATGGCATCATGGCAGAACAGGAAGCACTGCCATCACCCAGGGGTCCTCAACTAGATCTGGGTGCTGTGAACAATGAAGATTTTACGTTTTCTCACTTCGGGAAGAGTACTTTAGAAAGGAGAGGTAAATGCATTGCACCAACCAGGGGCGATCTCAGAGTTTGGTTTGGGAAGTAGGGTATTGAGCAGTTGAAGGAGAGGACCAGGCAGGTCATCTGTGTTTTCTGTTTGCTACTTGGCATCCTAACCCTGCTTCTATGTTTGGCAAGTCCCCTTTGATGAGTACTCATAGGAGGCAGATTCTATTTCTACTTAGATTTTCCATTTTTTGGGGTTTTTTTTTTTTGTGGTACGCAGGCCTCTCACTGTTGTGGCCTCTCTTGTTGCGGAGCACAGGCTCCGGATGTGCAGGCTCAGCGGCCATCGCTCACGGGCCCAGCCGCTCCGCGGCATGTGGGATCTTCCCGGACCGGGGCACGAACCCGTGTCCCCTGCGTTGGCAGGCGGACTCTCAACCACTGCGCCACCAGGGAAGCCCTCTACTTAGATTTTGAAAAGGTTTGGTGCTCTGTTGTACGGCATTCCTGGCCCCAAGAGGCAAGCACCCGGCTTAGCTGTGGCCCATCACACTTACTTGGTCTGGATTTGAGTCAGTGAAGAAGAAATTTTGCAACTGAGCAGCACCCAGAGGCTGCCATCTGAGTGGAAGGGAAAGTGTGATCCCTTCCAGACTGGATCTGTGCAAAGGTGTGGCATGGCTGCGGCCCACCTGCCCGTGTTACCTGCTGCTTTCTGAGCTCTGTTCCCTGGCCTTCGTGGTAATTCTGGAAGCTACCTAATATCTTTTCAATGGATTATTTTTCTGTTTACATCATCCAGAATCACTTTCTGTTTCTTCCAACCAAGAAGCTTGCGTTCAGGACCCCACAGGAGCACTTTTTTAAAAAAAAATTGGAGTATAGTTGATTTTCAATGTTGTGTTAGTTTCAGGTGTACAGAGAAGTGCTTTGTTTATACATATACATGTATCTATTCTTTTTCAGATTCTTTTCCAATTTAGGTTGTTACATAATATTGAGCAGAGTTCCGTGTGCTGTACAGGAGGTCCTTGTTGGTTATCTCTTGTATTATATATAGTGGTGCATATCTGTTAATCCCAAACTCCCAGGAGCACCCTAAGCCCCGTCTCTGAGGCTCTGGCATTCTGAACCCATGCTCGTGTGGGAGGCAGTCTGCATCTCCAGAGGAACCCAGGACCCAGCTCACTGCAAAGCCTCCAGAAAGGTCTGCTGGGTTGCGTAAAAGAGGCATTTGTGAACAGCTGCTTCTCCTCAGTGGTGGAGGAGTGTGGTCGGTCCTGCGGTTGCCTGAGGACATGATTCACAGAGACTGTGTCAATGTTCTGAGTCACAGGAAACCTCAGGTGGGCTGTGGAGGCCCAGGAAATGTTTGTGGTATTTCCATCCTGATGTTGCAACAGGAATACGATCTATAAATCCTGCCTGCTGGCCTCAAAATGCCAAAGAGGCATTAACATAAACGTTTCAAAAAATGAGTGAGTGAACCAAAGAGGGGTTCAGTAGAAGGAAGAGAGATCCAAAAGCATGTGGCTGTTCTCTCATTCACTAAGGTGAAAAGGATCGAAGGGTGGGTAGGGGTTTTGTTGGTTCCTTAGAGTGAAAATCAACAAGAGCTTATTACACAAAAAGGAAGAAAAGTTTCCAAGTTAGCAAAACATGGATGAGTCCTTTTCTGAGCACCTTGTGAGGTCACCAGCTAATCACAGGGCTTGGCTAAAATGGGCAATGTGAATTATCTAGTTGTTTATTGGAAAAAAGTTAAGTAGAGCTTGCTTATCTGTTTTTTAATGTGAAGAATAGGTGGTTATTCAGAATTCTCATGAATAGGGAAGAACTATTGAAAATGTAACCACCACGGAAGGCAAATCAGATAGTAGAGGTGAGAATGGGGAGCGTTTATGGTCTTAGGAAGACAAATGAAAACGATTTTAGATTGCCTTGAACCTGAAAGGTGCAGAAGTTCAAGCTTTAAAAGGGAAATTCTGTGACACAGTCAGAGAGGAAAAGCCAGCATTGAAAATGTATACATCTAAAGATATATTGTGAAGGACATACTTTATAAGGGTAATTCTACCAAAGTCCAAGACTCATTTTGGCTCTTGAGGTGCAGAAAGAAATTATAATGAAAATAAAAATAAGGATACAAGACTTTATGCTCATCCACAGTACTAGCGAATATAAAATAGTTTATAGTCCCAGGATTAAGCGTGTGGTGTGGCTGAGTTAGCAAAAGCTTGAAATTGCTCAGGCCTGGGTCTGAATCCTGGTTCTGTCACCTTGGGTTTGCCAGGGCTGCTGTAACAAAGTACTACTGACTTGGTGCCTTAAATAGCAGAAATGTGTTTCTCCCAGTTCTGGAGGCTAGAAGTCTGAGATAAGGTGTCAGCAGGGTTGGTTCCTTCTAGGGGTCACATGGGAATGGTCTGTCCAGGGCTTTCTCCATGGTCTGTAGACGGCCGTCTTCTGCCTGTGTCTTCACACCATCTTCCCCCGGACATGTCTGTGTTCAAATTCCCTCTTTTTATAAGGACACCAGTCAGATGGATCAGGTCTACTCCAATGACCTCATTTTACTTTAATTACCTCGTTAAAGACCCTATCTCAAGATACCATTATATTCTGAGATACTGAGGACTTCAACATGTGAGTTTTTAGGAGACACAATTCAGCCTATTACACTCACTCTGTTTTCTTGGACAAGTCACTTAACTCTTCTGAGACATTTTGCTTATCTTTAAAATAGGGATAAAAGATTGTTGTAAGATGAGAGGTAAACCACCCAGAACAATGGCTGGCACATGGTAAGAACTAAAAAAAAGTCAGCAAATATTACTGCTATTATTGTTGTCGTAAAGTATATTCTAAGTGTTGAAAGCACAGAAAAGGAAACTCTCAAATCTATCTATCATCTATCTTTACCTGTCATCTTTCTATCTATATCCATGTATATACGTCTATATGTGTATCTGTGTATGTATGTGTCTATCTATTTATCTATATTGTAAGCAGTACTGTTTTTTTTAGTTGTAGATTTATTTTTTGAGGTAACATTGACTGTAACATTATGTTTCATGTGAACAGTATTATATTTCTATGTACCCTACAGCATACTTATCACCAGAAATGTAGTTTCCATCCATCACCACACAGCTGATCCCCTTTACCTATTTTACCCTCTCCCCCACCGCCCCTTCCCCTTTGCACCAGAACTATATAAAACAATTATTCACAGACATAAAGGGAGAAATATTTTTAAGTTATATTACTCCAGCACTTTCAGTGAGTTCAGAAAATCTCTGTACTCCGCAGTACTTTTCTCTGACCCTCACAATCGGGGTGTCTTTGAACAGATACATATTTAGCCATGCCACGTGGCTTGCAGGATCTTAGTTCCCCGACCGGAGATTGAACACGGGCCCTCGGCAGTGAAGGCACAGAGTCCTAACCACCGGACCACCAGGGAATTCCGCGGATGTCACTCTTTTTCTCCTCCTTCCCGACCCACCCAGGTCATCCATATGTCTTTCTCAGCCAAGAAAATAGGCATCTGGCTAGGGGAAAAAAAATCATATTTCCTGCCTAGATACTGTTTCAGGTGAAAAACAAAAACAACGAAGTAAAAAGGGAGCGTTAGAGTAGACCACATTTCCTGGGTATGTGCCACCGACTTTTCTAACCACTGTTAAACCAGAAGATTCTGTTGCTGGTGAATCGGAGAGACGCCAGCAGAGGGCAGCAAAGAGCCAGGCAGTGGGACCTGCAGACGGGCTGGTTTCCAGGTGTAGGAGACACCTCGGCAGGTGTGTTTCCCTCTAGGCCAGTGGTTCTCAAATTTTGCTGCACATTAGAAGCACCTGGGAAACTTTAAAAAAAACTCCTGATATCCTGGTCAAAGTCCAGACAGGCTGATTAAACCAGAATTTCTAGAACTGGGCATCAAGCGTCAGTGTTCTCTTAAAGAGCCCCTGTCGTCCTAATGTGTAGCCAAGTGCGGGGATGTCTGCTGTGGGTGGAGCTAGCAGAGGAAAAGAGGTGACACTGGAGCGGTTGTTGGGGCACGTGTACCAGTCCACCAGGAGCCCAGAGTGGCCCAGGCCACCTTCCCCACCAATGGGGCCCGGGAACGCCTTTGAGTGTACATCACTCGGTGGAAGGAGAGAGGTGGGTGGAACAAGGCTCCGAGAAGTATCAATACTTAAGAACCCTGAAGTCTAAGGAAGGAACAGAGAGAGGTGTTTATAGAGTTTTGCAGAAGGAGAATTTACAGATCATAGAATTAAACAGTTAGGGAGGGAGGAGAAATTCATACGGCATTTGAATGGGAGAGCTTAACATATCTGAGTAAAGACAGTTGTGACAATCGTTTCTGTATGTTCAGAGTGTGACTGCTACCCGAGTAGGTAGGTTTTTTCAAAATTTTTAATTGGAGTAGAGTTGATTTACAATGCTGTGTCAGTTTCAGGTGTCCAGCAAAGTAATTCAGTTATACTTACACATATATACATTCTTTTTTAGATTCTTTTCTCATATAGGTTAGATTCTTTTCTCATATACGTTATCACAGAATATTAAGCAGAGTTCCCTGAGCTCTCCGGTAGGTCCTTGTCTTTTATCTATTTTATATATAGTAGTGTGAATATGTTAATCCCAAACTCCTAATTGCTCTTCCCTCCTCTCCCTGCTATCCCCTTTGGTAATCATAAATTTGTTTTCTATGTCTGTGAGTCTATTTCTGTTATTTCCGTTTTGTAAATAAGTTCATTTGTATCATTTTTTTAGATTCCACAGATAAATAATATCGTATGGTATTTGTCTTTCTCTGACTTACTTCACTTAGTATGATAATCTCTTTGTGCATCCATGTTGCTGCAAATGGCATTATTTTATTCTTTTTTATGGTTGAGTAATATTCCATTGTATATATATATGCATGTGTGTGTATATATATATCTTTCTCCGTTCATCTGTGGACGGACACTTAGGTTGCTTCTGTGTCTTGGCTATTGTGAATAGTGCTGCTCTGAACATAGGGGTGTATCTTTTTGAATTAGAATTTTCATCTTTTCTGGATATATGCCCAGGAGTGGGATTGCTGGATCATATGGCAACTCTATTTTTAGTTTTTTAAGGAACCTGCCTACTGTTTTCCATAGTGGCTTCACCAACTTACATTCCCATCAACAGTGTAGGAGAATTCCTTTTTCTCCACACCCTCTCCAGCATTTATTTGTAGACCCTTTGATGATGGCCATCCTGACAGGTGTGAGGTGATACCACATTGTAATTTGATTCACATTTCTCTAATAATTAGTGACATTGAGCATCTTTTCATGTGCCTCTTGGCCATCTGTATGTCTTCTTCGGAGAACTGAGTAGGTAGTTTGAGGTGGACGCATTAAGAACCTATTTGTCAACCATTTGAAGAAAACGATTTTTTTTTCTGGTGTGACTCTAAATAATATTGCCGTTTTCAAGCCCTGTTGTTCTAGTATTTTAATAAATAATCCATTACGGAGTTCTGAGAGCTGACAGAACATGGACATGTTTCTCTGAAACAGCGACCCTCAAAATTTAGTGTATGTCGGGTTTGCTGGAACACAGATAGCTGGGCCTCCAGAGTTTCTAATTCAGAGGGACTTGTGAATTTGCTTTTGTCAGACGTTCCCGAGTGATGCCAGCACTATTGGTCTTGGGACTACCCTTTGAGAGCCACTGCTTTAAAGGAAAACATTGTTATTCTGAAGAGGATGATTCTTGTTTTTTTGTTTGTTTGTTTGTTTTTGCGGTTCGCGGGCCTCTCACTGCTGTGGCCTTTCCCGTTGCGGAGCACAGACTCCAGACGCGCAGGCTCAGCGGCCATGGCTCACGGGCCCAGCTGCTCCGCGGCATGTGGGATCTTCCCAGACCGGGGCACGAACCGCGTCCCCTGCATCTGCAGGCGGACTCTCAACCACTGCGCCACCAGGGAAGCCCGAGGATGATTCTTGATGGCAGAGGCACGTGAAGAATGCTTAGCTCTGTTTAGCTCAGTGATGTCGGCTTTGTGCGCTGGGATCAACTGGGGAGTGGTAAAAATACTCATGACTAGATCCTCCCCACACCCCCGGACAGCCTATCATAAGGTAAGTGGCCTGGGCCTCAGGATGTTTAAATCTGTGGATGACTCAAATATGCAGCCAGGGTAGAGAGCCGTTAGCTAGCCAGCCAACATCCCAGCTATAGTTGTTCTTTGCTTGTGTGTCTGGATAGTTATACAGTCAAGATGATGAACAGTCCCAGCTGACGTTTGTCAAATGCTTTTTATGGGTCTGCACGGTTTGAAGCATTTCATGTGTACTATCTCATTTAAACTTCACTGTAAGAGATGTATTTTCGGTTACCCCTACAGCAATAAAGTCTAGGGCTCATGGCTCTGCAACAAATTATAAAAAGGGTTGAGATTTGGCAAAAATATATTGGCTCCAAACACGAAAGAAAAACTGAACTGAAATTAATATTAATCACTTTGACAATAAAATGATAAAACTCTCTTAAATATATTTTTTAAATTAATTAATTTATTTATTTTTGGCTGTGTTGGGTCCTCGTTGCTGCGCGCGGGCGCCCTCCAGTTGTGGCGAGCGGGGGCTGCTCTCCATTGCGGTGCGCGGGCTTCTTATTGCAGTGGCCCCTCCCGTTGTGGAGCGTGGGCTCCAGGCATGAGGGCCTCAGCAGCTGTGGCACACGGTTCAGTAGTTGTGGCTCTCGGGCCCCAGAGCACAGGCTCAGCAGTTGTGGCGCACAGGCCCAGCCATTCCGCGGCACGTGGGATCTTCCCGGACCAGGGCCTGAACCCGTGTACCCTGCATTGGCAGGTGGACTCTTAACCACTGCGCCACCAGGGAAGCCCTCTCTTAAATATTATAAAAATGATTTCTTATAGTTAATAAGGAGTATAAGTGCTTTTAAAAATGTGCTTTACCATTTCATTAGGTAAGACTGCCAAAGGGTTGGTGCCTAGGATTGTCTTCGAGTGACCTGCTCACCATAACTTTCATGATAGAAATGATGATTAACTGCACTTGGTAGAGGACACAGTTTGAGGCACAGAGGATTTCAGTAATTTGCTTTAAGTCACACAGCTAAGTAAGGGATAAAGAAAGAACTCAGAGACTCTGACTTCATAAGTCAGTGTCATGCAGTGTATCTATCTCCTGTACACACGCACAGACACAACCATGCTTTTTGAAAAACTTGCCCAGGCAAGTTGTAAAGGAATTGCAATTTGGGGTTGTTTTAAAGGCTTTCGGAGAATGTGTGGCTCACTAAATTACCTGGCCTGAGTTCAGCAGGGCAGGGGCAGCTGAGATCAGTTCCTGGGGAAGCTCAGTGCAGGCTGTGTGACAGAGGCACCCCTGGAGGTGGCCGGCATGGCAGCCCTGCATCAGGACCACTGATTCACACATCTTGGTTGGCAGCACAGGCCTCGGGAAATATGGCGTAAAAAGAGGAAAAAGAAAAATATTCCGAAAACTCCGTTGGTTCACTTTAAAACGATAAGCTCTTAAGCATTATTTAGGATTTGATCCCCTTGCTTTAAAATAAGAGGAAATGGGGCACCTGCAGCCCCGAGCACCTAGGCCATCCTCCTGTAGGTGCCGGGGACCAGGACCGCCTGGCAGCCCCGAGGAACCCGGGACTATGAGACTGATACCTCCTGGTGTTTGTTTTCCACAAGACAAATCAGTGAAGAGATGTGTCCTGTGTCCACTGAGGAGATTTTTGCAGGATGCCCTGAACCTTGACTTTATGTTGGAGACCGCATACGCCCGCACAACAGGGAGAGGGGAGGGGGTATTACGCGGAGGGCTGAGCAGACAAATATTTAAACATTGTCACCCTCTGGCACGGAAGCTGATCATCGCCCCAGCGTTTGGGATTCTTTCTCCTCTTCTGCCATCTGGTGGTGCTTCTGACACACATTTCCATTCCGGGGTCCTGGACCCCAGCAGTCATTTCTATGGCATTTGTTCCCTTTTCCAGGTCATTACCACTCAAATCATCAAGTCACATTCTCCAGGAATTTGGAAATTTTGATTTGGTGTTCAGGTCAGAGTGATAGCTTATGATTATTTCTATACACTGGAGAGTTTCATTTCCGTTAAATATTTTGCTCCTAAAATTTGAGCTCATTCTGTGACATTGTTAAATACTATGAATGTGAATATGTACAATTCGGCACTCTAAATAGAAGAGAAAATCAAGACATGGCGATTCTATTCAACTGGATATTTATTTAAACCTAGGAGTCACTAGTTGCTGTGGTATCAGGTATCGAAAGAGAAAATACTGTTTAAAGAATTGCCTTTCGAAATGAGTACCTGCCTGCAGCTTGTGGCTGATTTTCTAGTGTCATTAGGTCGTTGCCACGATTACACCTGGAATTAATGAAAAGGAATTCAGGTTTACTCATATTGTTAAAAATTAAATTAAATCCATATCTCAAATAATCTGAGATTTTTAAAAAATTGCCCTTCCACCAGCTTTGGAGATTTTATGTAAAATTCCAGATCTCCACCTTCTCCGAGAAATAAGAGAATCTGGCAGCTGTTGGCCTAGTCCTGCAGCTGCCAAGTTCTCCATAAGGGGCTCTATCTGTAGAGTTTCTCTCCTCCTCCTGAAACTCCAGTTCGGCAATTATGCTTCCCCCCCTAACCCAGGGCAAGTCACAAAGCAGTGGAGGAAAACTTCATCGCAGAAAAATCAAACACAAAATTATAAATAACGAATAAAAGGCCAAAAGAGACTCCCTGTCATTGTATCCATATCTTCAACTGAAATCAGCAATTTGAAAAATGAAGAATAGCAAAGTAAAACGCACACTTTGGAAGAGTTAAATGACTGTTTTGATTTACTGAATGTCAGCATGTAATTAACTCATGTGTTTTCTCAATGCACAATGGCAACCAGTGCACACAAGAAGCATGATTTGTTGATTAAAGGCTACAATGACTATTAAAGGCTTGAAAATTAGTTTGAAAATTCTTAGTTGAAAAAATGTTTTAAAATATTGATAGTTGTTAGTCAAAAGTTTGTGGAAATACTTGAAAATTATGCCTGCTAAAATAAAACTGAACAAAATTTGTTCATTGCAGAAGACAATGATTACAGAATGCTTGAAAATTGTTAGTTTTACCTTATCCGTGTCATTTTTACCTACTCTGAATTTCCAGCTCACTTTCTCAGTCCTATTTGTATAGGTAGAATGGAAAAAATGTGACATCCTGAAGTCTTTCATGGCATTGGAATAATTGCTTCCACTGCTCTTTCTGGGCTAACGTACAGTATATTTTTTAATGCCTTATTCCAAAGCTCCTAGCTTCTTAAGCAAAAGATGTTTCTTCAAGCTGACAGCCAGGCTACTGTTTTCTCCTTCTTACTGTCAAAAAAGAAAAAAGAAAAGGGGGGGGGGTGCTTCCCTGGTGGCGCAGTGGTTGAGAATCTGCCTGCTGATGCAGGGGACATGGGTTCGAGCCCTGGTCTGGGAAGATCCCACATGCCACGGAGCAACTGGGCCCGTGAGCCACAACTGCTGAGCCTGAGCGTCTGGAGCCTGTGCTATGCAACAAGAGTGGCCACGATAGTGAGAGGTCCGCGCACTGCGATGAAGAGTGGCCCCCACTTGCCGCAACTGGAGAAAGCCCTCGCACAGAAACGAAGACACAACACAGCCAAAAATAAATAAATAAATAAATAAAAAGAAAAAAAATCATCTACCCTATGACAAGAAACAAGGACAGAGAAGGGTCTTGATTTGCCCAAGATCATAGCTAAGAAAAGAGATGAAGTCCCAGGTTTGTGGTCTCTAATTCCAGGTCCACTGCCTTTTACAGTTTTAGAGGAATTTCAGGTGTAATCAACAATGTAAATTTCATCACTTGCATGAATATTAAGTCAACTTCTAACATTGACCCATTTTCTCATGAGGCTGCTTAGGTGGGCACATTCTGCTGTGGTTTATAAGCTGGCTCACTAAGGTTCCAGCATTGGCAGCCCAGGAAGATGGCAGAAACTCTCCTCTAAGGATTACACACCTTGGACGTCTTTGTGAACTCACTGCTAGATCCAGAGATCCCAGACACACCTACCTGGTGAATTCCCCAGGTTCTGCAGCCTCTTCCTGGATCGTGTGGAGGACAGGATGCTCGGGGAGACCCACAGCCAGGAGCCGGGACAGGGCACATGCCTGACTCCGAGATCCCCAGAGTGGTCTGTCTCTGTGGATAAAGGGCGACATTGTATAGGGGTTATTTTTATATGTTTCTAACTCTTTATTTTACAATTGCCTGTTTCACCTGGTGTCCCAAAACAATGTCAAGTGAGGATTTTCCAAGTCTCTGGGCTGTGGATTGAGATCAGGGACAGTTTGAAGCTGTGAGTTACTCTCTCACCAAAGCTTACAAAGCCCCTGGTTTGCATGTGTATTTTTGACACCGTGGACAGAAATAATGTTTTTAAAAATAAAACATTAAATGACTTGTCCACTTTCTCACCAGCATATTGTTTTTCAGCAGATAACTTTGGCTTTTAGTTGTGAATTTAATGTAGTTTAAAGTAGAAAGCAGTCCTTTAGAAAACACACACAGCTCAGTCAAATACATTTGCTCATAAAAACTTGACCCTTCAATAAGCACTGAACCAGAGACAGGTATATTCTCAGTGCTTGTCACTAAAAACGCTCATATAAACCTCCCTCTAGCGATTCAAGTTTAGACCTATGTACAATGTAGCTCTTATTCAGCAGTTTTATTTTCATCTAAACGTGCAAAGACTTTCAGCAACTGTTCTTTATGGGCCTACGTGCCACAGAATGTCGACAAACCAGCATTTTATTGACACGTAAAAGCCTTTCCAGTCAAACAACTAGGCGTAGCTATCTATTTTTCCTCTTAATATGAATATGAATCTTGTGCTTCCTGGTTCAGGTATTTTGAAACCTTAGAGAGGGTGGATTCCCCTGTGCTTTCTATAAAATGTACCCAGTTTGGGGCTTCCCTGGTGGCGCAGTGGTTGAGAGTCCGCCTGCCGATGCAGGGGACACGCGTTCGTGCCCCGGTCCGGGAAGATCCCACATGCCGCGGAGCGGCTGGGCCCGTGAGCCATGGCTGCTGAGCCTGCGCGTCCGGAGCCTGTGCTCCGCAACGGGAGAGGCCACAACAGTGAGAGGCCCGCGTACCGCAAAAAAAAAAAAAAAAAAAAAAAATGTACCCAGTTTGACACTGCAGCCTGTCCTCTGCATTTGATGCAGAAGTGCATTCATCCTCCATCCCATCCCACTCCCCTCCCCCTTTTTAAAAAATCAGAGCTGTTTCCCAGTTATGGACAGTTGGGTTCTATTGCCCTACATCTGGAAACTCAGAGGACTCGTGAGAGCCAGCTGCCACGTAAGATGGGTTAGTAACCATGTTGAGACTGCCGCACTGGAGAGGACGCACAGGCCCCCTGGTGGACAGCCCAGCTCAGCCCCAGTTGGTAGCTAGTGTAACTGCCAGCCACGTGGGTGGACCTTCTTGGGCGTCTGGCTCAGTGGAGCCCTAAGAAGACCACAGCTCCAGAAGTGATCCACTGCTGCCACGTGAGAAATCCCAGGTGAGAATTGCCCAGCCCAGCATTTTGCCCAGAGAGAATTTTATAGGGCGATTGGACAGGATACTAGTTAAAAGTCGGTGAAGGATCCAGGGAGCACTGATGTTAGTGGTAGGAACACTTACATCTTATAAACCCATAATAATCTCAAACATAACTCTTACATTTCTACCTTTTAAAGCAAAATCAGTGGGACTCTCTCTTCCCCCAATCTTTTCCCTCTGTCTCTTTCCCCTTGGTACATAATCCTATCAAAGTGTCTGTTGTCATTGTGTGATTTTGGCTTTCCTGTGAGGCATCACTCTAACTGAGGTATCCCATGAATGTCTCTGATACTGCCAGTGCCCCTCTGTTCCTGCACATCCCTGGAGCCGACACCATCGTTATCTCTGTATTTCTCTTTCACTCGCCTCACTTCTTGGGCCTGAATCCACCCCCGTTCTCTTTGCTGTTCAATGATGTTTTCCCTCCCGTTTTTTTGCCACGTTTATTTCTCTTTTCTCAAAACACTACCAATGCCACCCGCTTCCTTTTAAATTGCATCAGTTATGGACATTTTATTTAGAAGAAATTTGGAGAACGGTAATTGTGGAGAACATCCAGAAGAAGAGAACGAACTTAAAATGATTGAGTTTGGAGAAAGTATTGTTTAGTAAATTTCACATCTGTGAAATAGAAAAGCAGTTGACTTCAGTTACATAATAAGATGGATGCAGCTAAGAGAGGGGTAGGACGTGGGGGGGTGGCTAACCTCATCCAGCAAGGCTCATCCGGGTCTTTACAGTTGCCTGGCAGTCTTCCCTTCATTCTTCACGTGTCTCGTTTATATTCATCTTTGAAATCTCCATTTAAAGTCATTCTGTCTAAAGTAGGACTCTTTCCGTTTTGAAAAAAATCTCAGCAATCTGTTTCCCTCACAGCACTAATTTCAATTTTGTAAGTGCGGTAATTTAAAATTTTCTGTGATTTCATAATTACTGCTTTGTGATTACTGTTTTTTATTTGGTTACTAGCCCCACTAGAATGTAAGCTCTTTGGTGCAGGGGGGACAGCTCTGCTATCTTGGCTACTGATTCACAGACGTCAAGCATAGCTCTAGGCATACAAAGTAGTTGCTCAATAAAAACTTATCAATGAACTGCTGGTAATGCAGTGTCAAGACCATTATAGCCTCATTCTCATAGCTGAAGTAACAGTACACACTATTGCTGCAGAAATTGAAGGTATAATATGGGAGGTGAACCACCAGAATTATTTCACTGATGTTATTTAGATAAACACGGAAAGATGGTCGTGGGTAAGTTTATCAAGAACAAAGCTTGGCTGTGGTAATTCCCCTGTCATATTTCTTCTTTCTCATTTCTAGACACAGCAGAAATATTTGAATTTTAATAAGGACAACTCTGAAAGTACCCCCCCCCCCCACACACACACATACACACACACACACACACACCCCTTTAAGATCCCAAGGAGTTAATTGATTTTGCAAGTTGTGTTTAGGATGTCATGACAGGCAGGCAGTGGCCAGGGATTGGGATGAGTTTTTTAGATGGTGATATTTTCTGGCAGCCCTCAAATCACACCATGTGGGATACTAACTTCTCTGCTAATTCATATTATCGTCTCAAACAAGTGCTTTTGGTTTCAAAAGGAGGGTGATTGGTTTATGTGAATGTGTCTGACCCCATTTTCTGGACATCTGGAAGAACCCCCTCTTTATAGGAAGGAGAATCAGTGGCGTATGAGTGGATTCCAGCAAAGTAGAACTGTGGAGTGTGGAGCGAAGAGAACAGAATGACGTGGAGACGGCCAGTCTGAAACTAAATCTCCATCCTGCCACCTACCAAATCAGTGACCTCATTCAACCATTGTAGGGCTTATTATTTCTTTCTTTTTTCTTTTCTTTTCTTTTTTTTTTTACTGTAAATTGAAGACGATAACTGTGACGTTTCAAATAAGTTACATACAAAATGCTACCATATAGTGGGAAATCAACCAATTCCAGTCACCTGATGAATAATCTAGGGAATCATCATTCTGTGATTCTAAACTCTGATTGTTATAAACACAGTATAAGCCTTTACCCTAAATTTTACATAGAGCTTGTTATTTCCTTTAAATTTGTAAATTATACATGATACACAAGAACAGATTAAACCTTTTATTCACTTTTTACTTCCTTTCAAGGTATAGCTTATATGCAATAAAAGTGCACAATTCTTAAGTTCATAGCTTGATGTATACACCCATGTGACCACTTGTATTGAAGCCGAGGACATTTCCTGCACCACAGATGGCTCCCTCCTGCTCTCTGCCCCGTCAGTACTTTCCTTCAAAAGTAACTGCTAATCTAACCTCTAGCTCCATCAAATAATTTTATCAAATTTTAAATTTCATAGAAACGGAATAATACGGTATGTCCTATTTTGTGTTTAGCTCAACGTGCGGATGAAATTTATCTATGTTTTTATGCGAGCAAAAAACATTATTTTAAAGCATAGTCCCGAACTTGGCAAGGGATGAGTTATTTTCAGAAATAAAAATATCACCACATCCCCCCTCAAAACTATCCATTTTCGCCCCAAACATACTCTACACACATGCTCTACACTGTTCTTCGTGTCCTTTCTGAATAATCTTATTCTGTTTGTTACATCCATGGTGCATTTGGATGGCCTGCTCATCATATCTAATTACACAGTCAGATTCTGACTCCACTTCCTAGTGCTAGTGGATAAATAGTGATGCTTTAGATTTTAGCAGTCCAGCATAAAAGAGCCCAGGGAACTGAAATTCTCACAAGTCCAGGGCAAGGGCTTCCTGGTATCCTAAGGGTGAAAGGGCTTCATTTATTTCTGCTTCACTGGTTTCATCATTCTGTTTGATATCTTCAGGGGAACAGAGTGTTGACTGTCTCTCAAGTCAGGTTATGGAATAGTTTTAGTTTAATTACTACAGACAAGAATGAGGAAGTGAGAAAGCCTAAAATGTAGGAGAGAGAAATTTAACTGCTCCATAATATGGCAGGCATGACACTTTTATTACAGTAAAGACCCGGCCCAGATCTGACTCTAGTCTACTCCGTGGATGTTGGCCATTCGACATCCAAATTATGTGACTGATTGTGCTTCTTCTGTTCCCACGCTACGCAAGAAGTTTCTGATTATAGATAGGCAACCCACCGCTTTTCCTTGACATATGTAGCTCACTGCAAATGAATTGATTGGTATGGAAACTGTATATGTCAGCCTTTGTGAGCCTTGTGCAGTTGAGTCCGTATCCTTGGTCAGAACAACTTTGTTGCACTGGAGTTTTTTTTTTTCGGTACGCGGGCCTCTCACTGTTGTGGCCTCTCCCGTTGTGGAGCACAGGCTCCGGACGCGGAGGCTCAGCGGCCATGGCTCACGGGCCCAGCCGCTCCGCGGCATGTGGGATCTTCCCGGACCGGGGCACAAACCCGCGTCCCCTGCATCGGTAGGCAGACTCTCAACCACTGCGCCACCAGGGAAGCCCTATTTTATTTATTTTTTTATACAGCAGGTTCTTATTAGTTATCCATTTTATACATATTAGTGTATATATGTCAAGCCCAATCTCCCAATTCATCTCACCACCACCGCCCCCTTCTGCTGCTTCCCCCCTTGGTGTCCATACGTTTGTTCTCTACATCTGTGTCTCAATTTCTGCCATGCAAACCGGTTCATCTGTACCCTTTTTCTAGGTTCCACATATATGCTTTAATATACAATATTTGTTTTTCTCTTCCTGACTTACTCAACCCTGTATGACAGTCTCTAGATTCATCCATGTCTCTACAAAGGACCCAATTTCGTTCCTTTTAATGGCTGGGTAATATTCCATTGTATATGTGTACCACATCTTCTTTAACCATTCATCTGTCGATGGGCATTTAGGTTGCTTCCATGACCTGGCTATTGTAAATAGTGCTGCAGTGAACATTGGGGTGCATGTGTCTTTTTGAATTATGGTTTTCTCAGGGTATATGCCCAGTAGTGGGATTGCTGGTACATATGGTAATTCTATTTTGAGATTTTTAAGGAACCTCCATATTGTTCTCCAGAGTGGCTGTATCAATTTACATTCCCACCAACAGTGCAAGAGGGTTCCCTTTTCTCCACACCCTCTCAAGCATTTGTTGTTTGTAGATTTTCTAATGATGCCCATTTCATTTCTAATGATGCCCATTTTCTAATGATGCCCATTTCATTTCTCTAATAATTAGTGATGTTGAGCATCTTTTCATGTGCCTCTTGGCAATCTGTATGTCTTCTTTGGAGAAATGTCTGTTTAGGTCTTCTGCCCATTTTTGGATTGGGTTGTTTGTTTTTTTAATATTGAGCTTCATGAGCTGTTTGTGTATTTTGGAGATTAATCCTTTGCTGATTCGTTTGCAAATATTTTCTCCCATTCTGAGGGTTGTCTTTTCGTCTCGTTTCCTTTGCTTTGCAAAAGCTTTTAAGTTTCATTAGGTCCTATTTGGTTTTTTTTGTTTTTATTTTCATTACTGAAGAGGTGGATCAAAAAAGATCTTGCTGTGATTTATGTCAAAGAGTGTTCTTCCTATGTTTTCCTCGAGTTTTATAGTGTCCAGTCTTACACTTAGGTCTTTAATCAATTTTGAGTTTCTTTTTGTGTATGGTGTTAGGGAGTGTTCTAATTTCGTCCTTTTACATGTAGCTGTCCAGTTTTCCCAGCACCACTTATTGAAGAGGCTGTCTTTTCTCCATTGTATATCCTTACCTCCTTTGTCATAGATTAGTTGACCATAGGTCTGTGGGTTTATCTCTGGGCTTTCTATCCTATTCCATTGATCTGTATGTCTGTTTTTGTGCCAGTACCATATTGTCTTGATTACTGTAGCTTTGTAGTATAGTCTGAAGTCAGGGAGTCTAATTCCTCTAGCTCCGTTTTTTTCCCTCAAGACTGCTTTTGCTATTCAGGGTCTTTTGTGTCTCCATACAAATTTTCAGATTTTTTGTTCTAGTTCTGTAAAAAAAGCCATTGGTAATTTGATAGGGATTGCATTGAAACTGTAGATTGCTTTGGGTAGTATAGTCATTTTCACAATATTGATTCTTCCAATCCAAGAACATGGTATATCTCTCCATCTGTTTGCGTCATCTTTGATTGCTTTCATCAGTATCTTATAATTTTCTGAGTACAGGTCTTTTACCTTCTCAGGTAGGTTTATTCCTAGGTATTGTATTCTTTTTGTTGCAATGATAAATGGGAGTGTTTCCTTAATTTCTCTTTCAGAGTTTTCATCATTAATGTATAGGAATGTAAGAGATTTCTGTGCATTAATTTTGTATCCTGCAACTTTACCAAATTCATTGATTAGGTCTAGTAGTTTTCTGGTGGCATCTTTAGGATTCTCTATGTATAGTATCATGTCATCTGCAAAGAGTGACAGTTTTACTCCTTTTCCAATTTATATTCCTTTTATTTCTTTTTCTCTTCTGATTGCCATTGCTAGGACTTCCAAAACTATGTTGAATAATAGTGGTGAGAGTGGACATCCTTGTCTTGTTCCTGATCTTAGAGGAAATGCTTTCAATTTTTCACCATTGAGAATGATGTTTGCTGTGGGTTTGTGGTATATGGCCTTTATTATGTTGAGGTAGGTTCCCTCTATGCCCACTTTCTGGAGAATTTTTATAATAAATGGGTGTTGAATTTTGTCAAAAGCTTTTTCTGTATCTATTGAGATGATCATATGGTTTTTATTCTTCAGTTTGTTAATATGGTGTATCACATTGATTGATTTGTGTATATTGAAGAATCCTTCCATCCCTGGGATAAATCCGACTTGATCATGGTGTATGATCCTTTCAGTGTGCCGTTGGATTCCATTTGCTAGTATTTTGTTGAGGATTTTCATCAATATTCATCAGTGATATTGTTCTGTAATTTCCTTTTTTTGTAGTATCTGTGTCTGGTTTTGGTATCAGGGTGATGGTGGCCTCATAGAATGAGTTTGGGCATGTTCCTTCCTCTGCAATGTTTTGGAAGAGTTTGAGAAGGATGAGTGTTAACTCTTCTGTAAATGTTTGATAGAATTCACCTGTGAATTCACTTTTCTTTGTCAGAAAATTTTAAATCACAGTTTCAATTTCATTCCTTGTGATTGGTCTGTTCATATTTTCTATTTCTTCCTGGTTCAGTCTTAGAAGGTTATACCTTTCTAAGAATTTGTCCATTTCTTCCAGGTTGTCCATTTTATTGGCAGAGAGTTGCTTGCAGTAGTCTCTTAGGATGCTTTGTATTTCTGTGGTGTCTGTTGTAACTTCTCCTTTTTCATTTCTAATTTCATTGATTTGAGTCCTCTCCCTCTTTTTCTTGACGAGTCTGGCTAATGGTTTATCAATTTTGTTTATCTTCTCAAAGAACCAGCTTTTAGTTTTATTGATCTTTGTTACTGTTTTCTTTGTTTCTATTTCATTTATTTCTGCTCTGATCTTTATGGTTTCTTTCCTTCTGCTAACTTTGGGTTTTGTTTGTTCTTCTTTCTCTAGTTCCTCTAGGTGTACGGTTAGATTGTTCATTTGAGATTTTTCTTGTTTCTTGAGGTAGGATTGTATAGCTATAAACTTCCCTCTTAGAACAGCTTTTCCTGGATCCCATAGGTTTTGGGTCATTGTGTTTTCATTGTCATTTGTCTCTAGGTATTTTTTGATTTCCTCTTTGATTTCTTCAGTGATCTCTTGGTTATTTAGTAACGTATTCTTTAACCTCCATGTGTTTGTGAATTTTTACGTTTTTTTCCCTGTAATTGGTTTCTAGTTTCATAGCGTTGTAGTCAGAAAAGATGCTTGATATGATTTCAATTTTCTTAAATATATCAGGGCTTGATTTGTGACCCAAGATGTGATCTATCCTGGAGAATGTTCCATGCGCACTTGAGAAGAAAGTGTAATCTTCTGTTTTTGGATGGAATGTCCTATAAGTATCAATTAAATCTATCTGGTCTATTGTGTCATTTAAAGCTTGTGTTTCCTTATTAATTTTCTGTTTGGATGATCTGGCTGTTGGTGTGAGTGAGGTGTTGAAGTCCCCCAGTATTATTGTGTTACTGTTGATTTCCTCTTTCATAGCTGTTAGCAGTTGCCTTATGTATTGTGGTGCTCCTATGTTGGGTGCATATATATTTATAATTGTTAATATCTTCTTCTTGGATTGATCCCTTGATCTTTATGTAGTGTCCTTCCTTGTCTCTTGTAACATTCTTTATTTTAAAGTCTATTTTATCTGATATGAGTATTGCTACTCCAGCTTTCTTTTGATTTCCATTTGCATGGAATATCTTCTTCCATCCCTCACTTTCAGTCTGTACGTGTCCCTAGGTCTGAAGTGGGTCTCTTGTAGACAGCATATATATGCGTCTTGTTTTTGTATCCATTCAGCAAGCCTGTGTCTTTTGGTTGGAGCATTTAATCCATTCACGTTTAAGGTAATTAGATATGTATGTTATACATATGTATGTTACTTTTACCATTTTCTTATTTGTTTTGGGTTTGTTTTTGTATGTCCTTTTCTTCTCTTGTGTTTCCCACTTAGAGAAGTTCCCTTAGCATTTGTTGTAAAGCTGCTTTGGTGGTGCTGAATTCTCTTAGCTTTTGCTTTTCTGTAAAGCTTTTGATTTCTCCATCGAATCTGAATGAGATCCTTGCCAGGTAGAGTAATCTTGGTAGTAGGTTCTTTCCTTTCATCAACTTAAATATGTCATACCACTCCCTTCTGGCTTGTAGTTTCTGCTGAGAAATCAGCTGTTAACCTTATGGGAGTTCCCTTGTGTGTTATTTGTCGTTTTTCCCTTGCTGTTTTCAGTAAATTTTCTTTCTCTTTAATGTTTGCCAATTTGATTACTATGTGTCTCAGCATTTTTCTCCTTGGGTTTTTCCTGTATGGGACTCTCTGTGCTTCCTGGACTTTGGTGGCTATTTCCTTTCCCACGTTAGGGAAGTTTTCGAGTATAATCTCTTCAAATATTTTCTCTGGTCCTTTCTCTTTCTCTTCTCCTTTTGGGACCCCTGTAATGCAAATGTTTTTGTGTTTAATGTTGTCCCAGAGGTCTCTTAGGCTGTCTTTATTTCTTTTCATTCTTTTTTTTTTATTATTCTGTTCTGCAGCAGTGAATTCCACCATTCTGTCTTCCAAGTCACTTATCTGTTCTTCTGCCTCAGTTATTCTGCTATTGATTCCTTCTAGTGTATTTTTCATTTCAGGTATTGTATTGTTCATTTCTGTTTGTTTGTTCTTTGATTCTTCTAGGTCTTTGTTAAACATTTCTTGAATCTTCTCGAATTTTGCCTCCATTCTTTTTCCGAGGTCCTGGATCATCTTTACTATCATTATTCTGAATTCTTTTTCTGTAGGGTTGCCTATCTCCACCTTCATTTAGTTTTTTTCTGAGGCTTTATCTTGTTCCTTCATCTGGTACATAGCCCTCTGCGTTTTCATCTTGTCTAACTTTCTATGAATGTGGTTTTTGTTCCACAGGCTGCAGGACTGTAGTTCTTCTTGCTTCTGCTGTCTGCCCTCTGGTGGATGAGACTGTATAAGAGGCTTGTGCAAGTTTCCTGATGGGAAGGACTGGTGGTGGGTAGAGCTGGCTGTTGCTCTGGTGGGCAGAGCTCTGTAAAACTTTAATCTGCTTGACTGCTGATGGGTGGGGCTGGGTTCCCTCCCTATTGGTTGTTTGGCCTGAGGCGACCCAACACTGGAGCCTACCCAGGCCCTTAGGTGGGGCTTATGGCAGACTCTGGGAGGGCTCATGCCAAGGAATACTTCCCAGAACTTCTGCTGCCAGTGTCCTTGTCCTCATGGTGAGACACAACCACCCCCCACCTCTGCAGGAGACCCTCCAACACTAGCAGGGAGGTCTGGTTCAGTGTCCCCTGGGGTCACTGCTCCTTCCCCTGGGTCCCGACGTGCACACTACTTTGTGTATGCCCTCCAAGAGTGGAGTCTCTGTTTCCCCCAGTCCTTTCAAAGTCTTGCAATCAAATCCTACTAGCCTCCAAAGTCTGATTCTCTAGGAATTCCTCCTCCCGTTGCCGGACCCCCATGTTCAGAAGCCTGACGTGGGGCTCAGAACCTTCACTCGAGTGGGTGGACTTCTGTGGTGTAAGTGTTCTCCAGTTTGTGAGTCACCCACCCAGCAGTTATGCAGTTTGATTTTACTGTGATTGTGCCCCTCCTACCATCTCATTGTGGCTTCTCCTTTGTCTGTGGATATGGGGTATCTTTTTTGGTGAGTTCCAATGTCTTCCTGTCGATGGCTGTTCAGCAGTTAGTTGTGATTCTGGTGCTATCTCAAGAGGGAGTGAGAGCACATCCTTCTGCTCTGCCATCTTGAACCAATCTCCCATTCATTTCTAGTTTAATGTTATTTTCAGAGAACATAAGCATTATGATTTTAGTCCTTTGAATTTTACTGAATTTTTTTTAGTGGTCTATCTTGGTAAATATAGCCTGTACATTTGTAAAGAATGTAAGACTTCTACAATTTTTGGATGTAGTGTTCTATCAATACCAACTGGGACAAAGTGGTTAGTAGTGTTGTTCAGATCTTCTCTTTTTTTTTCTGATGTTTTTATCTAGTTGTTCTATTAGTTTCTGAGAAGAGGTGTTATAATCTCCAATTATGGTGATGGAATTGTTTATTTCCCATTTTATTTCTGTCATTTTTTCTTCATGGATTTCGATGCTGTGCTGTTGGGGACATACATATTTGTGATTGTTTTGTCTTTCTGATAAACTGATCCATTTATCATTATTTCTTTTCTCTGTCAAAAGTTTATCTGATATTAGCATAGTCACTTCAACCCTCTTAAACTTACTGTTTTCAAGGTATATATTTTTCCATCTGTTTACTTCCCACTTATCTTGTAGGAGGCACAGAATTTGGTCACACTTTTTACATTCATTTGAAGTATTTTTCTTTAAAGTGTTTATTTCATTGATATTTAAAGCTAATTATTGATATCACTAAATTTGTCTACTATTTTATAATTTAATTTTAATTTATCTCTTCTGTATTGTTTCTGTTTCTCCTGGTACTTTCATTTGGATTAATTGAACATTTTTATAATTCCTTTTTGATTTACTCACTGATTTTTAAACTATATCTGAATTTTATTTTGTTGATTGTTCTAGGGATCAGAATAAACAACTTTAACTTGACACAGTGAATTTAAGGTTGATGTTGCATCCGTTTATGTAAAATGCTAAAAAACTTGTAACCATTTATGTCCATTTACCCCTTCCCCAATCATTTATTGTATATTTTTCATATGTACCACATCACATTATATTAAAAGCCCACTATATAGATAATTGTGGCTTTAAACTGTTGTATGTATTTAAAGTTATTAAGGGGGAATTGTTTTTTATAATTACTCATTACGTTTACTATTTCCAGTGTTCTTCATTCTTTTTTGAAAAATAACATTTCTATTTGATATCATTTGCATTCAGCCTGAAGAAATTGCTTTAGCATTTATTGTAGTACATTCGGGCCTGCTGGTGATAAAACCTCTTTGTTTTGTTTTGTCTGGAAATATCCTTATTTGACATTCATTTCTGAGGGATATTTTTGCTGCATATAGGATTCTGCATTGACAGTTTACCTTTTATTTTAGCTCTCAAAGATTTATTTCACTCTCTTCTGACTTTGTTTCTAATGAAAAGGCAGCAGTATTTTGAACTGTTTGTTATATGTAACATCATTTCTCTGACTGGTTTTAAGATTTTTCTCTTTGTTTTTAGAATTTAACAGTTTGACCAAGGTGTACCTTGGTGTGGTTTTCTTTGTATTTCTCTTGTTTGGCCTTGCTGAACTCCTTGAATCCATATATTTATGTAATTCATCAGATTTGGAAACATTTTTGCCATTAATTCTTCAATTATATATATTTTTTGCTCCATTCTCTCTCTCCTTTCCTCTGAGCTTCAACTATAAGAAGCTAAATATTTGGTTCATAGTCCTGAAGTTTAATTTTAAAACTATGTTCTTTTATTATAAAATTATTTAAAATGTTAAAGTTTGAGTTGGTATGGAATTCAGTTTCTTAATTTCCTTTCCAAGAGTTAATGTTCCCACGCATTGTAGACTGAGTGAGTATAATGTCTGTTTTCAATGCATATTTTTTAATTCTCTTAAAGGGATTTCCCATGTTCTTCACAAACAATTATCTTACCTTTGGACATTTTCCATGTGATTATAAGATTTTGAGTTCTCTTGGGAATCTTCATGTGTAGGTGGATATGTTATCAGTAGTCATAAGTAGGAGATTAAACAGGTGTGATCTGAGACCTGTAGCGGATTTAGACAGTACTTTTGTTATGTAACTCATAACTCATTCATATAACCAGGTGAAAGCATCTCAGACCAGAGGAAATTCTACTGTCTCTTTGTTTAGGGAGTTAGAGATTTGATATTTTATCTCCTCCTCAGAAGACAATGTTATCTTATTTCAATGTAATACTTCCATTTCTGGTCAGGGATAAGTAAGTCCACAGCATGTGCGGAATGTAGCACCAGCAGGTTTATAGTGGTATTATTGTACAAAGCAACCACAGAGAGATTCAAGAGGTATGGAACTGTAGGACATTTTTTGTAACATCCTATGGCTTCAGTTTTAAACCATGCAGACAAGTATGGACCTAACTCAGTTTACTGAATTTTTTTAAAGGAAATTTCCTTCATCCGTATTGTTTAGGATGTTTTTCTCAGGATTTAACAGCTTATCCTCAGCTGATATTTCTTTTTTAACATAAAACTAAATTTATTTTGCCCCAAAGGCAACAACAAATAATCAACTTTTGATGACATGGGAAGATATATACGTTTGCAGTTTAACATAAGTTTTATCTTTAAACAGGCAAGTACCCTGGGAAAAATTAATATCATTACAAACCAGCAAGAAATAAAAATTCTATCTTGTGAAATACCAATTGCTTCAGAGTAATCATTGCCATAAGGTATGCACTATAATTTGGGAATATGCCTTCGTCTCCACAGCCAGGCAGAGTACCACTTCCTTTTTTGATCAAAACTCCTCCTGAGACCAAAGCTGAGACTGGCCACACAGAGAATGAAAGGAGCAGGAATGTAGCTAAGTATACATTCCTGTAGCATCAGAGCTGTGGCTGCATCAGGCAATGGAGGGATTAGGTGAGGAAGGAAAGGAACAAATACTTGGGATTGCATCTCTGACCTCTTTCTGCTTCCTTTTTAATGCCTGGGTGTGGGATGGGGTTGATATGGCCACCTAAGTAGTAGGTGATAACGTGTTATTTTAATATTCAGTAACTTTGGGGGAATTTTTATCAAGTGATTTATATTTAGTGTTTCTGAATTATTAAGGCTAATGAGTACCTTTATTATATGGGCATGTTAGAATGGCAAGTATATTTGAAATTACTGGATATAACTTTACCTACATTAACGTAAATCTATCTGAGCACACTTTGACTCGTACTTTTCAACCATGAGTTTGGACCTTCTACTTCTTTCAACCCTTAGTGTGCTGAGCATTTGGGAGTTAACTGTGCTCTTATTGTTGTGTTCTCCCTCAAGTCCAGAGAACAGCTCACTAACCATCGCCTCTGACAAAGAAATGGTAAGGACAGTCCCTGCCTCAAAGGGTTTGCAGTCCAGCTGGGTAGACAAATGCAGAGTAAGAGACCGATGCGATGCATCACATGCAAGCACCACACGTTGAGAGGACCGTCTTACTCAAGTTGATCCTGAGCAACTCCAAGACAAGAGTAGGCTCTTGTACCTTTGGGATCTGACACGCTCTACAGCAGGGTTTCTTAACCTCAACACTGTTAGGTTTAGGCCAGATGATTCTTTGTTGTGAGGATATGTCCTGGGAAGGATGTTTGGAAGCATCCCTAGCCTCTACCCAGTAGATGCCAATAGAACCCACGCCCAGCTGTGACATCCAAAAATGTTTCCAGATGTCCTTTGGGGGCTAAACTGACCCCAGTTGAGAGCCCCTAAGGGCTCAGCAAGTATCACACAGAAAACTCTTTGAATTTTAACCATATGTTAAGATAAAGCAAGTATTTTAAAATTAAAAAGCAGGCAGTGGTATCATTCTTTTGAGCAAGAGGACATTCGACAATTTTGAAATTTCTGAAGTCAAATAATAACACTTCTAAGAAGCCATTTTATTAGGTTCCGAAATAAATAATATGCCATTAAAAGTGAATGGGGTAAAAGGATCTTTCACCTGCCTGAACCCACAGGTATCTGTTTCAGTTTGGCCAACACTTTTGCTATTCCTCCAAAAGTTTTAGCTCATTCACTCAGAAAGTTTAGCCTTTTTATTCAATCCAATCCTGTCCTAGTAAGGCCAAGATCTACTGACAGATGAACAGTACCAGGTTGATAACATTCCAAAAGCCCTTTCTCGTTCTAATGAAATTGTACAGCATTTTAGGAAAATAACAAGTTGCATGTGATTGTCACAAGAGAAGAATTTTATAGTATGAATGAAAAACATAGAAGAGACATTTACAACTTAACAAAAGCCATCAGCAAAGGGGAGTGAACATGATGGGTAGGGAGAATGATGCTATATATCACCAGTATTTCTTAGTGCTTGAAGAGGCTTAAATTCCATCATCATTATCTAGCTGCATCAATATCATTTAAATAAAATTGCTCATACATAATCAGGATTGTGTCTTTGGAAGTTCTAGCGTTCTATTTTAGGTTGTTTATTTTCTACTTGATAGAATTTTCAGTGATATCCCATGGTCTTAAGCAATCTCCTAAGTCAAAAGACCTTTTTAGATTCTATTTAACCTATTATTTGCATCAAAGAGGCAACGCCTGTTAAGTGGTATAAGGTATTACCTGCTACTAAGGTATTTGTATGAAGACAAATTACCAAAGTAAAAGGTTCTGTACCCAGTTCCAGTGGGAGGTGGAGTGAGTTTCCGACACCAACAAGCACTTCTTGGACACTGACTGGGTGTCCTACAATTCAGCTTAGGCCTGACGCTGTCTAGCTGGAGACCACATTATATCCCACAGGTTAAGGGCTCAGTCCTACAAGGCTGCCGCGCACTCCACTTCAGATACCAGGTCACCTGTGCTTCTGACAGACCGGCTAAGCCCCCTCTTTGGGTTCCATTAATTTGCTAGAGTGGCTCACAGAACTCAGAGAAATATTCTGCTCATGAGATTAGCAGTTTATTATGAGTGTAACCCAGGAACATCCAGATGGGAGAGATGCATATGGCAAAGCGTGGGGAAAGGGCTCGGAGTTCCCCTGCTCTCTCTAAGTGCATCACCCTCTCTCCCAGAGTCCCCACATGTTCGCTAACCTGGAAGCCCTCTGATCCCCTTCCCTTTGGGTTTCTGTGGAGGCTTCATTACACAGCCCTGATGGGCTTACCAATGGCCATTGGCAGTTAAGTCACCCTCCACCCATCTTCACTTTCAGGGGGTGGGACTGAAAGTTCCAACCCTCTAATCACATGGTTGGTTCTCCTGGCAACTAGCCCCCATCCTTAAGTGTGGACCAGAAGTCACCTCTTTAGCATAACAGAAGACAACTTCATCCCTCTCAAGACCAAATATATATCTCTTCTTATAAATCACAGTGTCGCACAAAGGATGGAGCAGGAATTGGGGATAGAAGGGTCTTCCTGAAAATCAGACCATCTTAGGTACAAGGGAATAACATAAAACCCACAAGCATTAGCATGAAAGATGCCCAGGAGAACATAGGTAAGGTTTAAAATTTGGGCAGAATGGAGGAAAGCAGACAGATAATGTCTCACTAGCAGTCGTGTACATCTGTGGTCAGTTCCACAAGTAAAAACATTCGTATTAAAACAGCCACTGCAATTAGTGTGTGCTTTATCAGTAAAGAAAGGGAAAAGTAAACACAGAAGGAATTACTGAGGGATCTTGGCGATTGGTTCTAACAAAAGGAAAAGTCTCTAGCAAACTGTAAAAATACAGAGTGTTACTAAAAGACATTTCAGGGAACAGTGGTCTCTTGGGTACCAATAACTCAGACACTCCTTTTGTTGCCTATCAGTCAAAATGCATGTGCAGTAGACACACACACTAATAATGATGGCTAATCCGTATTGAGTCCTTACTTTGTGCAGAAAATTATTTAATCCTTGCAACAATACTCTGAGGCAGTTCCTTTGTTATCTTCATTTTACACATCAGGAAATTGAGGCTTAGAGACGTGAAGTTACTTGCCCAAGGTCACACAGCAAGGATTTGCACCGAAGCCTGACAGACACCAGTGCTTAAGTATTTATCTACTCTACACCATGGTGCTTCAGTGCAAATGAATTAGATGCTTTGCATCCAAGTGAAGGGCCAAACCGGCTGTGCCCCTCTTGTGTCGACCTGCTTTCCCCTGTCTCCCTGGGTCTCCAAGTCCCCCAACTAGATTTCTTGGGAGATTTATCTTTACGGTT
Organism: Delphinus delphis; assembly: GCF_949987515.2. Classification (NCBI taxonomy): domain Eukaryota; kingdom Metazoa; phylum Chordata; class Mammalia; order Artiodactyla; family Delphinidae; genus Delphinus; species Delphinus delphis. The sequence continues at coordinate 141,684,379 of NC_082686.1, forward strand.
TGGAAACCAATGAACTTGATGGCCACTAAGTTTATGCCAACTGTCTTGTCAAAGCCAGAGTGTGTTAGGAGTTGCATTGGGAGGACTAGGGTATAAGGCGGAGAGACTTGTAACTAAGTGTGCCTGGTATGGTTCTGGCCCTCAGTGAATGGTAGAAATTCCTTAGCAATTCTCAGTCATTGTGGGCAGAACCAGCCCATCCAATAGGGATTCTGAACCATAGTGGAAACAGGCCCATGTTGCTGGGCAGGAAGGGTGGAGAATTCCAGACCTGGCCCCTGTTTTCCCCATGTTGTGACCTGCAACAACCAATTTATTTTCCTTTTTCAGGGCCCCTCATGGCATATGAAATGATTGGATAAGAATATAATCTGTAAGAGCCTTCCAGAAATGCTTGATTCTGTGAAATCTCAAGAAGGATGAAAAGTTACTGAGAAGGGAGGTGTGTTATGATAAGTAAATAATCATGGTTCACTGTCAGTGAATGTCTGTAATATGTCCCTTTTGCAAGTAAGGAAACATATGAGACCTCCTTCCCCATCTCCATCCCACTACATCTTGCATATGGAACCATGCGAATCCAGAGACTGAGTTCTGTTAATAAGCTGTTATTGTCATGGATTCATTTGCCCTTTCTGCTTTATTTTCCCCCCATGTGGGTGGCAGTGCGAGTAGTGGTTAGAACCCGGCATTTGTAGCCATGATAAACCATGTTCTGATTCTTGATTCTGTCACTTACTAATTGTGTGACCTTGGGATGTGACCTTGGGATGTGACCTTGGGAGAGTTCACATAGTGGGAGGCAGCCCCTATGTACCAATTGCTAAACCTCTAAATCAGAAAGTTAATAACTGCTACCTGAAGATGTTAATTAAATGTGATACTGCACATGGCATTCATTAGGACTTTTCCGTTGAAAATAACGGAAACTGAACTCAACCTGGCTTAAGGAAAAAAGAGATTTTCACAAGTCTAAGACCAGTCTCACTTCAAACATAGTTAGAGCCAGGTGTTGGAAGGGTTTCATCAGAATCATTCTCCTCCCAGTTTCAAGTCTGCTTTTTCATTCTAATTCTCAGGCAAGCTCTTCTCAAGGGGAGACAGAGGTGGCCAGGAGCAACTCCAGGCTTACTCAGCTCAGTGAGAAGAGGGATCTTCTTTGCCAAGAGTCCTAGCTAAGTCCTCAGCTTGGGTCTCATTTCCATTCCCAAACCATTCATTGTGGTGAGAAGGATGGGGCTTGATGACTGGCCAGGTGTGCCAGCAGACTCTTAGAAAATTTGGCTTATAAACACCACAAAGAGTATTTTTGGACTCATGCTATGTGACAATTCTCCTTAGGCAGAAATTTAAAGGAATTTTCTTGAAAACCCCCTTTGAAATATATTTATGAGAGAACCATTTCATTAATTAGAGCTGGGCAGAAAATTTACTCTGAATCTTGGTCAGAGATGCTTAAAATACCAGCCTTTGTTCATATACTGCTCCTAGGAGCCTAGAGTGGGATCTGCCCTATCCAAAGCACACTAATCAGGGACGTGGGAGAAGTGATTTCACCAAAGGAATACCAGGGTGAATTTACCAGAAAGGGGAAATGGACGTTTAGGCAAAGACAAGCTGTACCTGATGCTTATCATACCACCTGACACACACAGCATGATAAATTTTATGTCTACACAATGTTCAATAAATATTTTTGAATACCTGCAGCAGGTAAGGGACTGTCTAAGGTACCGGGGACATAGTAACAGTGTCCTCAAGAAGCTTAGAGTTTAGCAGAGAGAAGAGAAAATTCAGAAAGTAGACAAGAGATTTTATTTCTGTTAAGCAGGTCATAATAGAAGCAGAAGAAGTTGCTATGGGAACTACAGCAGGGCAGTAATAACAGTCTTGAAGCAGGAAGAAACTTCCCAGGGGAGGCAACATGTACACTGAGATTCCAGAGGAATGGCAGGAGTTAATAAGATAAAAGAGGGGGACTCCTCCAGGTCTGTGTCCATTGGCTATCTGAGCTTAAATTTTATCATCTTGTAAAAGGCCAATAAAGATTGGATATCTTTAGCCCAGCTTGAGGGATGTTGAATTCAAAAGAGAGAAAGAGAGCAGCTGGCTGAAACATTCTGTTGAAATTTTGGGAACCTGCCAGCAGAGTAGAATATTCTTGTTATGAGTATTCATTTTGGAGACACCATGTAAAAAACATTTTTTTTAAACAAGAGGAAATCAAACAAAAGTTTAATAACCTGTATATGTGGGAGAGACCCAGGAAAACTGATAACTCCCCCAAGATATTAATTTTAAGAAGACTACCATTATAACTTAACATCCAAAATAAGATTTATTTTGTATGTTAAACAAAATAAAGATTTGAATAAATAAGCAAGTAAGATTTATTTCCAAAGAAAACATGAGATTTCCTGGACAGTGGGTTTAGCCAAGACTCTTACCCACCTGGACAGGACCAGTTGGGCAACCATAAACCCAGGAGCTGGCCCAAGGAGCAGGTGCTTGGGGTAGAGGAAATTCAGGCAGAGCTAGGGTGGGAGCATGAGGACCATGCCTACTCAAGTTTGAGCCAGGCAGGTGGGAAGGCAGGAAGGGAGGAGGGAATGGCATGTTCATCCACACTTCCGTGGATCTTGGAAATACAAGCATTAGATTGGTACAGAGAACTCAAACCATTGTGCCCCAGCATCCCATGCTTCAGAAAATCCATGCTTCCAAAATTCTATTACATGTCGTAGAATCCAACTTAAAGAGGCTTATAGTAATTTGAACAAGAAAGTTGGATTTGTTAGAAGGATGCTGGATTGTTTCAGATTGGGGAACATCTTAGAAACCAAGCTTTCTGACTCCTAGTTTAGATACTCCATTTCTTATATATTAAAGCAACTAATACACCACTGGCCATGGGGATATTCTGGAGACATGGGGCCAAGGCTTGCTTTACTTTGACCTGTCCTTCTGCCTTTTGTAGTTTCTTTTACTATTTCCATGGTGCCTGGAGTTAGAACTTTCTATACTTTGAGTTACTGGAAGGAAAATTTTGTGAAGATAGAACCAAAAAAATAATCAAATGAAACTATTTAGGAAAATTCTACAATCCTACCATAGAAAGAAATACCCCATGGTATTTGGGGAAGGGGTGGAAGTGATCTACTTTAGAAATGTGTAATGTTTTCTGCAATAACAAATGCTCTGTCTTGGATTACACCTGGAAATCCAACCCTGAACGCATCTGTAGATTTTGAGAGATGGGAAGCATTTACAAGTTTGGGGGTTCTGTGTGGAAGCAGTGACATTGCTTTCGATCTTGACAAAAGGATCAACCCAGCTGTGGACCCTAGAATCTTATATCTTTAGTTCTTCCACCTTCCACTCTTGAGTTCTTCATCCTGATCTTAGAGGAAAAGCTTTCAGTTTTTCATCATTGAGCATAATGTTAGCTGTGGGCTTGTCCTCTATGGCCTTTATTATGTTGACATACGTTTCTTCTATATCCATTCTGTTGAGGGTTTTTATCATGTAAGCGTGTTGTATTTTGTCAAGTGCTTTTCCCGCATCTATTGAGATGATCATGTGATTTTTAACTTTCATTCTATTAGTGAGGTGCAACACATTTATTGAGTTGTGTATGTTGAACCACCTTTGCATTCCAGGGATAAATCCCACTTGGTCATGGTGTATAATCCTCCTGCTATGTTCTTGAATTCAGTTTGCTCTTATTTTGTTGAGGACTTTTGCATCTATATTGATCAGGGGTTATTGATCTATAGTTTCCTTTTTCTTGTAGTGTCCTCATCTGCCTTTGGTATCAGGGTGATGCTAACCAGGTTATCCTTAACACAAATGTCATCTACTTGAAGAGGCTCCTCTGACTGCTGTCCTTAAAGTGGCCATAAACTCACTAGAATAGTTTGATTTCAAAATGTTAGCAATTTTTCATCCCGGTCTGTATCCATACCTCTTAGCTTTTTAACTCCTCCCATTAAGAGGTGGAATCTTGTAGATTTGATCTGCCCAATAGGATGAAACCAAAGTGACATCAGAATAAGCATGGCCTGCTGGAGGACGACAGTCCATGTAGAGGGGAACCCAGGTGCCTCAGCATAGTTCAGCTGATCCCCATACATGTAAGAGACTCAAGCCAAGATTAGTAGAGCCACTGACCCAACGTGAAGCTGTTCACTGATAAGTAAGTGAGGTTGACTGAGTGCAGGAGAATCATCTAGCTGATCTGTAGCAACAATAAATGCTTATTGTCTTTTTTTTTTTTTTTTTTGCAGATAGCATTTTTAATTTAGAGAGGGGTTTGCCTGCTTTCACTTTTTTTTTTAACATCTTTATTGGAGTATAATTGCTTTACAATGGTGTGTTAGTTTCTGCTTTATAACAAAGTGAATCAGCTATACATATACATATATCCCCATATCTCCTCCCTCTTGCGTCCCCCTTCCACCCTCCCTATCCCACCCCTCTAGGTGGTCACAAAGCACCAAGCTGATCTCCCTGTGCTATGCGGCTGCTTCCCACTAGCTATCTATTTTACATTTGGTAGTGTATATATGTCCATGCCACTCTCTCACTTCATCCCAGCTTACCCTTCCCCCACTCCATGTCCTCAAGTCCATTCTCTACGTCTGCGTATTTATTCCTGTCCTGCCCCTAGGTTCTTCAGAACCATTTTTTTTTTTTAGATTCCATATATATTTGTTAGCATATGGTATTTGTTTTTCTCTTTCTGACTTACTTCACTCTGTATGACAGACTCTAGGTCTATCCACCTCACTACAAATAACTCAATTTCGTTTCTTTCACTGGCTGAGTCATATTCCATTGTATATATGTGCCACATCTTCTTTATCCATTCATCTGTCGATGGACAATTAGGTTGCTTCCATGTCCTGGCTATTGTAAATAGAGCTGCAGTGAACATTGTGGTACATGACTCTTTGAATTATAGTTTTCTCAGGGTATATGCCCAGTAGTGGGATTGCTGGGTCGTATGGTAGTTCTATTTTTATTTTTTTAAGGAACCTCCATACTGTTCTCCATAGTGGCTGTATCAATTTACAGTCCCACCAACAGTGCAAGAGGGTTCCCTTTTCTCCACACACTCTCCAGCATTTATTGTTTGTAGATTTTTTGATGATGGCCATTCTGACTGGTGTGAAATGGTACCTCATTGTAGTTTTTTGTTTTTTTTTTTTCTTTTTTTTGCGGTACACGGGCCTCTCACTGTTGTGGCCTCTCCCGTTGCGGAGCACAGGCTCCAGACACACAGGCTCAGTGGCCATGGCTCACGGGCCCAGCCGCTCCACAGCATGTGGGATCTTCCCGGACCGGGGCACGAACCCGTGTCCCCTGCATCGGCAGGCGGACTCTCAACCACTGCGCTACCAGGGAAGCCCCTCGTTGTAGTTTTGATTTGCATTTCTCTGATGATTAGTGATGTTGAGCATCCTTTCATGTGTTTGTTGGCAATCTTTATATCTTCCTTGGAGAAATGTCTATTTAGGTCTTTTGCCCATTTTTGGATTGGGTTGTTTGTTTTTTTGGTATTGAGCTGCATGAGCTGCTTGTATATTTTGGACATTAATCCTCTGTCAGTTGCTTCATTTGCAAATATTTTCTCCCATTCTGAGGGTGTCTTTTTGTCTTGTTTATGGTTTCCTTTGCTGTGCAAAAGCTTTTAAGTTTCATTACGTCCCATTTGTTTATTTTGGTTTTTATTTCCATTTCTCTAGGAGATGGATCAAAAAGGATCTTGCTGTGATTTATGTCATGGAGTGTTCTGCCTGTGTTTTCCTCTAAGAGTTTTATAGTGTCTGGCCTTACATTAAATCTTTAATCCATTTTGAGTTTATTTTTGTGTATGGTATTAGGGAGTATTCTAATTTCATTCTTTTACGTGTAGCTGTCCAGTTTTCCCAGCATCACTTATTGAAGAGATTGTCTTTTCTCCATTGTATATTTTTGCCTCCTTTATCAAAAATAAGGTGACTGCATGTGCATGGGTTTATTTCTGGGCATTTTGTCCTGTTCCATTGATCTATATTTCTGTTTTTGTTCCAGTACCGTACTGTCTTGATTCCTGTAGCTTTGTAGTATAGTCTGAAGTCCGAGAGACTGATTCCTCCAGCTCTGTTTTTCTTTCTCAAGATTGCTTTGGCTATTCGGAGTCTTTTGTGTTTCCGTACAAATTGTGAAATTTTTTGTTCCAGGTCTGTGAAAAATGCCATTGGTAGGTTGATAGGGATTGCATTGAATCTGTAGATTGCTTTGTGTAGTATAGTCATTTTGCTTATTGTCTTAAGTCACTGAATTTTGGGATAATTTATTACATAGTAATAGCTGGTATATTCACTGCCTTATAGTTCTTATCACTATCTGAAAATACCTTGTATATTTATTCATTTGTTAGACTCTACCACTATAAAGTAAGCTCTCTCTTGGCCCTAGTAAGCCAACACCTAAACTAATATATGATAGTTACTCAATAAATATTTTTTAACTGAGAATAAACGGGAAGTAATACTCAAGTACCATTATGTATAGGTCCTTTATCTCCCTCTTCCTTATTTTAGTCTTCCCGAGAGCCCTTTAAAGAAGATATTATTATTATTTTTCAAATGAAAGGCAAAAAAGTTAAGTAACGTGCACAAGTCCAATAATTATAAGAAATAAGAGATTACTAATGTATATATAACATCTATGGGCTAATCAAACTATTGGCATAGGAAGGCACGCATTGCTTGGGACCAGTTGCTATTACTTTTGGTGGTATATTAATATAACAACCTGTTTCTAAAGATACTTCAGATCTATATAATGCAAACTAAAAAGAAGTCATAATTGCAAGTTATTTATATGAGCCAACGATTTACATTTACTGACTCAGTTCACAGGTAGGTATTTGACAAGTTCTTAACTGCACCCATTGACAAGCAGTACAACCCATGGGTGAGTCTCAGAGCTGCTGTGTTTTTCTGTGGGACCTCACACAGAAGACACTGTCACAGGGTGAATCTCTGAGAGCCCCTGTGTCCCAGTTGGGCTGGAACCTCAGGTCTCTCGGTTTCAGGCTAAATAGAGCTCATTTCCCATCTTCTTCAGAGATGGGAACCAGAAGAATCAAGGTCCTCAACAGGGTCAAGCCTGAGGATTAAGAGTGGTGAGAAAAAGAAATAATCCGTCACACTCAAGGAAAAATTTGCTATGGCCCCAAGGGCACTGGGGCTGTGCGTGGGCATTTTGGGGACAGAAGTGAAGCAGGTTATGGAAACGTTTTTATATTGTTATGTTATTTACACACTAAAGGGAAAGCCCTTGCAATGTAGTTGCTTTGACAACAAGAACAACAAGCAAGGAACTGAGCTACCATGGGCCAGACAGAGGACTGGGCTCATCACCTGGGGAATCTCATTTATTCTTCTCAAGAGCACTGCCAGGCATGCCGATGGAACTGTACTTTCACGCTGCAATACATGGAGTCTCAGAAAGGTTGCTTGGCCCAAGGTTATCCATCCTTGCCAAGGTCAGACTGATAATTATTTCCTCCTTGTATCAAATGGGTCCTGTAGAATTTGCCACATGGTTTTAACAGTTTTCTGTAAATACTCAAACTCTTTTGACCTCATCCTTCATATGTAGTTTTGAACAAAATACCCATCTGCAGTAATAAAGGCATTTTGGCTTTTCTGATGGCTGATTACTATATGAATAATAGTATCTATACTAATTTCAAGTTAGATTTTCTTGTCTAGCAATATATGATATGAAATATTATACTAATAGGAGCAATACTCATCAGAAATAGCAACTTCAGAGGTGTTGGCACCTATCTTCCTTTGGAGCAAAAATGATGCCCACATTGGCTCTCATGAGATTCTCACATTGAAATAAATCTGACTTTGCCATATAGTTTCCATTTAAAGTCACTTTATTCTATTTAAAAACATAGCCATTCATTTCTTAGTTTCCCTAGGAGGAAGGAGAAAGCAAGGACAAATATCAAATCAACAAGGAAAGGGGTTTTGGCCATATGGTTATTTTAAATAACTATTTGGTTTGAAGAATGGGTAGCATTTGAATCCATTGCTATGTTTCCTCTAACTGCTTTTCCTTGCCAAGAGAGGAGAATTAAATTTGACTGGCTCATGTTTATCCTCCAGCCCTGACAATTTCCTAGGTTATTTGCTGTTTGTGGCTTTGATGGCATAGTCTCAGACCTAGGAGACCTTATTCCAGAGGAGAGAGCTATAATTTAAGTTGGTTTGATTTCTCTTTAAGTTGGTTCGTATTTCTCTTACTTAATATCATTAGCAAAGAGTTTTTCTCCAAGTAATTAGCTGTTCTTTTAGTTCCTTCTCTCTTGGTGATCATTGACTGTTTTCTAGTGGACAAACCCAGACCAGAGAATTATTTTCTCTAAAAACAAATAGGAAAAAAATGAGTGTGTCCACATGTATTAGCTTCAAGAATGCCTCTTTCATGTCAGTGAAATGTGGGTTGGAATAGCTAAAAGATTGGATCTAACTTTTGCTTTAATCCTGATAAAATAGGGCAAACTCTAAATATTTTAAACTCAAGAATTAGGGCAAGATGGGGAGAAATGCACTGTGTGTTTTTGTGAAATCAGGTCAAAATGCTGCATTGTTGTAAACAAGGGGAACCAATATGGACACGTTTGCCTCCCAAGCCTCAGTGAGATTGAAAACATTGGTTATGGGGTGGCAAACAGAGCAATCGGAACTATGGAAACCTGACTGCTCCCAAACAAACTCTGTGCAGTTACAAGCCCAGAGAACACCCATGGAGCTCTCAAACTGGGTACCAAAGAAGGCGGAGGCTGCTAACTTCCAAGCAAGCAACAGTAGGAAAGGAACAACCCAGCCGGGATGAGCTTGCCCTTCTCAGGTGGGCCCAGAATTGCTCGAAGAAAGCAAGATGAAGCCTGGCAGTCAGGGAGCCACAAATGAAAGCTGTATTCTAGCAGACGCAGGGGAAAAGACAGAGTCTTTATTAGTTAAAGAAACTGTGTGTTTACAGTGTTATTAACGGGCTACATTATGTCAAAACCGTCTCTTGCCAGCCAATGCAGAAGTAGGTGCTGTAGCCACACGTATGGTAAGGTGTTTTAAAACACTGGCATTTCTCGGTAGGCTGAGGATTTACGTGCCGGCTCAGCTGTGTGGGGTCATTTTAAGATGTTACTGATTTTCCGAATCCTAGAACAAAGCTTCTCAAACTTTCATGTGCACAACACAGTCACCCAGGGTCTTGCTGAAATGCAGGTTCTGATTCAGCAAATCTAGGTGAGGCCTGAGACTCTGCATTTCTACCTATTCCCGGGTGATGACAATGGTACTGGCCCATAAATCACATTTGGAGTTGCAGTGTTCTAGACCACATTATGTCAACATAATGAGAAAAGGGGAGGGCGGTTTGGAACAAATTAGATTATATACACAGGATATCGTAGAATAAAATGACGGACTTTAATCAGCATTTGAACGTGCCTATTGCAATATGAGATAAAAAAGACACTTGCATTTAGAAGACTCATTTCTTTTTTCCCACTGAGCATAGCAGTTACAACAGAAGCAGAATTTGGTAATATACTGTTATCTTCGCGTCAGTAGAGACTCAGAGCTGAACAAGCAGGTAAGCATCTTGCCTCCACACCCGGTGCTGCATCCACAGTGTCCAAAGGGCCCCCTCCTCGTGTTCAGCATCAGGGCAGCTGCCGCAAACCCCCTCGCATCCTGCTGTGTTAGTTTCCTGTGGCCGCTATAACAAATTATTACAAATGTGGTGGTTTAAAACAACAAAAATGTATCCTCTTCCTGTTCTTCAAGCCAGAATCCCAAAATCCTTATTACTGGGCAGAACTCAAGGTGTCCACATGACTATGCTCTCTCCAGAGGCTCTAGGGGAGAATCTGTTCCTTGCCTCGTCCAGCCTCTGGTGGCTGCCAGCCTTCCGGCACTTGTAGTCACATCACTCCAGTCTTCAGAGCCAGCTCTGTCTTCCCATTGCCTTCTCTGAGTGTGTCTCTGGGGAATCTCTGTCGGTCCGTCTCTTATAAGGATACTTGTGAGTGCATTTAGGGCCCACACAGAATATCCAGGATGATCTCTCCCTGGAAGATCCTTACTCACATCTGTGAAGACCCTTCTTCTGCACTAGGTAATATTTCTGGGGATTAGGACCTGATATTTTGGGGGGCTTTTATTCAGCCCATCACACACAGCTAACTACTTTTGCACAATTCCTGAGGTATGCTCAGAAAGATTTACTAGTGTGGCAGGTCAGAGGTAAGACATGCGGTCATGGGACAATTGTCAGCTGAAGTACTGAGACAGCCATTCATGTAACACAGGGTATCAGGGCAGATCTGTTTCTCAGAGGTGCATGAAGCCTTACTCCATTTATAGGGTATTTATAGATGACATCGTCTGCCATGGAATTTAGGTTGTTGGGCAATGTATCTTCACAACCTGCTTCTTAGATCTCAGGTAATAAGCACTGCCCTGTTTTTGTTGTTGTTTTTCAAACGTTTAACACGCTTTATTGACATAGTTATAGATACACAGGTCATTGCAAAGATAAGTACACAGAGGCCTCTTACACCTGTCACCCAGTCTCTCCCAAAAGTAACATCTTGCATCACGATAGTATAGTATCAAAACCAGGAAATTGACATCCATATAATTCGCAGAGCTTTTTCGGAAGACTCATATTTGTAACTGATTAAATAATAACACAGGACTTTAAAATTTTTTAATATTTATGTTACAAATAACTGTCCTTTATTTAGTCCAAATGTCATTCTTACAGCCTGTTCCAGCACACAGTTAAAGGTAAAAGGCATCCGTGGTTTAGAGGTATAGGGGCACTCTCGCCAGGAGATGGCACCTGACATGTATGTTGTGAACCTCAGGAACCAGCTAACTGCTGCAATGCATTTTCCCTGCGGCTTCCTGGCATTTCATTTGCTACCGTAGAGCGAGTAATGAAAGAAATTTAAAGGCATGAATCCGACATCATACTCCGCTTAGAGCCTGTAGTCGTTTGTTTACATGTATTGTTAGAGCTTTGGCGTGACGGGGTTTTGATTTTCATAGCGGACCTTCATGAATTGTAATGAATTGTGCAATATTTTTAGGGAAGGTTATTATTTTCTGTGAAAAGGATCTTATACTTTGAATGTTAAGGTCTACGCACTCTTCTTTACTTCACATTTTCTACTTCTGATGTTGTCAGCCTGGGTATATGAGAAAGCGTTAAGGAAATAGGTGAAAATGGGACAGCTGCGTGGGTGCACTTCCAGGAGAGGACCATTTGGAAACCAGGTGGAGCTGAGGAAACAAGACAATGGTAGGCCAGGGAGGAGTTTAATTTCTGTGAGGCAAAAGAAAACCCCAAATCACACCTTCTCCCTCAGAGAGGGGGGAAACATCTCGAGGGGAGCGCTGACGCATGTTACATCTGAAAGTAGTGCTGGGTGGAACCACATCGGAAGTTGAGGCATTTATTTGTAAAGATACTGCATTGAAATACTATTTATTTTGCCAAGTGTTTTGGCGCCCCTTAACTTGCATTCCGCCCTCACCTTACCCTTGTTCTTGTCCTGACCATGGCTCCTGAATAGAGGCTGGGAGCTGGGGCTGTCACTGCCGGGACTGCCCCGGGAGCTGAATGTTTCCAGACTTCCAGCTCTCTGCCAATGCTGGGGAAGCAGCTCCAGGAGCATCCCAGATTTTCTGAGGATGAACCGTAGGTGCTGGCTGTTGGATGGGCGAGCACAGCAAAGGGTTGGGGAGAGGTACCCAAAATAGTAGAGAAGAATTGATGGAGATCTGGGGACAACACCCACATAATTTGCTATTATTTCCAATAATAATCTCTCAAAAACCCCTCAGCTCAATCCCTGCACCAATCTCTATGTCCTCATTCGCAATTGTTCTCTTGACTCAGTGACCTGTTATCCCAATTGTAGTGATACACACGTACTGTCGGCAGACTCCCTCACAGGGGCCCTTGACCTAGAAGGAATGCTGTTTGGGATGGCTGCCCAGGGTGGGGTGGGGCTGACAGAGAAAGCAACCCTTGTCTTTTCTTTCCCAGACTTCATTAGAACCACTGACCTTAATGAGTTATGGATTTTTCTCTCTGTTGTCTCTTCATACAGGGGATCTGGCAGGGACAAGAGCATGAATCAGCACAAATATAGAGCCATGATTGGAAAACACATTCAAAGTAAGTAATACACTGGAAGTAGATAAAAGGCATAATCTTTGCATTTGAACATTGTCACGCATTTCCTATACGGAATCTCTGTAGCTCTTCTGTGGTATGGGAGACTGTCTATCAGTGAAGATAACCAGCAAAAATCCCCCTGCCCTATGAACAACCACCGAATTGGAGGAGAAACATAATCATATTTTTTTTGTGGAAGTAAATGACAGATTGGTATATGGCATACATTTAGAAATGTGCAAAAATTATAAGTGTACAACTCAATATATTTTCACAAAATTACCCGTATGGCCAGCATCTAGATCAGGAATGACCACCAGAAGCCCCCTTTCACCTCCTTGCAGTGAGCAGGCAATCACTCTGCCTACATCTAATCCCATAGATTAGTTAGCCTGGGTTTGTACTTCATATAAATGAAATTGTGCAATATGTCCTCCCTTCTGTCAGGCTTCTTTTGCACAGATATTATGTTTGTGAGATTCATTCATATGTTGTTTATAGCGATAATAATTTGTTTTTTTTCATTGCTGTGAAATATTCTCCTGTGTGAATATACTCCAATTTATTCCACTATTTACAGTGGATGGACACTGGTTTGTTTTTGGTTTGGGGCTGTTAGGAATATGGCTGCTATGAATATTCCTGTGTGTGCACATTCTTGCATTCTAGGACATGTCTGGGGACATACAAAGACCTGCTGGGTTATACATAGGAATTAAATTGCTGTGGTTTACAGGGCTTTATTGACATTTGTATGTTTATGAGTAGAATTGTTTATGTACAACTCAGGACAAGATTGCTTAAAACAAGCAAGATGCCTCCTCTCATACCATGGGTATCATTTAATTCAAATTCCATTTTCAGGAGAGCATTTTCTAATACGGTAACCCCTTATGTTAGTGGAATTATAGTCTGTCTATTATACCTAGCATTTATCTTGTTAAGCAATTTAAATGATTTCTTCTCCTATACATGGACATGTTATGAACCCATTTTCAGAAGCAAGGGGGGCAATGTAACAAAGTAGCACCTGATCCATTTCTAAAAGACGCGTAGGTAATCCCTAAGTCTTATCTGTTATGCCCACATTAAATAAGATAATAGAAACTGTGCTCACCTATTCAGAACTCTCTATTCTTCATATTTTTAATCTGTTGCAAGGTATGACATGTCACACCTCTTTTAAGAGTAGCTTTCAAATGTTTTGCCTTATTATAAGACTTACCCACAAAACTTGTTAAAAAAATAGATTTCCAGTCCAACTAGATCAGACGCTATGAGGAGGAATCTGGGAATGACTTTTTCAAAACTGATTTTATGATCAGGCAAGATTTGGAAACAGTGAGAAAGAGTATTACAAATTGTTGCATATTTGGTACATTCAAACAATGATATGTGTAGAGTCATGATTTCTGAGGTTCCCTTTAAAAAAAGACTTGGGCACCCAATAAATGGCATGGTGGGTGTGTGTGTATAGAGGTAATTACTAACACTTATATTTTTTTCAGTTCTTTGATATTACTAGTCATTTGTGTAGTGTTTTCATTCATTTAACAGATCTGTTGAGTGCCCACAAAGAACTGTATTATTTAAAAGTTTTACATAATATGACTCCTGCCTGAAAGAATTCTAGGTATGACACTCACAAAAGTAGCTAAATCATAAAGCGTGATGATAATGTATAAATAAAGTTCCATAGGAGTGTTCAGAAGAGGGAAATAATTCCGAACAACTTTTTGCCTTTTCTGTTTCAATTCCACCTCTCCTCCATGCACACTGGAGAAAAAATCACTCGAATTCATGGGGACCCACATTCACCACTACCATTTATCAAAAACGTGCATCCACATGTTGAAGTTAACACATATACAGGTCAAATTAGGAAACAGAAATATGAATAACAGCATACAATGCTGGTTTGTCAGCTTTCCACTTAATTTTAAGTCTTTTCAAGACAAGAAAGTGTGCTATTTGTCCACTGCTCTTTCTCCAAATTCCAGAACAGTGCCTAGAACATGGCAGAGGATCAATAAATATTTTCTGAATGAAGGATAAAAAGATATAGTAGGGGGCTTCCCTGGTGGCGCAGTGGTTGAGAGTCCGCCTGCCGATTCAGGGGACGTGGGTTCGTGCTCCGGCCCGGGAAGATCCCACATGCCGCGGAGCGGCTGGGCCCGTGAGCCATGGCCGCTGAGCCTGCGCGTCTGGAGCCTGTGCTCCGCAACGGGAGGGGCCAAGACAGTGAGAGGCCTGCGTACCGCAAAAAAAAAAAAAAAAAAAGAAAAAAGATATAGTACAACTTAACTACATTATTGGTAACAGTAGATTTATATGACCCTAAACATGGATCTAATCTTTGACCCTGTAATTCTACCTTTGAGGAAAGAATCTAAGAGAAGAAAATCACTATGTAACATGTAGATAATGTGTGGCTATGCAGGTATCATCGATGGTCAGTAGAATTATGTATGACATAAAGTTTAATATTTGGGTGGACTTAGGCTTTGGAATCAGAAAGAGCTTAAATCAACTCTCACCCTGCCACTTGCTCCCTGAGTGAACTAAGATTTCAGTTTCTGTGAAGCGTGGTTGACAATAACAGTTTCTATACTCATAGAATTGTTGAGAGGATTGCATGAGGTAATTCGGGAAACGCTAGTTGAACAGAGCCTGGCACACGGTACAGATTTCATAAATAAGAGCAGCTTGCCATTAGTCTCACCCTGTGCGTTAGAGAAACTGAGTCCTTACCCCAATAGTTTCCTGCAGTCTGTTGGAATATTGGCATAAGAAAAGGATAAATCTGTGGTGATTAGAAGTGTCAGTGGTGGCCTTTAGAGCAGTTCCACATCTGACCCACACAAGCATATGTGGCAGCTCTGTCTGTGAAGCACTGTTATCATTCTCGTTATTATTATTAATGTTGGTCTATTTCTCAAAATGGTATCCTTAGAAGGAGAAAGTATCCTAAGTATTCCAAAAAGCTGGTTAATCTACTTGCTGCCTAAGATATGGCCAATAAGATTAGTAAATGTTATTAGGAGAAATTTTATGTGGAAATATGTATAATATAGTGTTACATATACAAATAGAACCCCAAGTTGTAATTAAGCTAGATTATCACTATTCATATATAAATACGTGGTTTGTAAAATAATCGTTGGAGTGGCAGCATGGAGTTGTAGACAGTTGTTTCTAATTCAACAACTGTACATTGATTCTTGTTATAACATTTATGTAATAAACACACACATTTAAATATTCATATCCATCAGCTATGAAGGAACTTTCAGGGAATGAACTCAGTTTCTGAATTAGGAAATTCGTGTTAATCTAGAAAACAGAAGGCCAGCGTGGTCTGCTTTAAGAGTAGAGCCTTTAATTATACTCTAATAAAGATGTTTAAAAAAAAAAAAAAGAGTACAGCCTTTGGTTCTGGCTCAGAAGTACTGTGGCCGTAAGAACCAAGTGACTCTGATCCTCAGCTCTTGGCTTGAGCTGTTTGTAAAATTTGTCATCTGAATTGAATAATTCAAATGGAAGAAATATTAGTAATACAAAAATCGTTGGCCCCGTTCACAGTGATGATGAAATAAACAAGGTTACATCATCTGTGGCCTGTGGAGTCCCCACGGGGCTTCTGCATGTATTATATCCATGAGGACACCACCCCCTAGTGTGGGGAGGTTGGCAGGGGATCCCCATTTTAGTGGTGAGAAAAATGAAACTCAGAGGGGTCAAATGTCCTTTCCAGGGTCATGGCGCCATTAAGTGGCAGAAGCGGGACGTGACCCAGGTTTCCTCATTTTAAACCTATCGTGCCAAGGTCAGAGGCTAAGCAGTTGGGAGTTAATGGATGTAAATAAACTATATTTGGGCCCATTTGGTTGGGATATCAAACCGTGACCTAAATTTGCCTCCTTTTCCAATGTGGAGTTTCTTGAGAATGTCAATTAATCTCTGCTAATTTTGTTGAATCAGCAGCCAGACTAAAATAATCTCACTGGGAGGAAAGTCGTTTCTTCATTTATCTTAATGGGGAGTTAATTTTGAGACCTAATTATCAGAAACACTGTCCCTTTGCACTTGGAGTAACCTATGCGGAGCTGCAGAACACAATTAGCTGGTGTAATTTCAGTCCATGCTCACGTGGCTGTAGGATTTGACGCCTGGGGTGGGGAGCTCAGGAAAGGAAGTTTAGGTGTTCACTGTTGCTCTCTGAATACAGGGAACTTTTCTTCTGATGTTTCTCTGCATCAGGGGTTGATCCCCATCTCCTTATCTTCCTGAGTCTAAGAATGTAGTTCTTCCAGACATGTGCATGTATTAAGTGGTTTGCTTGTGTGTCCTTCAAAGCCTATCACAGAAAGTGATGGGTGGTGATAGGGAAGTGGTTTCACATTCCTGAAAGATCTTAAATTTAAACTCTGACATTTTCTCCAGAAGAGGATATACAGATAGACAATTTTATGGCATAGTAGTTGAAAGTGTGGGTTTTGGAGTCAGGCTGCCTGCTTTCCAGTTCTGGCTCTACCTCTTGGTGCTGTGTGACTTTAGGCCACGCGCAGTCTTTCTGTGACTCAGCGTCTTCATATGTATAATAGGGAGAATGATAACAAGCACCTTATGGAATTGTTGCGGGTGCAGTGAAAATACACCTTTTAAGCACTGGAAACAATAAGCCATTACTATTTGTATGTTACAGTAAAAGTGGTAATTTATAAAGTGTAAGTATTTAAAATACACTGCAATTTTTTTTAACCTGATAGGGCATTTCTCCAAATTTTTTTTATGTGTTTGATGTATTGAAAGCCTCAAGAAATGGAAATATTCCTCTTGCTGGAGAATTCCCTTTTGGAAATTTCCTCGTGGATTCATGTCTTCGTGTTTGTGATGAGCGTATATATCTTCCAATTTAAAATCAAATCACATTCACAAAAACGACTTAACAGAAATAATTCTAGTCAAAGAATTTATTCTAACAAGCACTTTAAGCCCTCTCCCCATTCTATCAGTGCATTTTGGTGGAGCCTTTGATTTCCAAAGTAAGAAATTCATCCTAAAGCCAGTTCAGGTATTTCATCATGATGCTTTTCCCCACCATTCAGCTCACAGGGACTCTCTCCCTCCTCTGAATACCACTGAATGCCTATAATTTAACTGTCACGCTTTTGGCACTTATATATTTCATTATATCTTAGGTTTATGAGTATATACCTTTCCCCTTCACTAGATTTTAAGCTCTTTTTAGGCAAGAACTCATTTGCAATCCACAGGTCAACTTCTGTCTCTGACCCCTAAGTCTATAAATATTGTCTCAGTTTTACCCCCGTATCATTCCAGGTTCATAGCTCAGATGCCCTGATGATTTCCTTAAGAGATCCGTTTACAACAGGCATTTCATGAGTTTCAGAAAAATGCGCACATCATTTTGGGGAAGGCTGATAATGAGTGGTAACAGTGCAGAGAATGCATATGACTTCACCTCCTTTCCTACCTTGTTGCCCTCCCCTCTGCCGTTATTAGAGAGCCCATCCAGAGTTCCAGATTCTTCTCCCTCTGGTATTTTGGGTCTTTTCCACTCTCCTTAGATGTCTGCAGGGGACTTCCCTGGCGGTCCAATGGTTAGAACTCAGTACTCTCACTCCCGGGGCCTGGGTTTGATCCGTGGTCTGGGAACAAAGATCCTACAAGCTGCAAGGCGCAGCGATAAAAAAGAAGTCTGCAGAAACAAATAATTTGGGTGCAAACATTCTCCAACCTCTGTCTGCTTTGGTTTTCCCAGACTAGCAACTGGCATTGCCATAATGTGTATACAATAGGCACTTAATAAATGTTGCCTGGTGATGCAAAATACTTGTTGATGGTAGAAGTAATTTTGATAGATGGTGAGGGTTTCTTGCTATAGATTGAATACTTGTGTCCCCCCTAAATTTCATATGTTGAAATCCTAGCCCTCAAGGTGATGGTATTTGGAGGTGGGACCTTTGGGAGGTGATTAGGTCCTGAAGACAGAGCCCTTTCAAATGCAATTAGTGCCCTTGTGAAAGAGACCCCAGAGAGATCCCTAACCCCTTCCACAGTGTGAGGTTAGAGAGAGAAGGTGGCCACCTGTGAGCAAATGGGCTCTCACCAGATGCTGAATCTGCCAGTGCCTCCATCCTGGACTTCCCAGTCTCCAGAACTGTGAGAAATCAATGTCTGTTGTTTATAAGCTGCCCAGTCTACAGTGTTCTGTTACAGCAGCCCAAGTGGACTAAGATACCACCCCAGCAGGACTACACAATACAGGGATCTAGTCTTACTAACAGTGGAAGCATTTTAAAGAGATGTCTCTTCTTAAGTTGGCCGCTACCACTTCTTCAACCAGTAACCTCAGTTACAGCTGATAATCGCTAGGAAGCTCATTACTCTAATCTCAAGCCTGGAAAATACTTGGAACATTTTGCTTCTCTTAACTCTCATGCCTTGACTGTGTGGAAAAGTCATGGGTATTAAAGGAATGCTGAACTTTCACTCACATCCAAGCAGTGTGAATATGCAGCCTCAGGGATAAACACAAAAGCTAGGGAGTAGTCCCTTCGTGTGGCAATTCAAGTCATGTCGCTCCATCTTTTCCCTTGTGACAGGGTGAAGAGCTGAAGCTTCCCATCCCAGAGGGCAAAGAGGGCCCATGTTCTTCATAAGAACAGCTGGATTCTGGAGGAGAGAGCCTTAAAAAGGAGGCTAGAACTCTCCAAAACAGGCCTGGAGAGGAGAAGTCTATTTATGCCTCAAGAGATTTGGGAGGTAAGATGCTGTGTAGACAAGTGCTGTTGAGCTGGAGAGAGGCCCTGCATCAGGACCAGGATGTCAGCCTCAGGTCTGGACATGAACTCAGCCATAGTGTGCTGGAAGCGGAATTAAGACTATGGGCCCTCGGGTTAACACGTTAGCAAAACTGTGGTTTACATCATGACTGTTTGAGGATAGAATAGACCAGTGTTACCCAAAGTGTGGACTACAAGATATTTTAGGTGGTACACAGCTCATCTTTTAATTTTTTATACATTTGTGTTTACTAAAATATATAGAAAATAAAGAGTCAGTCAAACCCATGATTTCATACGCAGGTGTCCATCTAAATAGCAGGAACTATACATGATGTGTTCAAGCATGTCCAGAGTTGTTTCAAGACTTGGATAACTGAAATTTTCACCAAAACCGTCTGTAATATACATAGTTCAGATGACGTGGCCTGCTAGTGTGGATCTGTGTAAATAGAATGTCCACATTCATCTTCACATGTCTTTCAGGCATATAAGAAAAGAGGGGGATTTGATTATTTAAATATCATTATGGTGGTATGTGAATAGCCAACTTTAGGACAGCGGGGTTAGACAACCACTTGGTGGAGATGTCGTTGCTGAAGAGATTCAGGCACTAAATGGGGTAAAGTGGACTTTGAGGTCCCTTTCCTGTTGGAGACCTTGGGCCTGGAGAAAGGGACTTTATAAGGAAGGGATGTAGCAGTTGTCAAAGGATGCAGGACCTCCTTATGGTTCTTGGAATGGTGAGTACTGGCACGTGGTGGGCAGGGGCCAGTTTCCTTTAGACATCTTACACTGCGTGGGAGACCCCACAGTGAGCAACTGTGTTACATCCACACAACTTTTGAATGTCTTGCTGGTCACTTGTTTCGGTGGACAAATTTCCTGATAATTATCTGAACCTAAAACTGAACTCTGATGTATAAGCAGCTTTTTTTTTTTTTTAGTTCTGTTATACTCTCATTTTTCCAACTCTACAACTACTGTGTCATTCACAGGACCACTGTTTAAGGATGGCAATCCATTTTGGTTTGTTATCAATTACTTTTTATTAAAATTAGGGCATTTTATTAATTTGTAAGGAATTGTGTGTTTATTTGGGTTATAGTGTCTATGAATTTTATGCCCGGGTCTGTTTAAGAATTTCTGAAGTGGTAGCTGCCTGCACACTCTCTCTTATCATTAGTAGAGCTTCAATTTATCTTCTCCACAGATCAGGATCTGTGGGCTGGTAAGAGAATTTTATTCAGCACTTCTGTCAAAGAAATTCTAAATACGGAATTTCCAGAAAATTTTCATTGGAATTTCCGCAACAAACCCTGCAGATCTTTGGATTTCTATACTAATTCTGGAACTAATCGATTGATTGATGATTATACGATTTTTAAAGGTTACTTTCCATTTACAGTTATTACAAAATACCGGCTATGTTCCCCGTGTTGTACAATACACCCTTATAGCCTATCTTACACCCAACAGTTTGTACCTCCTCCCCACCTTTATATTGCCCCTCCCCCTTCTCCCCACTGGTAACCGCTAGTTTGTTCTCTGTATCTGTGAGTCTGCTTCTTTTTTGCTATATTCATTAGTTTGTTGTATTTTTGGGATTCCATGTATAAGTGAGATCATACAGTATTTGTCTTTTTCTGTCGGACTTATTTCACTCAGCATAATGCCCTTCAAGTCCATCCATGTTGCTGCAAAGGGCAAAGTTTTGTTCTTTTATGGCTGAGTAGTATTCCATTGTACATATGTACACCATCTTCTTTATCCATTCTTCATTTTATGTTGCTCCCATTTCTTGGCTATTGTAAATAACGCTGTTATGGACGTTGGGGTGCATGTGTCTTTTCAAATCAGTGTGTTTGTTTTTTTTCAGATATATACCCAGGAGTGGAATTGCTGGGTCATAGGGTAGTTCTATTTTTAGTTTTTTGAGGAAGCTTCATATTGTTTTCCACAGTGGTTGCACTAATTTACATTCCCACCATCAGTATACGAGGGAGGGTTCCCTTTTCTCCATATCCTCGCCAACATTTGTTTGTGTTCTTTTTGACAGTAGCCATTATGACAGATGTAAGGTGGTATCTCATTGTGGTTTTGATTTGCAGTTCCCTGATGATTATCAATGTTGAGCACCTCTACACGTGCCTATTGGCCATCTGCATTTACTCTCACCTGAGATGTCACCACAATGAGACATTTTTCCCAAGAGGATTTCTACACTATTTCAATCCCAAGAGATCTTACCTAGCTTTCTGGATAGTAGATTAAAGAAATATCTCTATTCTACAAAAATAATTAGCCCAAATATTCTTCTTTTTAGCTTAGATGTCTTCTGACTTCAGTGTACCTTGAATCACTAGGGCCACTTGTAGAAAATGCAGATTCATGGGTCCCATCATGACTAACTTGCACTGAAAAAGCATCTTCATATTTCTGATCTAGGTAGTTCATGAGCCACAAGTTTGAGAACACTGCTTGAGATTATATGATTCACACTAGAGTTGAAGAGAAAAACAAACCAGACCTTGATATCTCACCTGTCAGAATACTCTTTACAGGTCCCACTCTGCTGTTCTGATGGGTGGAATCAGACATTAGAGTGATCCCATGTGCAAATTTCTTCTTTGAGGAAAACCTTAGGAGACACTAATGTTCAGCTTTCCGTTGATCCAGCCCCAGCATATTTGGGTTTCCTGGGATATCCCCCTTTGAATTGTCAGCTCACCACCACCCATTTAGCTCTGGCCTTTGAGTAGCTGCCCAGAAAGGCAGGAGGAGGACTTCCTTCTGGTCAAGGCTGAAGCTCCTCTCATTTCTCCATTGCTCTCTTCTTGTAAGAAATGCCAATCACACTTGAGTTGGGTTCCTTTAGGCTAAAGACCAGCACTTCCCGCTTTGTTCTGGAGGGACTGTCTTCCCCCCAGGCTCTGCGACATGAGCTCCTGCCTCGTTGTCTCTGGCCCCTCTCCGGTGCCCTGCTGTTTGTTTTCTCACCTCTGCTTGCCAGTCAGCAGGGTGAAGAGGCGATATCTGCTCAGGTCCTTGCTGTTCTGCTGCCAGTTGCAAACAAGCACATTCCTTCTTAAGAAAACAACCTGCGGCTTTGCTTTCACACCCCCAGTTTGCAGAAAGAAATCCGAGGCTAATAGCATTCGATCTGTGTCAAAGGCATTATTTACTTTCATTATGCATGGTGCGAAAACACAGTGGCTGGTACACACGCTGGGGCATTTTGTCATCTTACGTGCCAGTTCATTGCTGTCTTGTTAAGTGTTAATATAACACTTACACAGTAATTGATTATTAAAATATATGATTATGTCTAATGTTCTAACTCATGGAAAAATATACAGTTTGGTTTTGCATGTTTAGGAGAGTTTGTATGATTTTTCCCCCAAAATGGGGAAACGAGCCTATTAAAACAAATTTGTTCAACCAAATTAAAACTCACTATATTTCACTAAGAAATGGCATCCATGTTTTTGGCATTTAAGATTAATTTTCTAAGAAAGCTAGAAGAAAGATTCACAAAGGCGCAAGAATGCAGAACAAAATTGATTTCTCTTCATTCAACAGCAATCACTAAATTATATTGGTTTTTATTCCAGATATATGTATTGAGGGCCAACAAATTGCCAGGCACTGTGGTAGGCTTTATAAATGGTGGGAAACAGGCATGCAAACCCTGAGTATCAGAGAACTTCAGTTACTATGTGAGGGGCAGGTAGGGGTGAGAAATACTGAACAAGTAATGATATAGAAGAATAGAAAGGATTAGTGCAGCCGGTTAGCCAGGGCTAAATGGGCAGTGGTGAGCTGACAACTCAAAGGGGGATATCCCTTCTTGGAGGAGGTAACATATCACCTTGAAAGAACTTAATCATTTAATCAATGACCAGCGTGCACAGAGCACTTTTTCCTGGGGTATAAATGACTTCCCGGCACTGTCTGTGAAAGGAAATGAAGAGCACCTGGGTCCCAGAGGAGGAGAAAGAACTGGGGGAAAGAATGAAAAGGTGTCTGAATATAGACGTGAAGGCTTTTTGATTCCTTTCTTGTCCTAGAGTTTGTGTGGTTAAACATTTCTTTGACTTTACAGAATAAAAGGTGATTATGTTAGAAAGGGCCATTTACCTAAGATGTAAGTCAAGGGGGAAAACAATCCTTTTCCCTCCAGCCACGAGGGCTTTCGGATGTACACACTGCGGCTGGCTCTGTCTTTGCACATCCTGTTGGTTCTTCTTGCTGAAGGGCCTGCTGACTTTTCTCTACTTCCCTTTGATAACCTCTACCTGACCTTTGGGAATGTCCTTAAACATCCCTCCCTCAGAGCAGTCCTTCCTGATTCTTCAAGATTGAGTTAGCTTCTCCCTCAAGCAAGGGCTCCCACCATTTCCTGTCTGTAATTCCCCATCATAATAGAATTTTTGCCACGCTGTGTTGTGATTGTCTGTTTATACATTTGTCTCCACGGTTCACTAGATGAGATCTCTTAAGGGAATATGTTTCACTGACTCCTATTCTCCTATTATCTATTGGAGGGTCTAGGATACAGCAGATGCTTTATAAGTATTTGGTGAATTAAAGGATGAATGGGTGGATAAATGAATGAATAATTGGTAGATTCATGGCCTCCCGAGAACATTCACAATATCTAAGTCCAACTAGTCTCTCAAAGATGACAGTAGGTTAAAGGTAGATTTTTCAATAGAATAGCACAAAGATTATCCCAAGCCAGTCTACTGTAGGTGTATTAGTTACCTAATCGTGTGTAACAAATAGCTCCATAATTTAGTGGCTTAGAACAAGAAGAGCAATTCATTATTTTGCACTTTCTGTGAGCCAGGCCTTTAGGAGTCACTTTGTTGGGTGCGTCTAGCTCAGGTTTCTCATGAGGCTGCAGTCAGATGTAGCCTGGGGCTGTGTCATCTGAAGGTTTGACTATGGCTGGAGGATACCCTTCCCGGGAGGTTCGCTCATGTTGATGGCAAGTTGGAGTTGGTAAGTCGGCTCCTCTCCACTTGGGCCTCTTCCTGGGGCTTCTTGAATATCCTAATCACGTGGTAGCTGGCTGCTCACTCTAGGAGACCAAAGGGGAACTGCAGTGCCTTCTGTAACGTCGCCTTGGAAGTCACACGCTTTGCCGCGTTCTATAAATAAGGTGGCTGTGATTCAGTGTGGGACGGAACATGACAAGGAGAGAATACAAGGAGGCGAGGGTCATGGGGCCATCTTGGAGTTCTGTTATCTTAACAGGCTGTGTGAAGTCTCCCCTTCGAGAGGGGAATCAGAGTCTTTTCACTTGGCCATACCCCAGAGGGGTGTTTGGGAAGGTCGTAAAGAGAAGGTTAAACCCATGGAAACTGCACATGAGCTACACGTGAGTTGTTGACAGGCAAAGAGTCTTTGACTTATCTTCCACCTTTCACCTATGTTCTCTCCTGCCCTTTGTAATACAAATAAATTTCCACAATGCCCCTCTTTGGTGGGTGTTATTTTCCTTATTACAGACGATAAGTTAGGGTCAAAACACAGTCAGGGGAATTGCCCAAGGGTACACCATATGTCACTGTCAGAAGAGGGACTGCAACTCACGGTATCTGAATTCCATGTTTAGACTGGACCACCTTGGGTGCATAATGAGTGGTAGCAAGTGCTGACTTCTCTGAATTTCCTTTTAGCTCTACCTAATCCTTGCTGAATTCATCCCCTAACCGCACACTACACACACCACCACCCCAATCACAGTACAGTTCAAACACAGTACACACAAGCACATTCAGACATACTTACTACACACAAGCTCACACACACACACACACACACACACACACACACACACACCCCTACCTTACGCTTTCTCCAGGTCTTCTGAAAACCCAAATGGCCTCTTCATGATAGCCTCGCTCTTGTGCCAATAGGGGGCCCCTAGGCAGGACTTTTAGAGTAAGAGCCACGGCTCCCACATTCAGAATGAGAAAGCTGTAATTTTCGTATTGTATCTCCTCACCAATTGTAAATCAGTCATTTTAAGGATGCCTCTCATTCTTGTTTCTCTTCAGGCAGCTCTTACTCCTCTCTGGAAAAAGCAAAGATTTGCTTTATAGCTAACTGCAGGACTGAAATGACATATAAAATAGCAACAGCAGGGAACAAATGTGTCCCTAAAGTGGCAATATGGTGCCTTTTTGTGTGTTTTAAAGCTTTGGAGTGAGAGGCAATTTTTCTTTTCCAGCTTCTATTTGAATAGGTGTTGAAAATTTAGAAAACAATATTAGGTATATTCAGTAATGGGTCCTGACCTGAGTTGTTCTGTACTATCAGTGGTAGGGATATATATATTTTAAATATATTCCAGTAATAGTCTGGCCAGCTGCCCTAACAATATCTGCAGGGCAGAGCTATCAAGCTAATAACAAAGATTGTTCCATTATTAGGTGTGGGGTTTTTCTTTTATTATAAGATACTTTTCCCACCAAAATCGCTGGTGTTGTATATCCTTAATTGAAAAAACATAGAATAAAACCCATTTTATTCCCTCCTTCATCTTTCCTTTTTTTTCTTTCAGTGTAAGAAATAGCTATTCTGACCAGCAAGCCTATTTTCATTTTTTTTCCTTTTATTTTTGTCAAATACGACAATTCAAACATTTCTTTTGAAACAAAGAGCCCCAAAGCCAAAGTAATGTCTATATTTCTCCAAACTCCCTGTAGTATCAATAAATCCAAAGGGCTGACAGCATGGGGGAAAGTTCTATGCGGAGAAAAAGAGCAAATTGGATCAGCAGTGCTGTTCGTTATCCTCCGTATTAGAAAGGTGCTGCCAAGGGTTATTTCCTGGAGGGGAGACCCCTGTGTGACCTGCCTTCCTCACCACACTGCCTGTGTGAGGTCTCCCTCAGTATCGAGACTTGAAAGCGTCATTTCAAAAAGGGAAGGACTGCCTGTCCTTTTTTCTTCTGTCCGTGCCCCTTCTCCCCTCCTTGTTTTACATTGCTAAATTAAGGTCTTCTTCTGTCCCTCTCAACATTCAACACATGTAAGACTGTGGAAAAACTTAGCCCCTGACGGCCATCATCTTGCAGCAATTGTGGGAAGAAGAGGGATGCCACACACTGAGGCATGCTCCATCCCCTCCCATTAGGTGGGAGAATTTCCCACAGTGCCCAGAGGCATGGCTTGGTGGAGATGGACCATGGCCTCGATTGGACCATGGCCTCGATTGGACCATGGAGGATGGACCATTCTTCATTGGCCACTGACAACCTGGGCAACCTTGGACTTCTCTGCCCAGTCTTCCCTTCTGGAAGATGATCTGCTAGTTCCCTTCTGTTTCTAAAGCTTCTCTTACTCTAGGATGCCAGGCTCATGGGAGGTGTTTCTAGATCGTAGGCTGGAGGAGGGGAGCGTCTCAGGATTGGTGATAACCCATGTGCACAGTGAATTGGGACTGGAGAAGAGGAAAAATGGAGTTTTACAAGTGGCCTGTGTTGTGGCATAAGGGGACTATTAGTCATGCACTGTCCTCTTACAGATTCTAAACCATATGAGAATTGGATGCAGAGGCGGGGGTCCAAAAGTCAGCCTAACTGTTGGCAACATTGGATGGAAAACCTGGTGTGGATCTAGGCTCAGATGGGCTTCCCTCTCCTTCCTTCCCTGGTTGCCCCTCTCCCAGGTAATAATATCATACACTTAGCATTTAATATGTGTTCCAAGCCCTCAATATAGATAAGAAACTCACTTGATTCTGACAGCAAGCCTTTGCAGTAGATAACTGTTCTGATGCTCATGTTATGGGTGAGAACACTGAGGCACAGGTCAGCTGTGTAGCTGCCCCGGGCCGTACAGCTCTTGCAGCAGAATTGGCGTTGGCACCCAGCGCTCGCATCCACTGGTCTGGAACAGGCAGAGTGGCCAGAGAGAAGAGCTGGCTTCCATACCCGAGCAGGTCAGGGATGACAGCAGAGAGGCGAGTATGTGAGGGCCTGGACGGGTATGCCAGGTGCCCTGAAGACCCTTCTCTAACCTCACCCATGGCATCCTCACTCTCAGAGCCTGAGTAGCACCTGGAACCCTCACATGTGTGCTACGCTGCCTTCTAATCCTGACCCAGGGTTCACGTGCTTCCCACATTCAGGACTTTCACATTGGCATTCTCCAAATAAACTAGGTTGCAGAGCTCATGTGAGTAAAGGCACAGGCTTTCCTAGTATTTTAGTTACTTGTCCAGGTATGGGTAATAGTAAACTTGAAGGGCAACTGAGTTTTTCAAAACGTCTTGCATGTCAGCTGGGATCTGAGCCTCTTCCCAGCTCTGTGAGGTTGGAGTGCAGTGGGTTTCACTGTTCCAACCTCCCAGTTGGGGGCCTGAGGCTCCCTGGGACTCTCCACTGACTGAGGGTTCCGGTGCTGACAACAGAGGGGTGGGTTCCTGGAGTCCAGATTAAGGCTGTGAGAATTACTCTGAACCCCAGGTTGTGATGGAGGAGGAATCTGAACGCACCCCATGTCCGGCCTGGCTTGTGGATCCCTGGGAGCAGTCATCCAAGTGAGGTGACTTTTGGGGACACAGAGTGGGTGGCATGTGCCAGGGGTGGTTTGTGTTTGGAGGAAGGGGCTTGCCTGGTGAGGGCTCTCCCCTCCCCACCTCCCTGGGGCTCTTTGATTCTCAGAAAGGACTGTGAGGACAGAAGGGAAACATGAAGGCCAGGAGAGCCGGTCTGAGGCAGGTCTTGTGGGGTGAAGTGGCTGTTACGGAAACCTAGGCTGTTTAGTTCATGGCTAATACAAAAGGAATTTATGAAAGAGGAATATTAAAACAAACAAATAATTAAAAAAATAACAAACTTTTACTGACTTACCCTTGACTGTCCTGGTCTGGTTAGCCGTGGGGCATCTTTGGATTATTTTTATTAGCTTAGAAATAGTCAAATATTGACCTACAAAAACAGAAATTTCATAGTTTCTTCTTAATATTTTTGGCATACTGTGAATTTCATTATAGAGAACTTAAGTTGCTTTTTTCTCTTTTGATCCACTTTCGGAAAAAGTAGTGAAGGGACTTATGTGTCTTCAGGGTCGGTAATGGCTTGAGAAGAGGAACCACGAAGCAGTGGCTGGGGAGGGGGGTCGGGGGTTGCAGAAAGGAAGCCTTTTCAATATTAATTTAAAACTTCTTTATGCTGCACTCCCCTACCTGAGTAAATAAATAAGTACACTGACTGCTGGGGGCCTCGACAATATTCACGGTAACAGTAACTGCAGTGTGTGTGGAGTAGCGCCAGACACTCTACTAAGGACGTGACATACGTGATCTCGTTTGCTCCTTACAAAAGCCCGTTTTACAGACAAGCCAGGCTCAGAGGGGTTTAGTAACTTGCCCAAGGTCACACTGCTCATAAGAAGGTGGTGTCTGTCTGAATCTAGAAGCTTCTCTTCACCATTGTACTATGCAGACATCCAAAGGCAGCATTCGGGAATTCCCTGGCTGTCCAGTGGTTGGGACTCCCTGCTTTCACTGCCGGGCCCGAAACAAAGGCAGTGTGCACTCAGCATTCGAACACTCACTGAGTCCCTAGTGGACCAAACACTGCATTCGGTGCTGGCAGGAGGCTGTTATATTGATTTCAACCTGTGGGTCAGTTAGCACATTCCTAGGGGGATGTGCATCTCCTGCTGTCTATCTGCTTTTCCCAATGGCATTACACAGCAGGTAAACTTAGGCTTTCTAACCCAAGCTTGGGAGACAGTGGTTAGGAAGCAAGATGTGTACAGAAATGGCGAATAGGAGAGAAGAAGGTCAGAGGCTTGCATTTTCCTGGAGTCACCTTGAGACTGAAGCTTCTCCTGGGAGGAGAGCTTTGAAGACGCCCCGGGCCACCCTCCCCATCAGAGGATGTTGAAGGGGTCAGATGGATAGGGTACATGTGCAGACTGTTAAGAACAGAGGCACAAGCCCTGAGGCCTTTTCCAGACTTGGATGTAGATGGGGAAATTAGTAAGGCTTCTTACTAATTGAGCCATTTAATCCCCAGTGAAGTTCAATGTCAGTGTCATTTTTGGACTTATGAGTGTCATGAGGCTGGTTGCCTTGTGTTGATAATGGTAATGAGTAAACATTACAGCCACATTCATTGCTGAATCTCTGGTGATCATGATATGAGCAGCATTTATGGAGTGTCCACTATTTTTTTAAGTCCTCTAGGTATATGTTTCCATGCCTCTGCCTCAAAAGAGATATCATGATCCCTTTTTTAGCTTGAAAAAATGCAATCACAGAGGTTTAGGAAAATTGAATTGTTCGCTCACGGTTACCCAGGGGCAAGGTCATCCTTTGAACCCGTGTCTGCCCAACTCTGAGGCCTGTGATGTTTGTCCTATTGATTTCAACCTGTGGGTCAGTTAGCACATTAGGCCTCTGTTAAGGACCAGAGCAGGTAGAAACAACCAAGGATAACATACAGCTGGCCCTCAAGATGTTAACAAAAGTATCAGGAAAGGAGATGGATGGCTGAGTGCCAGTGCTGGCTCTGAGCGTGATGAATTTGGCCAGGTTCATTAGCTTTCCTAAGTCTCAGTTTCCTTATCTGTAAAATAGACACAATAAAATTTCCTCCTTGCTAGGGGAGTAGTGAGTGCTGAATGAGAAATCCCTTCAGGGACTCTATTGCATAAGAATAAACACAAAGAAAACTCAGGTAGGGCTCACTCCAGCTCCTGCCTACCCCTCTCCACACAGGCCAGCTGTGCCAGCCCTTCCTTGGGTTCTGTGAATGAGCCCTGCTCCCTCCTGCCTCGGGGCCTTTGCATGCATGATTCATCTGCCTGCAACACTCTTGCCCTTTCCCCTCAAATGTTGCTTTTCCAGGAAATCTTCCTTTCCTGACATCCAGATGAAATAAATCCCCTTTCTGAGCTCTACTAACTGCCTACGATTTGTCTTCCTAGCTCTTATCATAGATGTTATACATTTGTAAGATGATTTAATGCACATTTTTCCCAACCAAACTGGGACTTTTCCTACCTAGACTAAACTTGTAATGGCTTGCCTCTGTTTTTTCATGACTGTATCCCTAGCATGTAACACAGTGCTTAGTACATAGCAGTGTCAGATACATGTTTGTTGAATGAATGAATGAATAAAAAACACCCACTGTGTCTGGCACATAGAAAGCCTTCAAGACATATAAGATATTGTTATGACTATTGTATAAAGTACCAAGAATCAATTCAAGAGTTATATAAAAACCCTTGTTGACAATACAATGATAGCTTTAGGCAGTGTATCAGTTATCTACAGCCACAGTAATGGTGAGTAACAAACTACAAAACTCAGTGGCTCCAACCATATGCACTGATGGAGAATCTGTGGGCTAGCTGGGTGGTTCCTCTGGCTCCACTACAGGCACTAGTGGCTGGTGGTTTTGCTGATCTTGGATGAGTCAGCTATCAGCGATGGCACAGGCTGAGGCAACTGGGGCCACTCACTTCTGCTCCATGTGTTCATCCTCCAGCTTGCTGGCCCGGGGGTGTTCTCCCGGTGAAAGCAGACTGTCTGTGCTCCAGCTCTGGAACACATTGCATCGACCGTAGGGAGGAGCTGGTGCACAGGAAGAAGGGGAAACCTGGTTGGGAACAGTGGCTTTCTTCCCGTTGTGTTTTAGCCCTGTTTTCCAGCTGCTGCTGATTGTGAGCTAATAATGATACATGACAGAATAAATTCTCATCTCCTAAGGAAATGAGGGCTTATTCTCTGCTTTTCCTGGTAGCACTTCCCTCTGGGCAGCAACCCCCCTTTGAATTCACGGGGGCCATGGAGCTGGAGAGCAGAAACAGCTCTTTTTGAGCTTGAGACACAGCCTGAGACGTGATGGATACTTGGTTGTTAATGAAAACCCTGAGGGTCAAATTGTCATGCCTGTGTCAATGGGCAGTGACCTCTCGGAGCCCACACTCAAGTTCAGTGATTGCACTGCCGTTGACAGATGGCAAGTTCTTGGATGGCTTGTCCGTTCACTTTGAGGTCTCCTCCTTCTGTCTCTTTCTGCCTGTCTTTCCTTCCTTTCCCTTCCTTCCTTCCTCCCTGTTTTTCTTTCTCTTTTTCCTCCTTCAAATAAGCATTTCTCAGTGGTTAAATGTTTCTGTTCTATTTATTGCACAGAATGTGGGTATGATCTTCTCCCCTTTTCTCTACACACATAGTTTTCTCCCCACAGCATTCCATAATGAATTCTCATGTTCTGGGAATGTTTACTCCATAGCTCTGGACTTAACTTCACTCAGGCAAGGTGGGAAATCATCCATCCTTGTATATCAGTTAATGACCCAAGGCTGGTTAAGGTGGGAATAAGTGTTCAATAAAACAATCTGTTGTATTTCTCTTCACAGCTCTAATCCCATGTTTAAATGTTTGAGAGATTCTTACTATGAAAAATTATTAACAAAATTTATAAAGTATCAGGCTTCAAAGAATTATGATTTTACAAATGAGGATATGAAGTTCCAAAAGATAAGTAGGTGGTTAAAAATGAATAAAGAGATGTATGTAATTAATAAGTATGTTTCCATTTTATGCCAGGGAGCTAGTCTCAGCCAATACTTTCATGTTTTTGACACTTCTGACTGGGGTCACTCAGTTTCAGGGACAGGACCGATGAAGGTAATTGCTCCTGATTCACTGTCGATAATGGCAGGTCCTGGCTGGGGTAGGTGACTTCTTAGCTCAACCATCTGGTCACTTCTTTTTCCCAAATCAAACTCTGGCCACTTCACTGAGAACATATGCAAACATTGACATTTTTAATCCTTGGAGGAGCAAACGGACAGAGAAATCTACATTATATTAGAGAAATATCTGGATTGACAAACCCCATTGGAAGAACATATGCTAGATCAGTGATGAAAAATCTAGTTGATACAGAAAACATTAATTTAAATGTATCTTTTTTTCACAATAATAATTAATATTTATTGGGTACTTAATGATGTGCCAGGCACTGTGATAGGTAGTTTTCTAATTGAAGTATGGTTGATTTACAATGTTGTGTTAGTTTCTGGTGTACAGCAAAGTGATTCAGCGATATATGTATATATATTATATATATACTCTGATATATGTTATATATTATATATATTTTATATATACTTTTCCATTATGATTTATTACAGGATATTAAATATAGTTCCCTGTGCTATACAGTAGGACCTTGTGTTTTTGTTGTTTATATATTTTATATATAGTAGTTTATATCTGCTAATCCCAGACTCTTAATTTATCCCTCCCCCACCCCCTTTCCCCTTTGGTAACCATGAGTTTGTTTTCTATGTCTGTGACTCTGTTTCTGTTTTGTAAATAAGTTCATTTGTATCATGTTTTAGATTCCATATATGTGATAGCATATGGTATTTGTCTTTTTCTGCCTGACTTACTTTACTTAGTATGATAATCTCTAGGTCCATCTATGTTGCTGCACATGGCATTATTTTGTTCTTTTTTATAGCTGTAATATTCCATTGTATATATGTACCACATCTTCTTTATCCATTCATCTTTCCATGGACTAAATGTATCTGTTTAAGCTTGCAACAAACTTCTTTTTTCTTTTTAATTAATTAATTTATTTATTTTTGGCTGCGTTGGGTCTTCGTTGCTGTGCACAGTCTTCCTTTAGTTGCAGTGAGTGGGGGCTACTCTTTGTTGCAGTGCGTGGGCTTCTCACTGTGTTGGCTTCTCTTGTTGCAGAGTACCGGCTCTAGGCACGCGGGCTTCAGTAGTTGTGGCATGTGGGCTCAGTAGTTGTGGCTTGCGGGCTCTAGAGTGCAGGCTCAGTAGTTATGGTGCATGGGCTTAGTTGCTCTGCGGCATGTGGGGTCTTCCCGGACCAGGGCTCAAGCCTGTGTCCCCTGCATTGGCAGGCGGATTCTTAACCACTGTGCCACCAGGCAAGTCCCAACAAACCTCTTTTGAACTACCTATTTTTAAATTTTTACTGATTATGTAAATAAAGTTTTATTAGAACATAGTCACACTCATGCATTCTCATATCGTCTGTGGCTGCTTTCCTGCCAAAACAGCCAAGTAGTTGCAACACAGACTCTCTGGCTTACAAAGTCTAAAATCTTTACTCTCTAACCCTTTCCAGGAAAAGTTTCCTGACACCAGCCCTAGAGCCGTGTGAACTACTTATTTTAAATTGTGAGTATCATTCCTGGATTAGACTTTGCTAAACTCTCTAAGAGTGTAGAATGATATCATCCGGAAAGTACTTAAATTATACTTCTTAACTGAAGCTTTAGGGACTGTGAATCCATTAACTAAAGATTTATTTTCTAGTAACTATCCAAAGTAGTGCTCCCTACAAAGTAAAGTTTGTGTTTATTTTGAACTTGTAAAATATGCAGCTACCAAAATAGCATCATTTAACCACGAGATAACTTGTTGAGTTCTGGGGTTAAGCCAGGCATTTCTAATTTATAAATACTGAGGAGACACCTCATCACACACAAAGCGCAGAATAAGGTCCCAGTTCATCTGCTCTCAAAGACCCGTAATACTCAAATATCGTGAACATGTTGCATCTTTATTGTACTATTACTGTTTTTGTGTTAATTTAATTAATTGTGATTGGCATAATGGTGAGATGGGCAAAGATTTATTAAAGCACTACATGGTGGGGGGGCAGTTAGGCTGTTAAAAACAACTGAAATAGGTTTCCTGATTCATTACACATGTTCAGCTGACCGATTCCATTCAGCCAAATAGCCCACTCCAGGAGCACCTAGATCAGACCCTGGAGAAAAGAGAACCTTCTCTGATACAGACTCCTGATTTTGAGCTGTGGCCATGATCCACTCCTTGAGCTTCAGTCTATGTAGTTCTTACCTGGTAAAGCCCAACCTTACTCTTTCTTCTACGTCCCTCCATTTCTTTTCTCTGTAGAACAGAAATGATTTCCTTGGCTTCCTTCCACAGTCCTCTTCCTCCCCAGCCCGGCTTCCTCAGGTCTACCACCTGTGGTGACGCACGTCATTGTCTAACCCCATCCTAGGACCATCACAGGTACGGTTTGTCTCTGCCTGAGATTTCTCCATCCCTTTACCTGTAGCACTGGTTGAGGCCTTAGTACCCAGAGCAGTCTGTAGCAATGGCGACGGGTCAGGAGTCTGGAACTGCAACTGCGTTCCTCAGATTCCCCAGCACTTCCCACTTGTTGTTGGGACAGCTTGTTATTTCTCTCTGAACTCTCCCAAGACACTCTTTCCAATTACCATCAAGTGGACAATACTGAATTTCCTACTCTTCGTGACTGGTCTTTCTGAATATTTTCTTCCCTCTTTCAGCTGGACCTTTTTTTTTTTTTTCATTTTAACATCTTTATTGGAGAATAATTGCTTTACAATGGTATGTTAGTTTCAGCTTCACAACAAAATGAATCAGTTATATATATACATATGTTCCCATATCTCTTCCCGCTGGCGTCTCCCTCCCTCCCACCCTCCCTATCCCACCCCTCCAGGCGGTCACAAAGCACCGAGCTGATCTCCCTGTGCTATGCGGCTGCTTCCCACTAGCTGTCTACCTTACGTTTGGTAGTGTATATATGTCCATGCCTCTCTCTCGCTTTGTCACAGTTTACCCTTCCCCCTCCCCATAGCCTCAAGTCCATTCTCTAGTAAGTCTGTGTCTTTATTCCTGTTTCACCCCTAGGTTTTTCATGACATTTTTTTTCTTAAATTCCATATATATGTGTTAGCATATGGTATTTGTCTCTCTCTTTCTGACTTACTTCACTCTGTATGACAGACTCTAGGTCTATCCACCTCATTACAAATAGCTCAATTTCGTTTCTTTTTATGGATGAGTAATATTCCATTGTATATATGTGCCACGTCTTCTTTATCCATTCATCCGATGATGGACATTTAGGTTGTTTCCACCTCTGGGCTATTGTAAATAGAGCTGCAATGAACATTTTGGTACATGACTCTTTTTGAATTATGGTTTTCTCAGGGTATATGCCCAGTAGTGGGATTGCTGGGTCATATGGTAGTTCTATTTGTAGTTTTTTAAGGAACCTCCATACTGTTCTCCACAGTGGCTGTATCAATTTACATTCCCACCAACAGTGTAAGAGGGTTCCCTTTTCTCCACACCCTCTCCAGCATTTATTGTTTCTAGATTTTTTGATGATGGCCATTCTGACTGGTGTGAGATGATATCTCATTGTAGTTTTGATTTGCATGTCTCTAATGATTAGTGATGTTGAGCATCCTTTCATGTGTTTTTTGGCAATCTGTATATCTTCTTTGGAGAAATGTCTATTTAGATCTTCTGCCCATTTTTGGATTGGGTTGTTTGTTTTTTGGATATTGAGCTTCCTGAGCTGCTTGTATAGTTTGGACATTAATCCTTTGTCAGTTGCTTCATTTGCAAATATTTTCTCCCATTTGGATGGTTGTCTTGTTTATGGTTTCCTTGGCTGTGCAAAAGCTTTTAAGTTTCATTAGGTCCCATTTGTTTATTTTTGTTTTTATTTCCATTTCTCTAGGAGGTGGGTCAAAAGGATCTTGCTGTGATTTATGTCATAGAGTGTCCTGCCTATGTTTTCCTCTAAGAGTTTGATAGTTTCTGGCCTTACATTTAGGTCTTTAATCCATTTTGAGCTTATTTTTGTGTATGGTGTTAGGGAGTGATCTCATACTTTTACATGTAGCTGTCCAGTTTTCCCAGCACCACTTATTGAAGAGGCTGTCCTTTCTCCACTGTACATTCCTGCCTCCTTTATCAAAGATAAGGTGACCATATATGCGTGGGTTTATCTCTGGGCTTTCTATCCTGTTCCATTGATCTATCTTTCTGTTTTTGTGCCAGTACCATACTGTCTTGATTACTGTAGCTTTGTAGTATAGTCTGAAGTCAGGAAGCCTGATTCCTCCAGCTCCGTTTTTCGTTCCCAAGATTGCTTTGGCTATTCGGGGTCTTTTGTGTTTCCATACAAATTGTGAAATTTTTTGTTCTAGTTCTGTGAAAAATGCCAGTGTTAGTTTGATAGGGATTGCATTGAATCTGTAGATTGCTTTGGGTAGTAGAGTCATTTTCACAATGTTGATTCTTCCAATCCAAGAACATGGTATATCTCTCCATCTATTTGTATCATCTTTAATTTCTTTCATCAGTGTCTTATAATTTTCTGTATACAGGTCTTTTGTCTCCTTAGGTAGGTTTATTCCTAGATATTTTATTCTTTTTGTTGCAATGGTAAATGGAAGTGTTTTCTTGATTTCACTTTCAGATTTTTCATCCTTAGTGTATAGGAATGCCAGAGATTTCTGTGCATTAATTTTGTATCCTGCTACTTTACCAAATTCATTGATTAGCTCTAGTAGTTTTCTGGTAGCATCTTTAGGATTCTCTATGTATAGTATCATGTCATCTGCAAAGAGTGACAGCTTTACTTCTTCTTTTCCGATTTGGATTCCTTTTATTTCCTTTTCTTCTCTGATTTCTGTGGCTAAAACTTCCAAAACTATGTTGAATAAGAGTGGTGAGAGTGGGCAACCTTGTCTTCTTCCTGTTCTTAGTGGAAACGCTTTCAGTTTTTCACCATTGAGGACGATGTTGGCTGTGGGTTTGTCATATATGGCCTTTATTATGTTGAGGAAAGTTCTCTCTATGCCTACTTTCTGCAGGGTTTTTATCGTAAATGGGGGTTGAATTTTGTCAAAAGCTTTCTCTGCATCTATTGAGATGATCATACGGTTTTTCTCCTTCAATTTGTTAATGTGGTGTATCACGTTGATTGATTTGCATATATTGAAGAATCCTTGCATTCCTGGAATAAACCCCACTTGATCATGGTGTATGATCCGTTTAATGTACTGTTGGATTCTGTTTGCTAGTATCTTGTTGAGGATTTTTGCATCTATGTTCATCAGTGATATTGGTCTGTAGTTTTCTTTCTTTGTGACATCCTTGTCTGGTTTTGGTATCAGGGTGATGGTGGCCTCGTAGAATGAGTTGGGAAGTGTTCCTCCCTCTGCTATATTTTGGAAGAGTTTGAGAAGGATAGGTGATAGCTCTTCTCTAAATGTTTGATAGAATTCGCCTGTGAAGCCATCTGGTCCTGGGCTTTTCCTTGTTGGAAGATTTTTAATCACAGTTTCAATTTCGGTGCTTGTGATTGGTCTGTTCATATTTTCTATTTCTTCCTGATTCAGTCTCAGAAGGTTGTGCCTTTCTAAGAATTTGTCCATTTCTTCCAGGTTGTCCATTTTATTGGCATAGAGTTGCTTATAGTAATCTCTCATGATCTTTTGTATTTCTGCAGTGTCAGTTGTTACTTCTCCTTTTTCATTTCTAATTCTATTGATTTCAGTCTTCTTCCTTTTTTTCTTGATGAGTCTGGCTAATGGTTTATCAATTTTGTTTATCCTTTCAAACAACCAGCTTTTAGTTTTATTGATCTTTGCTATCGTTTCCTTCATTTCTTTTTCATTTATTTCTGATCTGATTTTTATGATTTCTTTCCTTCTGCTAACTTTGGGGTTTTTTTGTTCTTCTTTCTCTAATTGCTTTAGGTGCAAGGTTAGGTTGTTTATTCGAGATGTTTCCTGTTTCTTAAGGTAGGATTGTATTGCTATAAACTTCCCTCTTAGAACTGCTTTTGTTGCATCCCATAGATTTTGAGTCGTCGTTTCTCCATTGTCATTTGTTTCTAGGTATTTTTTGATTTCCTCTTTGATTTCTTCAGTGATCACTTCGTTATTAAGTAGTGTATTGTTTAGCGTCGATGTGTTTGTATTTTTTACAGATCTTTTCCTGTAATTGATATCTAGTCTCATAGCGTTGTGGTCAGAAAAGATACTTGATACAGTTTCAGTTTTCTTAAATTTACCAAGGCTTGATTTGTGACCCAAGATATGATCTATCCTGGCGAATGTTCCATGAGCACTTGAGAAGAAAGTGTATTCTGTTGTTTTTGAATGGAAAGTCCTATAAATATCAGTTAAGTCTATCTTGTTTAATGTATCATTTAAAGCTTGTGTTTCCTTATTTATTTTCATTTTGGATGATCTGTCTATTGGTGAAAGTGGGGTGTTAAAAGTCCCCTACTATGACTGTGTTACTGTCGATTTCCCCTTTTATGGCTGTCAGTATTTGCTTTATGTATTGAGGTGCTCCTATGTTGGGTGCATAAATATTTACAATTGTTATAACTTCTTCTTGGATCGATCCCTTGATCATTATGTAGTGTCCTTCTTTGTCTCTTGTAATAGTCTTTATTTTAAAGTCTATTTTGTCTGATATGAGAATTGCTACTCCAGCTTTCTTTTGGTTTCCATTTGCATGAAATACCTTTTTCCATCCCCTTACTTTCAGTCTGTATGTGTCCCTAGTCTGAAGTGGGTCTCTTGTAGACAGCAAATATATGTGTCTTGTTTTTGTATCCATTCAGCCAATCTGTGTCTTTTGGTGGGAGCATTTAGTCCATTTACATTTAAGGTAATTATTGATATGTATGTTCCCATTCCCATTTGCTTAATCATTTTGGGTTCGTTATTGTAGGCCTTTTCCTTCTATTTTGTTTCTTGCCTAGAGAAGTTTCTTTAGCATTTGTTGTAAAGCTGGTTTGGTGGTGCTGAACTCTCTCAGCTTTTGCTTGTCTGTAAAGGTTTTAATTTCTCCATCAAATCTGAATGAGATCCTTGCTGGGTAGAGTAATCTTGGTTGCAGGTTTTTCTCCTTCAACACTTTCAATATGTCCTGCCACACCCTTCTGGCTTGCAGAGTTTCTGCTGAAAGATCAGCTGTTAACCTTATGGGGATTCCCTTGTGTGTTATTTGTTGTTTTTCCCTTGCTGCTTTTAATATGCTTTCTTTGTATTTAATTTTTGACAGTTTGATTAATATGTGTCTTGGCGTATTTCTCCTTGGATTTATCCTGTATGGGACTCTCTGTGCTTCCTGGACTTGATTAACTATTTCCTTTCCCATATTAGGGAAGTTTTCAACTATAATCTCTTCAAATATTTTCTCAGTCCCTTTCTTTTTCTCTTCTTCTTCTGGAACCCCTATAATTCGAATGTTGGTGCGTTTAATGTTGTCCCAGAGGTCTCTGAGACTGTCCTCAGTTCTTTTCATTCTTTTTTCTTTATTCTGCTCTGCAGTAGTTATTTCCACTATTTTATATTCCAGGTCACTTATCCGTTCTTCTGCCTCAGTTATTCTGCTACTGATCCCATCTAGAGTATTTTTCATTTCATTTATTGTGTTGTTCATCATTGTTTATTTCATCTTTAGTTCTTCTAGGTCCTTGTTAACTGATTCTTGCATTTTGTCTATTCTATTTCCAAGATTTTGGATCATCTTTACTATCATTATTCTGAATTCTTTTTCAGGTAGACTGCCTATTTCCTCTTCATCTGTTAGGTCTGGTGGGTTTTTATCTTGCTCCTTCATCTGCTGTGTGTTTTTCTGTCTTTTCATTTTGCTTATCTTACTGTGTTTGAGGTCTTTTTGCAGGCTGAAGGTTCGTAGTTCCTGTTGTTTTTAGTGTCTGTCCCCAGTGGCTAAGGTTGGTTCAGTGGGTTGCGTAGGCTTCCTGATGGAGGGTACTAGGGCCTGTGTTCTGGTGGATGAGGCTGGATCTTGTCTTTCTGGTGGGCAGGTCCACGTCTGGTGGTGTGTTTTGGGGTGTCTGTAGACTTATTATGATTTTGGGCAGCCTCTCTGCTAATGGGCGGGGTGGTGTTCCTGCCTTGCTAGTTGTTTGGCATAGGATGTCCAGCACTGTAGCTTGCTGGTCGTTGAGTGAAGCTGGGTGCTGGTGTTGAGATGGAGATCTCTGGGAGATTTTCACTGTTTGATATTATGTGCAGCTCGGAGGCCTCTTGTGGACCAGTGTCCTGAAGTTGGCTCTCCCACCTCATAGGCACAGCACTAACTCCTGGCTGCAGCACCAAGAGCCTTTCATCCACAGGGCTCCTTAATTTGGGATGATTTGGTGTCTATTCATGTATTCCACAGATGCAGGGTACATCAAGTTGATTGTGGAGCTTTAATCCGCTGCTTCTGAGGCTGCTGGGAGAGATTTCCCTTTCTCTTCTTTGTTGTCACAGCTCCCAGGGGCTCAGCTTTGGATTTGGCCCCGCCTGTGCGTGTAGGTCGCCGGAGGGCATCTGTTCTTTGCTCAGACAGGACGGGGTTAAAGGAGCGGCTGATTCGGAGGCTCTGGCTCACTCAGGCCGGGTGGGGGGGGGGGTTAGGGAGGGTCACGGAGTGCGGGGCGGGCCTGTGGCGGCAGAGGCCGGTGTGAAGTTGCAGCAGCCTGAGGCGTGCTGTGTGTTCTCCCGGGGGAGTTGTCCCTGGATCCCGGGACCCTGGCAGTGGCGGGCTGCACAGGCTCCCCGGAAGGGGCGTGTAGATAGTGACCTGTGTTCGCAGACAGGCTTCTTGGTGGCGGCAGCAGCGGCCTTAGCGTCTCATGCCTGTCTCTAGGGTCTGCACTTTTAGCCGCGGCTTGCGCGCGTCTCTGGAGCTCCTTTAAGCAGCGGTCTTAATCCCCTCTCCTCGCGCACCAGGAAATAAAGAGGGAAGAAGAAGTCTCTTGCCTCTTCGGCAGGTCCAGACTTTTCCCCGGACTCCCTCCCGGCTAGCCGAGGTGCACTAACGCCCTGCAGGCTGTGTTCACTCCGCCAACCCCAGTCCTCTCCCGGCGCTCCGACAGAAGCCGGAGCCTCAGCTCCCAGCCCTGCCCGCCCCAGCGGGCGAGCAGACAAGCCTCTCGGGCTGGTGAGTGCTGGTCGGCCCTGATCCTCTGCGGGAATCTTTCCGCTTTGCCCTCCGCACCCCTGTTGCTGTGCTCTCCTCCGCGGCTTCGAAGCTCCGCCACTCTGCCACCCGTAGTCTCCGCCCGCGAAGGGTCTTCCTAGTGTGTGGACACTTTTCCTCCTTCACAGCTCCCTCCCGCTGGTGCAGGACCCGTCCCTATCCTTTTGTCTCTGTTTATTTTTTTCTTTTGCCCTAACCAGGTACGTGGGGGGTTTCTTGCCTTTTGGGAGGTCTGAGGTCTTCTGCCAGCGTTCAGTAGGTGTTCTGTAGGAGTTGTTCCACGTGTAGATGTATTTCTGGTGTATCTGTGGGGAGGAAGGTGATCTCCGCGTCTTAGTCTTCCGCCATCTTCCCGGAAGTCTCGAGAATTTGCATTCTCAGCTGGACCTTTATCCAGTATCTGTCCTGTCCTAATTACAGATCAGGGCGCCTCTCACTTTTCCCATTTGACTCTTGCCAACAGGCTCTTCCCAGGACACTTTGTGGCTCACGCTAGAAAAGGCAGTGGATTAGAGAATTGCAAATATCCTTTAAGTGCTGTGATTAAGTGGTAGACACATGTGTGTTGTAAATTACACCAA
Organism: Delphinus delphis; assembly: GCF_949987515.2. Classification (NCBI taxonomy): domain Eukaryota; kingdom Metazoa; phylum Chordata; class Mammalia; order Artiodactyla; family Delphinidae; genus Delphinus; species Delphinus delphis. Next base: position 141,725,870 of record NC_082686.1, read on the forward strand.
ACTAAGTTTTATCTTTCTGAAGTAGTGTTGATTTACAATATATTAGTTTCAAGTGTACAGCATAGATTCAACATTTTTATAGGTTATACTCCTTTTAAAGTTATTATAAAATATTGGCTATATTTCCTGTGCTGTATAATATATCCTTGTATCTTATTTAGTTTATATGTAGTATTTTGTACTTCTTAATCCCTTACCCCTATCTTGCCCATCCCCTCTTCCCTCTCCCACTGGTACCCCCTAGTTTGTTCTCTGTATCTGTGACTCTGTTTCTCCAAACTAACTTTTATCCTTTGAAAGCCAATGAAGTCCCCATGACATAGCTGTTATGTCAACAGACAGTCCAATAGCATTGAACCTGTGGTTGAATTTAATCTGGATGGTCGCTCCGTTTCGTAAATTAATGGTGCATTGATCTGGTAAATTATTGAAATCACAATGATATGATGTTTTAAGTTAGTTCATGAGTAGGTGGATGTAAAGGGAGAATTGAGAAAATAGGCTATTGTAAAAATCATCCTAGTCTATTTCTTTTCTTTTCTTTTTTTGATCTACACAACTTGATTATAAAAGAACTATAAAACCCAGAGAAGATCACAGGTTACTGCATATCAAAGCTCAAAAAGATATTTTGAGAAGTTAAATTTCTAGGGTCGTATACTTTGTATCAGTTGCAGAGCTGGGATCAGACCATAACAGCTCTTTGACAATGGTGTGCAAATAAATTTCAGATTTGATAAATTTGTTAATAATCTTTGCTATTTTAGAGATTGTGTGGCCTAATGAAGATCTGCTTTGCAGTACATGCTAGATGAGAGTAAAAGTCAGTGGTACTTGTGCTAAAATCAGAAACTCAGGTGACCACCAAGGTGTAGGGCAAACTCATTTGCCAGTGTTATCACAGAATGCTTCCATTCAGGACAGTGACAACGTTTTAGATCTCTTGGCCTCTAGTGCAACCGTTTGAGATAAATAAATACATTTTTAAGGGACGTGCTTAAAGCATTGCTTTGATTTATTTTTTAAAAGATAAATTAATAACCCATATCCCCACCCAGCAACACTCAGCGATTTGATGTGCATATACCTCTATCCTGTTTGTTCACATAAAGGATCATCCACACATTAAGGTAAACCTGTCGTGTGCCCATTAGTGAATCATCACTGCATTAAGAGGCTTTCAATACCGAATCTTTCTAATGTTGTTAGACAACCTTGACCTTCAGTTTCTTGCAATGTGAATAATATTGCATCGTATCTACAGAGAACAGTATAATCATCTTTTCTATTCGTGGCACTAAGACAGTCAACAGTATTTGATACAATCAGCATGTGTCTTGATACGGAAGGCACATGGTGACAAGCCTAACTGAATGTAGTTATTCGGCTGTCATGAAATGCACCTTATGGTGATAAACTTCCGCCATAAAATTGGAAGACTATCACATAAACATGTTCCACGAAGAAATACACTCGCAGAATTCATGGCTGGGTTATTGTTGGAAAACAGCATTCTATTTATTGTGCTGTGGTTTTTACAGTGTGTGTCAGTGTTTGGATGTTCATTACGTTTTACAATGAAGTAATTACGGGCTGGTGATTTCTCAGTTCTGAACAGCAGTTCTATCTAATTAGTGAACAATAAATTGAAGTAGTTAGATTAGGGAAATTTTTTTTAACATCTTTATTGGAGTATAATTGCTTACAATGGTGTGTTAGTTTCTGCTGTATAACAAAGTGACTCAGCTATACATATACATATATCTCCATATCTCCTCTCTCTTGTGACTCCCTCCTACCCTCCCTGTCCCACCCCTCTCGGTGGTCACAAAGGACAGAGCTGATCTCCCTGTGCTATGCAGCTGCTTCCCACTAGCTATCTGTTTTACGTTTGGTAGTGTATATATGTCCATGCCACTCTCTCACTTCGTCCCAGCTTACCCTTCCTCCTCCCCGTGTCCTCAAGTCCATTCTCTACGTCTGCGTCTTTATTCCTGTCCTGCCCCTAGGTTCTTCAGAAGCATTTGTTTTTTTTTTAGATTCCATATATATATGTTAGCATATGTTGAACGGACTTAGCAGGGCCAGCTAATTCTCAGTGTATAGACGTATTGTTTAAACTTAAGGTCTCAAACTACATGCATTTTTCAATTTTATGGTAATTGTTTTTTCTACCAGCTTTTTTCTTTTACCTTAGTCTCTGCTTTTTCTCTGTCTCTTTCTCTAATATCACTGCATTATTAACTAATAAAATGACACATTAATGGTGCTGATGAACTGAGATATACCACTGAGGCTAAGCATATTACCATCCAGTGTGCTTACATGGCCCCTAAACTGATAGTATACAACGTATTTCAAGACATTTGTCCTTGAGTTTTCTTATGCCCCTGGGATTGATCTTTGCATTCTGGTGCCTGCTCTCCAGCGATGGATGGACGATGGTAGGAGGGGCTGTTCCTGGAATCTGCGTGCCGGGAACCCAGCCTCACTGGTTTTGCTGAGGAAGGGTCTGAGATCTCACTTTCGTCTCACAGAGCTAGGAACTATCTGTATTGTTACAATTTTTATCACATATCCCGGATGTTCAGTCTATGTTTTGTAGATTCATGCCTTGAAAAAGAGCCACAACTACCTTCAAATTCCATGCATAGTAATGATAGGTAAATATTTTCTAAAGAAAAAATTTAAAAACAGAGACGACCATAGCCAGATACAAATCAAGACAAGTAATTTGAAAAGCTGGGACTCAGACTCAGCCTTTCCCCTGGGGCCTTGCCCCGCTGCCTGCAAGCCGTGTTAACCGGGTCTTCAGCACTCCCAGTAACCTCTAAGATGGCAGCCCCAGATGCTGCTGGCAGGTCTGGTTCTTTGGGTCTGTGGGGTGTTAGTCAGGGAGGAGCCAAGGCTGGAACGGAGGAGAGGGGTAAGGAGAATGAGAGAATAGAAAAGACTCCAGCAGGCAAGTAATAATGGAAGGAATAGCAGTGTAGCAATACGAAGCCAAAAATAGATTTTAAAGGAACACTAAATCATAATAAAAAGAGCAATTCACCAAGAATGTATTACAGCCAGGTATATGAACCTAAAAACACAGCCTTAAATATATATGAAACAAACACTGACATGGTTTATGGAGAAAAAATTTTAAATTACAATCATTGTGGGAGATTTTTAACACTTGCCTACGGAAAACTGGATAGAAAAAAAAATTGTAAGGATATAGAAAACTAGAGACCTTTTTTAAGAGCTGATTTAAAGGTGGCAACCACTCCTCAGTTTTAGAGTTTGGTTATCAGGAGAAAATACAGGCCCAGTGCTGCTGGAACACCAGATCTCCCAAGAGAAGTTTAGAATCAAAATTTTCAGGTAAGATCTTATTGATAGTGTGACAGTTGGCCTGAGGCTTAAATAATACCAGAATACAGAGCACCTGGCGTGTAGTAGACACACAATAATTTATAGCTCCCCTCTTCCCTTTTGGGAACAAGTCTATTTCTCATAGTAGTGGGCTGGGAGGGGCACTGAGTTGTTAGAATTGGTTCTGGATCAGTTCTAGATATACAGGGACAAGGAATGCAAGCCTGCCCCAAAATGCCTTTCTCACCAGCCTGTTTGGATTCCTTTTTCCATCCTTGAAATGTCCCTCTTCAAAGTTTAACAAGTCAGGCTAGGGAGTTGCTTCCAGAACACTGTTGAAATGCACACATCTTTTCCGAGGACGGACCTCTGTCATCGACTCATAAATAGGAATGGACATTCATAGTGGCACATTAAGAGCACGAGTGCAGCCTTTTGAAGACATCACCTTGTGTCTTGCGAAATCCTGGAATATTGCGTTTAAAGCCCCTGCAAGGGATCATCTCTTATCAATGACTCCTTAACCTGTTAGGATGAAAAACGCTTGAGATAATCTGTCAACATCAACACATCACCCCTGGAATGTGCTTCTGTCCACCTGCACATGAAACGTCATGTACAATTCAGGGTGTTCATGGCTCTTCTCATGTCCCTGTGTGGGCCTCGTATCCAAAGCCTACAACTTCCAGGGTTTGTGTGTTTGATTGATTGATTCTTTTTTTTTTTTTCCTTATCTGGACGGGACCTGAGTCCTGGATTCACAGACTCAGGTTGGATGTGTAATTGCAGATTGGATTTCCCAGGAAAGAGATTTCAGGTGGAGACCAGTGAGCAGGATTTTATACAGATAGTTTATTAGGGAGTGTCCTTGGGTCAACACCTACGTGAGGGAGAGGGAGAAAGCAGAATTGGGCAAAGGGAGAAGTTGAGCCAAAATACATTCTTTTTAAAAATTTATTTAATTTCATTTTTAAATTTTTAATTTTTATACAATTTTTTTTCTTTTTGTGGTACGCGGGCCTCTCGCTGTTGTGGCCTCTCCCGTTGCGGAACACAGGCTCCGGACGCGCAGGCTCAGCGGCAATGGCTCACGGGCCCAGCCGCTCCGCGGCATGTGGGATCCTCCCGGTCCGGGGCACGAACCCGTGTCCCCTGCATCGGCAGGCGGACCCTCAACCGCTGCGCCACCAGGGAAGCCCTATACAATTTTTAAAGGTTACTTTCCATTTACAGTTATTACAAAATATTGGCTATGTTCCCCATGCTGTATAATACATCCTTGGAGCCTATTTTACCCCCAATATTTTGTACCTCCCCTCCCCCCAACTCCTATATTATCTTCCCCCCCACTGGTAACCACTAGTTTGTTCTCTGTATCTGGTTTTTTTTGTCATATTCACTAGTTTTTCATATTTCCGATTCCACATATAGGCAATATCATATGATACTTGTCTTTGTCTGACTTACTTCACTTAGTGTGATAATTTCTAGGTCCATCCATGTTGCTGCAAATGGCATTATTTCATTCATTTGTATGGCTGAGTAATAGTCCATTGTCTATATGTACCACATCTTCTTTATCCATTCATCTGTCGATGAACATTTAGGTTCCTTCCATGTCTTGGCTATTGTAAATTGTGCTGCTTTGAACACTGGGGTGCATGTATCTTTTCTAATTAGTGTTTTTGTTTTGGCAATGCATTAACAAAGGCCTCAGCTGACCTCGTGGGGACCTCTGGAGGTAAAATGACTTTTCTGAGTCTTTCCACATCGGGGCAGGAGGGCCAGCCTGGCTTCCTCATTGACCAGTCATTGCATGTGGACTTCCCCAGGTGAAGCTGTGCTCTTCCACAGAGGCAATACCTAACAGGGTCCACACTGAGATGCTCTCCTGGGATTACTCCCAGAAGCAGGGGAGATGAGTCCTCCAGTCCTGAAGGGAGAATCTGGGGAGCACATCACAGCATCCACCATAGGTAGTGATTTACCAGGGCAGCTGGGCCTTGGACCCAGTCTGCAGGCCCCTAGCTCAGTGCTCTTTCCCTTCCCCCTTTGCCTCTTGGTCTGTTGCTCCTGGTCCATATTTCATCCCGCTGGCAACATTCCAGAGCGCTTCAGTATTCTCTTGTGAACAGCTCTACCTCAGCCTGCTAGGAAGAAACATTTCCTTGAATATTGTCTAAGCCTCTTTGTGTAGCTTGTTAAAGGTCCTGCTGCTCTTGTGCAAGGCCAAATAACACCTGCAACGGGAAAAAAAGAACCTAAAATTAAATTCCATTACTCATCTCAGGAGCACAACAGACACAGAAAAAGTTCAGAAAGGGGCAATGAAAAAGAATTGAGTCATAACAGAAGTTTATGGAGTAATGAGTTTAATTTCCCAAATTCTCAGTTTCCACACTCAGTTCCAAGCATGTTTCTTTTCAAGCAATTTAGCCATAATTTCAGGGTAGCTTTATTGTATTGACTAAGAATTAATCAGTGTGTTTTAAGCCTTGCATGTGTCTGATTTGTGAATTGCAACTTTTGGAGTTTTTCCTCTGCAATTTGACCAAAGCTAAACCATCTTTCAAAATGCTACCCTTGGAGATAAAGTGCTTTGCTGCCGAGGGGGGCCCTGCGATTTCTGATGGCAACCAGGAAGCTACAAGAAAGCACCTCCCTCCCTGGTGGTTTTGGTCTCAAGTGTCAGTTCTCAAGAAGAGCCCTTCTGTCCTGTGGGAGTGAAGATTAGTCTAGGCTATGTGCATGCCTCCCTTTCCAGTACATGGTCTCCTTTTTTTTTTTTTGATGTGGACTATTTTTAAAGTCTTTATTGAATTTGTTACAGTATTGCTTCTGTTTTATGTTTTGGTTTCTTGGCCCCGATGCACGTGGGTTCTTAGCTCCTTGACCAGGGGTTGAACCTGCACCCCCTGCATTGGAAGGGGAAGTCTTAACCATGGGACCGCCAGGGACGTCCTGACCTGATCTACTTTCTACCTGGTTTCTGTTGACACTCTGAAGAAGGATTCCTCCACATCAGAATCTGAGATACCACAAATAATCATCTCTGCACGACAAAAGGTTGTGTTATCACAGGCTGCCAGTATGTGTTTGCTGAAGAGCACTGTAGTAGACCTTACTAGCGTTCCCCAACACAGGGCTCTCTTCTTCTCATCACCCTTATAGGTGCATGGGACTATGTAACTATTTCTGGGCAATAAAATATTAGAAGTGATGCATCTCATCTCCAGGCCAACTCAGTAGAACTCCCCTGTATTGTTCTCATCTCACTTGTCCTCTGCTCTGACGAGATGGAGAAGGAGGCCTTGTGTTGGGATGATGAACCCCCCTCACTTTCCCCCAAAAGAGCATGTAGCCCTGATCCTTGAGTCATCGTTTGGAGAGTGGCTTTCCTAGAGAGTCATCCAGACCCACAGTGGACATTGAATTAGTGAAAAACACATCTTCGTCTTGTAAAGCCACTGAGATTTGTTGTTACTGCAGCAAAGCCTGGCTTACGCTAATTAATATACCTGCTTCCTTGTCTGCCTCATCTCCCCACCCTCCCCCCTCCACTGGCACCAAATACTGACCTAAGGGGTCTGTATGTATCTAAACTCTTCCTCTCTGGTCTGTAACAGCCCAACCAACTTTGGATTGTGTTCTCACTACACACTTGGAAAAATCTCTGCTGCACCGCTAATTGATGAAGTAGGGGAATACTACTTCACCTTCGAAACTCCAGAACTTAGTAGAAGCCCAGGTTAGAGGAAGCGTTCAATAAAAGTTTGTGGAACAACAGATTGATCACTGGATATCTCTTTGGGGGACAATGTGCGTGTATTTTGCACTCAGGGCTTTTCTAGTTCCTTTTATTAATCCACTGCCAGTTCCAATTCATGCTTCTTTAAGTCTCTGGCAGAGAGGGCAAGAGAGGCTGTGAACGTATCTCAGAGGAAATGAGACAGAGGATGCAGAACCTTCACTCTCTCTCATTGTTGACTTTCTCTGTGGCCTTGGGCAGATTACTGAGCCTCCTGAAACCTCATTTTTTCTCATCTGGAGAAACGGGGGCCTCCTTCACAGGGTTGATGTAAAAATTACCGAGACAATGCATGTAAACAGCTTAGCATGATGTCTTGCACAAAATAAGTGGCATGGAACAAATGCAATCTATTGAACCGATTTGATACCCTTCTTTCCTTTTGATTCCTTTCTCTACTGTTCCTCTAATCCTGACTCCCAACTACTACCTGGGGTCCCTTCACTACCTGGAGACTGTCTTGCAGTCTTACTATCTGGTGACGTCTCATCTAAGCCTGTCTTCCTCAGACAGTGGCAGCAAATCCACTTTGCTGCCTTAAAACTATAGGTAGTTGGGGAAAATGGGGCTAATAATCTAATTCCTACTACTATGACTCATTGACTCAATGTGTCAATAACTAACCTGATACTGCTTTAGGAGTGCGTGCATTTTAAGAAGGTTACCAGCATATTGAGGGCACCTGAAGCACAAAGATGGTTCTCCCAGGCAGGAGTCGCTGGCTTTGTGTTGGGAACCATGGCACTGGAGATTCTCACTTCTTGCTGGAGTCACACCACGTAGGTGGCCATTGGTTCTGTTTGTGCTGGAACTGGTCCTGAGATCCCCACCATGACCATGTCTAGATGTTTATGAGTCAGAGAAGCCACTGTTGTTTTGCGTACATTTAAAAATGATATTTGCATGATTGGCATATAGATTGATACTGTCCATTCCTAGTTAGTTGTCAAGTTAAGCATTTATTATTGTGACCTTTCAGCATGTCACTTTTGAAAAATTTATTTGCAGCATCTACCTACCGTCATTGGTCCAGATTCTCAAAACCTTAACAGAACCTAAATCAGAGAAAGTATCAATCACTGAATTTCTTACGGTAAGAAAATCTTTATTACCGAGAAAGAGGATGGTCCTTCCTTCAGCAGGAGCAAAGCAAATTCCAGTGTTCTGTGCTCGCTTCACTCCTCCCTGTAACCCTCTGCGTGCCCCAGGAAGACAATCTCTTCCTCCTGCGTTGTGGCCCGCGAGGCTGACCCACATGGAGAGTACCATGGATTCCCTTGCCTTCTGACTGCAAGTTCAGTTGATGGGAAACACGGGCAGGATTTTGGAGGACAGGGAGAGAGTGAGGCTGGAACGTTTATTCCCCGAGCTGCCTCCTCGCTGAGTGGCTACGGGATGATTATGTCCCCCAGGGGAAGACCACAGCTCCTGTTGGGGGGTCAGCCCCATTTAACCACCTCCCTGGGTTTCTGGAGCCACTCCCTTTCCTTACCACTTCAGGTGCCAGATGCTACTGGCTCCTTCAGTGTAGGTAGGCACAGGGTACCATCCCAACTTGGTTTCCCTAAATCCAAGTTTACCTTTGTAAATTATAAATCTTAACTAAATTCATATCAAATTCCCTAGTGTTTCCTGTCAGGACGCTGACATTCCTCCACTTACTCATTTGTTATTTGCAGCCTGATAATGCGTTGCCCAGAGAAACTTCTCAGATGGACATAATCCTTTCCCTCTGATATCATGGAAATACCTCCACATTTAAAATTCCTGGGCCAAATGGAGTGATTTTTCCTTAATTTATCTGCTGTCTTTTTTTCCGCCCTTAAAAGTGTTATCAGTAGAAGAGCTTTCAGCTTATCCCAAGTCCAGGATTGGAGGCGGGCTTCCAGGAAGTGTGACATGCACAAGCATGTCAGGCTGTGACAGTCTCAATGGGCTGAGCTTTCAAAAATCTTACGAAAGGGAGACTTTGAAGTGCCTTATTCAAAGGCAGCCAAGGCTTTTATGATCAGAGGAGGAGATTCTAACGTGGCCTGTTAACTAGCGTAGAGTGGGGGCCTCCACCCTCTCCCAGGGATGAGATGCCCTGGCTGGTATGTTCCCTGAACCCAAATGTGGTTGCAAAAAGAGCCAAGGTCTCATTGCTGAAATTTATAACCATCTCAACCATCGTTTTATGAGATGCCACATCGTTTTTTAAAAAGCTTTAAACTTATAGAGCTATACAAGTAACCATTGAGCCATTTGAACTGAAATAGGAGTTAGTTCAAAGAGGCAGTTCGTAAATTTGAGGTGCTGTGGTTTCATGGAGAAGGCATAAATGCCGAGCAAAGAGTCTGATGCACTAGTTTATTAACTCATAGTTATGCTTATGATTGTATAGGACTGGGGGACCAAGCTGGCAGAATTTGACTTTTAATTTGACTTTGGAGCATAATTAGACGCCATCAGCCATGAGGCACATGCAGAACATGCTTCATGATATTTGTTTGCTCATTCAATCACTCAAAATATTTTTCTTAGCCTCAAACTGTATGCGAGGGAACAATGAGTAAATAACAAGGCAGATCTTTAAGGAATTTTTAGTTTAATAGGGAAGTCCTGAAAACACAGAATCATGATGTAATGTAAGAGCTTCGTGGCAAGAAGGAGCAGGAATCAAGAAACAGGAACAGGTCCTGACTGTGGGCCTTGGGCAAAGCCAGGGAAGACTTTGTCGGAGGAAGGGGTGTATGAGCTATTTCTTACAGGACAAGTTGTCGTGTCTCAGAAGGGGGAGGTTAGGGAGGAACTTCCCAGCAGAGAGTGTAGAGAGCTTTGCAGGACAATCCCAAAAACCTCGGGGCATTCCATAGGGCTGGAAGGTGATGTTTGTGGGGTGTCACGGCAGAAAGTAATGCCTGGGTCTGGGGGTATTGCACTGAAGGGATCTGGCTTTCATCTATAGGCTTGTGGTCTCCTGCTTTGGCAGGCATCCGTATCACCTGGAGAGCAGGTGAAAATGCAGGTGACTGCGTCCTACTGTTTGACATTCTGATTCAGCAGGTCCGGGATGGGATTAAAGAAGCTGCATTTTAAAAAGCAATGTATGAACCATATTTGAGAAATACTGCCACTGGAAATGGAAAGCCTTGGAGGGGAGTCATGGCAGTGCCCAAAGAACATATCTATGTGGGTAGTCATTTGCCCTCCTTTGTATTCTTCTCTGCTCTTCTGATTTGCCCCTCCTTTTGTGAGACTCAGGGGAAGTTGAAGGATGCTTCTGAAATAAACTGCTGCTGAGTGTTGCAGTGCATGTGTGACCCCTGCCCCCCTCCAGTTGGGTCATCAGACAGCTACTTCATGTTGCCATCTTGACAGCTGATGTAGATCCCAGCAACTCCAAAGTGTAATTGACTTGATGAGCAGTACCAAATACAGTGTGCAGTGGGGCAGTTAAGCGGTTTACATAGAGAGTAAAACCAGCTGAACGGGTGTAGCTACTACGTGGAGACTTAGATGCCTAGTTAGGAGAGACGAGTTTTGAACAACTCTCGATTTCCTGGTAACACAGGGAAAAATAGAAACTGTGTTGAATTAGACATTTCGCATTGTTTGAGAAAAAGGACATTCATTGGTTAGAGGGAAATACTTTCCTATATTAAGTTCAAGGAGGGGTTTGTGTATCATGGTCAAGGTTGATTACAGTTTTGTAAAAAGTAGAAAACGTGTCCCTGTTATAAGAAGTGACACGTTTTTTTAACCCTCAGTTGCTTGAGTGGGTTGATGATCAGGAAGCTTGTAACTGCACACAAGTAATTTTGGTTGTAGTGCAAAGAGCCAGGGGAAAGACAGTGTTTTGCTTTCTACTTAGGATTGCACATACACAGGGATTTTCTTTTGTTCTTACAAACAGTGTCTTTGCTGTAGTTATAAATGAAGTTATCTACTCAAAACCTTGCTTTTAAAAACAGCTGAGGCAGTTGAGAGTAGTAAAAATCAATGTTTGGCCTTATACAATTTTTTTTTTTTTTTTTTTTGCGTTACGCGGGCCTCTCACTGTTGTGGCCTCTCCCGCTACAGAGCACAGGCTCCGGACACGCAGGCTCAGCGGCCATGGCTCACGGGCCCAGCCGCTCCGCGGCATGTGGGATCTTCCTGGACTGGGGCACGAACCCATGTCCCCTGCATCAGCAGGCAGACTCTCAACCACTGGGCCACCAGGGAAGCCCCTGGCCTTATAAAATTTAATGTCTAATACATAATACAAGTGACCCATAAGAGCAGGGGACATGGGCATATAATAAAAAGCACACGTTTTGGAATGAAAAAGGAACAAAAAAGGAAATGAAAAATGCAGTGAAGATAGTATAGACAGACAGAGAGAAAAAGATGTAGAAAACTTTTTATTAAGAGTAAGACTCACATTATAATGAGCAACAGACAGAATATTGACCTGGGAATGTAGGGAACTGTGTTGGTATTTGTGTTGCCTTTACTGTGTGTGACCACAGTTTGAACTCTGTATGTATTAGTTTCATCACTCACAAGATAAAGGAATTACTTACAATAGGTTAGGATTGGCAACTACAGCTCAGGAGCCAAACCCTGCCTGCCACTTACTTTTATGAATAAAATTTTATTGGAATACAGCCTTGTGGCCCATTTATGTACAGCAGCCTATGGCAGCTTTCATGCTGTAATGACAAAGTGGCAACAGAAAATGTATGGCTCCTAAGACCTAAAATATTTATCCTCTGGTCATATACAGATAATGTTTGACAGTGCTTGCAATGAGTGACTATGTGAATTAGTGAAAATATCAGTTTGGTTACTGTAAAGTGGAACCAAAATGAACAATGGGTAAAAACAAAAAAAACAAAACTCCCTACTCAAGTAGAAGAATGCTATTATTAACTTGCCTCCAGGGCTTTCCATCTCCCATGGCCATATTTCTCAATATATGGTCCCTGGGTTGCTTCATTAAATGCAGATTTCTTAATTATTATTATTCCTCACCCAGGCAGAGGTCTGAGCTGGTGGGTAGCTCCCCTGTACAAAGGAGCTCATTGCTCTGCCATCTTCCATGATGACTTACTGCTCAGGGTCCAGCATGGCCACTCCAGCTCTCTAGGTCACTTCTGTGTTCCAGCCATCAGGCAGGGAAGAGCAGACACAGAAGGCACACCCTTCTCCTAAAGGGTACAAATTGGTGGTCGAATTGATAACCCCATTCAAGTCATGCAAGCTCAAATTGATGTCATGGTCATATCTGCAAGGGACGCTGGGAAATACACTTTTTATCTGGGTGGCCATGGCCCAACTCAAAATTCTATTACTGCATAAGAAGAGAATGGATATGGTGGGACTGATCAACTATAAATTTCTTTCCACTTAAAATCTATGAACATAGATAATTTGTCTGTGTGGGCAGCCACAACAAATCCCACAGACTGGGTTACTTAAACAGAAATTTATTTTCTCAGAGTTCTGGAGGCTGGAAAGTCCAGGATCAAGGTGCTGGCCTGTTAGGTTCCCGGTGAGAGCTCTCTCCTGGCTTCTTCGCACAGTGTACTCCCATGGCCTTTCCTTGGGGTGCACATATGGACAGAGAGCATGCTCTCCGGTGTCTCATCTTATAAGGATGCTCATCCTACTGGGTCAGACTCCACCCTTATGACCTCATTTAACCTTAATCACCTCCTTAAAGGCCGTTATCTCCAAAGACATTTCCACTGGGGCTTAGGGCTTTAATAAAGAAATTTTTTGTTGGTGGGGGCATAATTCAGCCCATAGCACAGTTGCTCTATGAAATTGACAAAAGCAGACAAGTCATGAATGCACCAATAATAGACAATGGAAATGAGGATATGGCCTTCTCATCATTAGCACCTCCTTAGAAAGGAGAGGGTAGTTCTTAAATTCACACTGTCAATTCTATAGAACACCTAAAATTAGTTTGTGTCATTGTTTAGTTAAATGGTTCTTTTTTACCTATAGTAAAAAGTATTTGGAAATTATTACTTTATTTCAAAAGCTTCCGTTAAAAGCTCTTTAAAGCACACATCAAAAACTGTAGTGTCTTGGGACTTCCCTGGTGGTCTAGTGGTAAAGAATCCACCTTCCAATGCAGGGGACGTGGGTTTGATCCCTGGTCAGGGAACTAAGATCCCACGTGATGTGGGACAACTAAGCACACATGCCACAACTACTGAGCCCGTGTGCCTTGGAGCCCGCACGCCACAACTAGAGAGAAGCCCATGCACTGCAATGAAAGATACCGCGTGCCACAACGAAAATCCCGCATGCTGCAACCTAAGACCCGATGCAGCCAAAAAATAAAAATAAATAAAATAAACATTAAAAAAAATTGTAGTGTCTTAGGGACGTTCTGCTAAACAACTTGGCTGAAATCAAATATATCAAGGTCATGAAAATCGAGGAAAAGACCAGACTGAAGGATACTAAAGACATGTGACAACTAAATGCAAGATAATGATTCTGAACTGGATCCTTTTGCTAGAAAGGACACTGGATAAATGGCAAAACTTAAGTCCAGTGGTACATTAGATGATAACATATCCACATCAACTTCCTAAATTTGATTGTTGATTGTGGTTATGTGAGAGAATAGCTTTTTTTGTAGGAAATAGATACTAAAATATTTGGGGGTGATGAGGCAACAAGTTAGTTTCTGACTCTGAAGTAATTCAGGAAAAAAAGTGGGGGTGTTGAAATTTCTCTAAGTTTGAGATTGTTTCAAAAATGTTAAATAAAGTAGAATGACGCACACAACAGCAAATACAAAAAAAAAAAAAAAAAAAAATAGTGTCTTAACCTAAGCAACAATGTCCAGAAGGCACTGCTGGCCTGGGTGCCTTGACGACAAATTGTTTTGTTGACACATGTTTGGGGTTCTAGAAAGGATTATCACTGAAAGACTCTACCAATAACAATTCCCTCTGGGTAAACAGATACAGGGTGCTCAAAAAATCTCATCTTTTGAAATTTAAGCTGCATGATACGACATGAGGAGAATTTGCCCAGTTCTCTTCATGAGAGTTGTCATTCATTTTTTTAATCATTCCACATTGTATTGGGGGTACTGTTTTGATTGTCTATTGCCCAAAACTTAGGGGTCTAAAACAACATTAACCATTTATTTTCTCAGGATTTTGCTATGTGAGTGGGGCTCAACACAGACAGGTTATCCCTACATAACATGGTGTGAGCTTGGGCAGATCACCTGGGTCAGAAGACCCACTTCCAAGGCAGCTTCACTCCCGTGGTTGGTGTGTTGGTAGTGGTTGTCAGTGGAGGGCTCAGCTGAGGCTGTTAGTTAGTGGCCTTGATTCTTTCTCCGTGTGGGCTTCTTTATGTAGCTGCTGAAGCTTCCTTTCAAGAGGAAGAAAGCAGAAGCTGCCAGTCCTCTCAGAGTGTAAGCCCAGAACTGACATAGCATCACTTTCACTTTGCGCGGACAGTCCAAACAGTCACAGGGCCCAGCCCACAATCAAGAGGGTGGAAAAATGGACTCCACCGCTTGGCAGGTATAGGAACAAAGAACGCGTGGCTACCTTCAATTCACAAAGGTGACAAGAATTGTCAGCCATCCTAAATTTGTTGTAAGCATATATGCTTTGATAATTCTTTCTGGGTCCCTCCCTAAAGATCCCTTCTAGTAGACACTTTTTTCTAACTGCTCCCCCCATGAAATTTGAATACCCCAGTTACACTATGTATCTGGTTATGTGCTGTATATGTTTCTGTGTTTTATACCTTAGAAGAGTAAGATTTTTTCATTCCCGTAGAAACTAATTTTCATCCCCATGGGGGCAATATTGCCTCCAATGAAAGTACATGGCCTAGACTCTGCAACCTCAGAAACCCCCTAACATTCATTTTGTCAAATAATCACCAACTTTATTCACTGTCCTTATAGAAAAATGTCTCAAACAATGTGGGTAGGAGGAACATGTGTAAGGTTAATCTCCCAGGCAATGCCCATCGTTGTCTTTCCTACAAATAAAATTAACTAGTTCATTGTATAATTATCATCTAATATCTTTTTTTTTTTTTTTTAGCCATGCCATGAGGCATGCAAAACCTTAGTTCCCTGACCAGGGTTTGAACCTGTGCCCCCTGCCTTGGGCGCGTGAGGTCTTAACCACTGGACCTTCAGGGAAGTCCTAATATCTTTCTTAATTGCAGTGTCTGTAGGGGCAGGAGCATGTCTGTCTCAGTCATTTTTGAACAGATTCTGACACAAAATAGGCGATCGATATTTCTGGAATATATTAATAAAGCATTTAATGTCTAAAAGAGAAATGAGGGCAAGACAGGTGGAAACGAGAGTATTCCTGAGCTTGTTCAGAGTTGTGTAAGAGGGGTTGCAAGAGGCAAGAGGAAGTGAGACAGCCAAGGTCATTTTTCTACTCAGTAGAGATTTAGTCCTTCACTTGAGGAGCTTTGTAGACCAAAGCTTGAGGATGGAACCTTGTCCTGTTCATTGTTAAATGCTGTAGGGGTTTTAACACAACACCTTGGAAAGATGGTTGAATATTGTTTGAATTATGAATTCATAGTTAAGATAGAAAGCAAGTCTTTCGAATAAAGAGAGGCATAAATCCTCTTACTTTTCTCTTTTTCATTTATTTAAATATATATTTAGAATGGTCTACCTTTATATCTATTAGAAGAAGCTTTTTCAAAAGAAACTTTTTATATTTAAAGAAAAATAATTTTTGACATTCATATTTTCTTCCATTTAATAGGTTTGTATCTTTCTTTTCTCCCTTCAGATTGTCTACAACATGACAATTCTTTTCCCTTTTTAAAATAGAATAGATTCTAAAAGCCCAGTTATAACCCCCTCAAAAAATAAAAGGACTATAGGGAGATGTTTTAAAAAAACTGAGTTGCGTATATCAGTTCTCTTTTGTGCCACATATTTGTGGCTGCCATGGGAAGATTACAAAAGCTTCAGGTCTGATTTTGGTGGATGAATTCCCAATGAACACCCCCTCCAAGGAGTGATCGATATTCTGGACAAAAGCGGGGTATTTCTTCAATATGTCCATTTGATTTTATTTTGTGAGGCAACCACGTTTGTAACCCACACTAACATGTCAGAAATATGACACTGCTTTTAGTTCCCTGCCCTGTAAAAGATGCCTGGTAAAAAAATAAATACAACTAGGAATGGCCGAGTAAGTCATTTTATTTTTTATGATTCAAGCCCCAAAAGGTCTTGAACTGTCAGATTGATTGTCTCCCCAGTTTTACGACTTTCAGTTGTATTTATTCTTTGATGTTTACCATCAACTGTGTCTACGTGCGCCATGGTCTGTGGGATTTCATATTGCTAAATCATTTTTTAAGCTTTAGTTGTAGCTTCTATTTAGCATCCATCCCCCGAGACATGCCATTAACATGAATCATTTTTGAAAGTGTTTGGTGCAATGGGAACTCCCTGTTGAGTCGATCACTCATCGCGATGGAAAGCAACAATGACCTTCTCAGAAATATCCATCACAGTGAAATAATCAAGGACGCACTCAACGCTCAGGGACTTCTGATCGGGGTGTTCCCATCGACTTCATCATCATCCCCAAAGCAGGAGATGGGTGGTCAGTGCAACTTCAGGAGGGAAAAAGGAAAAGAGGGGCAGGGGGAGAAAAACAGCTAACCCAAAGCATAGCTATTTTGTCAGAGGGTGGGTTTTTCCCCACTTCCATGAAGGTGATTTTCATAGAAGATGAATTTCAGAGGCAATCGCAACACTATTTGAATGCATTCTTCTCTAACACTCTATTTTCAACTTCCATGTTTTCTTCTTCAAGAATGGTTATGAGGTTAGCTTCTTTGATTTCTCTTCTTTGTGATGCCCACCTCTGACCTGGGCATATTTTCTCAGTTCAAACTCTATATTCAACTGCTCAACTGAGAGAGATTTGAGGGTCTCATTCCTGACTAAAAAGTTTCTGAAAGAAATGAGTATAATTACCACTGGAAATAAGTTATTTCCCTTGGTTTATACCAAGTGTTTAGATACTTTTCAGTTGTAAACCAGGACATTAACTTGTAAATTATTCTGGTAGACTGTTGTCCTTTCTCTGTTTATGTTTGGTTAAGTCTGGCCTCCAAATTCTCCCTTATCTCCAAGTTTCCTAGCTCCTTCCTCAGACTAATAAATACAAATATACTATATGTTAAAATTAGAGGACAACAGGTAAATATATTCCAAAGCAGGGGTCAGAAAACTGCAGCCCACAGGCCAAATGTAGCCTGCTGGCTGTTTTGTAAATAAAGTTTTATTGGAACACACACACCCATTCACTTATCTGTTGCCTATGTTGCTTTCACTCTACAGCAGCATTTGAGAAGTTGTAATAGAATGGCACTCAAAGACTAAAACATTTACTATCTGATCCTTACAGAAAAAGTCTGCTGTTCTAAGTTGTAGCTATTCAAACATAATCGTATTTACTAAGTAAACAATAATAATGATTTTATTAACTGGACTCTTCTCAAACTAGAAGGCCAATTTTGAGAAAAATATCAGCATATTTTAGGAAAATACAGAAGGAGATAATTTCTAACTTCACTTTGGTTTCTTGGCTCTCTGCTTTCAGGCATTCTTTCAGCTGTTAGTTTTTCCCCCTATTTAAAGAGAGTATCTCCAGATTGCAAAATGTGAAATTTTGTCATATGTATATTTTAACTTTTGGGGAAATCCCAGTTTCTCAGTTTTTGCCTAATGGTTCCTGAATAAACTGATCATTTAATATTATTGAATTAAAATAGGCCATTTGTCAGGGAAAATGTAGTCTGTTTTTGTTTTAATCTGCATTTTTTTCATAAATTGTGAGATTGAACACTTTTTTCCTTTGTTCATTGGTTGCTAGTAATTATACTTTGTGAATTCTTTTCACATCATTTATTTTTCAAAATAAGCTTTTGCTGAAATTTTTGACTAAATTGGTTATACTCCTTATTTGTGTTAGTCTAGTGTGAATCTTCCAATTAGAATTTATACTCCCACCAGTGCAGCCTCTCTTGTAAGAGGACATGCAGAAAGCCCTGGGCATACGGCATAGTATCTTTAATGTGTTTTATGATTTAAAATATAATGAAGTACCAATGACAGTGGAAATCACAAAACAAAGAGTAAATAGGGGGGCTTCCCTGGTGGTCCAGTCATAAAGAATCGGCTTTCCAAAGCAGGGGACACAGGTTCGATCCCTGGTCAGGGAGCTAAGATCCCACATGCTGCGGGGCAACTAAGCCCACTCGCCACAACTACTGAGCCCCCCGGGCCTCAACTAGAGAGTCTGCATGCCACAAAGTACAGAGCCCACACACCCTGGAGCCCACACATCACAACGAGAGAGAGAAAACCTGCAGGCCACAACTAGAGAGAAGTCTGAGCACCGCAAGGGAGAGCCCACACGCTGCAACTAAGACCCGACACAGCCAAAAAATAATAAATAAAGAGTACGTTAAACACTTTTAGGAAAGTAAAACATATATCAAAAATTAGGGGCTTCCCTGGTGGCGCAGTGGTTGAGAGTCTGCCTGCCCATGCAGGGGATACCGGTTCGTGCCCCGGTCCGGGAAGATCCCACATGCTGTGGAGCGGCTGGGCCCGTGAGCCATGGCTGCTGAGCCTGCGCGTCTGGAGCCTGTGCTCCGCAATGGGAGAGGCCACAACAGTCAGAGGCCTGCGTACCGCAAAAAAAAAAAAAAAAAAATTAGAATTTTATATCCTAAAACAAAGGCAAATGTTTCTACTTCACTGAAATTGTAACAAATTGTATCAACTCTCAACCAAACAAGGAATTTAAAGTTACTTTATAGTATTTCCCATGGTTTGAGCTTTTTTTTCTTTCTTCTTAAGCTCACCGTACTTTAGGGTCATGGGATTTTTATTTGGCATGCTGCAGTATAACTGAATGAGACACTTACTTCCAGATGATAGATGCCTATGATTGAGAAGAAACTGCTTTCTTTAAATTGTAACTGACTGACTTATGGAGATGAATGGCTTGTTAGCATAAGTAGCTTTATAGCTAGGCAATTATAAGAAAAAAGACTGAGATTAAAATACCTAGCAATTCTAGAATATTTGCATAGTGAGAGAGAAAGAGAGAGAGAAAGGGAAAGAAAGTGTGTGGTGTGTGTGTGCACGCGATGGGAGAAGGGAGGGACTATGTGTGTAAACATATGAGCACATGCACACACACACACAATGTAGAATGCACTGCTCCAAGATAAAATGCATACAGATACCCTACGGACATAATGGTGATTTTTATTTTTAATAACCCAATATAAAACTGATGGGTGAAGGCAAAAAAGAGTAGTCAGTAGTTTTCATTTATGGAGGTCACAGAGAGAATTATTCCATGTTGACGTATGTCAGAGAACAGGGATGCAATTCCAAAGGAAAATGTACGTGGAAGTTAGTATCCCACGATGGTCGCCACCAATTCCTTCGTTCCCTGTCTGTGCAGGCTGCTCTTCCCCTTGAAACTCAGCTGGACTTAGAGATTTGCTTGGCCAGTCGAATGCAGTGGGAGTGACATTCTGAGGCTTCCCGTGCTACATCGTACTAAGCCTGTTAGCTTCCTCCTGGGTCCCTTGGAAAGTTGACCCTTGAAATACTTCCTCTCAGAACCTCGTCGTCATTCTCTGAGAAATCCAAACCACGTAGAGAAGTCACGTGTCAGCTCCTGGTTGATAACCTCAGCCAGCAGCCAACAGCAACTGTCAGTCGTGCGAGGTCACCATGCGGATGTCCGGTCTAATACAGCCCTATACTCCCGATCAGCCTGCATCTGATAACAAATTCGCGAGAGCTTCCTAGCTGAGACAAGTCAACACACAGAACTGTAGTAGTGAACGAAAAACTGTTGTTTTAAACCACTCTGTGTTGTGGTGGTTTGTAAAGCAGCAAAAGCGCGTTGATATAGGATAAAACATTTATGAAACTCAGCAAGGTAATGATTTCGTAGAAAATATGTCAGTAGGATGAGTAGGTTTAACATATCCCACACAGAAAATTTTCTGCCTTCCCAAACTCCACCAAAAAGTTCCTCCCAGACCCAAGAAACATTCTCCTAACTCTCAACTAAGGAGGTCAGGACCAGACCCTTTAAGGTGGAGCTCAAACCCTGGACTTCTTTCCCCCCACAGGGACTTGCATTTCTAGCCAAGTTAGTAAATAATAAATGGAATCTACACTCACAGAGGCAACTGAGACGTTAGAGGAACACAGCACTATAAAAGAATAATAAATGGGACAAACCAGAAAAGATAAAACAAGAGCTTAAAGCAAATATAATAATTAACCTCGAAAAATATGAGAGGATATTGGAAACATGAAAGAAAAATTAGCCAGTAGCGAAGAACCAAAGGAAGACATGAAATAGTTGACCCCAGTGGATGAGGTAAATATAAAAGAGTAGTCAAAGAAAGCATTACTGAACTGAAAGATCAGGTCCAAAATGCATTCATAGCAAAGTGAAAAAAGAGAACAATAAAATGCCAAATTGGCTATAACAAAGATCCCAAAATAGAGAAAAAATAAAGGGGGAGAAATATATGAAAAAAAAATACTGAAAATTTCCAAAAAGTGAAGAAAAATACTGGGCAGAAATTAACAGAACTCACCGGAACAATTGAAAAACAAGCAAAACACAACGTTGTACATCAACTATACTTCAGTTAAAAAAAACAAGCAAACCAAATGATGAGACCCATTAAAATGTTACTAAAGAATAACTGAGAGATAGAGAGCTCACGCACAATATCTACAATGAACAAATGTCAGATTAGTACCGAGTTCTCTGTGGCAACTACTGGATGAAAAAAAAGCAATAGAATTAAACTACCAGAATGACAAAGGAGGAATATTTTATCTTAGGGTTTATGGCCAGATGATTTATCGTTTAAATGCAAAGTCAAAATAGACATATGCTCATTTGTAAAATGCCTTATAGGATTCTCCACACAAAGACTCTGTTGGGGCTTCCCTGGTGGCGCAGTGGTTGAGAGTCCACCTGCCGATGCAGGGGACGCCTGAATATCCACAGGCAAAAGAATGAAGTTGGACACTTAACCTTAAACCATACACAAAATCAGCTCAAAACGGTCTAAGACTTAAACATGAGACTTGAACTAAAACTCCTCGAAGAAAACAGGGAAAAGCTTCATGATATTGATTGTGGCAATACATTAATGGCTACAACATCAAAAGTACAGACAACAAAAGAAAAAATAGACAAGTGGGACTACAACAAACTAAAAAACTTCTGCTCAGCAAAGACAGCAATCAACAGAGTGAAAGGGCAACCTACAGAATGGGAGAAAATATTTGCAAACCTTATATCAGAAAGGGAGTTAATTTGCAAAATATATACGTGCTCCCACAACTCAAAGGAAAAACACTAACTGATTTTTTAAATGTGCAAAGGACTTGAATATACATTTCCCCAAAGAAAACATACAAATGGCCAATAATAGGTTTATGAAAAAATATTCAATGTCACTGATCATGAGGGAAATGCAAATCACAACCACAATGATATATCACCTCACGCCTGTTAGGATGGCTATTATTAAAAAAACAGAAGGAAAGTATTCATGAGGGGGTAGAGAAAAGGGAAGACTTGTACCCTCTTGGTGGGAGTGTAAAATGGAACAACTGATATGGATAACAATATAGAAGTTTCTCAAAAAAATTAAAAATAGAACTGCCACATGATTCAGCAATTCCGCTCCTGAGTATTTATCCAAAAGTATTGAAATTAGGATCTTGAAGAGATATCTGCACCCCTATGCTCATTGCAGCACTATTCATAATAGCCAAGACATGGAAACAACCTTAATGTCCAATGACAGATAGATGAATGGATAAAGAAAATGTGAATACATACAATGGAGTATTGTTTAGCCTTAAAAAAGAAAGTTCTTTAATATGTGACAACATAGATGAACAATTAATTTATGTAGAAATTCTGCATTAAAGGAGGTGGAGCGTAACTCCCCACTCCTTAAATGTGAGCCGCACATAGTGACTTTGTCCAAAGAGTGCTTTACAGAAAGAGAGGGCAAAGAATAACTCTGGTGGAGAAACCCAACACAGCTTCAGCCAGGTGATCAAAGTTGCTATCAATAGTCATGAATCATGTTGATATGATATATGATATGAAGTGATGAAAATGTCACTTTACTCCACAACACGCATAACCCCTGACTAAGGAGGCAAATTTCAGTAGAGGGACACCCTGCAATACACCTGTCCAGTTATTCCTCAAAACTGCCAAGGTCATCGAAAATAAGGAAAAAGTCTGAGAAACTGTCACAGTCCAGAGGAGCCTAAAGAGACATGAGAATAAATGTAACGTGGTGTCCTGGATGGGATCCTGGAACAGAAAAAAAGACATTAGGTTAAAAACTAAGGAGAGCTGAATATGCTATTTGGTTAATGATAATGTAGCAATATTGGTTTATTAATTGTAACAAATATAGCATACTTGTGTAAGGTGTTAATTACATGGGAAGCCATGTGCTGGAGTGTATGGGTACTCTCTGTACTATCTTATCAATTTTTCTGTAAATCTCAAGCTGTTTCTGAAAGGTAAAGTCTATTAGAGAAAACAGCAAATGAGAGAATTACTGAGAGGAGCAAAGAAGTCAAATATTTACTCTGGAAATTTTAACACATTCAAGGAACTGAGAGATAAAGAATTAACAAACAGAAACATGAACAATAAAAAGAGAATGTGCATTCTTTGATGAGCACACATGGCATATTCATAAAAGGGGTCATTCTCTAAATGCTGGCACAGCTGAGGGTCACCTCCATCCCACCTCCTCCTGTGTGTTCTCCTCTCCTGAGCGACTTCACCCAGTTCTGGTTGTCTTTAAATACCAGCCATTTGCTGATGCTGTTCAGGTTGGGAGGATCTCTCCTAAACTCCAGATCTTGTACACCTGTTGCCAGTTTAATATCTAAAAGACATTCTTGAACTTGGCATGTCCCCAAACCAAACATCTCCTTTTCCCCACTGCCCCTAGTTGACAACCCCATCCTTCCAATTCTTCAGGCAAAAAGCAAAACAAAATAAAGCATAAAACAAGCAAACGGATACCTCTTTACCTTATGTGCCCTACTAAATGCTGTTGGCCCTCACTTCAAATTATCAATGGCATACTGGGATTTGACAACCAAAGTGGATTTTTTTTCTTTTTAACATCTCTATTGATCTTGTATCCTGCATCTGTGCCAAACTTAATTACTAGTTCTAGTTGTGTAAATTTGTTGGAATTTTCTGTGTGGCCAATCATGTTGCCTGTAAACAGAGACATTTTTTGTTATTTCTTTTACTGTTACTATGACTTCTTTCCCCCTTTTTCTTGTCTTACTGCACTGGCTAGTTCTTCCAGTAAGATGTTGAATAAAGTGGTGAGAGGGAATATCCATGTTTTCTTAACTGTCGTAGGGATAAAGCATTCATGTTTTTACTAAGTGATGTTAGCTACAGGTTTTATGTAGATGCCTCTTACCAGATTAAGAAAGATGCCTTCTACTCCTAGTTTGCTGAACGTTTTTATCCTGAATTAATGTTGAAACTTATCCAATGCTGTTTCTACATCAGTTGAGATAAGCATTTGTATTTCCTTCTTTAGGCTGTTAATGGTGAATTACTTTGATTTTTGAATGTGGAAGCAGCCTCGCATTCTTGGGATAAACGCACTTGTTAGATATATATTATCCTTTTTATATTTTTCTGGGTTTGATTAGCTAATATTTTATAGGAGATATTTGTATCTTTGTACATGAGGAATACTGTTCCTCTTCTTAGTTTTCTATTCTTATAATGACTTTGTCTCATTTTAATATTAGGGTAATGCTGACCTCATAAGATGCGTTTGGAAGTGTAGTCTTCCTTACCATTTTCTAGAAGAGATTTTGTAGAATTGGTATCATTTTTCTTAAAGTTCTGGTAGAACTCATCTGAGACAAAGGTTTTCTTTGTTGGAAGGTTTAACTGTGAATTTAATATTTTTTATAGATATGTGCTATTCCAGTCATCTACTTATTTCTTGAGCAAGTATTAGCATTTTGTGTCTTTCAAGGAATTGGCTCATTCCATCCAGGTTCTTGAATTTATGAGCATAGAGTTGTTTACAGTAGTCCCACATCATTCTTTTAATAACCCTGTGGGATCTGTATAATAGTCTTCACCTTTCATTTCTGATATTAGTAATTTTTTTCTTCTCTCAGTTTCTTGGTTAGTCTGGCTAGAGTTTTATTAATTTTTTGATTTTTTTTAAGAAAAGGAACAGCTTTTAGTTTCACTGATTTTTCTCTATTGCTTTTCTATCTCCAGTTTCACTGATTTCTGCTTTTTATTATTTCCTTCTGTTTGCTTGCTAAGGTTTAATTTAATCATTTCCTAGTCTCTTGAAGAGGAAGATTACTTATTTGTGACATTTATTCTTCTTTAAAATAAAAATTTATGCTATAAATTTCTCTCCAAGCACTGCTTACGTTTTATACAATAAGCTTTGATAGGTTTAATATTTATTTTCTATGAGTTAAAAATATTTTCAAATTTCATAAAATACCATCTTTGACTTATGGGTTATGAAGAGCTGTCTTTGTTAAATTTTTACATATATTTAAGGACTTTCCAGATAGCTTTCTGTTACTGATTCATAGTATAATTGAATTATTTTCCAAGAACTTAATTTTGTATGATTTCTGTTCTTTCAAATTTGTTAAGATGTAGAATATGGTCTATCTTGATGAATGTTTCATGTATACTTGAAAATAATGTACCGTCTGCTATTGTTGGCACGACTGTTCTATAAATATCAATTAGATCAAACTGGTTTCTAGACTTAATCAGCTCCTCTATATCTTAGTGATTTTCTGTCTACTTGTTCTATCAATTACTAAAAGTGTTACAGTATCTAATTATTATTGAGAGTTTGTGTACTTCTTTCAAATCCAGAAATTTTTGCTTCATACACTTTGAAACTCTGTAGTTAGTTGAAACTCTGTTGCATGCACTAGTATGGAATTATGTTTCACAGAAGATTGATTTCTTTATAATTCTTAATGTTTGTACTGGATAACCCTTCTGGTTCTGAAGTACACTTTGTGTGATACTAATATAGCCAGTTCAGCTTTCATTTGATTTATGTTTGCATGGTTTATCTTTCCCCATAGTTTTACTTTTAACCTATCTATATTTTTATATTTAAAGTGGATTTCTTGTAGATGGTATATAGTTGAAACTTTCCTTTTTACCCAATCTGACAATCTCTTACTTAACTTATATGTTCAACCAGTCATATTTAGTGTAATTATTGATATAATTGGTTTAAAATATATCTTCTTGGTAGCTGTTATCAATTTGTTACATCTGCTCTTTTTTCCCCTATTTTTCTGCCTTCTGTTGGGTTAAACATTTATTGTTATTCTATTTTATCCCAAATCTTAACTTATTATTTATACCTCTTGTTGAATTTTTTAGTGGTTGCTGTAGGGTTTACAAGATAGAGTCTACTTTCAAATACTACTATACTACTTAATGTTTAGTTAAGGACTTTAAGAAACTTAAACAGTAGATTCCCAATTCCTCCTTCTCAAACTTTGAGCTATTGATGTCACACGTTAGATTTATCTTTGCTGTAAACACACAATACATTGCAACCATTTTTGCTCTAAACAATGATGTATCTTTTAGAGCTATCAAAAAATAAGAAAAAATAATTTTATTTTACTTTCATTTATTCCATTTCTAGTCCTATTCAGTTCCTTATGTAGATTCAAGTTTCTATTTGATTTCATATTCCTTCTAACTAAAGAACTTCCTTTACCATTCCTTTTAGAGTAAGTTTGCTAGTAATGAATTCTCTCAGTATTTGTTTGTCTGAGAAAGTATTTCTCTTTCTTTTTTTTTCTACTTCATTAAAAGTATTTTTTCACTGATACAGATCCTGGGTAAACTTATTCTTAGTAAGTAAACCATTTTTCTTTCAGTACCCTAAAAATATCCCTTTATTATATTATAGTTTGCATGGTTTCTGGCAGGAAATGACTCTTAATTCTCATCTGTGTTTTGCATGTGTAATCCCCCCCCCAACCATGTCTGTATCAAGATCTTCTCTTTATCTTTTGTCTTCAGAAGTTGACTAATGTTCTTAAATGTGATTTTTACATATTTATTTTGCTTGATATTCTCTGATACTCTTTGATCTGTGGCTTAGCATGAGTTATTCTAGAATATTCTAAGCCATTATTTAAAAAAAATTTTGTTTTGCCCCATTATCTCTGTCTTATCCTTGTTAGACTAGTGAGCTATTTGATATCATTCCACAGTTCTTGAATGCTCTGTCCTGTTTATTTATTTATTTTTTAATTGAAGTATAGTTGATTTACGATGTTGTATTAATTTCTGCTGTCCAGCAAAGTGAATCAGCTTTTTATATATATATATTTTTTCAAGATAAAGAAGGATACTATATAATGATAAAAGGATCAGTCATGTTTTTATTTTCACACTATTTTTTTAGCTTCAGGTTGGATAATTTCTAATGACTTGTCTTCCACTTTACTGATTCTATCTTAGTGTATGTCAACCCTACTCATGAACCCACTGATACCATTCATCTCTGTTAGTGCGTTTTTCATTTCTAGTATTTCTATTTAATGATTTCTTATAGTTTTTGAGTCTATACTGAAATTTCCCATCTGATCATGCAGATTTTACTCCTCTTATATTAGATCCTTTAGCTTACTAATCAAAATTAATCAGAATTAATATTAATCATTTTATTTGACATATTAATCATAACATTTAAATTACCATTAATTTCCAACATCAGTGTCATATCTGTCTGATTGCTTTGTCTCTCAGCAGTATGTTGTTTTGTCTTGCCTTTTTTTACATCTCATGATTTTTTGTCAAAAATGAGACATCATGTATTGGATAATAGCAACTGAGTTTTCACGCTTAAAAAAGGACATGAAGCGTTTCCTTCTGCTAGGTCATTTTACCCCCGCTAATTCTTTTTTTTTTTTTTTTTTTTGCGGTACGTGGGCCTCTCACTGTTGTGGCCTCTCCCATTGCAGAACATGGGCTCCGGACACGCCGGCTCAGTGGCCATGGCTCATGGGCCCAGCCGCTCCACGGCATGTGGGATCTTCCTGGACCGGGGCACGAACCCGTGTCCCCTGTATTGGCAGGCGGACTCTCAACCACTGCGCCACCAGGGAAGCCCCCCCCCCCGCTAATTCTTTAATGTGCATGTTTAAATTAATCCAGCCAGGAGTTGGAAAGTTTTCCAGGTTTGCTGTTACTATCTTTACCCTCGATGCCCCACAGGCTTTAAATTCCTTTGATGAGGGCTTCCCTGGTGGCACAGTGGTTGAGAGTCCTGCCGATGCAGGGGACGCAGGTTCGTGCCCCGGTCCGGGAGGATCCTGCATGCCGCAGAGCGGCTGGGCACATGAGCCATGGCCACTGAGCCTGCGCGTCCAGAGCCTGTGCTCCGCAATGGGAGAGGCCACAGCAGTGAGAGGCCTGCGTACCACAAAAAAAAAAAAAAAAAAAAATTCCTTTGATGATACTTTATCTTTCAGGTGGGGGCTGGTTTGCCAGGAGGTTTTATTTAATATCTGCTTCATCCTCCAGCTTTAGGTCTTTCCTTTGCACTGTACCTCAGATAATGCCTGTTTCCATACTCTTTCAATTATTCTAGAAGTACTCTATTGTTACTTTTACAATTTATGCTTGTTAGCCTGGTATTCTGACTCTGTCTCAGTCATAGTCAGGTGCTGTGTCTGTTGGTCTCAGGTACAACCTTCCCAGTACTTCGCTCCATCCCTCAACTGTGGTTCTAGATCCAGCACACATTCCTTATCTTTCCCCAAAGATAGAGGGTTTTTTTTTTTCTTTCCAGGCTGCAACACCACTGCCCTCAGGGTGAGAGTGTTGGATGTCTTTCACTAGAGAGATTATACATTTTTTTTCCCCCACAGGAGAGACAAGGGAGAAGATTTGGGTTGGATCTGAGTTGCTCCCACAGTGGCTGCTATTTGACTCTCCTCAGCCTGCACCATGAGGGATGCTTTCTTGGGACTCTCACTGGTGATTTTTTCTGAGAGCATGATGGAGTCTGTGGAGGAGAATTTGAAAAGGAAGCTTGAAACTTTCTATATCTTCATCTTCTATGGCTCCACAGTCTCTCACCAGCCCCTATTCAGCCTCCACCGGTTTATTAACTATCCTAGCCGAATTATTCTTACCAGTGTCAGGCTTCATCTGCTCCAGGTGAACAAGTATTCAAGTCCCATCTCTTCCTACATGCATCTATCTCCTTAGATTTTAGCTCGTTGGTTTCTAGCAACATCTGCTTTCTGATGTGTTCAAGAAAACTTATCAACTTGCAGTTTGTGTGGCTTTTTTTATGATTATTATTGTGGTTGTAAGCTTGGGAGTACCGCTCTCCCCAGATTTCTACATCCCAAGTGGAAACTAGAAGTTTCTTGACTCTTTCAAGATAATTTCTAAAATTAGATTTCAACTGGGAAAATAGAATTTTCAGCTGTTGAAGAATTAGGTTCCACAGAGCTATAAGGTTAGTGCTACCAGTATTTTTTTTTTAAATAAGGTTTTTCCACAGACAAATGTTCTTCTTTTGTCCTTCAAATATAAAGGGCTATAAGACATATTCCATTGCACCATGACAAGACAAAGTAAGGCTAATCAACACTTTTTCTTGGCACAAGAAAGCAGAGAAAAAGTCCTTGAAGAAGTGAATACCTTTCCTTATCTAAAAAGATGTCAAATGTTGAAATTCCTCTGATTTTGCCTTGCACCCATTATTCTGTACATTCTCTTGAATGAGCCAATCACATCAAAATTATTATTGAGTAATGTAAAATTTTATGTTGAATTTATAGGAGAGAAAGAGAGGGTTTTCATTACACGTTGCAATTATAGTTACATTATATTGCTCATAGTCTTCATAAATCCATTAGACAACTGTCTTCATGGTCCCTCTTGTTGCCTGCGTTTTCTTTAAGCAATGTTAGGATATTCCTTATTAGGTGGGACAATTCTGCTCTGCTCTCATATGTGTGAGCCCCACTGACCACTGTGCTCAAGGATCAAAATGCCCTTTTGTTGTATTTTCCTCTCCCTACTTCTTCGAAGATATTTAAGATATCTTGTTGATATATGTTGCCTCTAGTATGCCTTTTGGGTCTTTCCTCAACCTTAAGTAATTTAGTAAAAGATCTTTTCCAAATACACACAGTATTTTTCCCAGGAATAATTCTGGGAAATAATTTTATCCATATTATTACAGATACATGCCAAGAAATAGGAATTTTAGAAGAAAAAAACCTGACCTCTTTTATTATCCCATGGGGTCTGGCTTACAGAAATGAAGTGGAGGAAATATCCCCTCTCACATGGTGTGTACATACTGACAGCTGGCTCAGTAGCAATGTCTCCTGTTGGGAGTATAAGGACCTGATCTGTGTGTGAGGGTTTGGTAAGTGTCACAGATTTATCCATGAATTATGGCACCTGACATATGGGGCAGTCTAGTTTAAAATTTATCCTCGTTGTCATCATGCTAGGGGATAATTAACTGAAAAAAAATTATATTGTTGCACAGCTGCCCCCCACCCACATTGCACCTTCTCTCAACAGTTTTGGAATATTGGGGGTCCTTGGTACTCTTTTGTACAAAGTCCTTTGTGCTCTTTAGATGAAAAATGTTACAAATACACAAGGTAAAAATAGCTTGGTAAAATGTAACAATTGACATTCAAGGTTTAACAGCCTTTCCTTCCTCTAATGTCTTGCAAAAGATATAACGCTGCATCATTGGCCTGATGACATACCCCAAAGCATTTGAATTTTTTAAAGAAGGTCCAGGGATAAAACAAAGTCATTCTGCATCATCACTTGGGATTGTGATATTTAAAGGTCATCAGAAAAGCATCTTCCTGACACATAACATCAATGGCAACCTCTTGGTATATGAGCTGATGGTACGTTGTTAAAAGCGTTGTGTGACAAATGGAAATAAGAATGTTTGTGTCAAATATTTTCTGCTGCTTGTACAAATAGAAAAGTTAAGGTTCATGGTATTTATTCTTCTGTCTCCTAGTATATGTGAACGTTCCTATCAGTTTTATCTTTATAGTGGTATCTCCAGTAGAGGTATAATAAACTTGAATGGAGTTTTTAACCACTGGAAAGGTAAATTTTACTGTTTGTGGCCAATGTCAGAAATAATAACGATATAGACATCTGGCACTAGAGTGACAAAAAGTTTTAAAATAAAAAAAAAGTAGCTGCATGGGATCATATGAAATTATGTCTCCCCATGGGCCTCTGGGTGATATGGCATTGCCTTTGTTAAAATCATCTGTTAATAGTTTTATTTTTATGCAATGATAAATGATAAGAAATTTTAGGTGATTTTTAAATCTAAGAATGTCAGAAATATATCAAAGGGAAGGGGAAATTGCTATAGAAATTAGGATAAGTTGAAAAGTAAACAGTTTCAGTGTGTCTTCCCTGAGCAAAATTTTACTTTTTGTATGTTCTACTTTACATATAATATAGTTTATTTCTCCAGATAAAATTGGGTTTGAATGGAAGGTTGTGAGAGCTTGGATTCCACAAGGACCATCAGACAGGGACAAACTAAAGTAGAGTTTGTCTCCCTGATGCAAAATTTCCCAATAAATAAGTCATATAACCTCTCTGTATTGAAAATAATTTGCAATATGAATTTGCATTTAGATTAGGTTTTGATTGTTAAGGACAGTTCTGGTTTTGAAAACTTTGCAGTTCAATTAGAATCCAAAATATTGTTAAATATCTCATGATTCTATACTAGGTATCAAACTATTTGGCACTTTCCTTAATATATTATTTTTTCTATTATTCATTATTCTGTCAATATAGATAGTGAAACTGACTGAAATCGTCTAGGTCCTGTGTAGTACACTCAAAAAGTTTAATTGAATAAAGTTAAATGAAGGAACTCTTTTGAGAGGTGTGAGCAGTGTTAGGGAAACGATTGATTGAGAACCTTGTGCAAAGCTACTGCCACTTCTAGGCTGGAAGGCACAGCCATGAGGGAGACAGCTTGGAGCTGTGGAAGAGGGACATCCCCTCCATCAGGAGCTGTAAGCCTGGTGCTCAGCTACTGCCAGAACCACAGTCAGGAAGAGATGGGGAAGGGGGATAATTTCTCCAACTTTGATTTCCCTTCCACTTTCCCTTGGTCCAGACCAACTGAAAGCCACAGAGCTGGGGAGCCTGAGTAACGTAATCCATAGAGATCAACCACCACAAGGCAGAGATGGTGGGAAGTGGATATGGAGGAGGATGGAAATGGATGTTTAAATATATTATCCACATATGAACGATGTCTTGTATGTGCATGCTCTCGTGAGTGTGCATGATCATTCTTTTTGGGGTCAACTTGACCTCTCTGGACTTTGACCTCCACATTTCCGATCCTTTGCTCTGCCGCACTTATCCCCCACTCCCAGCGTCATACCCAAGGACTTCTCTTATCCTAATTGCAGGCATTCCAATGCTTAACCACCCTCTCCTATATTTCCAATTTGTTTACTGTAATATGTGCACTGCAAGAGTTCTCTGACCTCATGAAGACCTAAGATCTCATATGACCCCCCCCCACCATGTTCTCTTTCGTCTTCACTTTGCTTAGATTTTATGATCCTCATTATACTTTGCTTAGATTTTATGATCCTCATTATAATCATTTTTTTAAACACCAGAACTCCCTTGTTTACTTTTTCCTTTATTACAATCACCTGGTAAAACCCCAGCCTTTGTTGAACCCAAGCTTCTCCATTACTTACATCTAAACTGACTCATCTGAACACTGCTGAAAAAAATATCACAACCCATGTGACTGGTTTCAATTTATGGAAATGATTGTAAAATTCAAATAGACACTCAAATAACAAGAAATAACAGCAAAATAAAACCATCAATTATGTATAGAAAGAGTCACACTTTTCTCATATACTGAGACATTCAGCGGCCGGCAGCTGTAGGCTAATTCCAGAATCAAAAATGTCAAGGTGCTATGTTAAGGTCTCTTGGTCTTTCCAACAGAGTTTTAAGGTGGCGGCAGCAGCTTCAAGCACCACAGTACAGTTGACACAGATTCACAGGCCAGCCACAGGAGGTTCTGTTGCAAAGAGCACTTCTCCTCATGTAACCCTTCTCTTATTAGAAAGAAAATTCTTTCGCAGAAGATACCCCCTTATAACACATGAGCTCATGCCCATCCCTAGATCAGGGGCTGGGTCCACCTTCCCAGAAATCAAGTCTTCTCGGCCTGACTCCCAAACATAAAGGTGTGTTCTGTTAGTGAGGGTGAAGCGTCTGGGAATGACTTGCGTGGGGAAACACGTAGTCAGGCAAACAGCTTCTGGTGTAAATATATCATAGTCCTTTCCTTGTGGGACTGACACACATATGCACCCTCATATTCAGACCCACAGTGGCTAAGTTTTGGTCTTGTGTAATAGCTGTAGCAAGGAGTGAGACTGAGGAATTCTGAGAAATCGTGACAGTCATTATTTAATCAGCACCCATTTTTTGTTCTAGGTGCCGTAGGAGAGAAGGAGAAAGTCTTTCATAGTTAGGATTTGACTCCAGAATTGTCTTTCAGTGTGGTCTTACAGTTTATAAGTCTAAATATTGCTTGAGCATATATGAAATTCATTTGCTGATAAATACTA
Source organism: Delphinus delphis (assembly GCF_949987515.2). NCBI lineage: Eukaryota > Metazoa > Chordata > Mammalia > Artiodactyla > Delphinidae > Delphinus > Delphinus delphis. The sequence continues at coordinate 141,758,848 of NC_082686.1, forward strand.
TTGATTTTTTTTTTTTTTCGGTACGCGGGCCTCTCACTGTTGTGGCCTCTCCCGTTGCGGAGCACAGGCTCCGGATGCACAGGCTCAGCGGCCATGGCTCACGGGCCCAGCCACTCCACGGCATGTGAGATCTTCCCTACCAGGGCACGAACCCGTGTCCCCTGCATCGGCAGGAGGACTCTCAACCACTGGGCCACCAGGGAAGCCCAATACTATTGATTTTTAATGAGGTTTGGCTAGTTCATTTAAAGTACAATTAGTAGATGTATATAGAAAAGTTCCAAATTGAACCTCCATGAATGCATTTACTAATTGTTAGTGCCTGCTATAGAGAGTAGCTAGCATCTAATTACTTGCTACAATGTACGTGTTATTTTATCTATCTGGTATAATAAGACTGTGAGTTACTTTGTTAAAATTGATGATATTTGAAGAGGACCCAGAATCTCTTTAAATTTCAGTGGTGAGAATTACTCATCCATGTTTAGTGGCAAGTGAATTTCACTGGCATAAGTCTTTGCTAAATATCTCCAATGCCACCACCTGTTACGGATTTGAAGCTAAGTCCAAAGAAAATGCTAATTTCCTCAAAGGAGCCTCAGTCAAGGGGAACAGATCAGGTACTAGTACAGTACCAAAGTGGTGTCAAAATTCAAATTTGTTTTGAATTCTCACAGTAAGTGAATATCAAATAAATGTTACTTCCTCTCTTGGCAAAGATTTGTAACCCATAATTACATTGATACATGTGCTGTGTCAGTGGCAGCAGTGAAATTCATAGTATTTTTATGTGAAATGCACTGTTATATTGCATTAATTCACATTTAATATGTACACAGTAATAACCATAAAGTATGATAACCAAAGTTATATATTTTCTTCAAATCATTCATTTAGAGTGCTTTCAAAAGAGTCTGAGGAAATTAAAATATCAGTCAGTTTACCTGCAGGATATAGAGCAAAAGCAGTATCATATCTTTTATAAGCCACCCGTTCCTCCCCATATAGTGTTCTTACTTCTGGCTGATAAAATACAGCAGTCATAACTCTGTACGTATTTTTTTAACTAGGGTACACAAAACAAAGGTTTCTGGAGGGAAGGAAAATATACCTCCATCAGTAAAATTGCATTACTCCCATGATTACAAGTGGAGGGTTGAAGGTAAGAGAAAGCAGTGAAGGTCCCAAAGCCCTTTCTTGGTAACGAGCTGCAGAAAGATGTCAGGAGAAGTGGAGGCCCAGGGGATGTTGAGAAATTACAAATGAGCAGGTACCCAGAAAACAGAGCAAGAATGAAAAATCTTCCTCATATCGAGGACCAAAACAGTAAGACACAGCAGGATATAATGTTCCAAAATCCGTGAAAGAGGAAACAAAGAAATAGCCAATTTAAACTTGGTGAACACAAAAGGGTTCTAGCAGTACAGGAGGCCGCTCGTACCTTTTTCTTCTTCTTAATCTTCTCAGACTTGAACATTCTTGCTGTTCACTACTCTGCTCTCGTATACATAAAAAAGTTGTTACAAATTAAGGCATACTTCAAGACCCAATATACTGTATCCTTCAAGAAGGCACTCATGACAACTACAGCACCTGCTGTTTCTTAGTTGAATTCTTATTGCCTCCATATCACTTACACAGTTTTTTCATTAATTCATACTTCATTCATTCAACATTTAAGAAGCAATTTCCATGGGTTGAACGTGGCTACAGTTTATCACTGTATCATGTTCTAACTAAGACGTGTAATAGTAACATATCTACAATTGGATATTTTTGTCATTGCTTAAAGTCATTTTTAAAATACAAATCATACACACATCATTAAAAAAAAATTTAACCAGAAAGAAAGGTTCAACACAAAGAGTAAAGCCTCTTTCCTTGCTACAACTTTAATCTCCCTCACCAAAATATTCACTTATTTTCTTGAGAGTTCATTAAGAAAAACAAAATACACATATTGGCATATGCTTTTCTAAAAGTATATAAACACCTAAAGAGATGGAATCTATACACATACATAGGCACACATAATACATACACATGCACACACATGCAGAGGCTGCTCTGTACATTGCGTTTTCCTCTTAACTCTGTCTTGAAAGGTGACTGCATTAAAGCATCATGGTCTTGAGCTGGTCTCCATCACCAGTCCAAGTCCCCTCCTTCCTAGGTTCCTAGGCAGACTACATTTCCAACACTTGCTAACAGTTAGGTGTGACCTAACCAGAGTGAGTTCTAACCAGTGTATGGAAGTGGTAGGGATGTGTGCCCCTTCCATATTTAGTCCATAAAAATACCCATGCCTGATTCTTTCCCCATTTTCTATCTGCCACCTGGATGTTAATGACCAAGGTGACCAGGAAAGCCAGGTGTTGAGAGCAGCAGAGCCTCTATCAGGCTGGATGTCTGAAAGAATGCAAGGAACAATCTCCTCCCAGCCTCCTTCCTTGACCCTGACCAGTGCACTCACATTGGGCTATAACGTGAGAAAGAAATAAATTTCATTATGTTTCTTAACATTGAAATTCTGAGATCATAGTCAGCAGTTAGTGTTGCCACAAACCTATACACACAGGTAGGAATAACTAGTTGTTGTTGTTTTTAATAAATTTATTTTTGGCTGCATGGAGTCTTTGTTGCTGCGTGCGGGCTTTCTCTAGTTGCGGTGAGCGGGAGCTACTCTTCGTTGCGGTGCACGGGCTTCTCATTGCGGTGGCTTCTCTTGTTGCGGAGCACGGACTCTAGGCACATGGGCTTCAGCAGTTGTGGCTCACGGGCTCCAGAGCGCAGGCTCAGTAGTTGTGGCGCACGGGCTTAGTTACGCCGCAGCATGTGGGATCTTCCTGCACCAGGGCTTGAACCCGTATCCCCTGCATTGCAGGCGGCTTCTTTTTGTTGTTGTTGTTGCAGTACGCGGGCCTCTCACTGTTGTGGTCTCCCCTGTTGTGGAGCACAGGCTCCGGACGCGCAGGCTTAGCGGCCATGGCTCATGGGCCCAGCCGCTCTGCACCATGTGGGATCTTCCCGGACCGGGGCACAAACCCGTGTCCCCTGCATCGGCAGGTGGACTCTCAACCACTGCGCCACCAGGGAAGCCCCTAGGCAGATTCTTAACCACTGCGCCACCAGGGAAGCCCTAACTAGTTTTGTTTTACTGTCTAAGGAGCATAGTTCATTTTTGCAAGAACCATTATTCATTTAAGCTACCCCTTGTTGATAGGCATTTAAATTGCTAGTGGTGTTCGTTATTAATATCATGAATAATCTTGTACATATGTCCTTGTTTCTGAGTATCTCCATAGGGTAGTAGATCAAAGGCACTTTTAAAAACTTTGGTACTGTGGAAGCTATACTAACTTTTCCTTCAAATTGTTTCCTTTAAAATTAGTATTTGAGCATGCTTCCTTCTTCACATCTTCATGGACACTTAGGTATTTCAAAAGTGTTAATTCTTTTTCAATCTAGTTGGTGAAAAATAAATTTCATTACTTGAAACATTGTAAATCAGCTATACTTCAATTTTATTTATTTATTTTAAAAATTTTATTGGAGTAGAGTTTACTTACAATGTTGTGTTAGTTTCAGGTATGCAGCAAAGTGACTCAGTTACACATATACATATATTGATTCTTTTTCACATTCTTTTCTCATATAGCTTATCATATACTTCAGTTTTAAAAAATAAATTTTAAAAAAATTTCAGTGTTTGGATTCTAACATTTTAAGTGTGATTGTGTGTCTTTTGGTATGATTTTGGCCACTTCATTTCTTTTTCTACAACTTGAATGCTCATGCCCTTTGCAGATTTCTCTGAAGGGCTATTTGTCTTTCTTGTATTGATGTGTAACAGAACTATAAGCTGCTTGAGAGATCTCATCAGATGTTTCTTGGGTTAACTCTCAGTACAGGAGCTAAACACATTTGAGCAGTTTTTGCATAATTAGAAATATTTACAGTCCTGCACTTCTTGCCATAGCTGTATCAACCTCTGCGTTCAATGGAAGAAGAAATAGAGGCTAAAGGAGTTAAATGGCTTGCCAATGTCAAATAACCACTAGGTGGTGGAGCTGGATAAGGACCCAGAATCTCCAGCATGAGATCCTGTGCTTTTTCTAGAACATCGTTGACTTTTATAGAGTGTTTTTTCTGTATGCACCTACTAGATTTCTAAACCAAAAGTGCCCCATATAATCATCATCATCATCATCATTATCCATCATCTATCACTCAGCATCAATTATCAACAAATATCCATAGGTGAATGGTGCTAGCAACCAAGTAAAATGGCTGACAAGGGCATTCTTTACAGGTACCTATGGGAGACACTTTTTTAAAAAACATCTTTATTGGAGTATAATTGCTTTACAATGGTGTGTGTGTTTCTGCTGTATAACAAAGTGAATCAGCTATACGTATACATACATCCCCCCATATCCCCTCCCTCTTGCACCTCCCTCCCTCCCAACCTCCCTATCCCACCCCTCTAGGTGGTCATCAAGCACCGAGCTGATCTCCCTGTGCTATGCAGCTGCTTCCCACTAGCTATCTATTTTTACATTTGGTGGTATATATATGTCCATGCCACTCTCTCATTTCATCCCAGCTTACCCTTCCCCCTCCCCGTGTCCTCAAGTCCATTCTCTACATCTCCATCTTTATTCCGGTCCTGCCCCTAGGTTCAACAGAACCATTTTTATTTTTTTAGATTCCATATATATGTGTTAGCATACAGTATTTGTTTTTCTCTTTCAGACTTACTTAACTCTGTATGACAGACTCTAGGTCCATCCGCCTCACAACAAATAACTCAATTTTGTATCTTTTTAAGGCTGAGAAATGTTCCTTTCCATATATGTGCCACATCCTTCTTTATCCATTCATCTGTTGATGGACGCTTAGGTTGCTTCCCTGTCCTGGCTATTGTAAATAGTGCTGCAATGAATATTGTGGTACATGACTCTTTTTGAATTATGCTTTTCTCAGGGTATATGCCCAGTAGTGGGATTGCTGGGTCATATGGTAGTTCTATTTTTAGGTTTTTAAGGAACCTCCATACTGTTCTCCATAGTGTCTGTATCAATTTACATTCCCACCAGCAGTGCAAGAGGGTTCCCTTTTCTCCACACCCTCTCCAGTATTTATTGTTGTAGATTTTTTGGTGATGGCCATTCTGACCAGTGTGAGGTGATACCTTATTGTAGTTTGGATCTGAGTGATGTTGAACATCCTTTCATGTGTTTGTTGGCAATCTGTATATCTTTTCTGGAGAAATGTCTATTCAGGTCTTCTGCCCATTTTTGGATAGGGTTGTTTCATTTTTTGATATTGAGCTTCATGAGCTGCTTGTATATTTTGGAGAATAATCCTTTGTCAGTTGCTTCATTTGCAAATATTTTCTTCCATTCTGAAGGTTGTATTTTCATCTTGTTTATGGTTTCCTTGGCCGTGCAAAAGCTTTTAAGTTTCATTAGGTCCCATTTTTTTATTTTTCTTTTTCTTCCATTTCTCTAGGAGGTGGGTCAAAAAGGATCTTGTTATAATTTCTGTCATAGACTGTACTGCCTATGTTTTCCTCTAAGCATTTTATACTATCTGGCCTTACATTAAGGTTGTTAATCCATTTTGAGTTTATTTTTGTGTATGGTGTTAGGGAGTGCTCTAATTTCATTCTTTTACATGTAGCTGTCCAGTTTTCCCAGCACCACTTATTGAAGCCTGTCTTTTGTTCATTGTATATTCTTGCCTCCTTTATCAAATATAAGGTGACCATATGTGTGTGGATTTATCTCTGAGCTTTCTATCCTGTTCCATTGATCTATATTTCTGTTTTTGTGCCAGTATCGTACTGTCTTGATTACTGTAGCTTTGTAGTATAGTCTGAAGTCCGGGAGCCTGATTCCTCCAGCTCCGTTTTTCTTTCTTAAGATTGCTTTGGCTATTCAGGGTCTTTTGTGTTTCCATACAAATTGTGAAATTTTTGGTTCCAGTTCTGTGAAAAATGCCATTGGTAGTTTGATAAGGATTGCATTGAATCTGTAGATTGCTTTGGGTAGTATAGTCATTTACACAATGTTGATTCTTCCAGTCCAAGAACATTGTATATCTGTCCATCTGTTTGTATCATCTTTAATTTTTTGCATCAGTGTCTTATAGTTTTCTGCATACAGGTCTTTTGTTTCCCTAGGTAGGTTTATTCCTAGATATTTTATTCTTTTTGTTGCAGTGGTAAATGGGAGTGTTACCTTAATTTCTTTTTCAGATTTTTCATCATTAGTGTATAGGAATGTAAGAGATTTCTGTGCATTAATTTTGTATCCTTTAGTTTTCTGGTAGCATCTTTAGGATTCTCTATGTATAGTATCATGTCATCTGCAAACAGTGACAGTTTTACTTCTTTCCCAATTAGGATTCCTTTTATTTCTTTTTCTTCTCTGATTGCTGTGGCTAAAACTTCCGAAACTATGTTGAGTAATAGTGGTGAGAGTGGGCAACCTTGTCTTGTTCCTGATCTTAGAAGAAATGGTTTCAATTTTTCACCATTGAGAACGATGTTTGCTGTGGTTTTGTCATACATGGCCTTTATTATGTTGAGGTAAGTTCCCTCTATGCCTACTTGCTGGAAAGTTTTTTATCATAAATGGGTGTTGAATTTTGTCAAAAGTTTTTCTGCATCTATTGAGAATATTATATGGTTTTTATCCTTCAGTTTGTTAAAATGGTATATCACATTGATTGTTTTGCGTATATTGAAGAATCCTTGCATTCCTGGGATAAATCCCACTTGATCATGGTGTATCTTCCTTCTAATGTGCTCTTGGATTCCGTTTGCTAGTATTTTGTTGAGGATTTTTGCATGTATGTTCATCAGTGATGTTGGCCTATAGTTTTCTTTTTTTGTGACATCTTTGTCTGGTTTTGGTATCAGGGTGATGGTGGCCTCGTAGAATGAGTTTGGGAGTGTTCCTCCCTCTGCTATATTTTGGAAGAGTTTGAGGAGGACATATGTTAGCTCTTCTCTAAATGTTTGATAGAATTCACCTGTGAAGCCATCTGGTCCTGGGCTTTTGTTTGTTGGAATATTTTTAATCACAGTTTCAATTTCAGTGCTTGTGATTGGTCTGTTTATATTTTCTATTTCTTCCTGGTTCAGTCTCAGAAGGTTGTGCTTTTCTAAGAATATGTCCGTTTCTTCCAGTTTGTCCGTTTTATTGGCATATAGTTGCTTGTAGTAATCTCTCATGATCCTTTGTATTCCTGCAGTGTTAGTTGTTGCTTCTCCTTTTTCATTTATAATTCTATTGATTTGAGTCTTCTCCCTTTTTTTCTTGATGAGTCTGGCTAATGGTTTATCAATTTTGTTTATCTTCTCAAAGAACCAGCTTTTAGTTTTATTGAACTTTGCAATTGTTTCCTTAATTTCTTTTTCATCTGTTTCTGATCTGATCTTTATGATTTCTTTCCGTCTGCTAACTTTGGGGTTTTTTTGTTCTTCTTTCTCTAATTGCTTTAGATGTAAGTTTAGGTGGTTTATTTGAGATTTTTTTCTTGTTTCTTGAGGTAGGATTGTATTGCTACAACCTTCCCTCTTAAAACTGCTTTTGCTGCATCCCGTGGGTTTGGGGCCATCGTGTTTTCCTTGATTTGTTTCTAGGTATTTTTGATTTCCTCTTTGATTTCTTCAGTGATCTCTTGGTTATTTAGTAGTGTATTGTTTAACCTTCTTGTGTTTGTATTTTTTACAGTATTTTTTCATATAATTGATATCTAGTCTCATAAAGTTGTAGTCAGAAAATATACTTGATATGATTTCAGTTTTCTTAAATTTACCAAGGCTTGATTTGTGACCCAAGATATGATCTATCCTGGAGAATGTTCCAAGAGCACTTGAGAAGAAAGTATATTCTGTTGTTGTTGAATGGCATGTCCTATAAATATCAATTACGTCCATCTTGTTTAATGTATCATTTAAAGCTTGTGTTTCCTTATTTATTTTCAGTTTTGATGATCTGTCCATTGGTGTAAGTGGGGTGTTAAAAGTCCCCTACTAGGATTGTGTTACTGTCGATTTCTCCTTTTATCACTGTTAGCATTTGCCTTATGTATTGGGGTGCTTCTATGTTGGGTGTATAAATATTTACAATTGTTATATCTTCTTCTTGGATTGATCCCTTGATCATTATGTAGTGTCCTTCTCTGTCTCTTGTAATAGTCTTTATTTTAAAGTCTATTTTGTCTGATATGAGAATTGCTGCTCCAGCTTTCTTTTGATTGCCATTTACATGGAATATCTGTTTCCATCCCCTCACTTTCTATCTGTATGTGTCCCTAGTTCTGAATTGGTGCTCCTGTACACAGCATATACACATGTCTTGTTTTTGTATCCATTCAGCCAATCTGTGGCTTGCTTGGAGCGTTTAATCATTTACATTTAAGGTAAGTATCAATATGTATGTTTCTATTACCATTTTCTTAATTGCTTTGGGTTTGTTATTGTAGATCTTTTCCTTCTGTTGTGTTCCTGCCTAGAGAGGTTCCTTTAGCATTTGTTGTAAAGCTGATTTGGTGGTGCTGAATTCTCTTAGCTTTTGCTTGTCTGTAAAGGTTTTAATTTCTCTATCAAATCTGAATGAGATCCTTGCTGGGTACAGTAATCTTGGTTGTAGGTTTTTCCCTTTCATTATTTTAAATATGTCCTGCCACACCCTTCTGGCTTGCAGAGTTTCTGCTGAAAGATCAGCTGTTAATCTTACGGGGATTCCCTTGTATGTTATTTGTTGCTTTTCCGTTGTTGCTTTTAACATTTTTTCTTTGTATTTAATTTTTGATAGGTTGATTAATATGTGTCTTGGCGTGTTTCTCCTTGGATTTATCCTGTATGGGACTCTCTGCACTTCCTGGACTTGACTGACTCTTCCCTTTCCCATGTTAGGGAAGTTTTCAACTCTAATCTCTTCAAATATTTTCTCAGCTCCCTTCTTTTTCTCTTCTTCTTCTGGAACCCCTATAATTCGAATGTTGGTGTGTTTAATATTGTCCCAGAGGTCTCTGAGACTGTCCTCAGTTCTTTTCACTCTTTTTTCTTTATCTGCTCTGCAGTAGTTACTTCCACTATTTTATCTTCTAGGTCACTTATCCGTTCTTCTGCCTCAGTTATTCCTCTATTGATTCCTTCTAGAGAATTTTTCATTTCATTTATTGTGTTGTTCATCATTGTTTGTTTGCTCTTTAGTTCTTCTAGGTCCTTGTTAAACATTTCTTGTATTTTCTCCATTCTATTTCCAAGATTTGGGTCATCTTTACTATCATTACTGTGAATTCTTTTTCAGGTAGACTGCCTATTTCCTCTTCATTTGTTTGGTCTGGTGGGTTTTTACCTTGCTCCTTAATCTGCTGCATATTTCTCTGTCTTGTCATTTTGCTTAATGTACTGTGTTTGGGGTCTCCTTTTTGCAGGCTGTAGGTTCATATTTCCCGTTGTTTTTGGTGTCTGCTCGTAGTGGGTGACGTTGGTTCAGTGGCTTTTGTAGGCCTCCTGGTGGAGGAGACTGGTGCCTGTGTTCTGGTGGATGGGGCTGGATCTTGTCTTTTTGGTGGGTAGTGGTGTGTTTTGGGGTGACTGTGAACTTAGTATGATTTTAGGCAGCCTCTATGCTAATGGGTAGGGTTGTGTTCCTGTCTTACTAGTTGTTTGGCATGGGGCTTCCAGCCGTGGAGTTTGCTGGCCATTGGGTGGAGCTGGGTCTTAATGTTGAGATGGAGATCTCTGGGAGAGTTTTCTCCTTTTGATGTTACATGGAGCTGGGAGGGCTCTGATGGTCCAGTGTCCTGAACTTGGCTTTCCCACCTCAGATGGCCAGGTCTGACACTCGGCTGGAGCACCAAGACCCTGTCAGCCACACAGCTCAGAAGAAGAGGGAGAAAAAAAGAAAGAAAAAATAAATTAAAAAAAATTACAAATTAAAAAAATTATTAAAATAATAATTTAATAATAAAAAGAATAGAGCAACCAAACCAATAAACAAATCCACCAATGATAACAAGCACTAAAAACGTAACTAAGATAAACATAAAAATCAGAAACAAATCAGTCACAGACAGCAAACCCCACGTCTACATTTGCTCCCAAGGTCCACCACCTCAATTTTGGGATAATTTCTTGTCTATTCAGGTATTCCACAGATGCAGGGTACATCTAGTTGACTGTGGGGATTTAATCCTCTGCTCCTGAGGCTGCACAGAGACATTCACCTTTCTCTTCTTTGTTCACACAGCTCCTGGGGTTCAGCTTTAGTTTTGGTCCCACCTCTGAGTGTCACCCTCAAGCATCTGTTCCTGCCCAGACAGGACGGGGTAGAGCAGTGGCTGATGGGGGGACTCTGGCTCACTCAGGCCAGGGGGAGGGAGGGGTACGGTAGTCATAATTGGAAAGTGGGGCGAGCCTGCGGTGGCAGAAGCTGCCGTGATGTTGCAGCAGCCTGAGGGGCGCGGTGTGTTCTTCCGAGGAAGCTGTCCCTGGATCACGGGACCGTGGCAGTGGCGGGCTGCACAGGCTCCCGGGAGGTGGGGTGTGGATCGTGATCTGTGCTCGCACATAGGCTTCTTGGTGGCGGCAGCAGCAGCCTTAGTGATTCATGCCCATCTCTGGGATCCGAGCGACAGCTGTGGCTCACGCCCATCTCTGGAGCTTGTTTAGGCGGTGCTGTGAATCCCCTCTCCTCGCACACCCCGAAACAATGGTCTCTTGCCTCTTAGGCAGGTCCAGACTTTTTCCCAGACTCCCTCCCGGCTAGCTGTGGTGCACTAGCCCCCTTCAGGCTGTGTTCACGCAGCCAACCCCAGTCCTCTCCCTGGAGTCTGACCTCCGAAACCCAAGCCTCAGCTCCCAGCCCCCACCCATCCCGGCAGGTGAGCAGACAAGCCTCTCAGGCTGGTGAGTGCTGGTCGGCACCAATCCGATTTGCCCTCTGTACCCCTGTGGCTGCACTCTCCTCTGTGCCCCTGAATCTTCCCCCCAACCTACCCCCCATCTCCACCAGTGAAGGGGCTTCCTGGTGTGTGGAAACGTTTCCTCCTTCACAGCTCCCTCCCAGAGGTGCAGGTCCCATCCCTGTTCTTTTGTCTCTGTTTTTTCTTTTTTCTTTTGCCCTAGCCAGGTACATGGGGAGTTTCTTGCCTTTTGGGAAGTCTGAGGTCTTCTGCCAGCGTTCAGTAGGTGTTCTCTAGGAGTTGTTCCACATGTAGATGTATTTCTGATGTGTCTGTGGGGAGGAAGGTGATCTCCATGTCTTACTCCTCTGCCGTCTTGAAGGTCCCCCCCCCAAGATATTTAAATGTACAACACGTTCTAAGAAAATGTCCAGCACAGAGATCTAGGTGAATTTCTAACGGTGCTCACTGGTTGATTCCAGATGTTATAAATGTACTTTGTATAAAATGTACTTTATATACATTTTATGGTAGGTGCTTGTCCTGGAGAAGCTTACATTTTTTTCTGAAGAAGATATGAAGCAAAATTGTGACTAAAATACAATCCAGAACTCCTTTTCTATAGTTCTTTACAGGGTAACATGAAAACACTCAGAAAGGAGTCAATAATTGCATTTGGAATTTCTGAGCAGGTATACCTGAGAGATGACATTTGATCTGGGTGTTGGCAGTTGAGTAGATTTCCTGCATAGGAAACTTTAGGTTCTTTGCTGAAAACTGAGGTATCATTTAGATCATTAGTAATCACCTATATCAGACGAAATGTACTGAGACATGTGAAGATAAACATGGTATGGCCACAGTGTCAGATACCACTTGGCCATATTAGTTCCCAGCATTTAGAATTTAGGAGATGACAGAGTGTTCTATTTATGATTTCCAGGGTGTGCAGCATAGAATAGACTCAATAAAAATTTGTTGAATTGAATTATACTGAATTGAATGGCTGTCTGAGATTCATATGCACCATTCTTGGGGCTAACTAGAACTTAGCATGATAAGGAGTGCTACGTCATTAGGTACATCTTCTGATGGAACAGAATCAATTTAGAAGGAAAAAACTAAAAGCAAGGATGACATCACAAACCTCCCAGTGGCACTTGTTCTTTTTAGTGGCTCTCTGGAAGTAAGAGTCTCCCCTAACCCTAACCCTAACCGTAACTCCTGTGCCAGGAAATAGATGTTCACCAATGATTTACATTCTCCCTACTTCCCCATTGCCTGTAATGGAAAGTTGTCATGAAAAGGCTCCCCAGCCAGGGGCTACATATCCCAGGCCCCTTTGCATCCAGATGGGGCCATATGGTGAGTTCTCAGCGGTGGAATGCGACTGGAATTGGTGTGTGTCACTGGCCCTCCTTACACTCACATACACATTGGTCCAACTGCCAACTGCCAGCACCTGCATTTCTTTTCCGGAAGACTTTGTCCTCCAGGGCTTGCTTTGCCCACTCACACAAGCGGTTGGAAATGCCTGGGAATTACCATCCCCTGGCAAACAGCTTTAAACAAATGATTGACAACATGGATGTAAACCCATCTTCCTCATCCTTCAAGTGAGAAGACTCTGAGACATGCAATTTACACTGGGTCCCAGAATTTCCCCAACAGGATCAACCTCTGGTTGCCCATAGTGGCACCTTGCTTGATAATATACTCTTTCTTTGTTTTCTTCCCTTTTTCACTTCTTCCATTGCCCTACCAGCATTCAAACCCATGTCTCAGAGGCAGATTCTGGACAATGCAAACTAAGATTATACATTTTCTCCTAGACCCCACATTTCTTTCTCTTGTTTTACTCTTTTGATATATTGGGAGTACAACCTCTACTAGCTTTCTAGAAAAGATCAGTAGAAGGAACAATTTTTGATTTTGATCTCGTGTGTCAAAATATAGCCTTCACAATGGATTTTAAATTCAGCTATATGCATTAAGAGATAAATATTACATATAATAGTTAGATAAAATTATAGTAATTTTCACAATTATTTCCCTTCAGCTTTGGAATGTGTTAGTCCACTATTTCTCAGTTTCTAGTGCTGTTCTTGAGAAGGCCAATGTCATTAAAATCTCTCCTCTTTTGTATGTGATTATATTCTCTTTCTGAAAGATTTCAGAATCTTCTCTCTATCCAGATTTCCTACAGTTTAATGATTAAGGGCCTTAGTGTTGTTTATATGGTTGTTTTTCCATTCACTGATCTGGGCTCTCAAGGAATTTTTTCAAACTGGAAACTCCTGTCCTTCAGATCTGCAAATGTGTCTTACTATTTCTGTATAATTTCCTCCCCTTTGTTTTCTTGTTCTTTTCCCCTGAAACTCATTATTTGGATGTTTGAACTCCTGAATAGTTCTCAAATTTCCTTTATTTTTTTAAAAAATTTCATCAATCTTTTATTAAATTTTATGGAACAACTCCTCAACTCTATTTGCTTATCTTTCTGTTATTTTCTTTTAGATATATGTTTGATTTCAAAAATCTGCCATTATAAGCAGAAGAGCTAGAATCATATCTAAATATGTACAGTTTTTAGAGGAGGGTTATTAAGGGGGAAAGAACAAAAATATCGTTTCAGGTACATACCTCCTATGGACACATCCAGTAGTCACTGCTACTCTCCTTGCTCACCTGGCTCCCAGCCTGAAAAAATTGTTACTGTCAATGATAATGGTGTTGATACCTGTCAGTCTAGTTAGGAAGATGGAAATGACTCTAGTTATTTCAAATGGATTTTAACCAAGGGAATTGTTTAGAAAAGTGTTGGAAGGACCAGGGAATCAAGAAGGAAAAGGACGAGATGTTACTCAGAGATTAGTACCTGAGAGGTGTTAGTACACCCCTAGAGCTGCAGGGACAAAACGGACGGTGTTGTTTTGTGGAATCCACATGGGCTGTGCTGCTGAGGGTACTGGGGTGTCATTAGCAACACAGCTGTTATCAATCCCTCACCACTGCTGCTCTGCAGGAAGTCAAGAGCCTGCCCTCCTGCTGACTCTGCAGGGGCCCTGGAGCCCAGTCTTGCTGAAGCTGTTGGAATTGCTGCTGAGACTTTAGAACCCATAGTTGTTTGTTTCTGCTGCTACAGCTGCCATAACCATGCTTCTAGGGCAACACCTGGCAGTCACCTACATTTGCGTGCCACTGCCACTGCTGCTGCAGCTGCTGCAGTCAGAGGCCAGGAGCACACGTTTCTGAAGTTTTGGGCGTTCTGCCTCTGTCACTTCTAGAGACAGAAGCAAAGGAAGGAAAATGGCTTATCTTTTCTACTGCCTTTTACTCCACCAATATCTCCCAATGGTTAGCAGAGGATAATCAGAAACTGGCAAGGGAGTCTGGGGCGTACTGCTTTGAGGTAGGAAGGTTGGAAATGGAGCTGAGAGTCAAAAGGCAAATAACCAACATCTGCACTTCTTATGCACTAAATAGGTACCAGGACTATATCTACATCATCTCATTTAATCCTCACAACAAAGCACTGAAAGTAGCTCCAGTTGCTACCCACATTGTAGAGATGAGGAAACTGACTCAGATGTTTATGTAGCTGGCAAGATGGCAGATTCAGGATTCCAACTCAGGTCAGTCTCCAATAAGTCGTGGGCTCTTCATCATTTTGCTTCCTACAGATCTTCAGTGAGGTACCCTTCATGCCTCATGGCTGCCCTGGGCACTGCTGTCATCCTCTGTATTAGTGATGGCTGTTGGTCTTCTCCCCTTCAGGCCAAGAAAAGCCCCTTCTGCTTTTTTATGAGCAGCTTTTCACATAGTAAAGCTTTACCCTAAGTGACCCAGCAGCCTTCTTGACCCTTGCCACTCCAAGTGGATCCTGTGTGCCAGCAGAACTGGCATCACCTGGGAGAAGTTAAAGTGCTGAATTTCAGTCCCCATCTACCCACCCTGTACTCTTGAATCAAAATCTGCATTTTCACAAGATTGTCAGTTGATTTTCATGTTCCCTGGAGTTTGAGAAAAGGTGCTGTCTACCTCATCTCTCTCCTGCGCAGAGCATGTCCATATATTCTGGGAGCGGGGGAGAGATGGTGGGGTGCATGTCACAGTATCACACTGTGCTTGAAATCATTGCTCCCTTGTAAATTCTGCCTTGACCTTTAGATTGATCCACTTTGCCAAAGTTTTTCTTCATTTTGCTGATTCTTTTTAGGTCACCACAATGTCTCTGTTGTTGAGCTGGCATGTTTGGGGAATCCCCTTCCATCAGATGGTCTGACTCCAAGTGTTCCCTAGTCCAAGGTCTCTTTTATATATACATCCCTGAACCTCATATAGACCTGCACAGGTGTCTGCAGATATGACTCAATGCTTCTAGACATGCCATGATAGAAAAGAATCCCACCCTCCAGCACTCTAAGATAGCAGGAAGCTTATTTTTCCATGATCATATTAGAACACACCCTAATTCCCACTCTAATTGCACTATTCATTCCCCATAGACGGGAAACAGGTGGTTGTGTAGCAGCAAGCAGAGAGAAATGAGAGAACATATCCTCAACAGCTCGTATTCACTCCTGTTTCTTGTTCTTTTGTCTGCTCTACGTGTAATGCCAGTCCCCCAGCCCTGCCTGCCCCTCCACCACGGGTGACAGAATTTATATATTCTGCTTGTGTGATTAACTTCCCTCCGTTTCTGGGAGCTGCTACCAAAATCCAGACATCTAGAGAGCATGATATGAATAGACTTTTCAGGGAAACCATAGTCATATTTTCAAGCAATGCATCAATGTTTATTCTGCTTCTTGAACAGCTTCTTAATTCTCATTGGAGTTTATTAGTCACCCTTGTTCTCAGTTGATTAAATTTGTTTGTAGTTGCCTCCAATATTATATTGACAGATATTCCTCCTTACAATTTAATAACAACATTTTTGCAGCCGACAGAGTAAGACAAATGGAAAAAGTGAATGCACCACACTGTGTAGATCTGATTCGTCTTTCTTCCCGTCTCCGTATTTGTTTTTGCCATGATTGGGAGCCAAATGAACAGAGTGACACTGGGTTTTAGTAAGATAACTCTATTATTTTTGATTTATGGTTTCATATTTTTGAAAGCCAATACAATAAAAGTAAAGGTAAAAGTTAGCTGGTGTAATTTGTACAGTCACTATATTTTATGAGTTAGTTGTTTTAGAGTACATTATGACCAGCACGAATTAAAACAATATGGAGGAAAAAATATAAGGTATTTAAAAAGTCTATTTTGGTTACATTTAACTGGTTCTCTTTAAATACGGACACTTCCAAGGAGTAGGAAGTGCATATGACATGCAGCATGAGAGCAGCGGCTGGTTTGTTGAGCAATTTTTATTTAATTTACACAATATAGTATATGTGTCTACTATGTGCCCATTACTGGATTGGGGATAATTTTTGTAAGGTTGCAAGGAAGAGACAAAATCAAATAACCTTTTGTGGAATAATAGAAAAAAAAAAAGGCTGTCCTTTGTGGTCTTATAGTCACTTTGAATCACAGTTCTCCAAGATTAGTTGCAGATTGAGCCACGTGGAGAACCAGCTCATCAGCTCAGCTACACTGTCTGCCATGACTTTCCCTTTGTTCTAGCAGGTGGATGCCCACAGTACGTATATGAATGGGTTGATTTCCTAATAAACACCACGAGTACCCCTAAAGGAGGGAGCTTGTAGACACAGTTGGCCTCTTGGGCATTTTGCCTTTCTCTGGGGTTCTGGTCTGGTGCCCACATAAGCAGAGTTGCTGCCTCTGCTTGGCCCAAGTTACCAGCCATGGCAGCTTTGCTTGGAGAGCCCCAAATTTGTGGTCATGAGCAAGAGGCACTTATGCCTTTATGGATTCTTCTCCATCCAGGGATCAAGGAATCCGTTTCCCTCCAAAGTCAAAGAATTTAAATAATTTTTTAATAAGCTGCCACTTGTGTGTTGGGTGAATCACACAGCGTAAGTTCCAGAGGGGCATTGTTTTATCCACTGCTGTATCCTCAGTGCCTAGAACGCCATCGGGTCATAATAGGCCCTCCATAAACATCTGTGGTAGAAATGTCTACAGGTGGCGCAATGGTTATGTTTAACGTTGTTGGCTAAAAGGTAGGGTCAGGATATATGAGGTAACCTCAGTAAACTGGAGAGTCTATGTTCTGCCTTTTTTAGTATCTAGGAGGAGGAGCATTTATACCTTGCCTGCCTCCTAGTTGTGCTGAGAGGATTATTTAGGTGGTTCTGTTAAGTACTACAGGTTTAGAAAATGCTCCACTCAATTGAATTCTGCTTAATTAGTGCTTATTGTGTTTGCTAAGTTCTTAGGGATGTGAAGAAATGCAAGCCCTTCTCAATGCCCTTCATAATCCCATTTTTATTCTGATAGATGTAGCCCTATGCTCACTCCTTCCCCACTGCTTCACTCTTCCCTCTGTTCTCTCTTGTGGGGCCAGAGCAAGATGGTAAGAGTGCCATCCTGATTGGCTTGTGTGTGCTGGGGGACCGCAGGGGACGGCGGAGGTGGTGAGTCCCAGGCTGTGTCAAACAGGCTTACCTATTGCCGTAGTGGACAGCACAGAACCTGGAAATACGATGTGATGGTCTGTATGCTGAGCAAAAATAAAATAGGAGAATAAGCTTAAGATCAATATCTGGGATGTCCCAAGAAGGGCAGACGTAATTACTGGAAATGGTCCGAACACAGTGGTCAGAAGTCAAGTTTTTAATAGAGGGCGTTGGCTGATATTTAGGGACAAGGGTGAGCGCTTAAAGTCGCCACTCGTGGTGGACACTCGTAAGTGCTCACACACTTACAGTTTGGGTTCTTTTCCCATCAATGCAAACTCTTCTACCACGGGCTTCCAGTAACATTCCCGATGCAATGACATGTGCTCTCTCTCTCCTTTTTTTTTATATTGGGGTATAGTTGATTAACAATATTGTGTTAGTTTCAGGGGTGCAGCAAAGTGATTCAGTTGTACATATACATGTACCTATTTTTTTTCAAATTCTTCTCCCATTTATGTATTACAGAATATTGAGCAGAATTCCCTGTGCTCTACAGTAGGTCCTTGTTGGTTATCTATTTTAAATATAGTAGTGTGCACATGACATGTTCTCTTTTGCTCCAATCCCTTATTTCAAAAAACCTTTAAAATATTTTCCCCTCAATTCCTCCCGCCAATACATAAAGATGCTATCTCAGATGACACCCAACTTTTCTTTGCTTAAAAATTAGTTCTTGGGCCTCTGGGTAAAGATGATTCATTAGAAAGTGCATTTACATCCCTTCATATTAAGTTTACAGTAAAGGTGTAAACCTGAGACACACTCACAAGAGCAAAGAGGGTGAGAGGAATGCCGTAGCAGATAACACACCTGTATATTTCTGTAACTCAAAACTGCAAGGGTGACAACAAATGAAACTGAGCAGAGGAAGCCTCAGCCTAGAACACACGCCATGGCGCTCTGAAGTGGTGTAGAATCCCAGAGAAGATTCACCGTATGGAGCAGAAATGTGATATGTGGCTAAGATGAGGGGAAATAATTAAAAGTCTGAACAGGCAGTCCCCACCTCCCTCTCCAACCTGCAGAGGTGAGGCACAGGTATCCTAGCAATTGGCCCCAGATCAAAGGATTGGGGGAATGTTTTCCTTAAAGGAAATCAGAATGAACCCTAAAATGAGTGGAAGTACCATAGGTGAAAGCCCTTCCCACTCTGGCACATGGGATGGGCTCTGGTCATAAGAGGTGCCTCCCCACCTGATCGTTCTGAGAAACCTGCCTTTGACAAGCCCCTCAGGCCCACACAGCTGCCAGCCAGGCTTCCACCCATGACTGGATGCCCAGGGCCACCGAATATTTGAGAAAAGCCTGGATCATGGAAGAGAAAAGACCAGAATAAAGAGACTGGCAACCTGACCCCAGAAAACATATTTATAATTTCATTAATGTTCTCCAAGTGGATTTAAGAAGGTAGTGCATCTGTAAAACAGGAATAGACTTATCTTTAAACATCAATAGTCTTATCTTTAAAAGTCAAGCTTCCAGAAATTAAAACAAGGATTCAAGAAATTTTTTAAAAATCAAAATTCAGTTGAGGTTTTGAATGAGAAAATTTATAATATCTCTGAATATAGTTATCCATATAATACTGAATTCCTACTTTCTACCATATACAATAATAAATTACATATGGGTTAAAGACTAAAAAGTAGGGCTTCCCTGGTGGCGCAGTGGTTGGGAGTCCGCCTGCCGATGCAGGGGGCGCAGTTCGTGCCCCGGTCCGGGAAGATACCACATGCCGCGGAGCGCCTGGGCCCGTGAGCCATGGCCGCTGAGCCTGCGCGTCCGGAGCCTGTGCTCTGCAACGGGAAAGGCCACAACAGTGAGAGGCCCGCGTACCGCAAAGGAAAAAAAAAAAAAAAAAAGTAAAATAAAAAAATAGTTCAATTGTTTGAAGGCAATTCAGGAGAAAATCTTTGTGACTTGGAGAAGAGGTGTATTTCTTAAACTAGAAACCCCTATTCTCAGTATCTCTATGCCAAAGTAAACACAATGAACAGTTTACCTGTATGTGTGTGTGTATTTCTAGATTTTCATATTCATGCAATGTATTTGTATGTAGATACACACATTTGAACCCACACACCCCTCATATATATGTGTGTGTGTGTGTGTGTGTGTGTATTATATATTATATATCACTTTATTCAAACTATAGCACACTAGATGCATGTTGGGAACCTTGTTTTTGGTTTTTGTTTTTCACTTAATATCATGATTTAGTAATTTTTTTCATGTTAATGTGTATTGATGAACCTTATTATTTTCAATGACTAGTGTTCCATCACTTAATGTGTCATATTTACGTAACTAGCTTCTTATTGACTCACATTTATGTTGTTTCCAGTTCTCAGTGTTACAAACCACTCTTCAATGAACATCTTCATAATTGTTTAACAGTACATTTTTAAAAGTATATTCCCAGCTGTGGAGTCGCTTTCATTTTATCATTCTAAAATACCATATTCCATACTATATTCCTGCTCAAGAATTTCAGAGGCCCTGTAAGATCTAGAATGAAATATATAAACTCTAAAAGCTGGCCAACCACAAACTGCCTCAGTTTACTTTTCTATGTGTACTTCCCTTTATGAATGCTCAGTTTGATCAGGTATCTCAGGAACTCTCATCTGGTCACATCATGCCCATTTCTGTCCCTGGGCCCCATCTAGGACTGCTCGGTTATTTTTCAGCCAGTCCAAATCTTCTAAGCAGCAGAATGCTGGGAATTTGGCATCAAATGGACCAGGCCTGGTCCTGAATATCACCCCAGCCATTGGACCCTGGGCAGGTTACTTGGCTGGACCTTAAATCTATAAGATGGAGATAATAGTGATTAATAATGCTGAATGAGATCATGCTTATAAAGGCTGGCATACAGTGCTTAATGAATCCTAATTTGCCTTCTCTGTGTATTCCTTTGGCTTGAGAATAAATTCCACCTTAGCTGTAAAAATCACTCCCTACCTCCCATCCTCATTTTAGACCACGTTAATTTCTCCACCTGTGAGACCTTGGGCACTTCTTGTCAGGTACATTCATTTCCTTGAAGTTAAAAAAGAATATCGAGCTCTATGAGATGGTAAAACTCACGTAAAGTGCTTCACACAAGACTCGACACATAGTAAGTGCTCTATAAATATTTCTGCAGCTGCTGCTATTGCAAAGGCAACAGTCACTCATGCCCCAGCGGTAACAGCACTTCCACTGATGACTTGTTTGTTCACGGAGGGAAAGACAGGCAGTGAAAGTCATGGTGAAGGGCATACCCTCTGGACCCACTGCCAGGATTAGAATCCTAGCTAGACTGTTTCCAGCTGTGTGACCTCTGGTTTCCTTCACCTCGCTTCTTTAGGATGCCCATAATAGTTATCCACCCGTAGAGTTGTTTTCAGGATCAAATGAATCAACCAATAAAAAGAATGTAAATACCTGACACATAAAAATACTTTGTATGCTTTCACTGGTGCCGATTTATTTTTAGCCTTTTCAGTCCTGACCGCCCCACCCCCTACCCCACCCCACCGCCTGAGTATTTTCAAAGCTCCTAAGGGCAGCGATGTATATTTATACCGATCTTATCACTTCATGAGGGAAAAATAAAACAACAGATGGCATAGGGTAGGCCTAGTACCATGCCTGGAGCACTGTAAAAGCTCTGTAATAGCTGGTTTCCTTCCCCTTATCTTATCTACCACACCTAGTAAGTAGTTCTAGGAATTGCTCTTTAAGCATTTTTGGAAGGGAATGAATAAATATCGATTTTTCCTATATGCCAAGGAACACCATTAAATATAGAGCATTATAATTCAAAAGACTGCCTGTTATTCCATGAAATTCTGGTTTGGTAAAGTTATGCCCTTATTTTTTAATTTACATCATTTGCTATATCCTGACTGCCCCAAAGCTTCTTGACATATTTTGTTCAAAGCCCAGAGTTGCAATGTAGTGTTTAAATCAGACATTGTCTTAATTTTCTTTCAGTTTCACCTTCATTTCCTTCCCCGTTTTCTCTGTTCCTTTCCTTCTGTCTCCGGCCTACTTGCATTCATATGTAAATCACTGAACTGTCACTAAATGGCAAAATAACTTTTCTTTACAAAAGACTAGCTAGAATTATTCTCAATTGCTTCTATCTGCAACATTTTCAACATTTCACGGGTGAAGCTATGAAATCAACACAGGGGGAAGCAACCATCAAAATGCCTTTGATCTTGAAGTCATCTTGAGTTTGACAAGTATAATGTAAAGTTAACCCCTGAATAAATCTGAAAGGTAATAACATATAGGATGACCAAGACACAGATTGTTAGGTTGACTCCGTAATCTTTTTGCCCCTAGCATTATTGAGATATAATTGGCATATAGCATATGTAAATTTAAGGTGTACAGCATGATGATTTGATGCAACTATATATTACAAAATGTTTAACACAATAAGGTTAGTTAACACATTCATCACCTTACATAATTACCAATTGTGTGTGTGTGTGTGTGGTGATAACTTTTAAGATCTATACTCTTAGCTGGTTTCAGGTATATAATAAGGTATTGTTCACTGTAGTCATCATGCTATACATTAGATTCCCAGAACTTATTCATCTTATAGCTAGAACTTTGTACTCTGACCAACACCTCCCTGTTTCCCCCAACTCCTAGGCCCTGGAAGCGATATTTTCATTCTCTATTTCTGTGAATCTGGCTTTTGTAGATTCCAATCTAAATAAAAACATTCAGCATCTCTCTTTCTCTACCTGACTTTTTTTCAGTTAGCATGACACCTTCAAGTTTCATCCATGTTGTCATAAATGTCGAGGTTTTTTTTTTCTTTTTATGGCTGAAAAATATTCCATTGTATATATGGAATTACACATTGTATATATGGAATTAGGGTTAGGGTTAGTGTATATATATATATATATATATATATATATAATTTCTTTTTTATTTATTCATCCTTTGGTAGACACTCAGGTTGTTTCCATGTCTTGGCTATTGCTAACAGTGCTGAAATGAATATGGAGGTGCAGATATTTCTTCAAAATAATGATTTTATTTCCTTTGGGTATATACCCAAGTGTGGGATTGCTGGATCATATGGTAGTTCTATTTTTAATTTTTTGAGGAACCTCCATACTGGCTTCTGTAGTGGCTAAACCAGTTTACATTCCCACCAATAGTGCTTGAGGATTGCCTTTTCTCCACATCCTCGCCAACAGTTGTTATTTCTTATGGTCTGAATAATAGCCATTCTAACACGTATGAGGTGGCATCTCATGTGGTTTTGATTTGTATTTCCCTGGTGATTAGAATAGCTTTTCACTTACCTGTTGGTCATTTTTATATCTTCATTGGAAAAAATGTCTATTCAAGTCCTCCACCCACTTTTTACTCAGATTATTTGTTTTTGTTGTTGTTAATCAGGTACCTGAGTTCTTTATCTATTTTGGATATCAATTTCTTATCAGATAGATGGTTTGCAAGTATTTTCTCTCATTTCACAGGTTGCCTTTTCATTTTATTGATTGCTACTTTTCCTGTGCAAAAGCTTTTTTGTTTGATGTAGTCCTACTTGTTATTTTTGCTTTCATTGCTTACACTTTTGGTGTCATATCCAGAAAATCATTGTCAAGACCAATATCAAAAAGCTTTTACCGTATATTTCCTAGGAGTCTGTGGTTTTGGGTCTTTAATCCATTTTGTCCTTTAATCCATTTTGAGTTAATCTTTGTGAGTCATATATAGTAGGATTCCAGTGAAACTGGAACCTATGTTTCTCCAATTTTCCCAACGCTATTTATTGAAGAAACTATTCTTGGCTCCCTTGTGAAATATTAGTTGACCATGTATGCATGAGTTTATTTCTGAGCCCTCTATTCTGCTCCACTGATCTATATGTCTGTTTTTCTGCCAGTACCATACTAGTATATAGTTTTGATTACTATAGCTTTGTAATTAAGATTGAAATCAGGAAGTATGATGCCTCCAGCTTTGTTCTTCTTTCTCAGACTTTCTTTGGCTATTCAAGGTATTTTGTGGTTCCATATGCATTCTATGATTGTTTTTCTACTTCTGTGAAGAATGCAGTTGGAATTTTGATAGAGATTGCATTGAATCTATAGATGGCTTTGGATAGTCTGGACATGTTAACAATATCAATTCTTCCAATTTATGAACATGGGATATTTTCCCATTTATTTGTGTCTTCTTCAGTTTCATTCATCAATGGCTTGCAATTTTCAATGTACAGATCTTTCACCTCCTTGGTTAAATTTCCTCAATATTTTATTAGCTTTGATGCTATTTTAAATGGAATTATTTTACTTCTTTTTCAGATAGCTCATTGTTAGTGTATAGAAAGAGAACTGATTTTTCTATGTTGATTGTTGTATCCTACAACTTAACTAAATTTATTAGTTCTGACAATTTTTTAGTGGAGTCTTTAGGATTTTCTATATATGAGATCATATCATCTGGAAACAAAGATAATTTGACTCTTCCTTTCTAATTTGATGCCTTTTCTTTTTCTTGCCTAATTGGTCTGGCTAGGTCTTCCAATACTGTGTTGAATAGGAGCAGTGAAAGTGGGCACCCTGATATAGAGGAAAAGCTTTCAACCTTTCAATGTCGAGTATGATGTTACCTGCGGGTTTGTCATATATGGCCTTTATTATGTTGAGATATGTTCCTTCTATAACTAATTTGTTGAGAGTGTTTATAATCAAAGGGTGTTGAAGTTTGTCAAATGCTTTTTCTGCAAATGCTTTTTCTGCATCTATTTAAATGATCATATAATTTTTTCTTTAATTTTATTAATGTGGTATGTCACATTTATTGATTTGTGTATTTACACCATCCTTGCATCTCAGAGAGAAATCCCACTTGATCATGGTGTATGATCCTTTTAATATGCTGTTGAATTCAGTTTTCTAGTATTTTATTGAAATTTTTTGCATCTACATTCATCAGATATTGGCCTATACTTTTCTTCCCTTGTAATGTCCTTTTCTGGTTTTGGGGTGAGGGTGATGCTGGCTTTGTAAGGTGAATTTGGAAACGTCCCCTCCTCTTCAGTTTTTTTGAAGGGATTGAGAAGAATTGGTATCAATTTTTCTTTAAATGTTTGGTAGAATTTACCAGTGGAACCATCTGGTGCTGGGCTTTTCTTTGTTAGGTGATTTTTTTTATTACTGCTTCAATCTCCTTACTTGTTATTTGTTCAGATTTTCTATTTCTTCATGATTCTGTCTTAGTACACTGTGTCTAGGAATTCGTCCGTTTCTTCGAGGTTATCCAATTTGTTGGCATAAAATTGTTTATAGTAGTCTCTAGTGGTCCTTTGTATTCCCATGGTGTCAGTTGTAATGTCTCCTCTTTCATTTCTGATATTATTTAGTTGAGTCTTTTTCTTTTTTTCTTAGTCAGCTAAAGGTTTGTTAATTTTACTTATCTTTTCAAAAAACCAGATCTTTGTTTTGTTGATATTTTATACCATTTTTCTGGTCTTTATTTCATTTATTTCTTCCCTGATCTTTGTTATTTCCTTCCTTCTGCTAACTTTGGGCTTAGTTTGTTCTTCTTTTTTTTTAATTCCTTGATGGGTTGTTTATTTTGATCTTTCTTTCCTTAATGTAGGCTTTTGTTGCATAAACTTCCTTCTTAGAACTAATTTTGCTACATCCCCCAAATTTTGGTATGTTGTGTTTTCACTTTTATTTGTTTCAAGATATTTTTAATTTCCTTTTTGATTTCTTCCTTGACCCATTGGTTATTCAGGAGTGTGTTGTTTAATTTCCATTCATTTGTGTATTCTCTAGTTTCCCTCTTGTTACTGATTTCTAGTTTCATACCACTGTTAGTGGTCGGAAAAGATACTTGGTATTATTTCAGTCTTCTTAATTTGCTAAGGCTTGTTTAGTGACCTAACATATGATCTATCATGGAGAATGTTCCACGTGCTCTGGGAAGAATGTGTGTTGTGCTGCTGTTGGATGCAATGTTTTGTGTATGTTGGTTAGATCCATTGTTTCTAAGGTATAGTTTAAGTCCAGTGTTTCCTCATTGAATGTCTGAATGATCTATCCATTGTTGAAGGTGGGGTACTGAAGTTCCCTACTATTGTTGCATTGTTGTCTATTTCAGATCTGTTAGAATTTGCTTAATATAGTTAGGTGCTCTGATATTGAGTGCATATATATTTACAATGTTACATTCTCTTGATGAATTGACCCTCTTATCATTATATAATAACCTATTTGTACCTTGTTACAATTTTTGACTTAAAGTTTATTTTGCCTGATATAAATATAAATACCACTGCTCTCTTGGTTTCTATTTGCATGGAATATCTTTTCCAGCCCTTCACTTTAAGCCACGTGTATCCTTAAAGCTGAAGTAAGCCTCTTATAGGCAGGATTTTGTTTTTTAATCCTTTCAGCTGATTGATTCCTTTTGATTGGAGAATTTAATCCATTTACATTTAAAGTAAATATTGGCAGGTAAGGACTTACTCATGACATCTTATTGTTTTCAGGCCTGTTAATAGGTTCTTTTTCCCTTTCTTACTTTTTTGCTCTTACTTTGTGAATTGATAGTTGGAATGCTTTGAGTCTCTTCTCTTATATTTTGTGTATCTACTGTAAGTTTTTGCTTTGTGATTGCCATAAGTCTTATATAAAACATCTTGTACATATAACACTATTTTAAGATGATAACAACTTAAATTTGATTACATACAAAATCTCTACCCTTTACTCCCCCCATCATATTTTATGTTTTTGTTGTCACAATTTACATCTCTTTATAGTTTGTATCTATTAACAAACTATTGTAGCTATAATCAGTTTTAAGACTTTTGTCCTTTAACCTTTGTACTAGAGTTAGATGATTAACAAATCACTATACTACAGTATTAGAGCATTCTGATTTTGACTATATACTCACCTTCACCACTATGTTTTATATTTTCATGTTACTAATTAGCATTCTTTCATTTCAGCTTGAAGAACTCTTCAGCATTTCTTATAAGGAAGGTCTAGTGGTGATGAATTCTTCCAGCTTCTGTTTATTGGGAAATTCTTTTCTCTTCTTCACTTCTGAAAGACAACTTTGCCAGGTAAAGTATTCTTGGTTGGAAATTTTTTTTTTCTTTCAACTCTTTGAATATATTATCCCACTTTCTCCTGACCTGCAAGGGTTCTTTTGTGAAATCCACCAATTGTCTTATGGGTGTTCTTTTGTATGTATGGGATGTTTTTTTATCTTGCCACTTTAAAAATTCTCTCCATCTTTGATTTTATTATAATGTGTGTCTTAGAGATATCATTTTGAGTTGAAATTTTGTGGTGACCTATTAGCTTCATAAACTTAGACATCAAATCCCTCTCCAGATTTGAGAAGTTCTCAGCCATTATGTCTTTGAATAAGCTTTCTTCTTCTTTCTCCCTCTCTTTTCCTTCTTGGATTCCCATAATGCACAGATTTTTTTTTCTTTTAATGGTATGCCATAATTCACATAGGCTTTCTTTCATTCTTTTTTCTTTTTGCTCCTCTAACCCAGTGATTTCAAAGTACCTGTCTTCTAGTTCACTAATTCTTTCTTCTGCTTCATAGACTGTACTGTTGAAGCTTTCTGTGTAACTCTTCTGAGCATTCATTTTACTCTTCAATTGTAGAATTTCCTTTTTTAAAATGGTCTCTATTTCTTTGTTGAACTTCTCACTTTGTTCATGCATTGTTTTCTCCATCTATTTAGTTGTCTGTGTTTTCTTGAAGTTCACTGAATTTTTAAAAGAGGATTATTCTGAATTCTCTGTTGAACAGTTCATAGATCTCCATTCCTTTTGGTCCAGTCATTGGAGATTTATTAATTTTTTTTGGTGGTGTCATGTTTTCTCGATTATTTGTGATCCTTGTGGCCTGTGTTGGTGCCTGCACATTTGAAGAATAGGCACCTCCTCCAGGCTTTACTGACTGGCTTCAGCAGGCAAAGGCGTTCACCGGTCAGCCTATCCAGAGATTTTGAGTGAACTGCCTTGTGCTGTCCATGGGTGGCCTTGCTGCTGGAGTCCTTGAGTGGGCAGATCGGGTTTCTGTGTCAGCAGGTCATCGTGTCTTGTGTTTGGTTCTGTGGGGACCATTCTTGTGCCTGAGTCTGCAGTGATAGGCCTGGTACTTGAGACCTAGGAGACTAGGTCCATAGGACCTCACCTGAAGCCTGGGTCCTCAGGGGCTAGATTGACAGGTATAATTTAAACTCCTGAATGAATCTGAATGGTGATGATGTACAGGATGACTAAGATACAAGTTATTAGGTTGAATCCATAATCTTTTATATTAGTAGGAATAAAAAAGACAGCATTCAAATTATGTTCAAACCCTTGGTTTGCCACTTGCAAACTGTATATTTAAGATCAAATAACTGAATCTCTTAGATTCCATTGATACATCTGTGAAATGAGGACAATAATATTTCTTACTGCACACAGTCATTGTGGGAATTAACTAACACTATATGCATTTATAATGTACGTAAAATACTTAATACATTGGTTGTGATATTGAAGGAGCTGTACAAAAGAACTCATTCTAGTGCAGTGGATTTTCAGTTAGGTTAGTTTCCCTGAAACACAGAGTCTAAGGTGGAGGTTTGCCTGCTAAAATTTTATTATGGAATCATTTGGAGATAACACCTATGAGGGAGTGAAGGAAATAAGTTTGGATAAAGTTGGGCTGTAATTAAGTCTCAATAAAAACTTCAGCTGATTGCATTGGGTTCTCCAGAATTGGGGTGACCCTTCAACGAGGTCCGCATTGAGGCAAGAGGGCTGGTCGTTTATATCCCTGAATAGACCAGATCTGAATGTGAGCTATTCCCGGAAGGGGTCTGTTCTTGGGTGAGATAATTCTCTGCTGCTGAGGGCAAGCACTAGAGACAGATTGAGCTGCCTGCTTTCAGCCACCAGAACTCCAAGCCATTGGGGAAACGAGTGTCACAGTCTTGAAGGGGGATTGGGTTGTGCACCACAGCATCCAGGATGGGTTCCTAATGATAAATGTATGATAATTGTATATGACACATCACTTTATTTTACCACTTTTTCTAGACAATATGTTCCTATTGGGTAAGAGTTATGCCTCTCTTATCTGCCTGGTACATAGGAGGTACTCAAGAAATATATCTTAAATAAATGGAATTATTTATAAAAACTTTTTAAAAAAAATACTCTGTCCTACATTTAAGGAATTAGAAAATCTATCCTCAGACATGCAGAAATTACTGATATTTTTATAATGTGGTGTTGATTTTCTTTATAATTTAACAAGGACACAAAATTCCATGAACAAAACAGCACTCTAATTCCCCTTATTTTGGATATGTAAAGGCAAAAGGTAAACTGAATCTTCCCAAACAATTTATTACCATGTTTGTTAATTTGATCCAATTTATAATATTGTTTACTAAGATCCCTATCTTCTGAATTTATAGTTAAGTAGAGAGACGGGATGAATACTAATGTGATGTAGTGAAATATTATTTGTAGAATCTAGGAAGTGCCCTTGTAGGTGATCAATACATTATTCTTTTCATCTTTTGCACATTTGAAAATTTTCATAACAATTTTGCAGAAAAATAACTTTTTTCATTAAGTTGGCTATATGTTTGTGAAAATATTGAACTGGGTTAGTCCTTAAGTGAAATAAGAGAGCACTAGTGTAAGCCAAGCATTTTCGTATGTAGAGAGTTGTAACAAGTTAAGGACATCTCTGTTTGAACAGTGTCCACTATGTGTTCCTAACAACAAATGCATAATAACTTTATTATGACACATTGTTTTACCTTATTAATTTTTCTAGACAATATGTTCATGATGGGTAAGAGCTATGTCTGTCTTGATTGCCTAGCACATAGGAGAAATTCAATAAATATGTCTTAAACAAATGAAATTGTTTATTAAAACAAACCCTCCTTAAAAAAACGTTCCTGAGTTTTTGTTAGTTGTTCCTTTTAGAGGTAGTATATGAAGGACATCTTGTAACAGTGACAGGTATATTATGGAAGGAGACAGCAAAAGATTTAATTATTGAATACTTTTGTTGGTTTATCCATACATGTGGTTATTTCAGATTTACAACTTTGGATATCCTGAACTTTAGCACGTTACCCTCATGAGTCTGTGATATTTTTTTCTTTGTCACCTATTTGTACAAATTGATGAAAAATTCAAGGAAAAAAAAGAAATATGCATACATAAAAATGCATGCCCATTATTTTAAATAAAATAATTTTGTTTAGTATTTTTAAAAAGCATTATGAGCTGTGCTTTTACCAAACTCAGTAAAATTTTGACCATTATTCTTTAAATATTTTTTGCTGCCATTATACTTTCTCCTACTCTTCCTCTTCTTTTCTAACTTCTCTCCTCTTCTTCTAGAACTCCAATTATGTTTGTGTTATAACTTTTGATATTATTCCATAGGTCCTAAGCTGTTCATTTTTTTTATCTTATTTTCTTTCTGTTCTTCAAAGTGAATAATTGCATATTGGTATTTCGTTGAATTCAGTGATTTTTTTAGGGTGCCAATCTGTGATTAAGGCTATCAAGTGACTTTTCTTCAAATATTATACTTTTCAATTCAGTTTGGTGCATTTTTATAGTTTCCATTCCTATTCTGAGATACCCTATCTGTTCATTCATCATGACTGTGTTGTCCTTTAAAATATTTATAAAAGCTTCTTTAAAGTCCCTGTCTGCTAATTTCAACACCTGGACCTTTGGTATTGATTTATACAGACTGCTTTTTCCCTCAACTATGAGTCACACATTTTTGTTTTCTTACTTCTAGTAACTTTTAGTTATATGCTGAACGTTATGAATCATAAGTTAAAGGGAATCTGGATTATGCTGCCTCCCTTAAACAATGTTGACTTTTTATGGCTGACAGATAAATCACTTGTGGATACTTTTGTTCTTGTCAGGCTTGGATTTACTCTTTATTAAAGCTTTATTTATATTTAATTTTAAACTTCATTCTAGGGCATGTCCTTACACTAGAGCAGGGTCCTTACACTTAAGAGATCATTTCCATGAAGTCTCAACTGAATGACAAGTTAGGTCACTTCACTTTGGCTAAGCTGGGACTCCAATAAATTCCAGTACTGTATGCCCTCTAGTATTACTGTCTAGCTCTCGGCCCTGAAAACACAATCTTTGCTAGGCCTTGTGGGATGTCACTCTGCACACATGCTGCCCAGCCGTTGGCTAAACACCCACAGTCCACCTCCACAGACACTGCTGGGTCCCTCATTAGCATAGCTCCTTTTCTCACATAACATGCCTTACAGGTTCCAGATGTCTTAGCAGCCTGGATCACCAACCTCTTCTTCTTCAGATCAGTGAGACCACCCTCCTGTTAGCTCTACTTTCCTGCCATTGGGAAAGTTGAGGTGATTGTGGGGTGGTCATGATCATGCTCATGACTTCTCTTTCTCTTCTTTCAAGGGTCACAGTCTTATCCATACTATTGCTTAATTTCTGAAACAATGACTTTACATACTTTCCAATTTTATAGCTCTTTTTGGAAAGAAGGTATGTCTGTTATGAGTTATTTTGTCAGGGTTAAAAATCGAATTTACTTTCAGGGACTTCCCTGGCAGTCCATGGTTAATACTCAGAGCTTCCACTACAGGGGGCACGGATTCGATCCCTGGTTGGGGAAACTAAGATCCCACATGCTGCACAGCAAGGCCAAAAAAACACACACAAAAAAGTTGAAGTTGCTTTCAATAGATATTTTATTTTTAATTAATTTTTATTGGAGTATAGTTGATTTATAATGATAGTTTCTGCTTCACAGCCAAGGGAATCAGTTATACATATACATGTATCCACTCTTTTTTAGATTCTTTTCTCATATGGATCATTACAGAGTATTGAGTAGAGTTCCCTGTGCTATACAGTAGGTCCTTGTTGGTTATCTACTCTATATACAGTAGTGAGTACATGTCAATCCAATCTCCCAATTTATCCCTCCCCCCCAAATAGATATTTTAAACCAGTTTCCTCTAGCATTTCTGAACTTAACAGTAAAATCAGATAGCATGTTAGGATGTTTTAAATAACCCTCTAAAGAGACAACCAAAATCTAATAACCCCTAGTACACATACACATGCCCTGTACCTTATCAAAATAGAGAATTCCTTCAAAATTTTTGTATAACATGGATTAAATGTATCTTCTTTTTTTTGGTTAAGGAAATTTTATTTATGTGTGCAAATCCATTCAACTAAGAATTTGGATCTCTTTGGTTAATTTTATTTTTCTAATAATTTCATTATCTCACCTAACTGCTGACACTTTTTTTTTAACATCTTTATTGGAGTATAATTGCTTTACAGTGTTGGGTTACTTGCTGCTCTATAACAAAGTGAATCAGCTATATGTATACCTATATCCCCATATCTACTCCCCCTTGCATCTCCCTCCCACCCGTCTAGGAAGACACAGAGCACTGAGCTCATTTCCCTGTGCTATGCGGCTGCTTCCCACTAGCTATCTGCTTTATATTTCGTAGTGTATATATGTCCATGCCACTCTCTCACTTCATCCCAGTTTACCCTTCCCCCTCCCCGTGTCCTCAAGTTCATTCTGTACGTCTGCATCTTTTCTCCTGTCCTACACCTAGGTTCTTCAGAACCTTTTTTTTTTTTTTTTAGATTCCATATATATGTTAGCATATGGTATTTGTTTTTCTCTTTCTGACTTACTTCACCCTGTATGACAATCTCTAGATCCATCCACCTCATTACAAATAATCAACTTTGCTTCGTTTTATGACTGAGTAATATTCCATTGTATATATGTGCCACATCTTCTTTATCCATTCGTCTGTCGATGGACACTTAGGTTGCTTCCATGTCCTGGCTATTGTAAATAGAGCTGCAATGAACAGTGTGGTACATGGCTCTTCTTGAATTATGCTTTTCTCAGGGTATATGCCCAGTAGTGGGATTGCTGGGTCATACAGTAGTTCTGTTTTTAGTTTCTTAAGGGACCTCCATACTGTTCTCCATAGTGACTGTATCAATTTACATTCCCACCAACAGTGCAAGAGGGTTCCCTTTTCTTCACACCCTCTCCAGCATTTATTATTTGTAGATTTTTTGTTGATGGCCATTCTGACTGGTGTGAGGTGATAACCTCATTGTAGTTTTAATTTTCATTTCTCTAATGATTAGTGATGTTGAGCATCCTTTCATGTGTTTCTTGGCAATCTGTATATCTTCTTTGGAGAAATGTCTATTTCAGTCTTCTGCCGATTTTTGGATTGGGTTTTTTTTTTTTTTTTTTTTGATATTAAGCTGCATGAGCTGCTTGTATATTTTGGAGAATAATCCTTTGTCAGTTGCTTCATTTGCAAATATTTTCTCCCATTCTGAGGGTTGTCTTCTCCTCTTGTTTATGGTTTCCTTTGTTGTGTAAAAGCTTTTAAGTTTCATTAGGTCCCATTTGCTTATTTTTGTTTTTATTTCCACTTCTCTAGGGGGTGGGTCAAAAAGGATCTTGCTGTAATTTACATCACAGAGTGTTCTGCCTATGTTTTCCTTAACAGTTTTATAGTGTCTGGCCTTACATTTAGGTCTTTACTACATTTTGTTTGTGCATGGTGTTAGGAAGTGCTCTAATTTCATTCTTTTACATGTAGCTGTCCAGTTTTCCCAGCACCATTTACTGAAGAGGCTCTCTTTTCTCCATTGTATATTCTTGCCTCCTTTATCAAAGATAAGGTGACCATATGTGCGTAGGTTTGTCTCTGGGCTTTCTAAGTTGTTCCACTGATCTATATTTCTGTCTTTGTGCGAGTACCATACTGTCTTGATTACTGTAGCTTTGTAGTATAGTCTGAAGTCCAGGAGCCTGATTCCTCCAGCTCTGTTTTTCTTTCTCAAGATTGCTTTGGCTCTTCAGGGTCTTTTGTGTTTGCATACAGATTGTGAAATTTTTTGTTCTAGTTCTGTAAAAAATGCCATTGGTAGTTTGATAGCGATTGAATTGAATCTGTAGATTGCTTTGGGTGGTATAGTCATTTTCACAATGTTACTTCTTCCAATCCAAGAACATGGTATATCTCTCTATTTGTTTGTATCATCTTTAATTTTTTTCATCAGTGTCTTATAATAGTTTTCTGCATAAAGGTCTTTTGTCTCTTTAGGTAGGTTTATTCCTAGGTATTTTATTCTTCTTGTTGCAGTGGTAAATGGGAGTGTTTCCTTAATTTCTATTTCATATTTTTCATCATTAGTGTATAGGAATGCAAGAGATTTCTGTGCATTAATTTTGTATCCTGCTACTTTACCAAATTCATGGATTACCTCTAGTAGTTTTCTGGTAGCACCTTTAGGAATCTCTATGCATAGTTTCATGTCATCTGCAAACAGTGACAGTTTTACTTCTTCTTTTCCAATTTGGCTTCCTTTTATTTCTTTTTCTTCTCTGATTGCTGTGGCTAGGACTTCCAAAACTATGTTGAATAATAGTGGCAAGAGTGGACATGCTTGTCTTTTTCCTGATCTTAGTGAAAATGGTTTCAGTTTTTCACCATTGAGAACGATGTTGGATGTGAGTTTGTCATATATGGCCTTTATTATGTTGAGGTAAGTTCCGTCTATGCCTACTTTCTGAAGAATTTTTATCATAAATGGATGTTGAATTTTGTTGAAAGCTTTTTCTGTATATATTGAGATGAGCATATGGTTTTCATCCTTCAATTTGTTAATATTGTTTATCACATGAATTGATTTTCATTTATGGAAGAATCCTTGCATTCCTGGGATAAACCCCACTTGATCATGGTGTATGATCCTTTTAATGTACTGTTGGATTCTGTTTGCTAGTATTTTGTTGAGGATTTTTGCATCTATGTTCATCAGTGATATTGGTCTGTAGATTTCTTTTTATGTGACATCTTTGTGTGGTTTTGGTATCAGGGTGATGCTGGCCTCATAGAATGAGTTTGGGAGTGTCCCTCCCTCTGCTATATTTTGGAAGAGTTTGAGAAGGATAGGTGTTAGTTCTTCTCTAAATGTTTGATACAATTCACCTGTGAAGCCATCTGATCCTGGGCTTTTGTTTCTTGGAAGATTTTTAATCACAGTTTCAATTTCAGTGCTTGTGATTGGTCTGTTTATATTTTCTATTTCTTCCTGGTTCAGTCTCAGAAGGTTGTGCTTTTCTAAGAATTTGTCCATTTCTTCCAGGTTGTCCATTTTATTGGCATATAGTTGCTTGTAGTAATCTCTCATGATCCTTTGCATTTCTGCAGTGTCTGTTGTTACTTCTCCTTTTTCATTTCTAATTCTATTGATTTGAGTCTTCCCCCTTTTTTTCCTGATGAGTCGAGTGGTTTTTCAATTTTGTTTATCTTCTCAAAGAACAAGCTTTTAGTTTTATTGATCTTTGCTATCGTTTCCTTCATTTCTTTTTCATTTATTTCTGATCTGACCTTTATGATTTCTTTCCTTCTGCTAACTTTGGATTTTTTTTTTTTGTTCTTCTTTCTCTAATTGCTTTAGGTGTAAGGTTAGGTTGTTTATTTGAGATGTTTCTTGTTTCTTGAGGTTGGATTTTATTGCTTTTAACTTCCCTCTCAGAACTGCTTTTGGTCCATTCCATAGGTTTTGGGCTGTTGTGTTTTCATTGGCATTTGTTTCTAGGTATTTTTTGATTTCCTCTTTGATTTCTGTAGTGATCACTTGGTTATTTAGTAGCGCATTGTTTAGCTTCCAGGTGTTTTTATTTTTTACAGATTTTTTTCCTGTAATCATATGTAGTATCCTAGCGTTGTGGTTGGAAAAAGATACTTGATATGATTTCATTTTTCTTAAATTTACCAAGGCTTGATTTGTGATCCAAGATATGATCTATCCTGGAGAATGTTCCATGAGCTCTTAAGAAGAAAGTGTATTCTGTTGTGTTTGGATGAAATGTCCTATAAATATCAATTAAGTCCCTCTTGTTTAATATATCATTTAAAGCTTGTGTTTATTTATTTATTTTCATTTTAGATGTTCTGTCCATTGGTGAAAGTGGGGTGTTTAAGTCCCCTACTATTATTGTGTTACTGATGATTTCCTCTTTTATGGCTGTTAGCATTTGCCTTATGTATTGAGGTGCTCCTATGTTGGGTGCATAAATATGTACAATTGTTATATCTTCTTTTTGGATTGATCACTTGATCATTATGTAGTGTGCTTCTTTGCCTTTTCTTAATAGTCTTTTTTTTTAAGTCTATTTTTCTCATATGAGAATTGGTACTCCAGCTTTCTTTTGCTTTCCATTTGCATGGAATACCTTTTTCCATCCCCTCCCTTTCAGTTGTATGTGTCCCTAGGTCTGAAGTGGGTCTCTTGTAGACAGCATATATACAGGTCTTGTTTTTCTATCCATTCATCCAGTCTGTGTCTTTTGGTTGAAGAATTTAATCCATTTACATTTAAGGTAGTTGTCGATATGTATGTTCCTATTACCGTTTTCTTTTTTCTTTTCTAGAATCATCTCTTCATGTTGTTAAATCAGTTCAAGTTAAAGTAGGTACAAACTGAACAATGGCTAGGGATGTCAAATGTTTTAAAAGTCAACACCAAGATATTCATGATCTTTAATTCAATGGACAGACTCTACAATATTCGCTCATATGACAGAACGTCTCTTCAGCAAGGACTGGAGAGAGGGCATCAGATCCATGTTGCTGCTGGTGTGGGGACTGTGTCCAGGCTTGATTTTCATATATACAGAGAGAGTCCACTCTTAGCTTTTACTGGATTAGCTGTTCTTCTAGCAGGCTCACCAGCTCGACTTAGGGAGATCTTCATTGGAGCACTCATCAGAGCTCAACACGGTACAGGGAGTATATGTAGACAAGGAACAGCACCGAAGGCAGATTTTGATAATGTGATAGGAGACCAGTGATGCTCTCTGAGTCTCTGTGATTGATATTTATGAGGTTTTCTTCACCCATCGGTGATGTAGAAGTGGCATTCTAGGATTGACTCATGCAAGATCCTTTCTTGTTTTGGTTGAGCAGGCAGCTTTGGTTTGAATCCGAGTAAAGGAAATCCATCAAGCCATTCAATAAAGAAAGGTTCTGGTCAAACGGATATTTTCTTTTAAACAGATTTTTTTTTGGCTGGTCATTTGACATCTGGAGCAATGAGTGCTCTCATGTGATTAGCACTGCTTGGATGGTCATGACAGTATGCCAAGATGTAGGCATAAGGATGCCCGTACAGCATTTTCTTTTTTAAAAGCACACATACAGAAAGGAATGGCCCGGCGTCCTCCATTCTTCACACACGCTTGCTCAGGGAGAAGCCTGTAAAGCAGCAGCAGTCTGAGAGGAGCAGCAGAAGCGGCCGCCACTGCCAGTAACCTCCCGGGCGTGGCAGGGACGGACGGGTGATTTCACAACATCATCATTCGGCGGCTTCCGTTTTGCAGCTATTCCAGGTCAATGACAACCCCCACACATTTGGGGAAGAGAGAAGAAAACCCATTCTCCCAGCAGCCTGCACGGCACCAGCCCCATTTTCTTAATTGTTTTGAGTTTGTTCTTGTAGGTCTTTTCCTTCTCTTGTGTTCCTGCCTAGAGAAGTTCCTTTAGCATTTGTTGTAAAGCTGATTTAGTGGTGCTGAATTCTCTTAGCTTCTGCTTGTCTGTAAAGGTTTTAATTTCTCCGTCAAATATGAATGAGATCCTTGCTGGGTAGAGTAATCTTGGTTGTAGGTTTTTCCCTTTCATCACTTTAAATATGTCCTGCAACTCCCTTCTGGCCTGCAGAGTTTCTGCTGAAAGAACAGCTGTTACCCTTATGGGGATTCTCTTGTATGTTATTTGTTGCTTTTCCCTTGCTGCTTTCAATATTTTTTCTTTGTATTTAATTTTTGATAGTTTGATTAATATGTGTCTTGACATGTTTCTCTTTGAATTTATCCTGTATGGGACTCTCTTCACTTCCTGGACTTCATTGACTATTTCCTTTCCCATATTAGGGAAGTTTTCAACTATAATCTCTTCAAATATATTCTCAGTCCCTTTTTGTTTCTCTTCTTCTTCTGAGACCACTATAATTCGAATGTTGGTGTGTTTAATGTTGTCCCAGAAGTCCCTGAGACTGTCCTCAATTCTTTTCATTCGGTTTTCTTTATTCTGCTCTGTGGTAGTTATTTCCTCTATTTTATCTTCCAGGTCACTTATCCATTCTTCTGCCTCAGTTATTCTGCTATTTATTCCTTCTAGACAATTTTTAATTTCACTTATTGTGTTGTTCATCATTGTTTACTTGCTCCTTAGTTCTTCTAAGTCCTTGTTAAACGTTTCATATACTTTCTCCATTCTATTTCCAGGATTTTGGATCATCTTTACTATCATTACTCTGAATTCTTTTTCAGGTAGTCTCCCTGTTTCCTCTTCATTTGTTTGGTCTGGTGGGTTTTTACCTGGCTCCTTCATCTGCTGTGTGTTTCTCTGTCTTCTCATTTTGTTTATCTTACTGTGTTTGGGGTCTCCTTTTTGCAGGCTGCAGATTCGTAGTTCCTGTTGTTTTTGGTGTCTGCCCCCAGTGGCTAAGGTTGGTTCAGTGGGTTGTGGAGGCCTTTTGGTGGAAGGGAGTAGTGCCTGTGTTCTGGTGGATGAGGCTGGATCTTGTCTTTCTGGTGGGCATGACTGCATCCAGTGGTGTGTTTTGGGGTGTCTGTGACATTATTATGATTTTAAGCAGCCCTTCTGCTAATGGGTGGGGTTGTGTTCCTGTCTTGTTAGTTGCTTGGCATAGGGTGTGAAGCAGTGGAGCTTGCTGGTTGTTGAGTGGAGCTCGTCTCAGCGTTGAGATGGAGATCTCTGGGAGAGCTCTTGCCATTTTATAGTATGTGGAGCTGGGCGGTCTCTGGGGGACCAATGTTCTGAATGTGGCTCTCCCACCTCAGTAGCTCAGGCCTGACACCCGGCCGGATCACCAAGGCCCTGTCAGCCACACGGATTGGAAGAAAAGAAAGAGAAGAAAAAAGAAAAGAAAAGGAAAGGGAAAGGGAAAGGAAAGAAAAGAAAGCAGGAAGGAAGAAATTAAATTAAATTTATTAAAATAAAAAATAAAATAATATTATTAAAATAGAAAAATAAAAAGCTAATAAGAAAAAAGAAAGAAGAGAGCAAGCAAGCCAAAAAACAAATCTACCAATGAAAACAAGTGCTACCAACTATACAAAAAAAAAACCCCAAAATGACAGACAGAACCCTAGGACAAATGATAAAAGCAAAGCTATACAGACAAAATCCCACAAAGAAGCATACCCATGCACACTCACAGAAAGAGAAAAAAGAAAAATATATATATATAAAAAAAGGAAGAGAGCAACCAAATCAATAAATCTACCAGTGATAATAAGCTCTAAACACTAAACTAAGATAAACATAAAACCAGAAACAAATTAGATGCAGAAAGCAAACCTCAAGTCTACAGTCCTCCCAAAGTCACCACCTCAATTTTGGGATGATTCATTGTCTATTCAGGTATTCCAGAGATGCAGGTTACCTCAAGTTGATTGTGGAGAGTTAATCTGCTGCTTCTGAGGCTGCTGGGAGAGATTTCCCTTTCTCTTCTTTGTTCTCACAGCTCCTGGGGTTCAGCTTTGGGGGCCCCGCCTCTGCATGTAGGTCACCTGAGGGCATCTGTTTCTGCTCAGACAGGATGGGGTTAAAGGAGCAGCTGATTCGGGGGATCTGGCTCACTCAGGCCAGGGGGAGCGAGGGGTACAGAATGTGGGTCGAGCCTGCAGTGGTAGAGGTCAATGACATTGCAACAACCTGAGGTGCGCCATGTGTTCTCCAGGGGAAGCTGTCCCCGGATCACAGGACCCTAGTAGTGGTGGGCTGCACAGGCTCCCGGGAGGGGAGGTGTGGACAATGACCTGTGCTTGCACTCAGGCTCCTTGGTGGCTGCAGCAGCAGCCTTAGCATTTCATGCCCGTCTCTGGGGTCCACGCTGATAGCCACGGCTCACATCCATCTCTGGAGCTCATTTAGGCAGTGCTCTGAATCTCCTCTCCTTGCGCACCCCGAAACAATGGTCTCTTGCCTCTTAGGCAGTTCCAGACTTTTTCCCGGACTCCCTCCCAGCTAGCTGTGGTGCACTAGCCCCCTTCAGGCTGTTTTCATGCAGCCCACCCCTGTCCTCTCCATGGGATCTTATCTCCGAAGCCTGAGCCTTAGCTCCCAGACCCCGCCCACCCCGGTGGGTGAGCAGACAAGCCTCTCGGGCTGGTGAGTGCTGGTCGGCACCGATCCTCTGTGTGGGAATCTCTCCACTTTGCCCTCTGCACCCTGTTGCTGTGCTCTCCTCCATGGCTCCGAAGCTTTCCCCCATCCACCCCCACCCCCATCTCTGCCAGTGAAGCGGCTTCCTAGTGTGTGGAAACTTTTCCTCCTTCACAGCTCCCTCCTAGAGGGGCAGGTCCCATCCCTAATGTTTTGTCTCTGTTTTTTCTTTTTTGTTTTGCCCTACCTGGGTACATGGGGAGTTTCTTGCCTTTTGGGAAGTCTGAGGTGTTCTGCCAGCGTTCAGTAGGTGTTCTGTAGCAGTTGTTCCACATGTAGATGTATTTTTGATGTATTAGTGGGGAGGAAGGTGATCTCCATGTCTTACTCCTCTGCCATCTTGAAGGTCTAAATATATCTTAATAAAAATAGGTTAACCTATAAATTGCTTCACAATTGATTAGTGTCAAGGGCTTGGGGACCTTATATATTTATATTTGTGTCCCAAATTAAGCATTATATTTTAAAATATTAAATCTTTTTTTAGGGAAGAAGACCTCAATTATTTTGATATTTCAGCAAATCACCTCTACTTCGAGTCTACAAATTATGCTTTATTTTGGTAGAGTCCTTTGTCTCTTAAAGACTGGGTTCAGCTTACCAAACGAATTTCCAACAGGACCTGTACTCTCAGTGGAGAAAAACTCAATAAATGATTCCGTCATTAAGCTTTTTCATTTCTATAATATAGTAACAGTCTACTAAAATTTTAAACGGATACCAAAAAGACAGAATGTGGTACCTCAGATATTTAAACTAAAATTTTAGTCAGAACACCCCTTGAAGAGGTTTTGAAAGTATTTACAATGTATTTTACAGATTGTTGCTAAGAGCTTTGCACAATTCATCTTCCAGATGTAGACACATTAATGAATTTAAGTGTATTAATTTTCCTCTAGCATTCACAATTTATTATTGGCTTACCTTGTCAGTGAGATGTTAAAAGGGGTTCAAGGTCCAAGTGAAATGATTTTTAAGTGCATTGGGAATGATGAGTCATATTCATTTTAACATCACCAAGTCCTTTTAAAGGCTTTATGTCGTCAGTGTTAAGGTTTTTAAATCAGAATTTCCTTTGATAAATGCCTCACTGAAACACAGAAAAGACTAAGATAGGCATTTAACAAACAAGGAAATACTTTAGACCAATAAACTGATGAAAATTCAATGTTTTAAACATCCCCATAAATAACCAGGGAGATGCAAAGTGAAACTACAATGAAGTATCATTGTATGCCTGACAGATTGGCAAAAATTTTTTAAACTTTGATAATACCAAATGTTGGCAAAATGTGAAGCAACAGAAAACTCATACGTTTCATCAGAGTATAAATTGGTATAATCACTATGGAAAGTGATAGGACATTTTTCTAGTAAAATTAACTGTATACAGTTTACCCAACCACCCTTCAAACCCACTTAAAGTACATACATACCCTTGGAAAGGTGGTGGGATATTAACATCAGGATAGATATACAAGAACAGTCATAGCAGCATTGCTTGCAAGGCAAAACCTAGGAGCAATTCATTATCTGTCCACAGCATAATGGATAAGGAAATTGTGTTATTTCTATACATTGGAATACTGTACTGAAAAGCAGTGAAAGAATTAGCTGCAACTATGGACAAATCTCACAAACATAATTAGGAGTGAAAAAAGCAGTCAAAATAATACATACATTTTTATAATCAGATAAGATTCCAAAGAGTTAAATCAAACTACATTGTTTAAGGATGCATGTGTAAGTGGAAAAATTATAGAGAAAATCAAAAAAGTGATTGTTATGGAAATCAGGAGAGTGGTTATTGCCAAGGGGAAGGACATGAGCTGTAGTTGGCGAGTGGGAAGTGGAGGAGACTGGGTAGCTGGCCATGTTTTCTTTCTTTTTTTAATTGAAGTATAGTTGATGTGCACTGTTATGTTAGTTTCAGATATACACCATAGTGATTAGATCTTTAAATACATTATGAAATGATCACCACGGTAAGTCTAGTAACCATCTGTCACCATACAAGTTACTACAGTGTTATTGACTATATTCCTCATGCTGTATATTATATCCCTATGACTTATTTGTTGTATAACTGGAAGTCTGAACCTCTTACTCTTTCACCTGTTTAGCCCAGTCTTCTACCACCCTCCCCTCTGGCAACTACCCATCTGTTCTCTGTATCTATTTGTCTGTTTCTGTTTTGTTTTGGTTGTTCATTGTTTTGTTGTTTTGATTCCAAATGTAAGTGAAATCATATGGCATTTGTCTTTTTTTGTCTGGTATTTCACTTAGCCTACCTTCTGGATCCAACCATGTTGTTACAAATGGCAAGATTTCATTATTTTTATGGCTGAGTAATATCCCATTGTGTGTGTGTGTGTGTGTGTGTGTGTGTGTGTGTGTGTGTGTATATATATATATATATATATATATATACACACCACATCTTCTTTATCCATTCATCTATTGATGGGCACTTAGGTTGCTTCCATATCTTAGCTATTGTAAATAATGCTGTAATGAATATAAGGGTGATCATCTTTTTGAGTTAATATTTTTGTTTTCCTTGGGCAAATACCCAGAAGTGGAATTGCTGGATCGTATGATAGTTCTATTTTTAATTTTTTGAAGAAACTCCATACTGTTTTCCATAGTTGCTACACCAATTTACACCACACCAACAATGTACTAGCATTCCGTTTTCTCCACATCCTCACTAACACTTGTTATTTCTTGCCTTTTGATAAAAGCCATTATGACAGGTGTGAGGTAATATATGATTATGGTTTTAATTTGCCTTTCCCTGATGTTTAGTGATATTGAGAATGCCTGTTGGCATTCTGTACTTTTCCTTTAAAAAATGTCTATTCATGTCCTCTGCCCGTTTTCCAATCGGATTGTTTGTGGGTTTTCTTTTTTGATATTGAACCATACATGTTCCTGTTTTCTTTCCTGACCAAAGTAGTGTTCATAGTAATGTTTGCTTTATAACAATTCATTGTACTCTACATTTCATATTTTTTATCAATTTCTGAAAATGTTATCTTTCATAATAAAAAAATTTAAACATATCCAGAAGAGTCTATATAAATGATTAGAACCAGAGGGATAAAAGAGGTTAGATAAAATAACATTAAAAATGTGTTATAATGCTTTTGTCTGTAAATAGGGTAAAACAACTCAAAATAATTGAAATAACTTGAATCATCTTATAAAACAAGAAGTCTTAAAATAAGATGGCTCTAAGTTAGATAATATAGGGGCCCAACAATGTCATCAAGGTTTCTTTCATCCTTTCACCCTGCAGTTTCCGTCATATTATACTATCTGTTATAGGATGCTTGTCCCCCAAACAGAACAAACTGTGTATCCCTCTTTTTATTAGTAGAGAACTTTTTCCATGTGCCTACATACATACACATACACATACACATAAACAGACTTTTCCTCTTGATTCATTGATTGAATTGCATCCTATACTCCTGCCCCCAAAGCAGGGAAAGAGCCCCCATCATTGACTTAGACCAATTATGTTTTACCCTCTTACTTTCCTTAAACACAGTTGTGGGAAGGAGTACAGATAACTGAATAAAATCAAGGTTCTGTTAGATAGGAGGAAGAAGTGTGAATGTTGTCTGTTACACATTAAAAAATATAGAAAATGTCCCTGAAAATTTGGAGCCTTGGATGGAAGCACTCGTAGAGTACTAATCAACACATTACTGAAAATGGCCCATTATCAAGCATTTCCTAATGTACCTTTTTAATTTCAAGAATTAAATTACCAGTAGGTAGACACCATATTACCCAAAGAGGAAACACAGTCAGGTTATATCAGAATCCAAATGCTACAAAAGGGGAACATCTACA
Source organism: Delphinus delphis (assembly GCF_949987515.2). Taxonomy (NCBI): domain Eukaryota; kingdom Metazoa; phylum Chordata; class Mammalia; order Artiodactyla; family Delphinidae; genus Delphinus; species Delphinus delphis. The sequence continues at coordinate 141,802,600 of NC_082686.1, forward strand.
GACGCTTTAGGGGAAATACTCCTTGTTTCTGATCATATTTATTCCTGGTTAGGTTACTGTTCATGGTAAAGGACAACAAAAATATACTGTCAGACAGGTAATAAATGTTACCACCCTAAGAAACTTGCTGGAAAAAAAAATGCCTGAAAAGGACTTTCCTGATTTTTTAATCATGAAGAAATAACTTTAGATTTACAGAAAAGCTACAGTAGTACAAAATTTCCTATATATACTCAGATTCTCCAAGAATTAATATTTCACTATTTTTGCTTTATCATTTTACACACGCACACACATACATTCACACATACTTATATAAACATTTGAGAGTAAGGTACATACATAATCCTCCTCTATCCCCAAATACATGGCGTGTGTTTCCTAAAAACAAGGACAGTCTCTTTCACAACAGCAGTGCAATGATAAAAACCAAGAAAGCAACCATGATACCTACTATTTAATCAGTAGGTCTAATTATTTCATCGCTTGTTTTAAGAAAGCAGAAGGAAAAAGGCTAGTCCCAAATCAATATTACACCCTCAGTTTTCATTGATAGTTAATACAAGCATAGTCAGGAAAAATTGTTTCTTTATTAGCTATAAAGCTCTTATGGAAAACACAGTCTACTAAATCTTTAATATTTCCTCGCTAAGAACCCAGTGTTAAGTTGCTTTTAGAGCTTAGTAAAAGGAAGATATTTGTATCTCTTAAAAAGTTTACACTTCAGTCAGTGTATGGGGAGGTTTCCCTCTAGGCCCTGTCAAAAGCTCAAAACTGACTTTGTGGCTTAATAACCACAACAGTATTAGCTTTCTATGCATTCTGTTGTGAGCCTATCTCCAATGCAAACAGAAACAAATATAACAAATAATAATATATAAAAAGATTAATAATATGACAAATGATAAAATCTCCAAGACTCTATGTATACTTACTGTTCTTTAAGTTAGAAAAGTGCTAAATTCCAAAGATATTTTTGCATTGTAAAGATCTTTCTTAAAACTTATCAGGATTTGAAGTTAGTATAGAAGTCACGTAAAAAATAAACATCTACAAAAGTGGTCAGACTTAATTTAATGAACGGACTATACTAGTTATCAACTGCTGCATAGCAAATTACTCCAAAACTTATTAGCTGAAAATAAAAAATATTTATTATCTCACATCATTTCTGAGGGTTAGGAATCCAGGGAAGATGGGTAGTTCTGGCTTAGGTTGCAGCCGAAGCCACAGTGATCTTGAGAAGCCCAGGACCAGAGCGTTCATGCCCGAGTTTACTCAGGTGGTGTAGACTGCTCAGCTCCTCACCACAGGGTCTCTCCAGAGGGCAGCTACTTCCAGCACAGAGAGAGGAAGAGAGCCCAGGACAGAAACCTCCTCATGGAAGTGTCATATTGTATGCCAGCCATCATCACTACTTAATCTTAGAACATTTTCATCACCCAGAAAAGAAACCCTGAAAAACTTTTGCTCTGTAAAAGACACTGTCCAGAGAATAAACAGACAAGCCACAGGCTGAAAGAAACATTTTCAAGAGACACATCTGGTATTCAAAACATATAAAGAACACTTAAAACTCACTAACAAGAAAATGAATTAAAAAATGAGCAAAAGATCTGAACAGATACCTCACCAAAGAATATATACATATGCAAATGAGCATATGAAAAGATGCTCCACATCATATGTCCTCAGGGAAATGCAAATTAAAACAGTGAGATACCACTATACATCTTTTTTTAAAATTTCTTTCTTTTATTTCTTTCTTTTTGGCTGTGTTGGGTCTTCCTTGCTGCACACAGGCTTTCTCCAGTTGCGGCGAGCGGGGTCTACTCTTCGTTGCAGTGCGCAGGCTTCTCATTGCAGTGGCTTCTCTTGTTGCAGAGCATGGGCTCTAGGCGTGCAGGCTTCAGTAGCTGTGGCACGTGGGCTCAGTAGTTGTGGCTAGCAGGCTCTAGAGTGCAGGCTCAGTAGCTGTGTTGCGTGGGCTTAGTTGCTCCGTGGCATGTGGGATCTTCCCGGACCAGGACTCGAACCCGTGTCCCCTGCATTGGCAGGCAGATTCTTAACCACTGTGCCACCAGGGAAGTCCCCACCACTACACATCTATAAGAATTCCCCAGATCTGAAACACTGGCAACCCCAAATCCCGGCAAGGACGTGGAGCAAATGGAATTCTCATCCATTGCTGGTGGGAATGCAAGACGGTGCAGCTGCTTTAGAAGGCAGTTTGGCGCTTTCTTACGAAACTGAACATACTCTTAAGATCCCATCCAGCAATCTTGCTCTGTGGTATTTACCCAAAGAAGTTGAAATTGAGTCCACACAGAAACCTGCACATGGACATTTATAGCAGTTTTTTTCATAATTGCCGAAACTTGGAAGCAACCAAGATGTCTTTCAGTAGGTGAATGGATAAATAACCCATGGTTCATTCAGACAATGAAATAGTATTCAGGGCTAAAAAAAATGAGCTATCAAGTCATAAAAAGGCATGGAGGAAACTTAAATGTTGTATATTACTAAATGAAAGAAGCCAATCTGGAAAGGCTATATATATATCCTAACTATATGACATTCTGGAAAAGGCAAAACTGTGGAGACAGTGAAAGGATCAGTGGTTGCCAGGGGTTACAGGGGCAGAGGGAGCACAAAGACTTTTAGGGCAGTGAACCTACTATAATGGTGGATATGTGTTATTATACATTTGTCCAATCCTATAGAATGTACAACAGCCAGAGTAAACACTAATGTAAAGTAGGGACTTGGGTAATTATGATGTGTCAGTATAGGCTCATCAGTTGTAACAAATGTACCACAGTGCTGGGGGATTTTGATAGCGGGGTAGGCCATGCCTATGTGGGCAAGAGGTATATGGGAAATCTGCATGCCTTTTCCTCAATTTTGCTGTGAACCTAAAACTGCTTTAAAGATAGTGTATTTAAAAACAAACAAGAAGAAGAAAAAAAAAACAAGAAAGAGAAAGAGAGAGAGAGAGAGAAAGAAAGAAAGAAAGAAAGAAAAGAAAGAAAGGGAAAGAAAGAGGGAGGAAGGGAGGAAGGGAAGGGAAGGGAAAAAGAATGAGAAATCCCTGTATCTATTAGCAATCACTCACCCTTCATAACCTGCTACCACCAGCCCCTGGAAACCACTGATTTACTTTCTGTCTCCAGGGATTTGCCTATACTGAGCCATTCATATGTGCTGAACCATACAGTATGAGCCCTCTCTGTCTTCTTTCTTTAACTTATCATAACGTTTTGAAAGTTCATCCATGTTACAGCATGTAGCAGTACTTTATTTATTTTTATGGCTGAATATTGTTCTGTTGTATGGAAAGACCACATTTTGTTTTCCACTCCTCAGTTTATGGACGTTTATAATGTTTCCACTTTTTGGCTAGTATGAATAATGCATCCCCAAACACTTATGTACACATTTTTGTGTGAGTATGTTTTCTATCCTCTTGGGTGTATATCTAGGAATAAAATTACTGGGTCATTTGGTAACTCAATGTTCAAGTTTTGAGGGCCTTCCAAACTCTTTTTGGAAGTTGGCTGCACCATTTTATATCCCCATCAGCAACGTGTAAAGGATTCCAATTTCTCCACATCCTCACCAGCACTTGCTATTGTCTGTCTTTTTAAAATTTATTATTGGGCTTCCCTGGTGGCGCAGTGGTTGAGAGTCCGCCTACCGATGCGGGGGACGCGGGTTCGTGCCCCGGTCCGGGAAGATCCCACGTGCCGCGGAGCGGCTGGGCCCGTGAGCCATGGCCGCTGAGCCTGCGCGTCCGGAGCCTGTGCTCTGCAACGGGAGAGGCCACAACAGTGAGAGGCCCGCGTACCGCAAGAAAAAAAAAAAATTATACCTATTTTAGTGGATGTAAACTGGCATCTCATTGTGGTTTTTTTATGTGTGTGTGTGGTACGCGGGCCTCTCACTGCACCACCAGGGAAGCCCTCATTGTGGTTTTGATTTGAATTTCCCTGTTAACTAATGGTGTTGAGCATCTTTTCATGTGCTAATTGCGTATCTGCATATCTTCTTTGCAAAAACATCTACTCAGAACTTTTGCCAATTTTTAAATTTGGTTCTTTTTTTTTTTTCTGTTGAGTTGTAGGAGTTATTTATATCTTCTTGATACAAGACCTTATCAGATACACTGTTTGCAAATATCTTCCCCATTCTATGGCTTGCCTGTTAAATTTTTGATAGTGTTCCTTGATGCTTGAAAGTATTCCATTTTGATGAAGTCCAATTTATCTATTCATTCTTTTGTCCCTTGTGCTTTTAGTGTCATATTTAGGAAACCACTGCCTAATCCAAACTCAAAAATATTTGCTCTTGTGTTTTCTACTAACAGTTCTGTAGCTTTATCACTTGTATTTAGGTCTTTGATCCATTTTGAGTTAATTTTTGTGTATGGTATGTAGTAGGGGTCCAACTTCATTCTTTGCAAATGATTACCTAGTTGTCAGATTATCATTTGCTTAAAAAATTATTCTTTCCCCATTGAATGGTCTTGGCACTCATGTCAAAAATCATTGAGCATGCATATATGAATTTGTTACTGGACTCTTTTTTCTAAACCATTAATCTGTGTATCTATCCTTATGCTGGTACTACATAGTCTTAATTATTGTAGATTTGTAGCAAGTTTTAGTGGAAGTCCCCTAACTTTTTCTTCTTGCTCAAGATTGTGTTAACCATTCTGGATCCTTTGCATTTCTATATTAATTTTAGGATCAGCTTGTCAATTTTGGCAAAAAAAAAGAAAAGAAAAAGCCAGTTGGAAGAGTCTGCACTCTGAACCACTGAACCATTATTGAAGATTATTTAGTACCACAGAAAAATGCCTACTGTGGTCGCTGAATATAAGATTGTATTATACTCTGGTAGACATAGATACAAATTAAAAGTTAAAGTAAGGTGATTGTTATTAAGAAGATGAGATCATGCATTGTCTTCTTTTTCCTTTCATAATTTTTGTTTTAATGCTATTTTATAATAAGGAAAATGTGTGTTACGTTCTTAAGGGAAGGATTTATTTCTAAACTCCTTAAAGTACGTGGCATGTTGTGTTGTACATAGTAGGCACTCGGTAAATATTTCTTGGAATGAGTTTTGCATTGCTCATTTGCAGATCGAAAAAAAGTGACTTCTTTTGTATTGCATGCAGCTCAAAGTTGCTCTTACAAAACAACTATTCAATCCAGCTAAATTCAACAAGAAAAGAAACTTTATGCCTACAAATGTCCTTGAGTCAATTGTATTAGAGATATAGTAGACCCTTCATAAATACTGATTTTTCTCAATAGATTCACAGTCCGCCCCCCATCAATATTATCAGTTCCCTTAAAACTGAGCCTTTAAAAAATAATTTTTGAAGTATCAGGAAAGAATTCTTTTTTCAAGTGGGCAGTGTGAGCTAGATCTTATGATATTTTCCAAAAAAAATCTAATCTTTGGGAGATTAGTAACTAAACTCCCTTCTGGAGTGTCAAAGTCTAAGGCTGTTGTTAGTGAATAAACTTTGGCAACCTATTAATTTATTCTTGGAAAGCTTTACTTGGATAACAAGATGACACTAATTGACGCCCTAAAAAGTTATATCAATAGGGGGGAAAGGATAATTGTAAGTTACTCACAGGTAGTGAATTGCTCTTAGCATCATTAAGGAGACCAGGTGAGGGTTAGTGGGGGAGCAAGAGGGAGTGGAGAAAACCTATCTCCGTGGCCTCCCAGTAGTACCACAAACCACTCTGCTTTTGCTTCCATGATTGATGATGCCACTAAAAACCTCCACAGGACCTCTGCACTTTCCTGAATCTCAAACTGTAGACCATTCATTATGCTCTATATTTTTTACCCCGACCTGATATTGATGTACGCTGTGTTTAATGAATCATATTTATCACGCACTGTTACAGCACAGAAAGTACTGTGTATCTTATCTTAGAGGCATGATCTAAGTGGTAAATGGAGCAAGTGAGGAATGGGAATAGAATCAGGTGAGAAGGCAGGTCAGGGAGCCCAGGACAGGAAGGGGGAAGAGAGGGAACACCTGAGCTGGACTCTCCAGCTGCGACAACACAGAGCATTCGAAACACGGGTGGAAACCCACAGTGGCCTCCTGCCACCTGTGTGGTGGCAAAGTGGCAACATCAGCAGAACCAGACCCTCCCAGCTTCGGATTCTCATCCGAATCATTTTCCAGCTGATGCTTGGAACAGTTTCCCCAAGTACTGAACCCACGTGCGTGTAACCAGAGCCAAATATTCTAACCAAAATAAACCAAGGTAATATTCATATAAATATTTTAAAGAAAAATGAAAAGGAGAGGAAACCAGCCTGTGCCTATTTCTAACTAGTGCTTTTCCTTAAAAGAAAGCGAAAGAAGTAGACTTACGCATGGTGCTGAGCCACGTGTCCTTTTACTGTAGCTCTTCCTGTGTGCCTGGCCTCGCTAATGCCCCCAACATTTCAGAGCACATAGTAATTGGGCAGGACGTGTCCCCAGGCGGTGCACCAGCCTTGCCAGGCCACAGCCATTGCAGTAAACACTGGTGTGGAGGCTCCCCTAAGGTAGAGGGAGTTACCTGAGGACACATCACAGGAGGCAGCCAGGAGAAGTAAACAATTCCAAATATAACCAATTGATTGTACAAACGTAAACGTAAACATGAAATGACATTTTTCTCAAACCACTGGCCCCAAATGCATATGCCAAATCTCTCTCCTGACCAGGTAGAAGACCCCTTAATAAGACCCTGGGCAGATTCCATAACTTCTGGGTCACTTCAGTTATTCACTTTCACTTCTTAGAAACCCGTCAAATTTCAATTTCCAGTATCTTCTCCAATTCAGAGCTCTCTCCCTGGTCACAGGCCTGTGCGTCTAAGGAGGCTCAACTGGGAGGGGCCGTAGCCTGTGCTTACTTCTCTTCTCAAAACAGCATCCAGGGACTTCCCTGGTGGCACAGTGGTTAAGAATCCACCTGCCAGTGCAGGGGACATGGGTTCAAGCCCTGGTCCGGGAAGATCCCACATGCCGCAGAGCAACTAAGCCCGTGCGCCACAACTGCTGAAGCCCGCACGCCTAGAGCCTGTGCTCCACAAAAAGAGAAACCACTGTGATGAGAAGCCCGCGCACCGCAGCTAAGAGTAGCCCCCGCTCGCCGCAACTAGAGAAAGCCCGCACACAACAACGGAGACCCAACGCAGCCAAAAAGAAATAATTTAATTAATTAAAAACAAAGAACAAAAAAACAGCGTCCAGAATTCCAGGGGAATCAACGTTTGCTTTCAGGGTTTCTCTTTTCCTTCCATTTTCGAGGCAAAACTCCCTTCTCTTCTCTTAGGGGCTGGGCGGGGAGGGGAGGAGGGTGGGCAAGATTCTCTCTATCACACTGCCTTTGTGTGGGCTGTCACCACTTCTCGGGCTCAGGTGAACTGGTCATCCATGCATTGTCATCCCGGGCGTCCAAACGCTGGGCTCTTACCGGTGACAGCATTATGAGGACACTGTGCCAGCCTAGAGCTCTGGTCTAGCTCTGTGACTCAGTGCCCTCCATGCCCCTACTACCCGACCACATAGGACATCCCATAGAAGCTCGCTGGTGAGCTTCCTGTTCTCAGTGTGGACCCCTCTGCGGGGGTCAGGGGCGGGGGTTCAGCCACTCAGCTCATGTCTGGTGTTTGAGCTGGGAAATCTCACATATTGAAACAAAGTCAGGGCTCGGGTCAGATACTCTCACATCTTTTCTACTGTTTTTGTGGGATATCCCACCTCCTCCAAATTTCTGAGTTCCATTGGTTTCAAGAGCTAGCACCCTTGACTTTTCTATGAAGGACGGCCCTCAAGCTACTGGAGCCGACGCAAGGGCCAAGGAGTTTATTCCCCTTGGGAGGTTGTTAACCAATAAACTGTCCAGCAAAGGAACCTGAATGTCCAGCTTTCTTAACTCAGTTTGGGACAGTTTAGAGTCTTAACTGCGACTCCAGAGCTTCCCTGCAGAGTGAGGTCAAGGCCAGCTCTCTGTGGGACTTATGGACCTTGACTGGCTTTCTTCTTTTCCCTGTTCTGCTCACCCTAGTTCCCTTAGTGATTTCCCCTGGAACCACTTTCTTAATAAATCTCTGGCCCATAACTCCTCACTCAGAGCCTGCTCTTCGGGAACCTGACATGGCCTTGGGTAAGAATGGAGCTCGGCCACCGTGTTGCCCTTGTGATAATTTTATGAGTCAACTTGACCGGCTCGCTGGATGCCCAGATTTCTGATTAGACATGTCTTCTGTGTGTGTCTGTGAAGGTGTTTCTGGAAGAGAGTAGCATTTGAGTTGGAGGACTGAGTAAAGCAGAAGGCTCTCCCCAGAGTGCGTGGGAATCCTCCAATCCCTTGAGAGCCTGAATAGAACAAAAAGGTGGAAGAATAGAGAATTTGTCCTTTCTCCTCCTGAGTGCTTGAGCAGGGACTTCCATCTTCTCCTGCCCCCGACCCGGGCTCCTAGTTCTCCGGCCTCCAGACACTGAGTAGAATCCACGCCATCAGTTGTCCAGCTCCCAGGCCTTTGAACTACAGCACTGGCTCTTCTGGACCTCCGGCTTGCAGACGGGAGAGGGTGGGACTTCTCAGCGTCCACGATGATGTGAGCCAGTACCTAATAATAATCTCATTCTGTACATCTGTATCTACAATATATTTGTGTCTGCACCTTGTATATCTCCTATTGGTTCTGTTTCTCTGGAGACCCCGACTTAAAGCTCCTCCCCTTTTTACCCTGCCATCTCTTTCCAATTTTCTTTTTGATCAGTTTCTAAGGCCTGAGTAGCAGTTAAAGTTTCTTCCATCCCTCCCTCTCCTCTTCCCTTCCTTTCTCCCTTCATTCTTGCTTTGTCTTTCTTTTCTCTTCATCTTTTATCTCTCATCTAGAATAAGCCCGGTGATACCAGATTTCTAGTCCTTTCTCTCACACCACTCTTGGAATCTGGGGGGAAGCTAAACTGTTTGGGATTCTTTAATGGACTAATTCTCTTAATAATAATTCTCCCCCTTTCATTACTGTACTTAAAATGGTAATGCTATTAGTGCTGAGTGCAGGTTGTCGTTTTTTATGAAAAAGGAACAGGAACGGGGCAGAGAACAGGGCTCTTGAAGGCCCCCTTGCTCTGGGTACCACTGTCGAGTTTTCCTTGAGGACCAGACTTCCAGCTTCCAAATCTACCCAAAATAAGGGTGCAAAGCCAGAATAAGTCTCTGGAGAAGCCCCATGTGTTCTCCCCTGGCAAACAATCATCAGTTCCTCTGGTGCTTAGTAATAGCTGAAGCTCTGGAGAATACAGAAGAGGATTAGGGCTCACTACCAATAAAACTGTGAGGTGACTTCCATTCGGTGCTTAGAGTTTGAGTCCAGTGATGCCTTGGGAAGTTGAAACCGGAAGCCTGGACAACAGCTGTATAATTAAAATGGCTACATGGGCAGGGGTGGTCCCTCTGTCTCTGATACACAGCAGTCATGAATGGGAGTGTTCAGCATCCCAGTGGCTCTCCTTCTGAACTGACTCATCCATTACTGGGGTAATGATTTTCCGTCGGAGCAACAGCAGAGCCAAAGGCCTATTACACAGGCAACATAAAGTTAAAAAGACATTATGAATAAAACGTTGGCTCTGGCAGGCTTTTGCCAACTCTTCTCCAGAGAAGATTGCCTGATGCCGACACGTGTTTATTACACTTAATAATGTTTACATAAGTCTTCCTTGAGCTCATTAGAGCTGTCAGATCAGAAGTAGATGTGCTCCCCCCTCGGTTTATCTTTAAAGACTTCGCAGTCAATAAAGCAAGATGAATGGCATCCAGGGCACAGACAACGTACTGTCTCCGGCTTTGCAAACACTGAGAAGTTAAACCCGTCGGTCCGGTTGGGCTCCTTCCTGGGTCTTAGTCCTGCATCTGATCAGTCCCTTCGTTCTTGAGCAAGAGAGCAGTGCTTCTCCAACGTTAAGGGGCTTGGAATCACCACAAGAGCTTGTTAAAATACTGCTACCTTCATCCCCGGTGATTCTGCATCAGTGGATCTGGGGTGGGGCTGAGAAACATGAATTTCTAGCAAGCTCTCAGGTGCTCTTCAAGTGCATTGGCCCTTACCCTGTTCTAGGGGTCATTTGCCATCATATCGTTTGTTGGGGTCAGGGGTGCCCCCTTGACAATTCGGGGCATCCTGGCCTATGGCATGCAACAGCAGCAGCAGCGGCGGCCACGCAGCGACGGCCGCAGCAACTGGACAGCAGCGGGAGGAGCAGCAGCCGCGGGGGTTGCCGCGGCTCGCGGGCAAACCCTCCTGGGCTCGTGTGGGTCCGCGCGGGGGCTCGGCCTGCGTGGAGGGGCGGGGCCTGGCGCACGGGGGCGGGGCGCGGCGCGCGGGGCTCGCACTGTCTGCTCTTCGAGGCGGCGGCAGGGGTTGAGGGCACGGCCAGCGGGCGGCGCGCCGCGGAGTCCCCGGCAGTCCGTCGAAAGGTAAAGCCAGGAGAGCGCGCTGGCGGGTCTTCTTGCCTGGCAGCCGCATAAGCCGCGGAGCGTCCGGACCCCAAACTAGGTTTGGGCGCCCAGGGCATTTGCCTAGCATCCAGGGACCGGCTGCTGAGCTGGGGGTTTGCATGTACGGCGCCGCCGGGACCCGGGCGGGGGGTTCGGGGTCTGCAGCTGGAGCCTGCGGCCATCCCGGGACATCCGGACTCGGAGACAACTTTGTGCAGCGGTCCTACTCTAAGTTCCCTTTATTGCTATTGTCTTAGCGCCTCCGGTCCGACAGTCTTCCCGGACTCCAGCTTTGTTCTCACCAGGCCAAACCCGCGGTCCCCTAGGGCTTGAACCCGGGAATCGCTGGCAAGTTGCACCTGCCTGCCGGGTCCTCCCAGGCTCCCTTCTCGGCCCTGCGAGGTCCAGCACGGTCCTATGCGCACCAAGGCTGGGCACCTCGAGACCTGGCACCCACGGGGCGAGCGGTTTTCGCCAGTTTCCCTGTGGTTCGGGATCAAGGGCAGAGGCGTCAGACCTCCGGGATGCGCGTGATTTGAGGCTGGAGAGAGGGCAAGAAAAAGTTTGGAAGCTCGGCTAGTGCTCGGGAGCCGGCAGCGCCCGGCTGCCCATGGCACGAGTTGGAGAGAGTGTTACGGGCTTGTCGCCGGGCAGAGGGACTCTGGGTACCTAGACGCCAGGTGCAGAGAGGGAACCTGCAGAGCAGAGAATCCAAGCTTGGACTATCAGCAGAGATGGGATGCTTGTTGTGTGCACTCATTGGCAAGAAAAGGTTGTGTGTTATTGCAAAGAAGATGGGCGAAAAAGAGAGAGGAAGAGGGAGGGACTAGGGATACACACACACACACACACACACACACACACACACACACACAATTGCATTGTACCCAGTGTACACTTTTTCTCTCTCCAGATATTTTGGGAAACCTATGCACGGGATGCCTTCTTGTACCCGAACTCCCAGAGGTGGGGGTGGAGGTGGGGGAAGGGATAAGTTTTCCCCAGTGCTGGAGCTCGTTTTGAAAGCGAACAGGTGACAGAAGCCTTCTTGGTGTGTGTGTGTGTGTGTGTGTGTGTGTGTGTGCGCGTGTGTGCGCGCGCGCGCAGCGGCGAGTGATGCTGGGCCGCCCGCGGAACCTCCTCGCCTCCGGTCCACCGTCCCTCTTCCCGCTTCCAGCTCGTGACAGCGGTGTGAGTTTTCCTGCCACTCCTGACCTGAGGCTGGCAGGCGAGAGGTGAAGTGGTGGTCGCGGAGTGGAGCAGACAAAGGGTGCATTTGGACGACCCTCCGAGGGCGAGGCGGCTGGTGTGTGTGTGTGTGTGTGTGTGTGTGTGTGTGTGTGTCTGTGTCTGTGTCTGGAGGGGCTCCCTTTCCTGCCAACTAGGGAGAAAGCATTGGTAGCAGAGGGATGAGGTAGAAGTGGCAGAAAGGTGAGGTGGGGCAGAGGGGAAGAAACCTTGCGGGAGGAAGAAGAGAGCAGAGATTGAAAACCACCTTGCATGATTGGCTGTAAAATTATAAGTTAATTTTAAAAAGAGTTGGGGGCGGGTGCTGAACTAAAATTTTAGAGGATAGGGACGCAATTAGTTTGATTAATAAAGGTATTTTAACGAGTGATGTTAAAATCTGAAACCTTCGCCCAAGTTTATTGCTTGTTTTAGATAATCTGCTTTGACATATCTTTCCAGCACCTACTCCGGAAATATCTTTTCACTGTCTTAAAGAAGTAAAAGACATATATACACAAATAAAATGCAGCTAAAATGAAGTTTAAATGAAGCTTTGGGCAGGATTAAATGGCTTGTGTAACTGCTGAATGTTGCTAAAGTACTGTCAGGACTATAAAATAGCCAGACAAAAATAAAGGAAAAAAATAATTGTAACAAGAAAACGAAGGCTTTACAAGAACTTCAGTAATGAACACATAACAATTGGTGGTATGATGCAGTAATTATTTTCGTATTTACGCCATTAACGATTGTCTTTTAACGTTAATGTCCTGATGTTTTATTCCTTGTCATTTGCAGGCAAAAGCGCATCTGAGACTGCATCAGGGAGTAATTTGGTTATATAAAGTCATGAATAGAAAACACTAAACCATGCTCAGAACTCTGACAACACAGAGCCTGAAACATAACAACCTCATTTGCTGTTTATTATCTGTCTTTATAATTCTGTTTACCATCATTTGCATAAATGAATAGCTAAATTGTATAGTGTATCCCTTTTAGGAAAATAAATACTTGATGCTTATAGAGAGACTGGGAGGGAGAGGAGGGCTAGCAGGTAATTCTTACATCAAGCACGAAAAAGATTTTTTAAAAACTTTGTGGGATTAGAAGCCTTCTGGAAATAATCAGAATGTAAATTCAGCCTACTTTAGGCATCCTTAATTTATTTAACTTGGTTCAAGTACTTTTTAACTATATATGTAATTCGTGAGTGGGCAGATTCTAAACTGCTTTCCTAGCTAATCTTAACAAACCAAAGTAGTCTTACATCATAAAGCAATTTTTGTTAACATGAAAAACTCTTTTTTTTTTTCCTATTCAGACTTTCAAAGGGTAAATTTTCTGAAATGAAGGAAGAGGTTTTTTCTGAAGGAAGCTCAAAACAAAATTCTTTCAGCAGAAATTTAAATTAATAACATTTCAAGACAAACATCAGAGGTCACACATTTTAAAACTATTGTTAATTATTTTAACCGTCGGATCTTTGCTAAAATTGTCTAACGCATATGATAAAGGGAACAACTAATAACTGTATTAAAAGAGCTCTGAAGTAACTTGCCAGCCAAACAGCTGAGCAAAACATGTAGTGGTTGGGGGGGAATCAGTCAATCCCATGAATGTTCAAAAAAATCTATTCATTCTTGCCAGGCACACAAAATATCATGATGACTGAATGCACCATTTCCTGCCCATACAAATATGCTGGTCTCATGTGGAACAGCACAGTGAAATCAGTATTACCTGAGAATGGATTCCATGTGGGAGTAAGAACCTTGTATGTATTTTAAGTGCAGGGGGGAAAAAAAGAATAAGTGACAAGCAAGCTGTTCATTATAGTGGAGGCTGATGTAAGATTGTGTAAGATCAGGGCAAGTTCTTACAGTTTCGCTGGTTACAAACTTGGGAAATGTAATCGTGTGAATAAAGTACATTTTGAATACAGGTTTATTTATTATGTTCATTCTTAAAGTCACTACTCCTGTTATCACTTTTATATTCCAAACGTTATCTCTATATTTCTATTGTTGTTTATATCATTGTTCTGTAGGAAAGTTGTCTATTTTTCTTTTTTTTAAAGGCTAAAATCTGACTTCTGGTTAAATGATTTATTTCTGTGACATACATTTACTAAGTACCCATTATTAACTACCAGATACTGCACTAGGTGCTAGGGATTCAAGGATGAGTTAGACTCAGTCCTTGTACTTAGAAAGTGAGGGAGACAGTTATGTGGATAAACAAGTGCAATAGAACGTAATCCGTGGCAGTCTGTCCTAAGGCTCTGGAATGACATAGATTGGGTTCAACTTTCAGCTCTGCCTCTTACTAGCTGTGAGACCTTGATCCAATTTGTTAACCTTTCCGAGCGTCAGTTTTCTTTTCTGGTCAGTGGGGGAAATAATACCATTCAGATCACAGAGTTGTAAAGATGACATGTTAACATATTTTAATGTCTTACATCTTAAAAACAAACCCTGGATCCCATACTTCTGAGCACCCCTCACGTCATTTCTCTGCTCCATGCCACCGTCAGATTTCTGAGGATGCTGTATCTTCACATCCTCTCTCCTTTACTGTTCATCCTACACTTGTGTGGCTTCTGCCCCTACCACTTATGGAAACAACGTCTGTTGAGATCAGCAGTGACCTCTATGTGGTCAGACCCAGGGACCTACATGCTTCCTCAACTTCTTGGAGCATTTGAAAGGGTTGATTGGTCCCTTTTAATTCATAAGCTATTCTCTCTTGGCATCAATGACTTGGGTGGCTTCTGTGACACTAGACATCTCCAGTTTTCCTCATTAGGCTTTTATTATTTCTCAGCTGGCTCCTCATTCATTATTTGTCTCTAAATGAAGGTTGGATCTTTTTTCCAACCTTGTGGCTCCATCCTAGCCCTCTTATAGCTCCATCCCACACCCAGATGAAGGTCCACCACTACAGAAAGTAAGTTTAAGTAATCACCATTTGGAATGGTCTGCTTTTTCTCTTGGCCAACAGAGTACATTTAATCAAAGGCTAATCTAGACATATAATTAAGAGACTGAGTATCAAGCATGCTAAATGTTGGCATACAGAAATTTTGACAAATAGTAGAAACTGAAAGCACAGTAACCAGAGTGAGGTGTACCGTCGGGGCCGGCCCCAGGACCATTGGCTTTCCCGTCGCCCCCCTTTGGTCTGGGAGGCTGCGTTCTTAGCACTGTGAGCACCCTTGAGTTCACTTCACTTTGCAATTGCCGCATTTGCCGCATTTGCGAGTTGCAAGGATTTACTTCAAGAAGGTAGCAGTGACGTCCATGTAACTGTGTCAGCAAGACTCGGTGCCGTTATTGGAACTGGAAGATCAAGCACAGTCTCAGCTTCAGTTTTCTGAAGATAGAGACATTTTCTTTCACTAAAGAGGCACAGAAATGCAAGAATGGGTTCCATTGTAAGCATTCTCTGTATTCTCTGGCACCCTGCTGGTGCTGACCCTGGCTTTTCCCTGGGATGACAGCGGGCTGTAGACTCAGCCTCTTAGTGGTCCCCATTTCTCTCTGTCTTGTTCTCTCTTCCTCTTCCTTCCTTCCACTCTTTAGTTCCTTCCTTCCCCTTCTTCAGGGCTTCCTTTTTATTTCTTCAGTTTCTCTTATTCCTTTCCTTCCTTTCTCCCCTTCTCCTGTCCCTCATCCTTTTTATTGTCTTCTTTCATCGTTCTTACATAAGCAGAAACAAAATAGAAAGATCTACGTGAGCTTCTGCCCAGCTGTTACCACCATCAGAGGATTGAGTCTACCACATGGCCTCTGCCTTTCCTACTTGGTGGTCTTTGCATCCATCACTTGAAACTTGAAGAACCTTAAAATTCTTGCCTCAGTTTTCCCTATGTCAACAAATAAACATAGAAGAGGTGGAAGCAAGGGATTAGAAAAATTGGTTTGTGGATCCATGCTCTAGAATGACATTTTCCAAGGAGTCTTTACCACCAGGTGATATATATAGGGGTGGCCTCCCTGCTTCCTGAGCTTGGGTACTGTTGATGTCCGTCTTCGCAGTGATGATGACAATTAGAATAATGGTTTAAATGATGAAGACGAATATTTATGGAGTGCTTGCTACGTGCCAGATTCTGTGCTACACGTTTGATACATGTTTTATTTATTCCTCACGCCCAGGGGGCCCATATTAGAGGTGAGGAAACGGACCAAACGAGGTTCAATTGCTTGAGCAAAGGTTACAGGACTCAAAAGTATGGGAGTAGCAACTCAGCTCTTCTTAGCTGCCGTGCTCCATCCTGCAGCGACACTGGGGTTCTTTGACTACGTTCATATTGATGGTGAGCCGCAGGAATGCCCTGAAGCCATAGTATCTGATCTAATAACACTGCAAAGTAATGACGGGTGGCGAGACTGGCATTCATTGGCCTGTGGGCTCAACTTGTAGAGGAGGTCAGCTGGGTACATCTTAGCATGAGAGACTTTATAGGAAAGCGTGGTAAGGGCAGCTCATCATTGTCTCTCTGTCTCTCCAGTGTGTCTACTGGGGAAGCCTGAAAACTAGGGGTGTTTTCAGGTGGGGTGACCTAAGCACCACAACTTTGGAAGAGCCTTAAGAGACTTCAGTGGCTTCTTGCTCTTCTTTCTAAGGCAATGCACTGTTTAATTTTTGGAAAAAAAAAACATGCTGTAGTTTGTCTTCAGTGGGAATGAATGGAACAAAACACTGGGTTGGAGCAGAGGAGAAGCAGGATGGCCTTGTGTGGGTGAAATGAGCCTTGGCCAAGGGATAAGCACAGAGGGACCTCCTCTTCTGCAGGCGGGGGTGGTATCTCTGATTCTTAGCAGAGGCAATGCCCAGGAGGCCGTGGATGCTGTACGTGGGGAACTGCATGTGAAGGAGACGGCAGCTGGCAGTCAGTGCTGACTGTCTTAGAAGGGCTTCCAAGATGTATCCTGTGCTCTGACAAAGTTCCTTCCAGAGCCTAGTTGGAGCTGTATGAGGACATGGGCAGTCAAAAACAGGAGTCTTCCAACAGCTCCCTGACTGGTGACCTTGTTTCTACCTTTGCCTCACAAGATGGGCCTCATTCAGATGTTAATCAGAATAAGAAACTTCCCGAGTGATGGGCCACCACGGCTTCCCACCTCTCTCTCTTCCTAAAAACCCAAGACCTTGCAGGTCCCTAGGAGGCTCTGCGTGCTCTGCCCCTGGTTATCCTTCTGACCTCCTCCACTGGCCTTCTTTGTTGAATAAATGAATGACTCTTGAGTGAACCAGGGATCGTCCAAGGTGCTCAATAGTGTCTTTTTAACAAATAAAGAAGGAGAGACTTCCTGTTTCAATGGTGACACTAGAGAAATGAAGGTTAGAAACGAAAGGCATAGGGACAGTTTAGTGAGTGGAAGAATGAGGGTAAATGCAGTCTTTCAGAACTGCTGGATGCTAACCTAGAATTGTCATCATCTATTTGTTCATTCATTTAACAAGAATTTATTGAGAATCTACCATGTACCAGGCACCAGTCTAAAGGCTGGCTGTCCATCAATGAACAAGCAGGCAAAGTCACTGGCCTCTTGTGGCTGACATTCTATTCGGAGAAATATATTACAACAAAGTAGACAAAATGATAATTTCAGGTAACAGTACATCCTATGAAGAAAACTTCACTGAGTTGCAGAAGGATAGGTTTAGTTGCAGATCCCACTCCTTCCTGGTTTTAAACGCTGTCCCCCTTTCTCCTGTGCTGAAAATGGTACTGATCTCAAAGATGAGTACGGTTTAAACAGTCTCGCATAGTGTGAATATATCGTCTTGTCTTCCTTAAGGTTTTTCCACTAGGCAAATAAGGCTTACTTTACAGATATTATTTGAAAAACAAACAGTTTGGCAAAAGAAGGCCCCAGAGTGGTGACTTCTGTGAATCTGTTCCTTATTTAATCTTAAAACTCTAGTGAATGTTTCACGGATACAAATGGCAATTTTAGGATTGTTTTGATAACCAATTTAATAAAGAAGTAAAACGTGGAGTAGAAGCTTTTTCTTGCCTTCACACGTTAATACATCCAACAATATAGTTACAAGAGATCATTCTGAAAAATTTAAATTGAAGAGGTTCAATTTCCATGTGATTCATCATTACTTACTTAATTTTCTCAGTACCAATTTTGGCCCCTTTATTTTCTGGTTAGCGTTAATTTGTTATGGCAGTGATAGAAAATAAATACAGGCTCCAAATCAATAGAATTAGCTTAGAAACATAAATGATTAACAGCAAAGTTAATGGTTAACAACAAAGAAATAATGATTGCTATGGATGAAGCATTCAGAGCCTTTCTGATACTAGTGGGGTTACCACTGGGGTTACTAGTGACCATGGGGCCTGGATTCATTTTCTATCATTGCCTTAATAAATTGACACAAACTAGGAGGCTTAAAGCATTACAAATTTATTATCTCACAGCCTCCGTAGGTGAGAAGTCCAGGCAGGTCTGGCTGGATACTCTGCTTAGGGTCTCACAAGGCCCAAAATCAAGGGATGGCCAACCTGAGCTTTCATTGGAAGTTCTGAGAAATAATTTGCTTCCAGGCTCATTCGTGTTGTTGGGAGAATTCATTTCCATGTGGTTGTGAGACTGAGGCCCTCACTTCCTTGTTGGCTGTCAACTGGGGATCATTCTCCACTTCCCGAGGCGTTTCTTGGCTCGTGGACCCTCCCATCTTCCAAACCAGCACCAGTGGGCTCCGTCCTCCTCATGCATCGGATCTCTCTGACCTCGTTTCCCCACATCGTTCCTGCCTCCAGCCAGAGAAAGTGCTCTGCTTCAGAAGGGCCCCTGTGCTTAGACTGGGCTCGCCCAGATAATCCAAGATAACTCCCTATTTTAAGGTCAACTGATGAGTAATCTTTTTTTTTCAATTTAAAAAAATGGAAGTATAGTTAATTTACAATGTTGTGTTAGCTTCAAGTGCACAGCGAAGTGGTTTAGTTATACGTGTATATATATATATATATACACACACATGTTTAGTTATACGTGTATATATATATATATATACACACATATATATGTATATGTATTACTTTCAGTCTTTTCCATCATAGGTTATTACAAGATATTGTGTACGCCTGTAGTTCCCTGTGCTCTACAGTAATCTTGATTACATCTGCAAAATCCCTTTTCCCAAGTAAGGTAACGTAATCACAGGAAAGACATCAGAGAGTGGGAGATATGGGGGCACACATTTTGTCTACCTGAGAAATAGCCTTGTCAACTGAGACAGACCAGATAACCTGACATGGAGATGGATTTGAAACCTATACACTTTCGGTGAAGGAGGAAGTGGTGTTCTTTAAGTATATCTTCTGTCCGAGCCATTGCAGATTAAAGACACCCTCGGTGTTAAAACAACAAAACAGAACTCGCTTATTTAGTAATGTGAGATGTGGCCGTTGAAGAACAAACTTAAGTAAACGAGGAAACGCTCTTGTCCTGTGGTAGAACGCGTCTGGATCAGAAGGCAGGCAGCAGGATGTGTGAGAACTCGAGAGAAGGCAGCCCAGCTCCAGGTACTTGCTTTGCTCTGGAGCAGTTTCAGCCTCTTAATGGCAAATGTCTGACTTGAAATGATGGTTTAGAAATCTGGATTCTTCTGTGAGCCTGGAACTCTGTGGAAAATCTCCAGGGTTTTTTTTCAATGCCAAGTAAATCAAAATTAAAAATAATGGGAGCACCAAAACTTAATATATTTGGTGCCTAAATTTGGCTCGTGGGCTGCCAGTTTATGTTTGAGTATTTAGTATGATAGAAAATACTTGAATTTTCTATCGAACGTTGAGGAATACTCGAGGAACTGGCTTGGACAAAAGATGTCAAAGTACTCCAATACAGTAAGACTAGGAAATGTTTGGCTTTGGCTTCCAGATGTGAGAGTGTGCCTTAACGATGTACTTTTGTTTTCTTTGCCAAGCAAACAAACAAAAAACCAAGGAAGATAATTAAAGCTCTAATGCTATTTCCTGAGGGTTTAACCTTACACAGGTGTTTAGAATGCCACTTTTTCTTGGGTGGTACTCAAGTTTGCACAAGCAAAAGGGACCAGGGAAAAGTGTGAGGAATTATCCACGGAATTGGAAAGAGTGTGAAGGAACAGTTTGGATAATCCAAGCGTAGCTCCCAATCTGCAGTAAATGACATTTGTCTTCAGAGATTGGGAGAATGTCCTTTAAAAACACTGATTTAAAAGCATAATTTATTTTGCAATGTATCAAAGTGCACAAGGAGGCCCAGAAAGCTTGTTCTGCAGATTGAGTTTGAGGTTCATAAGGTTTTTATCATTGTCTTCCACTGTGTGGAAGCAGGGGTAAAAAGATGGTGTGGTTAAGAGAATAGCTCTGAGTCAGACTAATTGAACTTTGAATTAGGGCTCTGACACTCACCAGATGTGTGACCCTTGGCAAGGTTATTTAACTTCTCTGAGACTCAGTTTCCTTACCTGCAAAATGGGATCACTAACACCTAACTCAGTGGTGGTTGTGAAGATTAAATGGACAGATGGGCTTAAAGCACTCGGGTTCTTATTACATGATTCTAGATTGGGACACCCAGCATTTTATCAACCACCATCACTTCTCATGCTGTGGATTTAAAACTGACAGAACGTGGAACTGCCTGTATCAGACCAGTGTTTATCTGTTCCTTATTAAGTGAAGCATTGAGGACATAAAGGAATGGTATAGTTAGAATTTGAATCCTGGGTTGAAGCTTCATCTCTTCTTGGCCTGTTGCTGCCTTAGTTGAGGTGGATGGAATTCCAGAAATCCCCAGCATGGAATGTTGCTTTTGGAATTTTGTGCCTAAGGACCTGGATCCAAGCAAGCATCGCTTTTACAACATTCCAGCCTAGCTGTAGGAATATGGGAAAGACACACTGTATGAGCTCTAGATTTCCTTTGTATGAAATACAAAACCAAGGTTTCTTACTCACAATGGGTTTGAAAGGATTGCTTGAGACAACATATATAAATACTATTTATGGCTTTGGAATCTGAATGGTTAGCATGTGCTCCTATACCTACTGGGCCATTTTCTTTGGTCTGGCATGAGTAAGAGAAAAGCAAAATGTGAAAATGACTTGAAGCACAAATGTGAAGATGACACCCAGCACAGCCACTAGTGAATCACTTAATAAATATTTATTGAGCATCTATCCGGTTTCAGCTATACGAGGTGTCCAGGATAAAAACAAAACACACACATACCAATGACACAGCGCCTAACCTCTTGGAAGTCAGGTTCTAGCTGGGAAGATAAACATCGTAATGCACTGTGATACACGCGCTGATTCAGGTTCTTCAAAGTATTGGGCTGGCCAAAAAGTTTGTTCGGAAAACCTGAACGAACTTTTTGGCCAACTCAATAGTTTGGAGAGCAATGGGGCAGTAGATTCCAGGAAGACATTTTAAATGAAAACCATTACAGTATTTTCCCTTGACGTCAGTATCCAGGAGATGCTCTAAAAGATGGAAAACACTCAGCCAAACAAAAACAGATGTTCACCTATTGCTTTCTTAAACTTTACTTATTGTATATTCAAGTGAGCAATTCCATGGGTATTTATTTCCCCAGTTTTTCCATTTAGGGTCATCTTTCTAAAAATATTACATAAGATTTCAAAATACAATTAGAAAAAAAGAAATTTACCTGCCATAGCCCTAGAGATGACATCAACATTGATTGTATACAAAAAGATATGCACAAACCTAGCTCTTCGGCCACAGCACATGGCTACGTGCTTGTAATTGGTCAGAACTGATGCCTAGGTGAGGGTTACCATAACCTTCTCAAACTGCTATCGTGAGTCAGAAAGTCCTTACTTAATTTAAGATATTCCAGGGCTTCCCTGGTGGCGCAGTGGTTAAGAATCCACCTGCAATGCAGGGGACACAGGGAAGATCCCTGGTCAGGGAAGATCCCACATGCCGCAGAGCAACTAAGTCCACGCTCCACAACTACTGAGCCTGCGCTCTAGAGCCCGCAAGCCACAACTACTGAGCCCATGAGCCACAACTACTGAAGCCCACGCACGTAGGGCCTGTGCTCCACAACAAGAGAAGCCACAACAATGAGAAGCCCATGCACTGCAACGAAGCCCACTCACCACAACTAGAGAAAGACCGTGCACAGCAACAAAGACCCAATACAGCCAAAAATAAAAACAAATTAATTTTTTTTTTAAAAAAAAGATATTTCAGAAGGTGTGTTGCAGTTTTGATGACGTATGAAATACCATAAAGTATTTTAGTAAGGTCAAGCTTAGAACTAGATTTCAAAGAAAAAATATTAAATTTATAGTAACCCCTTAAATCAAAATTAAATACTATTGTGTCTTCACCTTTTAGATGAGTAGAGAAATTAGACCAACAGCAGGCAAGTTAATTACATAATTCTAATACTACTAGTCTTTTATAATATAACAAAGAACAACTAATAAAATAATTTACTATCAATGAGATGATTAACAAACATTTTATAGTTTTATAACTATTAATGATAATGGATTGCAATAGGTTTAGAAATAATTGAAATATAGACATTTTAGATATTTATTTATTAATGCATATTTTGGGGGGCTTTATATCTGTTGCCTTTTATATTATTACATGGAGCTACTACAAATAATTATACGTGAAAGAGGCGACTGAAAAATTGTTTCTTTTGAGTTTTAATAATCTGAAGGCAGAAAGTATACTCCTGGACCCTTGTCTTTAATTGATGTCTCCTATTTTCATGCTCCAAAGGCCTAATGATGCATTAAGAGTTCTCCATTTTTGTTGGTTCGATTTTCTATTGAGCAACATTCCTGAGAGTAATAGAATGAAGTAGGGAGGGGAAAGATTGAGAACCACCCAAGACTGGCTGCAGTTATGGAAATAAGCAAATGATGGGAAATAATTCAGGTCATTTTCATTTTTAGTTCTTACCAGAGATTCATTGTATTTAGATATAAAACACGGAGACTATCCCACTATAAATTCAAAGCTATAGTTAGATCAGCATATTAAGAACTACCTCAAAATGGAATTATTTTATCATTTTGACTTATTTCCCTTATAGAAGAAGAAATGCCAATTGGGATGCAAATAATGGAGGATTATCTTCTCTCCTTAGAAGAGTTAATGACATTAATATTATTTTGTGAGGAATTTGATCTGGGGGTTGAGAGTGATCTTATTAACACCAGACTCCCTAGGCTAATCATCTCCTGACTATGGGATCTATATTAAATCCTTTTCTATTTATATTCCTTGGCAGGCTGTTACTCATTGCTATTGTGGAGATTTCGTTAAGTAATAGTCCTCTTGAGAAATCATGGGTGCTTTCTGAGGTCACGATCTCCCGTGAGCTTAAAGAGAGGGCTATACATTCTCTCTGCAGTTAAGAATCCGCTCCGTACCCATTTTCTCTAACACATACTTGATTTGTAAGGTTTCTGACACTCCTTTCTTCCAAGAACTGAAGAATGATCTATCCCTCTTTATTTCGTGAAGTAAAATTGATTAGAGGAAACGATAAACATAATTCTTTAAGCATGAAACCCAGTATAGTTTGAGTACTTGGCTGAGCTGCCATAGCAGTCCTCGTGTGTCCGTCCTCTGGAGACGTGCTGGGCTGTGCCAGAGGCCTCCTGGGAAACAGTCCTCACAGTATTGCTTTTAATGCTGGAAGGAATTTCACCCTTGGCCTTTGTTGTTATTGTTTTGCTCTGACACGACAAAAATCCATCACCTTCCAGATATTGATACCTGTACATTGCTGTCAGGTCATTGCCAGAAGGGGAAAACCTACCCGTTCGGTGTTGTTGCTGTCCTTTAACATCCATATAGAGGCTTTAATGATAGCTGTGGTTTTAAAAAATTGGATTAATTGAGCAGCGCTGGCGAGCAGAGAGCCACATATTAGATTTTACTGGGCTTCGAGGGCCACCTGAAAGGCAACTCCCATTTCGAAATCTGTGGACTTGAAGCCATCTATTTTGAGACAGAAGTCAGCCTAAATGGATGAGGGGACAGTATAGGAGGGTAAGTAAAACGTGGATTTTAAAAGATATCTAGACTTCGTTTCAAATCTTACCTTTACTACTAACTAGCTGTGGGGCTGGAGACAGGTTATTCCGTCACTCTGAATTTACGCTTTCTCACCTGGGAAAGGGATGTAACGGCACCTACCCATGAGAATTTGTTGAATTAGATCAGCAGGGTACCTGGCGTCATACAAAGTGAGTTCCCTACACTCATTTCCTTATGGACCCATGTAGATTTGTATCAAATATATCCCCCCTACCTGCCCGCACAACAGCCAACTCCACTATCAGAGCAGCATGAAAACCAGGTAAGCCTCTCACTCCTCTAGGTCGGGTCCTCAGATGAACGGCCTTGGCGTCACCTGGGAGCTGGTGAGAAAGGCAGCGTCTTGGGCTGGACCCCAGACCTGCGGATTCAGAGGTTGCATTTGAACCAGGTGACTGTGTGCACGTCGAAGTTTGAGGAGTGCTGGCGTTTCTCTCCTGACCAAGTCCATCCCCTGTGCTCTGCGTTGTTGGTGTCTTTTCGGTGTTTCTTTGCCACTCACCTGTTGTTGGGTGATGCTGGGGGGAGGGACACCTGTACGTGGTGCCGAGGAGTGCAGCTCACGTCCCTACACGTCCAGAGAACAGCCCTCAGCTCCGAGCCTGGCACGAGGAGAGCCTCAATAAATGTTTATGGAGTGAAATGGAGCTGCCAACAGGCAGACAAGCAGACTCTCCCATCTGTTCTGCAGACACACGGCAGACCTCGATGGGCCTGGAGAGAGATGGATGTGCCCAAGGTCTTTGCCAGGAGGCATTACCCATGCCCGGCGGGGAGGAGGGCCTTGCCCACTGCCGCTCCTGCAGGGAGATCTGTGGAGCTTCGGGGAGCCTGGCAGATGGGTGCAGCCAGAGCAAGAGCCTGGGAGCGCCCTCTCTTCCTTCTGTGCCCTGCCTGGCAAAGGCGGGTGCCACCATGCTTCAGGGAGCAGTTTTCTTATGGTGACTGTCTTTCTTGCTCGTAAGGGACAGAGGAATGTGCTTAATGGCAGTACACCAGTGTCGTATTTTTCCACATCTGTGCCTGACTGGCCTGCGTCTCAACTCTATTCTCTATTGGTGTCGAATTTCCAATTTGCTGGTTCACAGGCTGGCACAGGGTATGGGTGTGGGGACAGCGCGGCGGGAACGGGAAGCTGATATTGCCCCGAGGACGATGCAGTGGTGGGCAGAGCTTGCTGCCTTGGGCTCCGGGAGAAACAGGAAACTAGGATCCTAAAGGTTCGGGGAATGAATTGTATTGCATGATCTCAGGCCAATCAAATGTGTCACTTTCCTAATCTGTAAAATCGTGATAAATATACTTAAGCCAAGCTCCATCAACCTATACCCAGAGTATATTTCAGTGAAGTTCACTCCAAGGTCTCTGGACCCTAGAAACCCAGAACCTGCCTCCCCAGTGGGTCAGTGCCGTAAAGCTCCTCTTCCCCTTGCTCTCAAGGCCAGTCTCGGCAACACTGTCAAGTCAGGAGACATCCTGCCTCACTCTCTGGCTCTGCTCTCGCCTAAAGAATCTGCTGAACTCGGAATGGCCAAGTTGTTCTCTTCAGCAAACTCCTCCTGCATCCTTGCTGTACCATCTCCTCCTGGTCTGCCATCCCTCAGTCAAAACTCTTGTTTACCGACCTGGCCGATCTCAGCTGGGAGTCAGGAGGAAAACAGTCAGATGAGCACACATACAAAGTAGAATCTCCCCTAATTCTTGGAAGGACATTTTTTCTTTCTAGATGGAATCTTTATTTACGGAAACATGCAACAATCTGAGTGACATTTAAAGTGGCATGCAGAATGAAGCAACTGACAAAGGATTAATCTCCAAAATTTACAAGCAGCTCAGGCAGCTCAATATCAAAAAAACAATGCAATCCAAGAATGGGCAGAAGAAACAGACATTTCTCCAAAGAAGATATACAGGTTGCCAACAAACACATGAAAGGATGCTCAACATCATTGATCATTAGAGAAATGCAAATCAAAACTACAACGAGATATCATCTCACACCGGTCAGAATGGCCGTCATCAAAAAATCTAGAAACAATAAATGCTGGAGAGGGTGTGGAGAAAAGGGAACACTCTTGCACTGTTGGTGGGAATGTAAATTGATACAGACACTATGGAGAACAGTATGGAGGTTCCTTAAAAAACTAGAAATGGAACTACCATATGACCCAGCAATCCCACTACTGGGCATATACCCTGAGAAAACCATAATTCAAAAAGAGTCATGTAGCACAATGTTCATTGCAGCTCTATTCACAATAGCCAGGACATGGAAGCAACCTAAGTGTCCACCAACAGATGAATGGATAAAGAAGATGTGGCACATATATACAATGGAATATTACTCAGCCATAAAAAGAAACGAAATTGAGTTATTTGTAGTGAGGTGGATGGACCTGGAGTCTGTCATACAGAGTGAAGTAAGTCAGAGAAAAACAAATACTGTATGCTAACACATATATATGGAATCTGAAAAATAAGCAAAAAAATGGTCATGAAGGACCTAGGGGCAAGACAGGAATAAAGATGCAAACCTACTAGAGAATGGACTTGAGGACGCAGAGAGGGGGAAGGGTAAGCTGGGACAAAGTGAGAGAGTGGCATGGACATATATATACTACCAAACGTAAAATAGATAGCTAGTGGGAAGCAGCCGCATAGCACAGGGAGATCAGCTCAGTGCTTTGTGACCACCTAGAGGGGTGGGATAGGGAGGGTGGGAGGGAGGGAGACGCAAGAGAGAAGAGATATGGGGATCTATGTATATGTATAGCTGATTCACTTTGTTATAAAGCAGAAACTAACACACCACTGTAAAGCAGTTATACTCCAATACAGATGTTAAATAAATATAATAAAATAAATCCTAAAAATAAATAAATAAACTGGCATGCAGCAGATTTTGGGGTAAAGGAGATATTGATCAGTGTAATGGTTTGGCTAAAAGCAGCTGCCAATGTAGCAGACAGCCTCCCACATTTCAGTGACTTAATCAATGAAACTTGATGTAAATGTAGTTAACGGGAATGATGACATGCCCGGACTGGGAGGAACAGTAGTGAGAAGGGCGGCTCCAGGCAGTCACTCAGGAACCCAGGCTGCCAAAGGTCAGCTGTCTTCCACGCCTGCTTTCCTAGGGTGCTCTGGGTATTGGCATCCAACTGGCAGATGGGGCAAGAGAGAGAGGATCGTGGCTGGCAGGTATTTATGGGGTGAAGCTAGAGGAGGTATGCATGCCTTCTGTTCACCTTTGCCTGTAAAAAGCAAATCCCATGGCCAAGTTTAACTGCAAAGGAGCTGGGAACTACAGCCTAGCTGGGTGCCAGGTTTGGTGATTCATCATTGCTCCTGTCCACGTAGGAACTGCCCTGTTCCCTTTTCCTCTTTTCTCCTGCAACTCCTCAGAGAGGTTTGGCATTCCCTCCCCATCTTGAACGGCAGCTCTCTGCAGTGAAAAGCGGCCCTCCACCCACCTGAAGAACAAGAATAGAACCTTGGCATGCCTCATTTTAATGGTTGCCAACAATTAAGCCAGTCTCAATTTCCTGTATTTCACAAGGATGTTTTGAGAATTAATAAATTATTTTAGGTGATTATCATTCCTCTTACCATCGTCTTCGTCCTGTGCTTTTACAGTTTACACAGTGTAGGCACAGACTTAACACAAAACCTCCTCGGTGAGAGGCAGAGCGCTTTTTACTATCCTACCCACCACAGGAAGAAGCTGAGATGCACACAAGTTAAAAGACACATTCTGTAGAGTGCAACAGGCTTCCACCTGCAATATACTTTCCGATAGTATAATTTTTTAAAACCTAGTATGCAAAGATATGACAAAAATGATGGTTTAACTTTTTTTATTAGTGCGCCGACTCTGGAATCTGCCTGCTGGATGACTTTGGGCAAGTTACTCAGCCACTCTGTGTCTCAAATCCCCTAATCTGTAAAATGGGACTAATCGTAGTAGTTACCTCCTGGGTCGTTGTCTGGAGTAAATAAAATAATGGATGTTAAGTCTTTAGTACAATATCTGGAACATAACATGCGCCCCGTAAATATTAGCTATTACTTTCTTTTTCAATTCCAGGAGAATTGGTATCTAGTTCAGGGAATCCAAAGAAGAAGTTACAGGGTGTGTAGCCTTCTGTTACTGAAAAAGTGAAGTGAAGGTAGAAAATGTGACAGCAATATTATCTATTTGCAGAAGGGAGTATGCTGCTTTTCGGTAGGTTGAATGGGTTGGAATCAAATTTTCCCAGGAGCCACAGCGAATAAATGCTGCCCCTCATTTGGAAGGTGCAGGAACTCTTGCAAAGGGCAGGGATTCCGAGGTCTGGCCTCGGGCACTGGTTCTGTCCAGATGTCCTTAGTGGCCTGGGGGGGGGGGGCTTCTGCTGAGTGGCTGCTTCCTGGAGGGGCCAGAAGACCTTATGTCCCCCGAGCCAGTGCAAATGCTCCTTCACCGGCAGCGACAGAGCTTTCTGTTCTTGGCGTTGCAGGTAAGGTGTTTTATCCACGCTGACGGATGAATCTGTGTAGCTGTGAGAAAACAAACTTTCTTCTTCTGAGGTTAAAATCAAAATAAACAAATGGACAAAGGAAGAGAAGGGTATAGAATACTGGTTCCGAGGAGGTAAAGCAGTTGTAGTTACATTGAGGAGGCAGATTTACCAACCTCTGAACAGTCCCTGTATCAGTGCTCCTCAGACCTTACTGTGCAAGTCAGTCGCCAGGGGATCTTGGTAAAATACAGATCCTGACAAAGCAGGTCTGGGTGGGGCCTGAGAACATGCATTTCTAACAAGCTCCCATGTGATTTGGATGCTGCGGGTCTGGGACCACACTTTGAGTAGCAAAATACTACATTGCTTCATTGTTGTGCTTTTGTTTTGTGTTTTTGAGAAAAGTACATGGCATAAAGGCAGCCGTTTCTCCCAGAACGAGAAGCTGGGACCCTTTAGAACAGCAGTTCACGAAGTGTGAGCCCAGCAAGTCAGCCTCTGCATGACCTGGGATCGGAGCGTGTTAGGAATGCAAAATACTGTGCCCCCATCCACCGCCGCCCAGACCTCCTCAATCAGAGAGTGGGAGGGTGGGACCCAGCAGTCTGTGTTTACAGGCCCTGCAGGTGATTCTGATGGAGCTAAAGTTTGAGAACCGTTGCACTAGAGCTGCAGACTCTGGCTTCGAAAGTTCTGGTGAGGATGTAACCAATGCTACAGAACGGCTCTGGGCTCCCGGAGCAGGTCTCCTGGTCTCCTAGTCAAACTCGATTCCTTGGGCTGTGATGTCCTGGAGTGAAAGGATTGGGTGTGGAGGTAGATGGTTCTTCAAAGGCTTAGCTGTTCCTCTCCCACCCTTGTTCTGCTTTCCTTATGTGGGGACCACGCAATACCAAATGTGTCTCCAAATTGAAACCTGGGAAATTGTTTCAGGGTGCAGTGATTCCTCAGCGGCTGTGAGTCTCAGATCTCCCTGTCGAGAACTTCCTTTGGCTGTGGTATTGGGATAAATAGGGTGACCAGCTGTCCAGATTGCCTGAATGGTTTTCCACAGCACGGGACCTGCAGTGCTTATACCAGGCCCTGGACTGTTGGTCACCCTAACTGCAGGCTATTGACGGTCCAGATGTAAAGTGTGAATCACCAAGAGATCTTGTTAGAATGCAAGCTCTGCTTTAGTCCTCTAGGTTGGAACTGGAGAGTCTGCATTTCCAACCAGCCCCCAGGTGACGTCCTGCTGCTGATCTGTGGACCACACTTGGGTAGCAAGGCAGTATGTCACCCTTGGGATTCAGAGCTGGCCTGTGTGCAGGTAAATCGGGGTGCCCCATAGCCACTTACACTGCAGGTGGGCTGCTTGGCCTTACCAAATTCAGAGAGAATTTCAGGGCCATCTCCAAGCCTTTAGGATTGTGGGTTTTGCCTACAAATATAAAGTACTAACAAATCCTACACTTCTGGGCTTTAGATTTTTTACCCATCAAATCCAAATACTCTTTAAAAAAAATTGTTCTTCACAAGGACAGGTGACTGCTGTTGACCCAAGAATAGAACATTCGCAAGCCCATTATTGATCTCGGTTCGTGTTTGAGCACAACTTAATACTTTTCCTTGTTTGGGCTGAGCATCTGCATATGACCCTGGATGGTGTGTCTGTCATTTCTGGTCTTGTCTCTGCCTCGCAAATGGTACATTTGTCCTTGGGTTTACAGCTGTGCTCGACTGCAGGATCTTTTGCTTTGTGCAGTGTTTCTGCTTTTCAGCATAATGAGTTTTGCTTTATCCATAGCCTGCTTTACTAATTGCAACACAGCAGCACATTCTGTAGCCCATCTGTTTCCATGATTGATTGTCTTTTACTTCAGGGTGTCCTAGAGAGTTACTTTAAAAAGAAAGTCAGGCTTCAGTGTAACCTTTAAGATCATCATAAATTGTGTTTACACGTTGTGACCAGCCAAAACACAAGAAGAAAGTTATTTGATGTTGAGAATGTGATTTCTCCTTACTCCCCACTCTGGACAGGCATGCACTGAGCTCTATTGCCTTGTGACGTCCCCCTCATTCTGTTTGCATCCCCCATGGTCAGTCTTCCTGGCTACGTGCCTTTTCTGCTCATGGACAAAGAGAGAGTGGTCACGTCTGTGGCAGAGCTTTGAACTCACTCTCAAGAAGCTGCTGGTCATAGGAGTTTCTGATAATGTATAAAGTTGTCTGCATGAAGAGTTAGTTCTCACTGTTCACGGTAGTTATTGTCTATAAAGACACCTCAAACTCTGAGCTAGCAAAAGCTGAACATTTGCCCCTAGGGAATGTACAGGGTTGGGCTCCTGGTCTTATGGTCACAACATTTTTGTCAGCCGATTAATGCATCACCTTGTGTTATGTGTGTTTCTGTTTAAAGACACCTTGCTTAATATATATTGTTGACTCATTCACACTGGCCTCATGGCCAGCAGCCTTGCACCCCATGCCTGAAGGCAGCTTATCTAACACATGTGTTTGCTGCGTGATGCTCAGCACAGCCTTTGTGCATTTCGGATTGCTAGACAGCACTACAGCACTGTGCTTGGGAGCCACTTTAAACAGCGACATCAACAAAAAGCACACCCAAAAATGTGAAAATTGTGGCACTAAAAAAAAACCCACAAAGAGGACATTTGTTTACCATACGAGAGCTGAAATAAGAAGGCAGAGTGTTGCCTTGTTCAGCCCCCAGTGATGTGTGCATAGGGTGACTCACATTTTTCATGGCTTTGGGCATTTTCACCAATAACTGTGAAAGTGCCGTAAGTATTGATTTGGGGGTTACAAATACATTTTAGTTTATTTTAAAATTTCAGAAATATGGACTCTACAAATAATGAAGATTGTCTATACATTGTTTTATGACCATACTCTTTTTTTTCTTTTTTAAAGTTTTATTGAAGTATAGTTGACTTACAATCTTGTGTTCATTTCTGCTGTACATCCAAGTAGCTCAGTTATACATATATATATATATATATATATATATATATATATATACTTTTTCATATTCTTTTCCATTATGGTTCACCACAGGATATTGAATATAGTTCCCTGTGCTATACAGTAGGACCTTGTTCTTTATCATTCTATATGTAATAGTTTGCATCTGCTAATCCCAAACTCCCAATCCATCCTTCCCCCACCCGCCTTCCCCCTTGGCAACCACAAGTCTGTTTTCTATGTCTGTGAGTCTGTTTCTGTTTCATAGATAAGTTCATTTGTGTCGTAATTTAGATTCCACACAGAAGTGATGTCATATGGTATTTGTATATGACCATACCCTTGATCGCTGGCTCTGCTTAGTCTATGAAAGGACAAGGAGTCATTGATTCTGCTCACATAGAGGGGTAAAGGCATTTGCTTCAGCCATTGCACAACTGCTGGGAGCATGATGGTAGAGGTCTGCCTTTCATATGAATGGAGACATATCATCACCTTGGCAACACCTTTTCGTATACCAGTATCCAGAGCCCTCATTTATGAGCAGACATGGCAGCAGGCTTTTGTTGGATACCATGTACAAGGCATTAAGCTCAACGCATGAATCCCTGTGTTTCAAGGATCTCGCAATCTCCATGAGAAAGGAGGCTTAGATACATCATAGTAAACATTAAGTGCTTAATGGGTAGTACAGACAGTAGGTGCTAGAGAATTTCAAACTCACCATTGGCTAGTTTTTCTTTCCCATTAGACTGCAAATTCCATGTCTGTCTTTTTACCGTTATGTCCCAGTGCCTAGCATATAATGGGAACTCAAAAAGCATTTTTGGAATAAACATGGAAGTATTTGAGCTGGTGCCTCAAGGCCTTACTTAGATCAGTTTTTCAAGCTCTGTTAGATAAATTGCCATGGGATATTTATCAAGCAGAATTACACTTCACAAATCAATTGTTTATATCCAAGACTTAGAAACTTTAGCTTTGGTATACACCCCCCTCAACATTTTATTATGAAAAAATTTTCAAATATACAGAAAGGTTAAAAGATTTTTACACCGTCCATATCCTACAGTTAACATTTTACTATCCTTGATTTTTCACAAATTTATCTGTCTATCTATCCATCTATCCCTTTACCCATTCATGAATCCCTCTTATTGTTTTATGTGTTTCAAAGTAAATTGAAGACATCAGTACATTTCTCCCTTAATACTTCAGCATGCATAACATTAACTAGAGTGCTGTTTTTGACATGACGTTTTAATTTGTTTTGGTAACAATTTCTGTATCTATAAGATTATAGGGTTAAGCTGAAAGATATCTGTTACTCTTTCAGGTGAAGTTTCTGTGGTTTTGTGAGTACTTAATGCCTGGCTTAGTTTAGAGGGGTTAAAGTGTGGAATAAGAATAACCCCTAAGTTTTGAACCTTGAACCAGGAAAGTTTTATTGGAACACAGCTGCACCCATTCACTTATGTGGTTTTTAAGGGTGCTATCACCATAGAGTTGAATAATTCTGAGAGAGACTATATGGCCCACAAAGCCCAGAATGTTTACTATCTGGACATGTACAGAATAAATCTGCTGATCCCTGTTGTAAAAAAATTAAAAATTATTATGCAGACTGGGAGGAACCTGGAAATTAGAAGAATGATACTTCTAAAAAAATTTTGTCAGAGTTGGAGAACAGGACGATGTAAGTGCTAGAGAATTCAGATTTAAGTGTACCTTTCAATAATATTCATCTCTCTAGATACGCTCTTTCGTATTTTTTCTTTAAATGAAAAAGGGAAAAACAATAGGATTCGATGTGTATCAGTCCGCTTATGCTAAAGCATGCTGTAACAAATGGACCCCAAATCTCTGTGGCTTTCAACAGCAAATCTGTCTGCCCTCTGTAGGTCACCTTTGGTTCAGGTCCATGTTGTCTTCTCTGGACTCTAGTTGACAGAGCCTCCTCTATCTGGGCCATTGCCAGTCTTGTGATAGTGGAGAGAGAGAGGACAAAGCATCAACTGACTTGAGAGCTTCTGCCTAGAAATGACACATATCACCTTTGCTTACATTTCCTTGGCCAGAGGTCATATAGGCAAACCCAGGTTCCACAGGATGGGGCTGTTTAATACTCCTACAGAGAGAGGAAGCAGATCAATGTGAACAATAGTGCACTCTTCCTCATAGGGGTCACAGGGTCAAGAGATTTGTGTTGTTGTTGAAAAGAGAGTGACTTTAGTATGTTTGGAGGCAGAGGGAAGAAACCTATGCAGAGAGAAGGAAATGCTTCTGCTGTTACTCTTGCTAGGGGTAGATTTTCAGCTGGGTCATGTGAGGTTCTGGGTCTGTGGGTTAGACCTGGAAGTCCATAAGTTAATGATCCAGCACATAGGAATCACCTGGGGAGATTGTTAAAAGGCAGATTCTGATTGGTAGGTTAGGGATGAGGCTTGAAATTCTGCATTTCTAACAAGTCCCCAGGGGATGCTGATGGACCACATTTTGAATAGCAACGATCTGCATCACCAGATATTCTAAAACAGAAGAGGGAAACAGGCATTCATTTGCAAACCATGTGAGTCAAACAGGCCAAATAATGAATCCAAAGGGAATAAAGGTGTTCTGAAGTGTTGGGTGTTTCTAGTTCA
This sequence comes from Delphinus delphis, assembly GCF_949987515.2. Taxonomy (NCBI): domain Eukaryota; kingdom Metazoa; phylum Chordata; class Mammalia; order Artiodactyla; family Delphinidae; genus Delphinus; species Delphinus delphis. The sequence goes on from NC_082686.1 coordinate 141,836,593, forward strand.
GAGCATCCCCGAGGCAGAGAAGAACTAGGCTTTGAGACAGCAGAATGGCCTTTTGAATGGCAGTGAACAGATCAGAGGGATTCATGACTGGTGATACTGGAGTGGGTAGATCAAGAGAGTGGGTAGCCAGAGAAGAGTGAGTGAAGGTTTTGACCTGGAGCAGTTCCCTCCAGCGGCTTTGGCCGTCACCTTCTGCCAGCAGCCTACTTCAGATGGAGTGGGAGCCAGATGAGACACCCAGTACTCTGCAGTCACAGACAGGACTTCAGAAACTGCAATAAATGTTTTTTGAGCCCTCAAACATGAACAGCAGTTGTCAGAATTCCCATCTTTAGATAGTAGCAAATGATTCATACAGTTAATAAAAACCATTCAGCAATTTCATTGCCATGAAGTGTTTCATTTGAGTTTTGATTGTCCTAAATATCTTGCTAGTTAAATCCTGAATCAAAACTACAACTATGGGATTTGACATTTGAAGAGAGAATTTTGAAGTGAAATTATTCTCTAGAATTTCAGTATAATTTCTTTTAAAAAATATTTATTTATTTATTTAATTATTTATTTTTTGCTGTGTTGGGTCTTCATTGCTGTGCGCAGGCTTCTCACTGTGGTGGCTTCTCTTGTTGTGGAGCACGGGCTCTAGGCACGCAGGCTCAGTAGTTGTGGCATGCGGGTTCAGTAGTAATGGCTCACGAGCTCTAGAGCACAGGCCCAGTAGTTGTGGCTCACGGGCTTAGTTGCTCTGCGGCACGTGGGATCTTCCCAGACCAGGGCTCAAACCCGTGTCCCCTGCATTGGCAGGCAGATTCTTAACCACTGTGCCACCAGGGAAGTCCCCCTCAGTATAATTTCTTCAAAAGAAAATCTGGGGCTTCCCTGGTGGCGCAGTGGTTGAGAGTCCGCCTGCCGATGCTGGGGACACGGGTTCGTGTCCCGGTCCGGGAAGATCCCACATGCCACGGAGCGGCTGGGCCCGCGAGCCATGGCCGCTGAGCCTGTGCGTCCGGAGCCTGTGCTCCGCAATGGGAGAGGCCACAACAGTGAGAGGCCCGCGTACTGCAAAAAAAAGAAAATCTGTAGTTATTATATATGTATATGTATAACTGAATCACTTTGCTGTACACCTGAAACTAACAACAATGTAAATCAACTATACTCCAATAAAAAAATTTTTTTAAAAAAGCAAAATCCATAGTTATTAGAAACAGTTGAATTTACTGTTTGTTGAGCCCTCTCTTTAATGACATTAAGTGTCTTGGCCATATTATATTTCAAATATGTCTTGACTTCTGCATGAATAACTCTTGTAGTCAACTTTTGTGTCACACACATCTGGCATTGAATTCAGATCCTGCCACCTGATTCCTGGGATTCCATGGGTAACTGTTTAATTTTCTGAGCCTCGTTTCTTTATCTGTAAACTATTGATAATAACTTGCTGACTCAAAAAAAATGTACAATGTGAGAGTTGCGAGTTAAGTTTTATTTGGGGCAAAATGAGGAGTTCAGCCCAGGAGACAGCATTTCAGATAGCTCTGAGAAACTGTTCCAAAGAGGTAGGGGGAAGGTAAGTGTATAGTGATTTTGGTGAAGGGGGAGTACATGCAGTCAAGCCCATATTTTTGCAGAAGGTTTCTGCTGGTCACGAGGAGCAGACGTCACCATGAAGGAATTTAATGCTTTTCTAGATATGAGGAGATGCAAGAATTGGGCTCATAAAATCAGCTCCTGAAAATACCTATCTGAAGACCTGTTCTGCCAGTTTTTCCAGAACACAGAGTGCCTCATTTCTGCTCTGAGCCCTGAAGTCTCTTCAGGGTGTGTTGAAGGTCAGCAGCTGCAACAGCACCTGATTTAATCCTTGTAGAGGTGGATGGCGAGTGCCCATGGCAAGTGCCAATTTGTAGTTGACAATCTCATTGTGTTAATGATGGGCTAACAGTAATATGTTTAAAGAACATTACATAGAGTAGTCCCTCAATAAATGTTAGGTGTATTTTTATATTTGTGGTACAAATTTGAAATCACTCTTGTTTCAGCATTTAGAGTGAACCAAAGATGGGCAATAACAAGTGTTGGAGAGGATGTGGAGAGACTGGAACCCTCATACATCGCTGGTGGGGTTTTAATATGACGCAGCCCCTTTGGAAAACAGTTTGGCATTTTCTTAAAATGTTAAAGATAGATTTACCATATGACTCAGAAAGTCTACTTTTAGGAATCTACCCAAGGGAAATGAAAATATGTCCCCGTAAAGGCTTGTACTCAAATGTTCATAACAGCATTATTCCTAGTAGCCAAAACAAAACAAAAGTCCATCAACTGGTGAATGAATAAACAAATTATAATATATCTAGAAACTGTTTGACAATAAGAAGGAATGAAGTACTGATATATGCTAGAGCATGGATGAACCTCAAAAACAATATTCTAGGTGAAAGGAGCTGGGCACAAAAGACCACATATTGTATGATTCCATTTATATGGAATTCCCATAAAAGGCACATCTGTAGAGACAACAGTGGATTGGGAGTAGAGTGGGGCTGGTGGTGGGTGACTGCAGATGGGCTCGAGGTGTCTCTTTGGGATGATGGCAGTGGTCTACAATTAGATAGTGATAGCTGCACAGCTTTGAAAACCTACCCAAAACCGTTGCACTGTACTCTTTTAACAGGTGAATTTGAAACCGAGTCCCAGTAGAGCTGAGTTTCTCTGCCCAGTTTATGATTAACCTCTATCCAAAACTTTATTCCCTTTCTTGTCCCACACTTGTTCCCCCTCAAGATTGAGGCGCATCAAAGAAAAAATAGAGCTGGACCCTGCAGGGCCCTCCCAGGTTCAAAAGTGTTTCCCTGCCCCAGTTTTTTGTTTGTAGGCCTTCCCTAAGTTCCAAAGGGGATATTCAGACATCTGAATTAGGGAAGAGAGGGAATGCAGAAACAAGGGAAAAGCAGTCAAGAAACTGTAGTGCAGTGATGGTCAGAGTCCTAGTTCCTCCTCAAGGGATACATACAACAGTCTGATACACAGCTCTGCGTTCTTCTGTAGGAACTAAGGTCCCCATCCAGGTGGAGGATGGTCACTACATGCTGAGCACAAGCACTAGCCCCCAGACTGGTTGGAACCAGAAGGCTGATGATTGAGATTCCTGGAACCCTGTTACCTCCCACCAACCAATCAGAGAAAGGTCACACACCCTGCAGCCCTCCCCCGCAAATTTGGTTTTGAAAACCCTTCCCTGAAAGCCACTGGGGAGTTCTGGTCTTCTGAGCATGAGCCACCCATACTCCTTGCTCAGCCCAGCAATAAACCTTTCTCTGCTCCAGACTCAGAAGTTTCGGTTTGTTTGGCCTCACAGTGCGTCAGGCACACGAACATGGGTTTGGCAACAAATTCCATAGCATGTAAATGACAGCTCAGTAATGCTGTTTTTCAAAATAGTGAACTGTGTTCATTTTTTAAGATGTTGATTATTTCTGTGTAGATTCTCATTGTTGTACGAGGAAGACAATCAACGAAATACTGTTTCACTTTCTGAAATGTGTTGGATTCTCCAAGCCATCATGAATGCCTCAGCTTTTTCAATTCAATGGGAGGCTTTACCCTGCAACTAATAGCCTGTGGGCACTGGCTGAGGATCCTAACATCTGAAAACAATAGAAAGTTCAGTCCTTACATGCAGATCAATAGTGCTGGCTGATGATTCCCCATGAGTGAAAAGAGATTTGTAAGATGGAGTGGCTTCACTCTAGCCATTAAACTTCTCGTTCACCAGTTCTTCATTAAATGCCTGTCTTAAGCAGGGCAATTGAATCTAAGATATCAGACAATTTTGAATTATGGGGATCAACGGCTCCTCCACTGCTGGCCTTGGGCACAGGTTAAAAGGAACTGAATTCAGTATTCCCCAGAAAATGATGTAAGGAGAGGTAGTAGGCAGCACCTGGAAGATACCATCTTAGAGAGAACTGTTGCCATAGATGAGGTTATAGAAGCACAGATATATTCGAGAAGATGCCCCAAGTCCCATGTGTTAAAATGCTGCAGACCTCACTCAAGCATCAGATTTGAGAACTAAGTGTATGTGTGTTTATGCATGTGTGTGTATGTGTGTGTGTGTGTGTATGTATGTGTGTGAATGCTCTGGCCTTACTTTTTGTTTGTTTGTTTTTTTTTTGGCTGCACTGCGAGGCTTGTGGGATCTTAGTTTCCTGACCAGGGATGGAACCCAGGCCCCTGGCAGTGAGAGCCCCAAGTCCTAACCACTGGACCGCCAGGGAATTCCCCTGGCCTTAGTTTTTGAAAATAGGAATTGCTTGACAAGTGGTTATAGGACCATGTCGTACCATAAAGAAATAAATAGCAAATGCAGGGACTTGCATTTGGCTGATTTTTTGGAAGCTCTCGCTGTGGAGATGTACCCTGCACACCCTCTGGGCAGACAGTTAGGGGTGGCTGGGCTCACACATGCACTCCCCTCGGACATCTTTGAAGACCTGAGGAGTCAATGGGAAGAGAAGGGGTCTCAAAGTTGCTTCCAAAACAACAACAGTCAGAAAGAACTCTTGTTTCTCAGTGTCTATGACAAGGATCATTGGTAGAAAAATCATTGTATGGTCGGAGGGGGGGCCTAGACTAGGGGTCTTTTACTAAAAAATTAGAAACTTGAGTACTCTGCCGCACTCTGTTGCTGGGGAAACAACAGTGAGTAAAAGAGACCAAGATCCCTGCTTCATGGAGTTTTCCTACTACTAAACTCTTCTCCAAGAGCGGGCCCTGGACCAATAGCATCTCCGTTACTTGAGTAGTTAGCAGAAATGTACATTTTTAGACCTCCACAGTGGACCAACTTAAAAATCAGAAACTTTGGGGATGCCGTCTGACAATACAAATTGTAACAATCCTTCTAGGTGTTGATGCATTGATAGTGTTTGAGAAGCACTCTTCACCAGCAGGGTTTCTTAGCCTTGGCACTACTGACATTTGGGGCTGGATAATTCTTTGACATTTGGAGGCTGTCCTGTGCACGGTAGGCTCTTTAGCACACAGGATGCCAAGTAGCTCCTTTACCCCAGTTCTGACAATAAAAAAAAATGTCTTCAGATAGTGGGTACAGTTCCCTGGAGGGCAGGAGAATCCCGGATGAGAAGCAGTGCCTTACGGCAAGGCTGTTCAAATGGCGGGCTGAGCATCCCTTCCATCAAATCTCTGGGGCAGGAATGAGGAATCTGTGTTCTCAAAAGTCCTTCTGGTGATTCTGATGCTGCCACGTTTTGAGAACCACCTGGAGACATAGGCCATAAGCAATTACGTGTATACACACATGTAAATCCCTCAAGAGTGCTTGCTGTCCTGCTCCTAGCATTTGTAAGATGGAGTGTCTTCACTTTATCCATTCCATGCCGTGCTTTGGAAGGACAGGAAAGACAAGGAAGGAGGCCAGGGTGTTCTGGGGGAGGGGAAGGGTATCATTTTAAAAAATATGGTTGTGGGCTTCCCTGGTGACGCAGTGGTTGAGAGTCCGCCTGCCGATGCAGGGGATGCGGGTTCGTGCCCCGGTCCGGGAAGATCCCACATGCCGCATAGCGGCTGGGCCCGTGAGCCATGGCCGCTGAGCCTGTGTGTCCGGAGCCTGTGCTCCGCAACGGGAGAGGCCACAACGGTGAGAGGCCCGCATACCGCAAAAAATAAATAAAAAAATAAAAAATATGGTTGTGAAAGGTCTCACTGAGAAGGTGATGCTTGATCAAAGGCTGAAGGAAGTGAAGGAGTACATCCAGCGATGATGGGGAAGAACCCTTCAGGCATAGAGAAGAGAAACAGCAAAGGTCCTGGGGCAGGTGGTATATGTCCAGTAGGTTCGCAGGACAGTAAGTAGCCTGGAGTGACGGTAGAGGGGACTAGGACTAAAGCAGTTAGGAAGAAGGTGAGAGTAATGATGAATGAGTGGATGATGAACTTTCCTGTTTCTGGACTGGACTTCTGCACATACTAGCGAGTGTTTCTGAGTATATTCTGTGGTTTTTCTTTTTTTTAATAAATAAATTTATTTATTTGTTTAGCTGCGTTGGGTCTTTGTTGCAGTGCGTGGGCTTCTCATCACGGTGTCTTCTCTTGTTGCAGAGCACCAGCTCTAGGCACGCGGGCTTCAGTAACCATGGCATGTGAGCTTAGTAATTGTGGCTCGTGGGCTCTAGAGCACAGGCTCAGTAGTTGTGGCGCACGGGCTTAGTTGTTCCACAGCATGTGGGATCTTCCCTGACCAGGGCTCGAACCCATGTCCCCTGCAGTGGCAGGCGGATTCTTAACCACTGCGCCACCAGGGAAGTCCCCTGTATCTCTTTGGAGAAATGTGTCTTTAGATCTTCTGCCCATCAAATAATTCTTGAATATGTACAATGTATTGAGAATCTTCATTCTTGTATATTTATTTGTATCCCAGTCCCCACTTAATTACTTGAAATGCCCTACCAGCAGAATTTTCCAGGTGTGAAAATGAACACATGAGGTTCCAAAGGCCTTCCCAAGGGGGAGGCCAGGTGGTAGACCTACTATGGGATGCTCAGGGAATTACACTGAGGGGCTTTTAACTTCATGGTGGGGCTTCTTGGGTTGAACATTCAGGAGACTACTCAGAGGGAACTAATTCCTTTTCCTTTTTGGTTTGTTCAAGCCAATCAGTAATGTTAAGGCATAGAAACACTTTTTGCTCCATTCTGTGATGAAAGTAACTCTGAGGTAGGTAAGGTCTTATGTCCCCCGTGGTGTCCTTGAAGTTGGTTAAAGTCATCCAAGGCAAAATATTCCTTGTACCCAGTTATCTAAGGGTTTTTTTGTTTGTTTGTTTGTTTTTGCACTGAACTCACCTCTCTCTGAAGATGACCTATGTCATCGTGCTTTGGTAACTTAATATGAGAACCTTGAACTTCTGTAGCTTCTTCCCTCCTAAATGCCCAGTGTTTAGGGCCATTTTCAGTCCTTAAAAATAGATCATTCTTCAGCATGTTATTTGGTTAACATGTTGGTTATTTGGTTATTTATAATAACATCTGGTTATTTTGCTCAACCTTATTTGCCTTAGGGAACCTCAGAGATTAAACCTTACCAAGTCTTGACAGGGCAGTGGTTTAAGCGGCTAGGTTTTTCTGCCTTAATTTCCCCTCTGTGAGTTCAAGAGGTCAGACATGGTTTGCGGCAACACTTAAGGAGTCTGTATCCTGAGAAAGCAATAGGATTAGTTGGTTTGAATCCCTTCTTTTTTTCCCCTACATTGAAATGATGTGGCGGGCGAGTGTCAGGATGAGTTTTAAACTGATTTATTTGGTTGAGAAAAACGCACCAAGGCTGAAGATTTAGAAAACGCCTTCTCGTTATTTAGTTGCTGAGCTAGACCGAATAGTTCATGATGATGGCCAAGAGTGGAAATGAAAGCACCCAAACAGTTTTGTCCACTCAGTTCACTTCTATATCATAAGTATTATAAATTAATTACACTAATCAGTAAGATATGCACACAAGCAATTTAAGGAAGTCAAAAAATCAAGGGTGTTTATCTTATAACGGGGTTGTCATTACTTTTAATTACTTCTCAGAGCAGACCCATGAAACATTTACATACCCCTCCCCACATTTCACAGGTCAGAGGAATGAGGATTAAAGGTATTTGGGTCTGGTTCGAACCAAACCTGGTCACCATCCAGGAGCAGGCTCAACATAGGCACCACATTTTCCCCACTGCTTGTCCACCAAGAAGCATCTTGAATTAAAGTCCTAGGATTGTCAGAAAAATTACAGAAGGCCCAGTTAAATTTGAATTTCAGATACTCAACAAATACATATTTAGTGTACATATATTCCATGCACCGTTTGGGATATACTTATATTTGGGGACATATTTATGCTAAAAATATATTTGTTGCTTATCAGAAATTCAAATTTAACCAGGCGTCCTGTGTTTATTTGTTAAATCTGACAGCCCTAGTTGCTTCTGTCTGGACTAATGCCATTGGATTTTAGGAATGTCCAGTTGTGATCATTCAACCTCAAACCAAGAGTACCTCAGAGAAAGTTGTTTGGCTTTTCTACCAGAAGAGCATTAAGAAAACTGAATTATATTCTTTAAATGAAAGATAATATGGAAGCCAAGACTTTTTTTTTTTTTTTTGGAAAAGCTATGATTGGAAGCCACTGTCATGTTTCCCTAAGATGACGAGGCAGTAATTACGGGTATTTCTCAGTAGACCCTAGGGCTTTTCTGTTGTGTAAAAAAAGAAAAAACCCAAAAGATCACCACATATTTCCTTTTCTTCTTTAAATCCCCATGGGTCTGAATTATAGCAGAACGTCTATCCGGTCTCCTTTCACTTTGCTCTTGGGTCAAAGGTCCATCCTAGTGATGAACCTTTTGCCTGCCTGAGAACCTTAGCTCACACCAGTTCATAGCAAGCTCAGTTCAAGAGGCCTGCACCCCATCACTCCGTTTCCTCCCTCTTGATGGTCACACCTTCAGTGGAGATGTTTCAGGTTTGCTTAAGATTTAGCCAAGGAGCTCGTTGGTTCCTCTTCATTGTAAGAAGGATAAGCATCCGCATCATGGAAAGAGGAGGTATTGGGAAGAAGCAGGCAAAAACTCTGAATCATCAAATATAATTTCTTTTTCTGCACCACGCTGCTTAAGACTGCTAGATGAAGCTGTTTGCTATTGCAGGATCCAGAATAGCATCATAACTATGAACTGAATTTCTCTTACAACTGCCACGCAGTCGGAATAAACAGTTACACGTTGGAATGGCTTCAGGCGTCCTCTTACCGTCCTCACCTGGGAGGTAAACGGAACGTCCTAGAGCAGGTCTCTCACATTAGAGCATTCTGGTCTCCAACCACTGTATTCTGGCCATTCTAAGTGGGATTTAGAATTCTAAATCTTTCTGGTTTACAAAATCCTAAATTCAACTAATATCAGTATGCTTTGCTATATCATTAAACTTTCCCAGGGTGAAATAGGCACAGATATTAGAATTATAAACATGAACTTTATATACTTTGTGCTGGGGATAGGGGACTCAGAAGTATAGATCAGATGTTTGTAAACTTTTTCTGTAAGGGACTAGATAGTAAATATTTTAGGTTTTGAGGGTCATATGGTCTCTGTCATACTAAGCTCTGCCACAGTAGAAGCAAATCAGCCCAAGACAATATGTAAATGAATGAGTGTGTCATGTTCCAATAACACTTTATTTATAGACATATTGAAATCCGAAGTCTATATTTTCAGGTGTCATGAAATATTTCCTCCCTCTCTCCCTCCCTCCCTCCTCTCTCTCTCTCTCTCTCTTTCTTTTCCCAGCTCAAAGCCTGGGAATACAAACAAAAACAAACAGGTAGAGCTCTGAATTTGCGACCCAGCAATCCCACTACTGGGCATATACCCTGAGCAAACCATAATTCAAAAAGAGTCATGTACCAAAATGTTCATTGCAGCTCTATTTATAATAGCCCGGAGATGGAAACAACCTAAGTGTCCATCATCGGATGAATGGATAGAGAAGATGTGGCACATATATACAATGGAATATTACTCAGCCATAAAAAGAAACGAAATTGAGTTATCTGTACTGAAAGGATGGACCTAGAGTCTGTCATACAGAGTGAAGTAAATCAGAAAGAGAAAAACAAATACCGAATGCTAACACATATATATGGCATCTAAGAAGAAAAAAAAAATGTCATGAAGAACCTAGGGGTAAGACGGGAATATAGACACAGATGTAGAGAATGGACTTGAGGACACGGAGAGTGGGAAGGGTAAGCTGGGACGAAGTGAGAGAGTGGCATGGACATTTATACACTACCAAATGTAAAATAGATAGCTAGTGGGAAGCAGCCGCATAGCACAGGGAGATCAGCTCGGTGCTTTGTGACCACCTAGAGGGGTGGGATAGGGAGGGTGGAAGGGGGACGCAAGAGGGAGGAGATATGGGGATATATGTATATGTATAGCTGATTCACTGTTATAAAGCAGAAACTAACACACCATTGTAAAGCAATTATACTCCAATAAAGATGTTAAAATATGTATAGCTGATTCACTCTGTTATAAAGCAGAAACTAACACACAATAAGGATGTTAAAAAAAAAAGAAAGCAAGGCAAGTTCTTCTGCAAATCTCTACTGAGTTTGTACTCATTAACACTGCAGAGACCTTATAATCTGCTCCTGTCATAGTAATGCTTTCCCAAAGAGAACTGGGCTCACATCAGGGGAGTGAGGGCCTCAGAGGGTCAGACAACACATCCTCACCCTGCCTCCGGGAGAAGGAAGGGGTGTCAGATATGGCAGACACCCAGTGCGTGCATCCTGGATGCTGGTTCTGTGTGATCCAGGACAAACGTCGAGCACCTGAGCCATCTCCTTCCCAGCCAGTGGCCTTTCACCCGCTTCCCCGCTCTTGCAGCCTTTTTTGAGCTCGTTAACTGGTTAGCAGGACTTGAGGGAGTTTTAAGACTGGTGGCTGCTCTTCAGCAGGTCATGTGGCAGAGGGTTCTTTATATTCTGTGTCTATTGCTTTTCTGTGATTAAAGCATTTCGTTTCAAACACTTGGCAAGGAGTGTTTGAACATGGATGTGCCCCAGTGTAGGCAAACCCAAGTGTAAGAAACTAACAAACCCATGCGTCCCCGTCCCTTGATTCTCTACACATGCCTGCATAGATACACAAGTAAGTTGGGCCATGATCATTGAAAAAATAATTCTTTTTTTAAAAAAAATTTTTAAATTTATTTTGTTTGGCTGTGGTGTGTCTTCGTTGCTGTGTGTGGGCTTTCTCTAGTTGCAGTGAACAGGGGCTACTCTTCACTGCGGTCCGTGGGCTTCTTTCTCATTGCGGTGGCTTCTCTTGTTGCGAAGCATGGGCTCTAGGCGCATGGGCTCAGTAGTTGTGGCTCGTGGGCTCTGGAGTGCAGGCTCAATAGTTGTGGCGCACGGGCTTAGTTGCTCCGCGGCATGTGGGATCCTCCCAGACCAGGGCTCGATCCCGTGTCCCCTGTATTGGCAGGCAGATTCTTAACCACTGCACCACCAGAGAAGTCCCGAAAAAATAATTCTTTACAAAAGAAATAGTTGCAAGTGATCCTTAGATAATGTTTCCTTAAAATTGTTCCAAGCTTTCTCTATTATTTTGTTATGACAGCCTTTGAAACTCATATGCATGGAATTGTAAGGGACGTGTGTAGGGGACTCCATCCCTGAACTGACTTCCTGAAGCAGAGGTCACAGTGTGAGCATGGCCCCCTCCTTTCTCCTTGCTGCCCCTAACTCAGGGTCAGGAGCATTTGGTGGGAGTGGATCTGAGAGCAGGGCTTGGGTTGTCTGGACACTTATTGCCATCCTTTGGAAAATGGTCAGTGTGCCAGACCTTAATAAAAGACAGAGTCATCTTCTGTTGTGGGTATATTTTTCATGTCTTATCCAGAATTCATAGTCAAATTTATTTTACATTTGACAGATATTTATCTCATACCCTTATTGATACAGAGAGGTACTTCCCAAATGTTTTATTCTTCTATGCTCTTAAAAGTTATTGAGGATCTCAGAGTTCTTTTGGATGAGGGTTATAGCTATTGATATTTACGTTATTAGAAACAAAAAAGCACATATTAGAGATATGTGCTTCTTGCTTTATTTAAAATATAAGCCTATTACGTGGTAACACAAATAACACTTTTTTTATGAAAAATGATAGGCAAAAAGACTAGTAGAAGTATAGCATTTTCCTACATTTTTGCAAGTCTCTTTAATGTCTGGCTTAATAGAAGATAGCTAGATTTGCACGTCTACTTATGCGTTCAAGCTGTTGTGATATCCCATGTCATGACAGGCTCTGGAAACTGCAGTGTACACATATGTGAGCACAAGAGTGAGAAGGCCACTGGGGTCTTAATATCACTACGAGATTAGTCTTGACTTCATGGATGTCCTGCAGGGGTCCCCACCAGGACTTGCTAGATTACAGTTTGAGAACTTCTGATACAGCAGGACACCCCCAAAAAAGGTCTTTATCATTCCTTCAGTAAAACTTAATCACTGTCCTGTTGACCAGGCATAAACTTATCATTGTGATTGTGTTTTTGAAGTTGTGGCCTAAAGATGGTTGTCACCTGAACACTTTTAAAAATGTAAGTGAACGTGTCAAAATTAGCACCACTACCTATGTATGACCTACATTGCTCTTCATAACTTAGAAAGGGTTGGCTGAAATTAAGAGAAATAAAGGAGAAGAAGAATTGTTGCTGGTGGCCCACATTGCCCGTTAGGTTTGGGGTTTGTGTGTTTTGGGTTTTGTTTTTTTGCACTCTGGTTATAGATTTGTCTTTATTCAGTCATCAAGTGTTTCTTGAGTGCTACTAAAGACCGAAATGATTGAACAATCTAAGGCAGAAAATTACAGTCTTGTGGCTTTTCATCTTTCAAATGAGAAAATGAAGGTGCAGAAAGGTTAGAGGTTACCCAAGGTTACCTAGCAAGGAGTAACTGCCCTTGAAATAGAAAAAAGATCTCCTTTTAATATGATATTGTGTTTTACCTGTGTTACCTGCCCTTGGGCAGCTTAGAGTCTCAAACCGAATATACTTGTGAACTAAACCGTGGAATAGAGATTCCAAAGGTGTTCTTTTATCTCCAGGGAGACTCATGAAGGCTGGAATCAGCTGAGAAAAATACTGGGTGGGACTGGAGTAAAATTGAGGCACCCTTTGAAAAGCAGAGAGGGATTGGACCGGAGCAGGATAATCTCAGTGGGAGGATGAACTTGGGAAAAGGAACAGAGGCCGGGAAGGAGAAGAGCCTCGTGAATAGGAAGGGATCTCTCTGAAAAAGGAGAGAGGAGGCTGCTGGACGGGGTGGTGGCCGCCACACCCTCTCCGAATCCGAGACTCCTTCGTGGGACGTCTCATCTCACGGGGGCTTCAGATAAATGGCTTATCCACAGAGCCACACTAACAGACCTTTACAAGGCTTCCATCTAAGACTGGTCATTTCCCTTCACGGATGAACCCACCCAGCTAACCAGCCACAGATGTTTTGTTTATAACCGGAGGAATTCATGTGAGCTCGGTGATGACATTTCCTTGTCATAAAATGCTGAGAGTTAAACAGCGATACTGTGTGAAACACGTGGAGTCTTTATCTGGAGAGGCAGTTCTTAAGTGGAACGGTTTAATGGTCATTTAGCACGATAGGCCTTCAGAGTGTAATATCATTTGCCTGCCAGTTAAAATGTACACTTCTCGGTGGGAAGTCAAAGACCATGTCAGCTTAACTTGGGTTAGATGAAAGAAAGCATCAAGAAGTGAAAGCCGGAATAGAGGTTGGGGAATAGAATCTCCCGTGCTCTTCGCCTGTTCATAAATACAGTGTCATTAGAGAACACCACTAATTCTGACTAATCGGGGGAAATACACTTTGAATTGGTGAAAAGTTTGATTCATTTTTAAAGAACTGCGGCTTTGTTATCTTCCCCACTTTCCTCATAATATCTTTTCTTTTCTCTTTTCTTTTTTTTAATTGAAGTATAGTGGATTTACAATGTTGTGTTCGTTTCAGGTGTACAGCAAAGTGATTCAGTTTGCTGAATATATATATATATATATATATCCTTTTTCGTAATCTTTTCCCTTACAGGTTATTACGAACTATTGAATATAGTTCTCTGTGCTATATGGTAGGTCCTTGTTGTTTATCTACTTGATATATAGTAGTGTATATCTGTTAATCCCAAATTTCCATTTTATCCCCCCCTCCCCTTCCCCTTTGGTAGCAGAGATAGACCCACAGACATAGAATACCTTTCTAATCTTACTTGATAGCTTTACTTCCTACTTTGTTGATAAAATTGAAATTATGAAAAATAAAACAGCTGAACTTCTTGCCCCTCCTGAGACCTCTGTCTCCGTTCTTCCTGCAGGTGCGTGGGGAAGGGGTGCGCTTCTTCCTGTTTTGGGCAGTCCCTCCGCCTAGGCTGTTGGTGCCACCCTTTCCCATTCCTCAAGGACCTCGATCCTTCCAGTGTTCCCCTCTCTCCTGTTCTCTTCCCTGTCTCGGCTTGGGATTTTTTGTCTTCTCTTAGAAAGGGAGAACTGTTTCATCAGTTTTTGCTCCCCTCTCCTCCTTTACTGCTGCCACTTTGAAGGTATTCACTGCCCCCTGCCCTCCCCCCTCCCCCCATGCCCCAGTGCTTACCTGTGAGTTGCGCACGTGATGCCCGCAGGCATGATGGCGTCTCCGCAATGCATACACCACTGCGAGGGCTGGGACCCATCATCGCCACCTTCTCTCCTCCTATGACGTCAGGCCCCTATCCTTCCTGGTGTTTTCTCTTCCTATGCTGTCCGGTGACGGAGGTCCTCTGGATGCCGTCGTGGCATCTTCCCTGCTTGTGCCTCACGTGCTTCGTGGGCAGTGTCGTTTGCACCCACCTTTTAAATAAGCCTCCTACCCTGACTTTTAAATCTGTATCTTAAAGCTGTTTCCTTCAAGCTTGCAAATTGCTCATTACTGCCCCAAGCTCACCATCTCAAACCCAGACTTAGTTTACCCTTCAGCCTTGTTCCTTCTTATTGAGTGCCTCAGCCACTGGCATCAGTATCCCCAAGCAAGGGTCCACAAACTATGGCCAGTTGGCCGAATCCAGCCTGCATGTGGTTTTGTAAATGATGACACATTTCGAGGTGTGTTTTGAAAGGGGCCCTGTGGCCTGCGAAACCTAAAATATTTACTATCCGACCTTTTACAGGAGTTTATCAACTCCTGTGCCAGAGCCGCAACATCATTTGAAGGGCTTGTGAAAGCAGGTTGCTGGGTTCTGCCTCCAGAGTTTTTGATTCAGGGGCCTGAGAATTTGCATTTCTAACAAGTTCCCAAGGGATGCTGGTCCATGAACCACGCTTTGAAGAGACTCATAGAATAGTGTTCTCAATCACTGTCATTCACTTCTATCTCCTAAATAGGTATTAAATCTCTCCTTTCCTCTCCATCACGTCTATTCGATGAAAAGATTTTTCAGAAATACACATCTATCTGTAACACGACAGGTTCTTAGAGCCGTCTGCCTACCTACAGATATGTTTCATCAACTTGAGTAAGTTATGGGTCCCAAGAAAATGACAGCGATGACGACCACATAACATCAGTATGAGCTATTTCTATTTTGTGCCAAGCACTTCAGCATGAACTCACTGAATTCTCACAATGACCCAGTGTGGTAGGAACTTTGATGGTCCCCATTTTCCAGATGAGCAAACTGAGGTTCGATGACAATGTCATACAGCAGGAAGGTGGTAGAATGAGAATTTGAAGAGAATTTGAACCCAAGCAGTCTGTCTGCAGAGCCCATGCTACACCGAGGCTCTCATAGCCCTACTCTCTCCACCACCCCCTCCCTGGTTGATTTTATTTTTATCATACATTAGGTTAATACATACAATTGTAAACCTAGATATATTCTCCTGTGCAGCTATAAAACCAGACCAGAGTGAATACAAAGATACAATTCCGATAAAATCTAAGTTCACATAAAATTGGTATGACACATGATAATACTGAGTATTAAATTGTCTTTTGCAACATGAATTGGTATTGGTTTGCCTTCTTTTGAGGGTCTTGTGAGTTTGGTCTGACTTGTGTAGCCCGAGGCAGTTTCTATCTATTACGCTTCTCTTTTTGAAACTCCTGTGAAACCTTCCTTTTTATACCTGAATGGGCCAAATATTAAGATGACCACTTTTCCCCTCCTTAAACTATTTCTAGATAGTATAACTTGCCCCTAACACACTCAAAAGAAAAACATTGGTCCTGAGTTCCATAGGGACTCTGGGTTTTCAGGTGGTTAGCAGACCCCAACTGGAGGAACACTGTCCCCTAGGATGAAGTCTTATTCCTGTGCTGATGTTCAAGGCCGTTCATGCCAGATCCCCGCCTACCTCTCCTCTTTTCATCCCCTTCTATTTTCTCATACTTCTTGTTTCATCAATACTCAACTGCCTGTAAGTCCAGGTACTCAATGAACTGTTTCGTTCCTTAGGCCTTTGTATGAAATTTTCCACTGCATGACTCACTCTTCCAATTCTCAAGTCCACCTCTCAAATCCACTCTACCCCAACTCCTATTCATCCTTTAAAACCTACTCCAGCATAGCCATCTCGTAAACCATCAGTCTGATGTGTGTATAGGGAAACCAGCTCATGACGCATTGTGATGGAGGTCAAGGCCCTTGTGAGTTGCCTCTTCTCCTGCATCGTGCTTCAAGATGAATTCCACAATGTCCCCCAGTGTGGCTTCAGAAATAGACACTGTGGGGAAAGGTAGAACTTACAGAGTCGCAAGAGGAGGGCCATGTGGGATCCCGACCTCCCTCACCCACCCAGATGTGCTGTGGGTCACAGTTCTGTTCCAAATGCAGAGGGTTCTTCCCTGTTGTGCTTCCTTTTCCAGAGGAAGCTGACAGACAACCTTCTCAGGGAAGAATAACCAGAAAAGCTGAGCACCAGGCAGACTGGGTTTGGGGGCAGCAGCTATTCAGAGTGGTCTTGGAAAGCCAGCTGCCCACAGCCTGGAAACCCTAAAGCCCCAGGGAAGCTGCCTATTCCTCCCGAGTACAGGGAAGGGAGCATGACAAGGTCAGGCCAGTGGTGTCACTGGAAGCTGATTTGGGGTGCACTCCCCTTCCTGGCACCAGGGGAGCTGGCTCAGTGTCCAGGCAACTCAGAACGGGACCTCAGGACCCTTTTCAGATGTGTTTGCTCACAGTATTCGGGTCCTGCTATGTCTTTAGGGGTTCATTAAGTTGAAAAATCAACTTTGAGAATTCCCTCAAGAAAAGTCTACAAAAAGACCAAGTGAATGAGTATAGACTTGGGACACTTCTATTGACTGCCATTACAATCAACTCTACCACCTGGCAAATTTCCAAGTCAAGTGTCAAATAAGGATTCCCGTTGGGATCAAAGTACTCACTGTGAGAGTACATACAGGTGCCTGTTAAAGTGATCTGTGTTTGAGACAATTCATCCCTACTGAGGAAAATGCAATTCCCTATCTGTGGATGGGTTGCAGAGAAAATGGGGCTAGGTATCTGTGTTGTAAGAACTATCAAATTACAATAATTTTGATGGGCTGAGTTAGCACTCAAAATCCAATCTCTTCAATGATGATTCACTGAAACAGTATAAAATGCATGTGTTACATGTGGGTGTTAGCCTTTTTTAAGATACAGCCTGATGATATTGTCTAGATGTGGAAAATCTAGGTTTTTGAGAGCAAAAGAATTCATTTAATACACAACAAGAATAGAAGACACTTCAGAAACACATCTATAAAAAATGATGCTAAACTTAGTTTAATCCATTTATAAGGCTGATAAGGCTTTTAACAAGTGAATCATTGTCAAAATACTTCCTGTGTTAACTCCATTTGTGGCTACTTTCTGTTTCTATGAAGCAAGAAATCAACACTTCATGTTATAGTTCCCTTTTGTCCATGAAACGGAATGATTCTTAATAAGGCATAGCCCTTTATTCACTCATGTAAATGTTGTTTTAAATGTCTTACATTAAATATACAATTAAAAGTGCAAATTTTTGCAATTATTTGCATATGTGAGTTTTTATATAATATTGTTTCCTGGGTTGTTTTAGAAATCTGATGAACTTTGTCATCTGTGTGAAGTAGTGGAAAAGTGAAAATGTTGGAAAAATATGTTGATCTTAACAGGAGGTGCAAAGTACATGTTTAGAGTTTAGAATACATGGCTTTTGCACAAATAAGAAATTTACTTAAACCAACTAAAATCATGCTTCACAATCTTTAGAAATTTGAGTTTAACCCTTATTTTCTTTTGATTAATTATAACGTGTCCAAATGTTAAACATTTAGAGGATAGAGAAAAAAATACAAAGGAGAAGACAAATCACTCACAAAACATTCCAGCTTTCTAAAATATACACATACTTGTTAATGTATTCCTTCCTCTAAATTAGAATCATACTGCAAGTCAACAGTTCTCTAAGCAAGAACGTTTCCTGTCATTGAATGTTCTTTGAAATTGTGATTTTTAAAAAAAAATGTCTGCATAATATTCTATCATATAGAAGTACAGTAACACAGAGGCTTTCCAGGCAGGGTGGGTGGGAACTACTCTCAGCCTCAGCTCTGAATTAATTCCCCCCACCTGGGCGATAGCACATGAACCCTCCACATGATTCTGGCTTTTCTCGGGAGGCTGTCAGCCCTGCCCACCCACCTCTCAGCTCCTGTGCTGTTGGCCACGCAGCTTCCAGGTGTCAGCTCCTCTGGTGAGACGGGGCTGGGAGATGCTGTCCTCAGCTCCCTGCCTGGGTGGACAAGTCAGGCTCTAGGGCTGGCAGAAATCCTCGTTTGAGGGTCCCACCAAGTTCCCCGGTCAGAGTGCTGCAGCTGAGTGGAGCAACTGCTTGGGACTACTGCTCAGGTGCTGCAGAAAGCCTTCTTGGAATCTGATGTGTTATCACTTTGGGACCATTGGCCAGCTGCTCCTGACTGGCCACATGAAGGCTCAGACTGTCCCAGACTCTGAACTGAAGAGAATCAACACTATTAGCATATCTCTCACCACCATGAATGCAAGGTATTACAATGAAGAGTATCAGGAGGACATCTACAAATCCCAGACTGGCATGTGCAAGTTCTGAGGAATGGTGGAATAACCCAATGTATCTGGGTGACCTTTGGAGACAGCTGAGACAGAGCTACAACAGGGCAGTGGCTGACACCCAACCCATAGCCCATCTTCTCCAGCCGTTGGCTGACAGGGTCTTGGTGCTCTGGCTGACTCTCAGGCCTGAGCCTCTGAGGTGCGAGAGCCGAATTCAGGACATTGGTCCACCAGGGACCTCCCGGACCCATGTAATGTCAATCGGTGAGAGCTCTCCGAGAGATCTCTATCTCAACGCTAAGACCCAGCTCCACTCAATGACAAGCAAGCTCCAGTACTGGACACCCCATGCCAAACAACTAGCAAGACAGGAACACAACCACACCCATTAGCAGAGAGGCTGCCTAAAATCACACTAAGTTCACAGACACCCCAAAACACTCCACCGGACACAGTCCTGCCCACCAGAAAGACAAGATCCAGCCTCATCCACCAGAACACAGGCACCAGTCTCCTCCACCAGGAAGCGTACACAACCAACTGAACCAACCTTACCCATGGGGGCAGACACCAAAAACAATGGGAACTATGAACCTGCAGCCTGCAAAGAGGAGACCCCAAAACACAGTAAGGTAAGGAAAAGGAGAAGAAAGAGAAATACACAGCAGATGAAGGAGCCAGGTAAAAACCCACCAGACCTAACAAATGAAGAGGAAATAGGCAGTCTACCTGAAAAAGAATTTAGAGTAATGATAGTAAAGATGATCCAAAATCTCAGAAATACAATGGAGAAAATACAAGAAACCTTTAATAAGGACCTAGAAGAACTAAAGAGAAAACAAAGAATGATGAACAACACAATAAATGAAATTAAAAATTCTCTAGAAGAAATCAATAGCAGTATAACTGAGGCAGAGAACGGATAAGTGACCTGGAAGATAAAACAGTGGAAATAACTACCACAGTGTGAATAAAGAAAAAAGAATGAAAAGAATTCAGGACAGTCTCAGAGACCTCTGGGACAACATTAAATGCACCAACATTCGAATTATAGGGGTCCCAGAAGAAGAAGAGAAAAAGAGAGGGACTGAGAAAATATCTGAAGAGATTATAGTTGAAAACTTCCCTAATATGGGAAAGGAAACAGTCAATCAAGTCCAGGAAGCACAGAGAGTCCCATACAGGATAAATTCAAGGAGAAACATGCCAAGACACATATTAATCAAACTAACAAAAATTAAATACAAAGAAAAAATATTAAAAGCAGCAAGGGAAAAGCAACAAATAACATACAAGGGAATCCCCATAAGGTTAACAGTTGATCTTTCAGCAGAAACTCTGCAAGGCAGAAGGGTGTGGCAGGACATATTTAAAGTGATGAAAGGGAAAAAACTGCAACCAAGATTACTGTACCTAGCAAGGATCTCATTTAGATTTGACAGAGAAATTAAAACCTTTACAGTCAAGCAAAAGCTGAGAGTATTCAGCACCACCAAACCAGCTTTACAACAAATGCTAAAGGAACTTCTCTAGGCAAGAAACAGAAGAGAAGGAAAAGACCAACATTAACAAACCCAAAACAATTAAGAAAATGATAATAGGAACATACATATCAATAATCACCTTACATGTAAATGGATTAAATACTCCAACCAAAAGACATAGACTGGCTGAATGGATACAAAAACAAAACCCATATATATGCTGTCTACAAGGGACCCACTTCAGACCTAGGGAAACATACAGACTGAAAGTGAGGGGATGGAAAAAGACATTCCATGCAAATGGTTATCAAAAGAAAGCTGGAGTAGCAATTTCCGTATCAGACAAAATAGACTTTAAAATAAAGACTATTATAGGAGACAAAAAAGGACACTATATAATGATCAAGGGATCAATCAAAGAAGAAGATCTAACAATTGTACATATTTATGCACCCAACACAGAAGCACCTCAATACATAAGGCAAATGCTAACAGCCATAAAAGGGGAAATTGACAGTAACACAATAGTAGTAGGGGATTTTAACACCCCACCTTCACCAATGGACAGAACATCCAAAATGAAAATAAATAAGGAAACACAAGCTTTAAAAGACACATTGAACAAGATGGACTTAATTGATATTTATAGGACATTTCATCCAAAAACAAAAGAATAAAGTTTCTTAAGTGCTCGTGGAACATTCTCCAAGATAGATCATATCTTGAGTCACAAATAAAGCCTTGGTAAATTTAAGAAAATTAAAATGGTACCAAGTATCTCTTCTGACCACAATGCTATAAGACTAGATATCGATTACAGGAAAAAAACTGCGAAAAATACAAACACATGGAGGTTAAACAATACACTACTAAATAACCAAGAGGTCACTGAAGAAATCAAAGAGGAAATCAAAAATACCTAGAAATAAATGACAATGACCCAAAACATATGGGACGCAGCAAAAGCCGTTCTAAGCGGGAAGTTTATAGCAGTACAATCCTACCTCAATAAACAAGAAAAGTCTCAAATAAACAACCTAACCTTACACCTAAAGCAATTAGAGAAATAAGAACCAAAAAAACCCCTAAGTTAGCAGAAAGAAAGAAATCATAAAGATCAGATCAGAAATAAATGAAAAAGAAATGAAAGAAACAATAGCAAAGATCAATAAAACTAAAAGCTGGTTCTTTGAGAAGATAAACAAAATTGATAAACCATTAGCCAGACTCATCAAGAAAAAAAGGAATAAGACTTAAGTCAATAGAATTAGAAATGAAAAAGCAGAAGTAACAACGGACACTGCAGAAATGCAAAGGATCATGAGAGATTACTACAAGCAACTATATGCCAATAAAATGGACAACCTGGAAGAAATGGGCAAATTCTTAGAAAAGCACACCTTCTGAGACTGAACCAGGAGTAAATAGAAAATATAAACAGACCAATCACAAGCACTGAAATTGAAACTGTGATTAAAAATCTTCCAACAAACAAAAGCCCAGGACCAGATGGCTTCACAGGTGAATTCTATCAAACATTAAGAGAAGAGCTATTACCTACTATCCTTCTCAACTCTTCCAGAATATACCAGAGGGAGGAACAACCCAAACTCATTCTACGAGGCCACCATCACCCTGATTTGTGACAGATATCACACAAAAAAGAAAACTGCAGGCCAATATCACTGATGAACATAGATGCAAAAATCCTCAACAAAATACTAGCAAACAGAATCCAACAACACATTAAAGGGATACACCATGATCAAGTGGGATTTATCTCATGAATGCAAGAATTCTTCAATATACTCAAATCAATCAATGTGATACAACATATTAACAAATTGAAGCAGAAAAACCATATGATAGTCTCAATAGATGCAGAATAAGCTTTTGACAAAATTCAATACCCATTTATGGTAAAAAAAAAGCCTCCAGAAAGTAGGCACAGAGGGAACTTCCCTCAACATAATAAAGGCCATATATGACAAACCCACAGGAAACATCATTCTCAGTGGTAAAAAACTGAAAGCGTTTCCTCTAAGATCAAGAACAAGACAAGGATGTCCACTCTTGCCACTATTATTCAACATAGTTTGGGAAGTTTTAGCCACAGCAA
The DNA here is from genome assembly GCF_949987515.2 of Delphinus delphis. Lineage (NCBI taxonomy): Eukaryota > Metazoa > Chordata > Mammalia > Artiodactyla > Delphinidae > Delphinus > Delphinus delphis. Next base: position 141,858,881 of record NC_082686.1, read on the forward strand.
TCAGAGAAGAAAAAGAAATAAAAAGAATCCTAATCGGAAAAGAATAAGTAAAACTGTCACTGTTTGCAGATAACATGATACGATACAGAGAGAATCCTAAAGATGCTACCAGAAAAGTACTAAAGCTAATTAATGAATTTGATAAATTAGCAGGATACAAAATGAATGCATAGAAATCTCTTGCAATCTTATACACTAACAATGAAAATTCTGAAAGAGAAATTAAGGAAACACTCCCATTTACCATTGCAACAAAAAGAATAAAATACCTGGGAATAAACCTACCTAAGGAGACAAAAGACCTGTATGCAGAAAACTATAAGACACTGATGAAAGAAATTAAAGATGATACAAACAGAAGGAGAGATAGACCATTTTCTTGGATTGGAAGTATCAACATTATGAAAATGACTATACAACCCAAAGCAATCTACAGATTCAATGCAATCCCTATCAACCTACCAATGGCATTTTTTACAGAACTAGAACAAAAAATTTCACAGTTTGTATGGAATCACAAAAGACCCCGAATAGCCAAAGCAATCTTGAGAAAGAAAAACGGAGCTGGAGGAATCAGGCTCCCTGACTTCAGGCTATACTACAAAGCTACAGTAATCAGGACAGTATGTTACTGGCACAAAAACAGAAAGATAGATCAATGGAACAGGATAGAAAGCCCAGAGATAAACCCATGCACATATGGTCACCTTATCTTTGATAAAGGAGGCAAGGGTACACAATGGAGAAAAGACAGTCTTTTCAGTAAGTGGTGCTGGGAAAACTGGACAGCTACATGTCAAAGAACGAAATTAGAACACTTCCTAACACCATCCACAAAAATAAACTCAAAATGGATTAAAGACCTAAATGTAAGGCCAGACACTATCAAACTCTTAGAGGAAAACATAGGCAGAACACTCCATGACTTAAGTCACAGCAAGATCCTTTTTGACCTACCTCCTAGAGAAATGGAAATAAAACCCAAAATAAACAAATGGGACCTAATGAAACTTAAAGCTTTTGCAGAGCAAAGGAAACCATAAACAAGACAACCATCCAAATGGGAGAAAATATTTGCAAATGAAGCAACTGACAAAGGATTAATGTCCAAACTATACAAGCAGCTCAGGCAGCTCAATATCCAAAAAACAAACAACCCAATCCAAAAATGGGCAGAAGATCTAAATAGACATTTCTCCAAAGAAGATATACAGATTGCCAACAAACACATGAAAGGATGCTCAACATCACTAATCATTAGAGAAATGCAAATCAAAACTACAATGAGGTATCACCTCACACTGGTCAGAATGGCCATCATCAAAAAGTCTACAAACAATAAGTGCTGGAGAGGGTGTGGAGAAAAGGGAACCCTCTTGCACTGTTAGTGGGAATGTAAGTTGATACAACCACTATGGAGAACAGTATGGAGGTTCCTTTAAAAACGAAAAATAGAACTACCATACAACCCAGCAATCCCATACCCAGCATATATCCTGAGAAAACCATAATTCAAAAAGAGTCAGGTAGCGCAATGTTCATTGCAGCACTATTTACAATAGTCAGGACATGGAAGCAACTGAAGTGTCCATCAACAGATGAATGGAGAAAGAGGGTATGGCACATATATACAATGGAATATTAGCCATAGAAAGAAACGAAATTGAGTTATTTGTAGTGAGGTGGATGAATCTAGAGTCTGTCATACAGTGTGAAGTAAGTCAGAAAGAGAAAAACAAGTACCATATACTAACACATAGATATGGAATGTAAAAAAAAAAAAGGTTCTGAAGAACCTAGGAGCAGGACAGGAATAAAGATGCAGACGTGGAGAGTGGACTTGGATGAGGTGAGAGAGTGGCAAGGCCATATATACACTACCAAATGTAAAATAGTTAGTGGGTAGCAGCTGCATAGCACAGGGAGATCAGCTCGGTGCTTTGTGTCCACCTAGAGGGGTGGGATAGGGAGGGTGAGAGGAGATGCATGAGGGAGGAGATATGGGGATATATGTATACGTATGGCTGATTCACTTTGTTATCCAGCAGAAGCTAACACACCGTTGTAGAGCAATTTTACGCCAATAAAAATGTTGGGGAAAAAAAAAGGTACAGTAGCACATATTAACCATTCCTTTTTGTGGGCATAAAAATATTTCTAATTTTCATATTTCATAAATAAGCAACAAGCATAGTTGTGTTTATAGTGATTATTCCTTTAAGATGTCTTCTTAAAAATGGAACCACTGCATCACTAAGTCAAAAAAGGAGCTTCCTTCATACTGACAGAATATTTTCCAGATAAGGCAGACAAATTTACATTGCTATCAGTGATGTATGGAAGTACTTATTTTACTTCTTCTTTGCCGGTATAAAATCTTATTTTTAAATCTCTCATTTGGCAAACCATCTTTTGCCAGCTGTTGTGAGATACTGTAATCCAGCAGTCCCCAACCTTTTTTGGCACCAGGAACCGGTTTTTTGGAAGACAATTTTTCCATGGACAGTGGAGGCAGGGGTGCAGGGGGAATGGTTCAGGCGGTAATTCAAGCGATGGGGAACGGCAGATGAAGCTTCGCTTGCTCGCCTACCACTCAGCTCCTTCTGTGTGGCCCGGTTCCTAGCAGCCCACGGACACGTACCAGTCCGTGGCCCGGGGGTTGGGGACCCCTGCTCTTATCTGTGTCTATTTCTGGTTTCTCTATTTGGTTCCATAGGTGTGTCTGTTGATTCATTAATTACTATAACTTTATAATAATACTTTAATAATTGAGAGTGTCAGTCCCTCTTATTACTTTTTGTCGGTTTCAGCATTTTCCTGGCTATTCACACCTGCCTATTTTTTTCCTTACTTGAAGATCTGAATCAAATTTGAGTTACAATTATAGTTCAGGAAGAATTGTCATCACTGCAGTAATTAAATTTCCAACCCAGAATATACTTGTCTTTGTATTCATCCCTGCGGTGGCCTATCAATTTTTTGTTTTGCCTTTGAAACCTGGTGACTTTACCAAGATAGCCATAGTGTTGATTATTTATTCCATATCACTCCCCCCCACCCCCACGCCCACTATACCCTTTTCATTTCTTGGTTCAGACCTTCCCTTATTTCAGAAAAAATTCCTTTAAATATTCCTCACTTTATTAATGATATAATGTATGCATTTCTTGTATACACTTGATCTGACTTAGACATCAGTAATCTTTTTCTACATTTTAATGCCTTAATTTTATTTTGCTCAGTTTCTCTCAGCCTGTTTTTCAAGTTGCTAACTATTTTTTCCTCTGCCTGTCTGGTTGATTTAGTATGATTTCATTTCTGTAATAGTTTTGTCTTTCACTTCCATTCTTTTCAGAGCTAGGCTAGCTAAATTTTCAATAGAAAATTTCCTTATGTTTTTTTTTTGAAATCTTGCATTCCTTCCTCGTATTCTTGTTTCAGAGAGTTCATTTGTTCTTTAACTGCTTTGAGATAATGAAGAGTTTTAGCTGAGATTTTCATTCTGCTTTGTGGGTTAAATTTCCATTGTTTACTTTTTCAGGGCAATTTATAGTCATGCAGCTTAATATGTGGAAGAATGTATATAAAAGATAACAAAATAGTAAATAAAATATTTGAAAATAGACCAAATAACAAATACAAATATTTCTTTACTACAGCAATATAAAAAATATACTCAATGACAAAATAATGAAACAAACAATGTAATGAAGTAATCAGCAATAAAATAAAATTAAAATAATAAAACCTGGAGTAATCAATAATAAAAGAATCCAGGAGCAAAATATGTAATCATACATACAACAAAACCTCCATTATCCACACTCAGTTTAAGAGACAGAATGTTGTCATCACCTTTGAAGCCCTAGTGTACCTTTTTACTGTCTCTGCCACTGTTTGTAACACAGCCTTAGCACTCCCTGAGATTTGTGTTAATTATTGCCTTGTTTTTGTGTATGTCAAAATAGTATATTGTGAAAAAAATAGTATATTGTGTATATGAGTATTTCAGTTGTTTTACATGTTCATCAACACTTTGTATTGCTAAACTTTATTTTACCACACTTGCTTGGTGTGGAAAAATATCTCATGGCTTTAGTTGGCATTTACCTAATTTACTAATGAGGTTGTGTATCTTTTCATGTTCAACGAACATGTGTGATTTACCTTCTATGAAACACCTGTGATATCTTCTATTGATTTCTAAAAGTTCTTCTATATCCCGTAGACTAATTCCTTATTAATGATATGTTTTATAAATATATACTCCCAGTTTTAAACATATCTTACTATCTTTGTGGTGTCTTTTGGTGAACACAGCTTATTAATTTTATTTTTGTTTTTTTTTTTGTGGTACGCGGGCCTCTCACTGTTGTGGCCTCTCCCGTTGCGGAGCACAGGCTCCAGACTTGCAGGCTCAGCGGCCATGGCTCACGGCCCAGCCGCTCCGCGGCATGTGGGATCTTCCCTGACCAGGGCATGAACCTGTGTCCCCTGCATCGGCAGGCGGACTCTCAACCACTGCGCCACCAGGGAAGCCCCAGGCCCTCTTTCTTGATACACTTCTCGTGTTTGGCTTTTTAGGCCCCCCTCACCACCACCTCTCTCCTGCGTTTCCTCCTTACTGCATTTCAGGTAGCTTTCTAGTTCTTCTCTTTTATCTTTATCTCTATCTTTGTTCTTCTCATAATTTATTTTCTTGGTGATCTCTGGGTTTTTATGCCTACATCTCCAAATTTATATTTTCTGCCCTGACCCCTCTCCAGAAGGCCAGACTTGGATATCCAACTGCAACTTAGCCCCTCTACCTGGATGACTAGCAGATATCTCAAATCTAACAGGTCTAAAACTGAGTTCTGATCTCTCTCCCCCACTCACCAGATCTACTCCACACATGCATGGCTTCTTAATTTCTGCTGTTGGTGACTTTGTTCCTTGAAACAATCAGACAAAACCCTTGGAATTTTCTGTTTACAGGAACGTAGCAAAGATATTTCAGGGAGTTCCTATATATCTTTACAACAACTTGCCCTAATATTAATACTTTACGTAACCATAGAACAATTACCAAAACCAGGAAAATAACATTAAGCAGTACTATTAAGAAAATTTCAGACCTTGCTCAGATTCTATCAGTTGTCCTTTTGCTGTTCCAGAGCACAACCCAGGATCCCACACTGCAATTCTGTTGACGTGTGGTCTTAGTCTCCTCCCACCTGTGACAGTTCCTCAATCTTCCCTTAACACTTTTGAAGAGTACTAGTCAGTCATTTTCTAGAACATCTTTCAATTTGGAGCTATCTGACAACTTGAGATTAGATTGAGGTTACGTATTTTGACTAGAATGCCATAGAAGTGATGTGCCCGTTTTAGTGCATCATATCAGGGGTACATGATGCCAATATGTCTTATTGCTGATGATGATGCTGTTAACTTGGAGCACTTGGTTAGGTGGTGTCTGATGTGTTTCTCCACTATAAAGTTACACTTTTCCCTTTGAGATTAATGAGTAGCTTGGGCTATGCAAATATCCTGTTTCTCCTCAAACTTTCAGCTACTAATTTTAGCATCCATTTATTGATGGAACTTGCCTGAAAACCCCCATTATTAGAGTGTTTGCTTAATGGTGATTTTTCTATGATTAGTAATTCAAAATTTTTCTTAAAAGGAAGACCTGTCTTTCTCATTTATTTAATTCAATTATTATGGGTTATATTCCAATAAAAATAAATTACAGTAACAATGTTGTGTTGTGTGACTGTTGTGAAGGAGAGAACCACAAACAGCTCAGAATCATGAAGTATATCCAACATTAATCAAATCTGAAATGTTTGAATCTGTGAACATATTACTTAGCAAGCATTTAACATTTAATTTTTTAACGCATAATACACTGGAGCTGTAGATCTTCTGAACTGTACAAGCCTTATTTCTCAAACACCTCATGTAGTATAAACCAAAGTCTTAATTCTATTGCAATTTTTAAAATGTGTATCTTTAAGAATCCACTGCTGGAAGTTTTTAGCTTTTGGAAACATAAAACTAGCCAAGTTATATTTTACCAAAACACATTACACATGAGAAAACATTTTCTCATGAATAGAAACAGTGCCAATTAGAAAAATGAAATTTAGACAGTAGTATTTTATTTATCAAGTATTTATTGCTATGGGTTGATGTAAGAATTACAATGTATAATCTCATTCCCAGGCATAAGCATATTCAGAAGCAAAATTTACATAAATTTATCATAAAATAGTAAGCAAGAGAAATATAATTTTATTAACCCTGAGGCTATCTTGGAATATTAATAAGAATATTTAGGACTGAGAGCTAATAGTACAAATTGGGATGACAATATATGTCTCTACTAAATGCAAATGCATTTGTTCTATCATATGCCTTTCCTCTAATTTTATTAGCAGTGCCCTGAGTTGGAAGAATGTTTAATAGTTATATGTGCTATGTAAAAGTAACACCTATACAATTTTTTGAAAGCTGTTTGTTTCAGTTTAAAAGGAAACATTCCTTAGCTGCACAGTTATTCTTAGCACCCTCCTTTGAACCATTTATCTCAAAAAGGATAAATACATTAAACTGGAAAGTTTTGATACATTTCCTTGCAACATCTGAAATTAGTCATAATAAATTTTATCTGATTTAGTCATTTTTTTCAAAGAAAGTAACTTTACTTTTTAAATATATAAATTCACATAATCTTTCTAAAATTCTAGAAAGACACAGAAAGTCCCAGGAACCTTCACATAATCTTTCTAAAATTCTAGAAAGACACAGAAAGTCCCAGGAACCTTTAAAAAGTGGAGCGCAGCTGTGGCTGAAATAAGAAGATTTATTGAAAGTCTGTAAAAGGAACAATTACAATGACTTCAACCTCCCCTGCAAAATCCTAAAGGTCCACTGGTAAAGATGTTGATCCAATGAGACCACAAGACTGCAGCCAAAATGCCAAGTACAGCTAGGGCTGAAAGAAGACTTATAGGTAGTGATGATTGAGGGCCTGTTAATGGGAAATCTACCTTTCTACAGGCCTCCAAGATGCATGTGGACTCTCTAATCAGCTTTTAAAGATATCATCAGATTTTTCTTATTTAATTTTCAAAATATATCATATACTAGGTATTTTTATAACACAGACACACATTCAGAATGAGAGGGAAAATGGCCCAATTTACCACCCAGACAGCCCCCTGCTGACATAAAAGGAAAATAAAAGTAGTATATGTGCAAGGTTTCAGAATGAGAACAGTAAAGAAAGGCACAAAATGAGTGTTTTGAGGCTATGTTGTGAGCTGCATACATGTTTAGAATTGTTATTTTGTCCTGGTGAATGAAGTCTTTTATCATTTCGTAATAACTGCTCAAGTCAAACTTTTGTCCTTATGTCTCCCTTTGTCTATATTAATATAGCTAGACCAATTTTCTTGTTTTTTGGTAGTTTCCTGGTATGTCTTTTCCTACCATTTTTAAAATGTTTCTGTGCTTTATGTGTGTCCCTCATAAATAGCACACAGTTGGATTTTGTTTTCAAAATTTTCTTCTTCCCGCCTGACACATTTCCTTCACGTTGCCCTTTTTGTTCTCTCTGTTTGCTTTCTTCTCTACTTTCCATTTTCAGTGCTTTCCTTGCATACATGGTAAAAGCCTTGGTTGACTGTTTTATGAGTTACAGTGGGAAACAGGCAGACTGGAAGCTCTGAAAGGGTAGTTGGGTATATCAATGGTGAGGATTGCTTTAAGTCAGAAGTTCTCAATGCCAGCACTACTACATTTGGGGCCACATAATTCTTTGTTGTCAGGCACTATCCTGTGTTTTGTAGGATGTTGAGCAGTATCCTTGGCCTCTACCCATCAAATGCCATTAGTATTCTCCGGTTGTGATAACCAGAAATACCTCCAGACATTGCCAAGTGTTCCCTGGAATGCAGGGTAGGGTGCAAAATCAACCTGGTTGAGAACCACTGCTGTAAGATGATCTGCATGTACTGTTTATTGGGGAGCTCCTGGTGTCAGAATACTTGTGGTTCCTCTTGAACTGATAAGATTTCTAGGGGGAAAATATCCTTACTATCTACTGCCTGTAAGATAAGGACCTGGTTGAAAATATTTCCTGTCTCATTCTCCACATCCTCTCTTTGGCCGAATGCCCATTTTGTTCAGAAACTCCACCCTCCTCCTCATGGACATATGTTTACCCAACACTGGCATTCCCATTCTCCTGATGAATGCTGAGTTGACAAATGCACATATGACAGAATTCTGACCAATTAGACCTGAGGGAGAGACTTCACTGCCGAAGATGTCTGGAAAAGGTTGCCTTACTATGAAAACACAAGGACAGATAGTGTTCTCATCTAATGGATGGTGTTGACGTGGATTGTGTTCCCTGGAACTGCAGGCAGCACCGAGGGGAGCTGAAGTTGAGGATGCAGAGCAGAAAGAGAGTGAGACCATAAGTCCTTATGCCATTGTGGGACCATGAAATTAACCACCCCTGGGAACTAAACCCTGTTTTTTTTTTTAAACTTAGATTTTATAAATCTTAATTCAGTCAGTCAGTTGAATCTGAATTTTTAAAACTTGCAACTGACGTCATTTTAATTGATATTTTTCCAAAAGTAAGTTTCATTTTATATTCACATTGACCTCTAATAATTATATCCTTTTATATGCGTTATTCCTTTGATACCAGGGGTGAGATATACATATTTACTTGGACATGATTGAAGCCAGACTTTCCACAGTCATAATGTGGTAGTTTTTTAGGCTACTAAAGGAACACTTTTAAACTCAAAGGAATGGTGGTCTATGAAGCAAACAGACTTTTTATGTATTTATTGATTTATTTTTATTTATTAGTTTTGTCTGTGTTGGGTCTTCGTTTCTGTGTGAGGGCTTTCTCCAGTTGCGGTGAGCGGGGTCCACTCTTCATTGCGGTGCATGGGCCTCTCACTGTCGCGGCCTCTCGTTGCGGAGCACAGGCTCCAGACGCGCAGGCTCAGTAGTTGTGGCTCACGGGCCTAGTTGCTCTGCGGCATGTGGGATCTTCCCAGACCAGGGCTCGAACCCGTGTCCCCTGCATCGGCAGGCAGGCTCTCAACCACTGCGCCACCAGGGAAGCCCCCGCAAACAGACTTTTAAATATTATAAAGTGAAGTAATCAAGAAAGAGGGCAGAGCAGGAACACTATTGTTTTGACATTCTAATTATAAATACATTAGATGGTGCAGAAAATTATCAAACCATCAGTGTTGGTGATGGTTAAGTTAATTCACCTTTTGAATTTCAGTATTTCACCTGCGAAGTGTCAGCCACTGAGTCTTGTTAATTGTAGGCCTTTCATTCCTGTTAAATCAATTGTAAATAATAGAACCCCTCAGAGAAAAATGATGAACTAAGCATTGATTTCCAAACTGGATGTCAGATATAGAGCATTAATAAAACACATCGCAAGCAAACAAGTACCAAATATACTCAGATCACTGAAATTGTAATCAGAGGGAAAAAAAATCAATGATCTTTGTGTAAGTTGCTAGTATTTTTACATTTCATTTATATCTGTGTATCATCATATCAAATTTCTCATTTCAGGCCCTATATGGCTATTTAATTTTTATTATCCTTACCAGCAAAACTAGGTAGTTTTGTGTCCCGTTAGATTTGTTTCTCCCTTCTAAATAGGTGACAAGTGTCTGGTCACATAGTTTTTTAGTTACCTGACACCAATGATTTTGTTGTGTTTAACGCAATACAATAATCATTTACAGGAAGTCACATAAAACACTGCAGAAAAACGTAACAGCTTTAATAAAAGTTTTAAGGAAAATAAAGCTCTCTAGCAGGTGTCCATAAAAGTGCCTTATGCCCGCAAACTCTATTAAATGTTAATGTTAGTGTCCTGTGAATGCCACGTATGGGGTCAGCTGAAAAGAAAATGTGTCAGTGAGACAGTGTTGATTCTCCAGGAAAGGCGGGGGTGGAAGGGCAGTGCTGTGCTCTCCATCAGATGAAATACGAAGGTGTTCAGGGGCTCTACTCAGTGTACATTTTGTGAAGGACTAGTTTGAAGGAAAGTATGTAGATTTATTTTTTAAAGCCATACATGGGCAAGGATGGAAATACCAAGGGCACAAATTTCAAAAGAGCGTTCCCAAACTCTCCTAAGTTATATATCACAGTTCCCCTCCCCCCCCACCCCCACCCCGGCTGGTCTCTAAAGATAAAATAGCAGCAACATAGTGATAGTAGATTTGGGCTTGATTTTTCTGGTGTAGTGCTGGTTCCTCACATTTCATGATGAATTGCATTCTGACTCTCAGTCTCTATTCTGCTGTCATTTTTATTTCTATATTTCTTTATGAAGCCCCCTTGTGAAGTTATTCAAATAGTTTGAACTGTTGTCAATGGTTATATACCATTGCGTGGGGTCTAATGTTGCCTTTGACCTCAATGACAGGCTGACTCTTTGTGGGAATCCCATTCTGAAGAGTAGATAGACCCAAATGGTCTCTGCAAAAATAGAAACGGAAGCTATTACGAGAAAGAAAATATTACAAGCTGAATGCAAGATGTTAAGTGTCTGTCAGTGTAAAACAACACATTTACAGAGTACAGGAAACTTTGAGATCTGTCATCTTTTCCCCAAACCCACGCAGAGACCAACTGCTTGTATTTAAAAGAGGAAAACAGGAAGCTTATAGAACTTATGCCAGGTGGACTATTTGAAGGCTCTGGAAAAGTTTAGCAGGGAGGAAAGGAGACTTAGGTAGCCTACCAACTGGTCAAGACCTGTTATATTAGGATGAGTATATAATTGATCTTCCAGCAGGGCACCTTCGTGAGTAAAAGGAAGGAAGTACTAATGATTGAGTGGGGACAGCCATCGTATACAAGGACTGCACTGAGCAAACAGACCATGCACTCATCCTAATTTTAAAAAAGAAGAGGTCGACTGCTGGCCTCAAAGGGTTCAAGTAGGATCCATGAGAGAGGGACAGACAGACCTTGGCTTGCTAGACAGGGAAGAAATTTGTAAGGAACTCTGTGTGCCTGAAAGGGGATGCCTGCCTTTGGGAACTGTCAGTTGGTCAATGGAGTTGCTCAAATAAGATTGTGAGGCCTTTGATCAGGGTCATTTTACTGGGGTCAGAATTATGGTTGGACTGTATGAGCTTACTGTTGTCACAAACCTTGAGTGGTTCTATTAAATGAAGAAGTTCCATGGAGAGCTGTGGATTCTAACGCACGTTGTTTTAAAGATCTGGTCCTACAATCGTACTCTAGAATGAATGCAGTCTTGCATGGCTTAGTGTAGTCTAAATCACTGACCTCAGAATGAGCTGGGCAGAAACCTCAGGATCCTAAATTTGGGTGACAGGACCTAGTGTTAGGACAACTAGAACTGGTCAAGATACCCAATTAAGGTATAGGGAATTCCCTGGCAGTCCAGTGGTTAGGACTGCACACTTTTGCTGCCGTGGCCCAGGTTCGATCCCTGGTCAGGGAACCAAGATCCCACAAGCCAAGCAGCCAAAGTAAATAAATAAATAAATAAGGTTAAAGTATAGATTTGGAGACCTTGGGACATGGAGAAAAATTCTCTTTGAAGCCAAGTCGGCAATGCCTAGAATGCTCTTGTACTTGGACTTTTGAGAAGCCAGAATGATGTTGCAAATAACCAGTCTGAAATTCCTTACAGTGACATTGTATTATGTGTGCATTTAATGTAAGCAATTTGAGCTATATAGGTATACATTAAGTAGTGCTATAAAACTGTCCTCTATATTTGTACTTTATCAAGTGGTTTAGGGGCTTTTCAAGAGTGATCTTAACTTCATGATTTTAGCCTCCTTTGCTGACATAGATTCGAGCTTCTGTGCTAGGGTACTGCTGACTTTTATCTGGCCAACAACTCCTTTTCTTCACAGTCAACTCAAGTCCCATGCTCTCTGTGAACCTTACCTGCTAGCCATGGCTAAGGCTGGGCCACCCTATCTTAGCCTCTGGTGGGATTTCTTGTCTGCAAGGCAAATTTTAGCATCGAAATATCCCTGGATTTGTTGTCTTCTATTTGTAGCTTGGGTCCATCTGGCCTCTCTAATTAACACTGCTCATCCCTTGCCCGAGGGGCTGAGTCACTCATCTCATTGGAGTCCTCTGAGCATGGTACAAACCACGGATGGTTGTTTAGTTGAGATGGGCTCACCTGATCCTTAATTGAGAAGAGGGGCTTGCAGGAGCCTCATGTGACCTCCCAGGTGAGAGTGTCTGTAGATGAGTGTCCAGTCTTACATTTAGGTCTCTAGTCCATTTTGAGTTTATTTTTGTGTATGGTGTTAGGGAGTGTTCTAATTTCGTTCTTTTACATGTAGCTGTCCAGTTTTCCCAGCACCACTTATTGAAGAGACTGTCTTTTCTCCATTGTCTATCTTTGCCTCCTTTGTCATAGTTTAGCTGACCATAGGTGCGTGGGTTTATCTCTGGGCTTTCTACCTTGTTCCATTGGTCTATATTTCTGTTTTTGTGCCAGTACCATATCGTCTTGATTACTGTAGCTTTGTAGTATAGTCTGAAGTCAGGGAGTCTGATTCCTTCAGCTCCATTTCTTTCCCTCAAGACTGCTTTGGCTATTCGGGGTCTTTTGTGTCTCCACACAAATTTTAAGATTTTTTGTCCTAGTTCTGTAAAAAATGCCATTGGTAGTTTGATAGGAATTGCATTGAATCTGTAGATTGCTTTGGGTAGTATAGTCATTTTCACAATATTGATTCTTCCAATCCAAGAATGTGGTATATCTCTCCATCTGTTTGTATCATCTTGAATTTCTTTCAGCAGTGGTTTTCTGCATACAGGTCTTTTGTCTCCCTACGTAGGTTTATTCCTAGGTATTTTATTCTTTTTGTTTCAGTGGTAAGTGGGAGTGTGTCCTTAATTTCTCTTTCAGATTTTTCATCATTAGTGTATAGGAATGCAAGAGATTTCTGTGCATTAATTTTGTATCCTGCTACTTTACCAAATGCATTGATTAGCTCTAGTAGTTTTCTGGTGGTAACTTTGGGATTCTGTATGTATAGTATCATGTCATCTGCAAATAGTGACAGCTTTACTTCTCCTTTCCCAATTTGTATTCCTTTTGTTTCTTTTTCTTCTCTGATTGCCGTGGCTAGGACTTCCAAAACTATGTTGAATAATAGTGGCGAGAGTGGACATCCTTGTCTTGTTCCTGATTTTAGAGGAAATGCTTTCAATTTTTCACCATTGAGAATGATGTTTGCTGTGGGCTTGTTGTATATGGCCTTTATTATGATAAGGTAGGTTCCCTCTGTGCCCACTTTCTGGAGAGTTTTTATCATAAATGGGTATTGAATTTTGTCAAAAGCTTTTTCTGCATCTATTGAGATGATGATATGGTTTTTATTCTTCAGTTTGTTAATATGGTATATCACATTGATTGATTTGCGTGCATATATTGAAGAATCCTTGCATCCCTGTGATAAATCCCACTTGATCACGGTGTATGATCCTTTTAATGTGCTGTTGGATTCTGTTTGCTAGTATTTTGTTGAGGATTTTTGCATCTGTATTCATCAGTGGTATTGGTCTGTAATTTTCTTTTCTTGTAGTATCTTTGCCTGGTTTTGGTATCAGGGTGATGGTGGCCTCATAGAATGAGTTTGGGAGTGCTCCTTCCTCTGCAATTGTTTGGAAGAGTTTGAGAAGGATGGGTGTCAGCTCGTCTCTAAATGTTTGATAGAATTCACCTGTGAAGGCCTCTGGTCCTGGACTTTTGTTTGTTGGAAAGTTTTTAATCACAGTTTCAATTTCATTACTTGTGACTGGTCTGTTCATATTTTCTTTTTCTTCCTGGTTCAGTCTTGGAAGATTATATGTGATGTTTTCCTTTGAGTGTTTGCCCTGTGACAGACCCCTGCTGCTTCCTGGGAGGAGGATGTCCTTGACTTGTGCAGCTGGGCAGGGTTTGGTCCTGCCAGCAGTGGACTGACCGTGGTGTTAGCCCTCTTGGCCTGCAAGAGAAAGCTGACTGCCTCGGGGGAGAGGGCAGCGCAGTGGGGAGTGAGGCAGCGTAACTCAGTGGGCTTTATCTGGACCTTGACCCCTCGGTACTGTGTCACTGCCTGGCCCATCTTCACTGCTTGAGTGCCCATGGCATACAGGCATGTGCTGGATACTGTTATAATAACGTGACACTCAGCGACTAACCTGCCGTGGATCTTCATTTTTCGGATAAAAAATGTTTCCACCCTTGTTGCATAGAAATACTAGAATAGTCAGGTATGACCCTTTCCACACATCCTGAAACCTGAAAGATAGGCTGTTCTACATAAAATAAGAATTTCTTTTTCAAAGTATAATAACAATAACAAGGATAAGGGTAATAGCAAATACTTGGTAGTTTTCAGTACGTGCTAAGCAAATGATTCATATATATTAATTTGATAAACACTCACCACAACCCTATGAGAATTGAGGACAGAAAAGTACAGTAACTTAAACAGGTACTAGTGGTGGAGCTGGAATCTGAACCCAGGTAATCCCAACCTTTTTTTTTTTTTTTAAGAACCATGCCTAGTGGCTAAAAGCTAAGGCCCTGTGATCAAAGTTGGATTTAAGTGCTGGAAATCTAATACTTAACATGCATGCTTTTTTAAAAAAATTAATCTGTAAAATAAGGATAGTAAGTAATAGGATCTAACCCGCACATTGTTTGGGAATTGTGGTATCTCTGGCATATACTAAGTGCTCAGTAGATGTTAGCTTCGTGTTATTTCTAACAATGGGAATAGCAGGGCTATCAACTGATGGGTATAAAACAGTCTGGTATTTTGTATATTATGGGCACAGATGAGAGGTGGTTGTAGAATAAGAGAGGTGGAAGGTGCCCATATTCTTGTTTCAGCTTTTGTAGTTGAATCTGCTGTGTAGGGTTACTGTAGCAGGCCTGAAGTTCAACTTTCACTCCTAGCAAGTTCACCTCACTTTTCAGCTGACAGTCCTGGATCTTATTTAACTGGAAAACAGCAACTGTCAGACTAATTTCCTCTTGATAATATTGTGTATTTCCTTCTCTAATTGGATAATAGAATTATTGAGAATTTTGCAAATAGAAGTGGGGGATGATCTGCTGAGGGCAGGCTGCGACAGCCATGTGCCAGATTCCGTGAGAGCTCACTGCACACGATCCAACCCACAAAATGCGGATTCATCACAATCCTCGGGCTGACATCCCTTTTTCTTTGTTTTTACTTCCTTTCCTTTCGCTGCTGATGGATGTGCTATCACCCGAACCATCATCACCTCTTTTAGGAGCCTTGCTTCCTTTGAGTAATTCTTCCTGGGCAGTTGAATCTCACTCATAAGAGAGTCAACTGCATGCATTCAAATCTAGGTTTTTCATTGGTGAAACAAAGCAGGAGAGACAGTCAAGATTTTTGGAAAAGCCATGTTTTTTCAACCTCCAATTACTGCAGTGTTTACATTTTTTATTACCTTATGTTTGTTACAGGGGTGAAAATCAGTTCAAGAAATAACAGGAGCAAATCATAATTTTTACTATTTCTGAAGAAATTTTTATGTTGATGAAATTATATGGTACTAGTTTGCAATTTTGGTGCTCCTGAAATCTTCATAGGAAATATTTGCCAAGAATGTTTTAAAATTTTCAATATCTGCTACTAGTGTTTGGGTTGTGTGTGTCTCTCTCTTCCCTCTCCAAATGCATTTAGTTACCTCTTAATATATATATGTATATGTGTGTGTGTGTGTATCTGCAATAAGGATACAAACTCTGATTTTTTGAGGGTTTTTTTTTTTTAAACATGTGGTCCAAGATATAAATGGATTCTGGAAATAGGAAAAGTTTCATATTATTAAAAGGGTTGTTGAGAATTTGGGGATACCATTCAAAGACATTACCTTCAGACTAAGAGTAAGAATGTAAGAAAAGAAGTATCTGAACTCAAAAGTGTGTCTTGGATTGTTGTGAAAAAACCTTTACTAGTAAATGTTTGTGTAGCCAATTCAATATTATTGTGTGATCAGTAGTACACACAGTAATTACGTTTATAACAATTCTGCATTACTAGATGACAATAGTGAAGAATTAGGGTAACCTAGGTGTGATTATCGTTTACCTCCGTCTTAACATGGATGCACTCTTTTCATTCCCGAGAGGTTATTATTCTTTTTTTGATGGGTGGCACTTATCTTTCAAAAAAATTTTTTTATTGAAGTATAGTTGATTTACAGTGTTGTGGTAGATTCAGGTATAGAGCAAAGTGATTCAGTTACATATATGTGTGTGTGTGTGTGTGTGTGTGTGTGTGTGTATATATATATATTATTTTTCAGATTATTTTCCATCATAGGTTATTACAAAATAATGAGTATAGTTCCCTGTGCTATACAGTAGGTCCTTGTTGATTATTTTATATATAGTGGTGTGTGTATGTTAATCTCAAATTCCTAATTTATCCCTCCTTTCCACCTTTCCCCTTTGGTAACCATAAGTTTGTTTTTTATGTCTGTGAGTCTGTTTCTGTTACATAGATAAGTTCATTTGTGTCCTATTTTAGATTCCACATATAAGTGATATCATATGATATTTGTCTTTCTCTGTCTGACTTACTTAGCATGACAATCTCTAGGTCCATCCATGTTGCTGCAAATGGCATTATTTCATTCTTTTTCTATGGCTGGGTACTATTCCATTGTACATATGTACCACATCTTCTTTATCCATTCCTCTGTGGATGGACTCTCAGGTTGTCATCACTCTTCTGTGGTCTACAGCACTGGCCTTGGCAGTTGCCTTGCGGGCACTGACCACAGCGGTTCAAGGAGACGGTTGGTGACGCTTCCCTCTTCCCAGCTGGTGCTGAGCCTCTGCCTGCTCACGTTTCTCCCTTGTCAAGTCCCTGACTGTGGCTGATGTTGAAGATCCTTAGCTCAGTCTCTCACAGTTACGGAAGAGGAATTCCAGGAAACTCAAGACCCATTTTCGTTTCTTCCAGAGGCAAGGGAAAGCTTTATCCTTTGCTCAGAGCATGGAGAGGTAGGAGCCGCGCCCTAGAGCACAGGCTCTCCCTGACAGGCCGTGGGCGGAGCTGCTTTCTAGGGATCTCGTCAGTGGGGAGGGGGGAGACGGAGTTCTCGTGGGGCGTCGCGAGGCTGGCGCAGCGTCTCTGCACACGGCCCGCCGCCGCCATCTTGAATTGAGTGTGCTGCGCGGCTTCTGCGCACGGTCACGAGCTGAGGTGTTGGCACAGCTGTTTCGCGCTGGGAACGCTGGTCTGAAGGGCCGGGGGTGAGGCCTCTGCACGCGACCTCCTGTGAGCAAGTGAAGGTGAACCAAGCACCAGGGGAAAATGAAGGTGAGACTTTACTGTATTACCCACATGCCCCTGGAATCGCTAGTGGGCTTTGCCGGTGAAAAATCTCTCCTGTGACTTCCGTCCGGCCCCTCATTCTTGAGGGTCGAAGGTCCGTCTTCCGAACTGCTTCCCGCTGATTTCGGTGTTCTTTCCGCGGGGACAGGAGCGGAACTTGCCTTCAGCTGCCCTTAGCTGTGCTTGACGGTCACCAGGCCTCAGCATTGACTGCTCGTGTCCCTGAGTGCCCACCATTTGTCTGAACTTTTAGAGACAAAGGACACCAGATAATTTAGGATGCATGGACCCAGTGTTAGCCAGAGTCATGGCCACATGTCAGATTTCTCCTCAAACTGAACGTATTTTTTGCCTGCGGGGAAGGGTGCCCTGACGCCGGGGCTCACTGCCGCGGCCTGAATGTTGCCAGTCACGTTTTGGTGGTTTTTCGGAAGAGAAGCTTCAGGTCAGAGAGGGGTTCACACGAATGGTCCAGGGGGCCATTGCCCAAGGTTCCATCTCTGGAAGTTGGGGCTCGGGGGCCTCTTCCCTCGAGTGTGCTGTCCCCACGGAGTGACCCCTGCAGCTTCAGAGATGGATGGTTAGGGTCACCAGGTGGCGTCGGTCACACTCAGCAGTGAGCTGACCTTGCAGCTGCCATTTTCCAGGTTTTTAGGTTCACCTGGTCTCCTGGCCCAAAGATGGGGGAGGGCCAGGTGGCTGGATGCAGGTGGCAGCTGGTCACCGTATTCCGTGAGGGCTCTCATGGTTTCTGTCACCTGGAGGGCACTCTTGAGTTGTTCCATTT
The DNA here is from genome assembly GCF_949987515.2 of Delphinus delphis. Classification (NCBI taxonomy): domain Eukaryota; kingdom Metazoa; phylum Chordata; class Mammalia; order Artiodactyla; family Delphinidae; genus Delphinus; species Delphinus delphis. The sequence continues at coordinate 141,877,091 of NC_082686.1, forward strand.
CAAGGGGGCTAAGGTGTCCCTTCTCTCGGGCTTGGGGAATGGGTTTACCATCCACGAGTTCAAACGCACTGGACTTTCACTTACCCCTTGGGGCTACTGCATGTGGAGCAGGGCAATCCGAAGCAACATAACTTAGAGACGCATTGATGGGCCAACTTTCCCCATCTCCCAGGGCCAGGCTGTGTTACACAGGAAGATTACATGTTTGGGGGTCAGGGAGCAATACCCTAGAAACTTCCAGTTCTGCCGGATGCACCCTAATGAGCTGTCCTTCAGTATGGTGGACGTTTGGTTTCCAGTACCTTAGACGTTCTGTTTTCAGAGTGTAGGGATTTGCTTCCAACTACTGAGGGGGTAGTTGGAGTAATTTGTTGGCACGCAGATGCCAAAAGATATGAGCCAAGTAAGATTTCTGATTCTGGAAATTTGGAACCAGCACCAAACTGTTAATGAATTCCTCAAAAGACTCAAAAAGGAGGCGTCCAATGGGCTTATACTCATATAACTGGGGGTCCCCCTTGAATTTGTAGTGACCCATGCTTTAGATAGTCCCTCCTCCATCAGAATATTCTACAGGAGATTGGAGGGGATGCCTCCGGGCCAGAGCGGCTTAGCCATGTTAGTTCTTGACTTCTCTGGTCCTTTAGGGAGTGGCAGGATCTTCTCTTTCCTCCTTTCAACCAAAAAGGAGGAGTTTTCGGACTTCCCACCAGGTGAGGGCTAAAAGTACGAGAGATCCCCATGGGGTACTCTCCAGATCGCCACGGTGGCTGGTGTTCTGTGCTGATACCAGGAGGAGAGCCCCTGGGACCTTGGTCGAGGTCGATAGAGAATCACCCAGGATTCACCTCACCAGCGGAGGGGGACGGAGCAATAACGGGGTTCCTAGTCTCGCAAGCGGCTTGCAGTACCCCTCAGCCCACTTCAGAGAAGCCAGTGCTGACCGCAAGAGGTCAGGTCACCAGTCAAGTACCTGCTCTGGGACTGTTTCACACTTGGGCATCCCCAGTGCCTGTTCCTGAACTCAGATCGACTTGTCAGTGGTCCTCGTTATCCAGGGCTTTTCCCAGTCTTGCCTCTTGGCTCATGGGGCTGGCCACTTTCCTTGACCAAATGGAAAGTGACGATGGAAAATGCTGCTGTTGACCCCTGGAGATTGGCGAGGAGGGGAGAAAGACCTGGTGCGGCCGCTCTTGCTTTGTACCGGGGTCAAGCGGTCAGCTCTACTGGTGAGACAGTGGGCAAGACTGCATGGCTCCCTCTCGTCCACAGACCTGTCCTTAGGTGTCCAGTTCTGCAAGAAGGCCAGCCAGAGGCAGACACAGGCGAGTTTCAGTCTCTGATACCCAATGATGCCGCCATGTGATCCCCTCATGGGGGCGTGGTCCAGATTACCCTGGAGGCTATGTTGTGTATGCACCGCACCTGGGTATCAGTTGCTGGGCAGAGTTGCTCTTGTTATTGAAAAAAAGTTCCGTTGTTTGTGTAGGTGCCTCAGCACTATTGCATGATGCTGGGGGCTCTGGAGTCTGACAGATGTAGCTTGAGTTTGGGTTCACTTACCAGCTGTGTGACCTTGGACACATTACTGAACCCTGCTGAGCCTCCATTTCTTCATCTGTAAAATGGGGATAACAAGGGGGTTTTGGGATGGAGGCCTATCAGCAGCCTTGGTAAACTATGACTTAACCCTTGTGAGTAAAGTAGCACCAAGGTTAAAATGAACATGGAAAAACTCAGTGCATTTGAATCTGTTGGCAAAGTTGTGACCAATATAGCCCATAAAATTTGATTTTAAGCAAATGAAGTACTGAATGGAAAAAAGTAACCCTACCAAGGACTGTACATTTTAATTTTCGATGATATTGCATGACATTTTACCTTTGAAGTCTCTATCTGCACATGTTTCTATCTTTGATTTTGACTGTCCTCAAAGCAAGGCTGTGTTTCAGTCATGCTAGAGGTGGTCTGTGGTATGTATCTGTTAACACTGTGGGTTCTGGAGTTTAGACGGCCTGCACTTGAATCTTGTCTGTCCACTTGCTGGCCGAGTGGTCTTGGGCGAGGTACTTAGCCTGGTTGTGCTTCAGTTTTCCCATCTCCCCGGTGAGAATAATAATATCACCTCCCTTATGGGTTAGTTGTGGGTATCATGAGATACTATTTTAAATGCTTCATATGCATTTCTCAGCATATGGTAAACATCCAGTAAATATTACCCACTCCTTACCCATCCCCATTCCTGTAACATAAAGTTAATGCTAATGATCATTTGCCTTTATCAGAATTTCTCTTTATGGCTAATTAAACATTAGCTTTAACAGTGAAAAAAAGTCAGGCAACAGGAACAGATACAGGGGTATTAAAGAAAAGTCTAACCATTTTCTGGCCTAAGAGAAATGCGGAAAAAACAGTCAAATGTTCTAGAATAGGTGAATAGAGAAGAAGTAAAGACAGAGCCAGAGCTTCCACCTGTTGACCTACAGAGGATGGAGGGGAGCACCACCTCCCAGGCTGCTCACAGCTGGGTGCACACCTCTAGGGCTCAGGTTTCCTGAGTCACCCTTGATTCTGGAGATGCACCCATAGAAGTGGGTGAGATGGTGGCTGAGAGCTTGTCAGAGGGCATCACTAGCATGAAGGGGTAGAGACCTTCTGAGAAGACTGGTCCAGGCCCAGTGGCTGCCCAGCTAGACCTCTGAGGGAGTAAGAACTTGTGGGGAGACAGGTGGTGGGTTAAGCCATCCCCTGCACATCAGCAGGGGATGTTCCAGGGCTAGAAGTAGCCAGGTGGACTAGGACATGGTCCCCAAGGAGCCTGACTCATCCACACTGAGATAGGTAGAAAGTGACGTACCTTCTCTAATTCACTTGAATGGCATTTTAGGAAGAAAGGAATGTGGATGGCCTTCCCTAATCTTGCACCTGATGCTCTCCTAGGGAGAAAATAGGCTGGAGGTGGAAGACTGAGGGTGCTCTGAGAGATGGTATATTGTTATAAAGTGGAGCTGAATACGATCCCTAGGGACTGGTTAAAGATACTCCAGTTGGTGGTATAAACTGGTCAACTATTTCCCTCCACCAACCCAATGGAGGGGACTGACAGAGGAGGCTAGGTTAATTGAGATTTAAGATATGTTCTCTGCATTTTTTTAAAGTTATACTTCGAATTAAACTTTGCAACATAAGCCAGGAGGCAAAATGTGTGTTTTTCGTGAGTTTTTCAGTAAGCATTTTCCAGGGAGAATAACCAAAACACATTCATTGCCTTCTCAGAGGAATCGGTGACCCCCCAAATCAAGGGATTATGACTTTGCCAAAGATTTAGAGAGAAAATTGCTGAAAGTGCTTTCTTATCTGTAAAAGGCAAGGGACAGTAGTTACCTCTGTATTTTTTTTCCAGCATGGATTCATGTGTAATATAGTCCATTAAAGAAATATAAAAGATGCACATCCAAAGCATGATGTTAAATTCAGTCGATGGTCTAACATGACATGTAGTCAGATGTTAGAGATTGGAAACTTTCTCCAGATACCATGTTGTCAGTGATCTTGTGATGACTGCTTCTCATTCAGGTTGCTGTTTTCTGAGTCTGCAGAGGGGCCACATTCAGAGTAGCTTGATTCAACAGAGTTTTGTCTGTTTCCTGTACCACACACATACAGCACCAGGGTGACATTTAGTTATCAAGCCAGATTCCCTTCCATATCTGCCTAAGGGGAGAGCCTTTGAGCTCCAGTAGTGGGACACCTGCTTACTGACAGCTTTACAAAGGTTTCTCACCAATCACATGGGATTAATGTGCACCTGAATCATGTTAATTCATTTGCTGTCTTAACCTTGACAAACATTGGGGTGGTCCCTGGGAGAGTTTTGTTTCAGGAAGGACAACATTTACGTATGGTTGCCCAGATTTGTTAAGTAAACACAATCTCAAAATAGAGGAATAAAAGGAATGTTTAGAATGGATTGCCTGGTATTCACCTAAACGTTCAAGAAGTTATTCATAGCTTTAATTTTTTGACCACCCACTCTGTGCAAGGTATTATAAGACAGAGATGAATACAATAGACCTTTTTACCCCAAATGTCTTCCCCTAATGTAATAAAAATACCTGCGTACAAAAAATTGCTTTTATGCATGTAGTCATGTGCATTTTCTAGGAAGAATGTTTATAACACTTTCATTTGCTTTTCAAATAAACCAGTGACTTCAAAAGGGCAAGAACAAAGGGAGTTTTAGTCTACTAAATGTAAGCCTGTGCTTTTCGGTGATAATTATTCAGAAAGTTCTGTGACTTAGTCTGCTTTTGGTTAGCAATGATAAAATTATATCAGTAAGAAAGAGAATTCAATTATTTAGCATATTTGTAGAGTAACCACAATATATTAAGAGTATGTTAGATGCTAGAGAAACAAAAATAAGGAAGATGTAGTACTTGCCATTATGGAGACCAGTAGCCAATGAGGACAAAACAAAATGGTACAAATTATAGGAGAGGTTTGAGCTAAGTGTGTGGGTTAAAGAGGAGAGTTGGTGAAGCTTCTCAAAGGACTGTCATTTAAACTGAGCTGAAGAACATATATAGAGAGGCTTTTCCTTCTGCCAGTGAGACGTACAGGTATACCTTGCTTAATTGCATTTTGCAGATATTGTATTTTTCACAAATTGAAGGTTTGTGGAAACCCTGAGTCTATCAGCACAGTTTTTCCAGCAACATTTGCTCACTTGGTGCCTCTCTGTCACATTTTGATAATTCTTGTGACATTTCAAACCTTTCCATTATTATTGTATTTGTTACAGTGATCTGTGATCAATGATCTTTGATGTTACTGTTGTAATTGTTTTGAGGTGCCACAAACTGTACCCATGTAAGACAGCTGACTTGGTCGTATGTTCTCTGTGTTCTGATTGCTCCACCGATGGGCCATTCTCCCATCTCTCTTCCTCCCCTCGGGCCTCCCTGTTCCCTGAGACACAACCATATTGAAATTAGGCCAATTAATAACCTTACAATGGCCTCTAAGTGTCCAAGTGAAAGGAAGAGTTGTGTAATTCTCACTTTAAATCAGAAGCTAGAAATGATTACGCTTAGTGTGAGGAAGGCATGTCAAAAGCTGAGACAGGCTGAAAGCTAGGCCTCTTGCACCAGTTAGCCATGTTGTGAATGCAAAGAATTATTTGATTTACTGAACCATTTATTTTTTAAATTAAAAATTATTTTATTGAAGTATAGTTGATTTACAATGTCGTGTTAATTTCTGCTGTACAGCAAAGTGATTCAGTTATCCATATATTGATATATACCTTTTTTTGGTATTCTTTTACATTGTGGTTTGTCACAGGATAGTGAATATAGTTCCCTGTGCTATACAGTAGGACCTTGTTGTTATCCATTCTATATATAATAGTTTGCATCTGCTAATCCCAAACTCCAAATCCATCCCTCCCCCACCCCTGTCCCCCTTGGCAACCACAAGTTTGGTCTCTATGTCTGTGAGTCTGTTTCTCTTTCATAGATAAGTTTATTTGTGTCATATTTTAGATTGCACATATGAGTGATATCATATGGATTTGTATTTTTCTTTCTGACTTACTTCACTTAGTATGATAATCTCTAGTTGCATCCATGTTGCTGCAAATGGCATTATTTCATTCATTTTTATGGCTGAGTAATATTCCATTGTATATATGTACCACATCTTGTTTATCTGTTCATCTGTCCATGGACATTTAGGTTGTTTCCATGTCTTGGCTATTGTGAATAGGGCTGCTGTGAACATAGGGGTGCATGTATCTTTTTGAATTATAGTTTTGTCTGGATATATGCCCAGGAGTAGGATTGCTGGATCGTATACTCAATGATTTATGATAAAGGAACTGGGGCTCAGAATCTTGTGGACTAATATTACACAGCTAATTCATTAAATAGGTAGAGTAAAAATTGATTTTATCAGTCTATTTAGATTATAGGCAGCTCCCAGGTAGACTTGGATTGCATTTTTTACAAGCCGCTTCCTAGTAATCCTGAGCCCTAGATTAGTGGTTCTTAAGCTTTTGCACATCAGAATCACCTGGATGGCTCATATAAACAGACTGCTGGGTTCTACCCCCAAAGTTTCTGATTTACTAGGTCTGGGGTGGAGTCCTAGAACATGCATCCACAGACCACACTTTGAGAACCAGTGCTACAGATTAAAAAAAGGCTTATTTATCTAAGTGTTAATGTTTAAAATGCGCTTATGGATTAATGGAAATTTACATCTTTTTCTTTTTCCATATACTAATTATCTCTCTCCCATTTGCTCCCTACAATTGGGTCTTTTAAAGGAAACAGTGAAGCCTTTAAGATGACTATTGTAAAATACACTTGTTGGTGAGAATACAGAGAAATTGGTATCCTTGTTTGTTGCTGATGGGAATATAAAATTGTGCATCTGCAGTGGAAGCCAGTCTGGTAGTTCAGCAAAAAATTTAAATGTAGAATGAACATGTGATCCAGCATTTCAGCTCCTAGGTATATGCCCTAAATAAGTGAAATCAGGGATTCAAACAGATATTTGTTCATAAGAGCAATATTCACAATGGCCAAAAGGTGGAAACGATTAAAATATCCATGAATGGGTGAACAAAATGTGTCATATAGATACAATGGAATATTATTCAGCCTTAATTGGGAATGAAATTCTGTAACATGCTACAGCGTGGATGTACCTTGAGAACATTATGCTAAGTGAAATAAGCCAGACTCAATAGGAAAAATATTGTATGATTCTACTTATATGAGGTACCTAGGACAGTCAGATTGACAGAGACAGAGAGTACAATAGTGGTTGCCAGGGCTGAGGGGAGGGACAAGTGGGGAGTTATAATTTAATGGGTAGAATTTCAGTTTAGGATGATAAAGTTCTGCAGATGGGTGGTAGCAATGGTTGTACAGCATGGTGAATGTGCTTAAGGTCACTGAAGTGTATGCTTAAAATCGTTAAAGTTACAAATTTTGTTATGCACATTTTATTATAATAAAAAAGGACTTTAGAGAGTATAGTCCATACCCTCCCTCTTGCTTATCTCAGTATTTCTCCAAAGCTTGCTAGAATAACCTAGACTTCTTTGAATGACTGATGAATTTAACATGGAGCAATATTTACTCATAGAGTGGAAAGATAAACCTCAATTTTAGATATGTCTCCTACCAGAATTTGAGCTATTATAGAAACTGACCCAGAAAAATAACGCACACGTTGAACTCACCCAGAAGTTAACCCTTCACATCCAACCACTGGCCAGACTTCGAGGAAAATAACACGTCTCAATTTGTCTGAATGGGAAGCTGTTGTCTGTAAGTTGAGCTCGTGGAAAATGGCTGGGAGTCAGAGGCTGTCTGATTTGGCATCCCTGATGTCTGTCTCTGACACTTATGTCTAAATTAGACTGCTGCTAATTAAATAAACGTGTAAAGCCAACATCATGCCCTATCTCTCCTCCTTCATAAAGCAGGGCATTGCCATTTGGGGTAGTTGTTCGTATCCATAATTTCATAATTTCTAACCTTAGGCATAACTGTTTAACTCAGTTAAATGGGACAAAAGTGAACTTCGTTGAAAAACCTAATAGTAAAATAAATATATGGAGTAAAATGCTCAGGGTGATTTCTGCAACTCAAGTTAAGGCTATTAATTTTGGGTAACATGTAGTTCTTGATCATGGCATTTTTCAAAAGAAATTTCTTTTGTCTGGAATTATGCTTTTGTAAAGGGGAAGAGTGCTCCTGGATTTAATACCCCACTTTTATTTTCATAAAAATTTCATGACATTGAGTGACCAAGTTTCTTAATCCTTACAAAGGCCATAATTATACACTATAAAAGTATATTAAAAATATAAAACTATATTTAAAAACTATATATTTATTTCGATAAAATGTTTTGGGTACAAAATTAATACTTGATAACTTGATGTGGTCATTCCTTTTCTGGGTCTTCCATTTCTTGTACTCAATAAAATCTTAAAACCAGAAGGGGCTTCTATCCAGAAAATACCACAACAGAACCATAGAACACCACGTGCTGAGAAATTTTGATGAGTTTTTTTCCTTGAAGAAAGTCTTCTATGGTCAAATAACTTTGACAAATTTTGGTTTAAACAAAACTTGAAAATAACTACAGGGCTTTTAAGAACCTTTACTTTATAATTTGCATTGTGAATTGCCAAGAAGAAATTTGTAGAATTCAGACTTCCAGCACATACTCATTATGGAACCTCTTTATTTTCCCAGAGGCATCTCTTAGAACTAGGGGAAAATGAAAAGTTAGTACAACTTCCTTCATTGGACAAATAGAGGAAGTAAAGACTTTAGACCTCATGGCTTATTTGGTGTTGTATGACCTTGAAAAGAGATTATTTTTCCCTTTGGAGTGGACAGGTATGGGGTTAGGAGTCAAGCCCAGAGTTTGGGTGCCTGCTCTGTTAGCTGGTGGGCTGGGCACCCTTGGACGTTTCTGTAGCTCTGATGCTTCATCACCGCACTGGGGCCTTGCTCCCTCTCATGCCCAACTCATAGGATTGTTGTCAGCAAGTGAGAAAGTGCTTGTGAAATAGCCTTGCAAACGGTGAAGCACAAACAATTTCAGAACATTTTTATCATGAGAATGATAAGTACAATTAGACAACAGCCTTGGTAATTACTATTTCTATGATTACATTAAGATACAAAATCTAATATACAGTAGGATTATACAGTATGATCACAGCAATGTCCAAAAATAACCCTTTGTATAGAACGAAAATATCAGAAGGCACAATGCACAATTGTTGACAGTGTTTTGTTTTGGTAAGGTTTGGGATGAGTACTTTTTTACACGTTTGCATTTTACATAATAATTGTAGTACACAGATTTCTTTTTCTGGTCAGCTCTATTTCCTAGGAATTCCTCCTTTCCCTAGGGTAGAAATCTGCTCCAACATGTTCAGCTTTAACTCTTGTTGCAAGATGGCTGCTGTGCTGCCAGGCCCTACCACTGCATTCCAGGCAGGAAGGGCAGGGGGAACAATGGAGAATCTATTTTTTGGAAGGGTTATGTGGGTGCAGGAAGGGAGGCCATCCTTAGTAGAATTCTATTCACAATTCATTGGCCAGAATTATGTTTCATGACCATCTCTTTCTTGAGATGGCTTGGAAAATCAAATATTTAGCAATCTGACTTCTAGCAGTAGTTCTCAAAGTGTAGTCCCCAGACCAGCAGCAGCAGCATCACCTGGATCTTGTTAGAAATGTCAGTTCTGCTGTACCTGTGAACTTCTGTCAGGACCAGGACTTAATTTGTAGGACTCATTGAAAAATGAAAATGTGGAGCCCTTAGTTCAAAAATTATTTAAAATTTCAAGACAAAACCAGAAGAGCCTTAAACCAAGCAGGAGGCCCTGTGCCAAAAGTTCCCATGATCATGAAGCTGGCCTTACCTTCTGGAATGGAAAGAGTAACAAGCTTTCCAGATGCTTAGGTTTGAGAACCACTGAAGAAGATTTTGCAGCCTAGAATAGGTACTTTATTTCCCAGACCTTCCAGCCTCTTGAGAAACCTGCTGGGCTGTTTGTCGAAAGATCCAGTCACTGGTCAGTCATGTGAGAGGCAGAACATTGCCTGATTTTCTTTGCCATTGGTGAAAAGCATCTCTTGACATCTTCCTGTCCCCTTAATTGGGGACAGAAGCTCAGTGGGATCTGAGTAGGACCCAGAGGAGCTTCTGCCAGCCAACAGCTGTGGCCGAGGATAAATTCCAGACTAATAGCCTGGGTAGTGTTGCTCCCTGATGAATGGTTGTTTCAAGGGGTAAAAAAAAATTGCAGATGAGCCTTAAATGAAAGTGAAATTAAAGTCATTTATCGCAGATCATTTGGAAATATCAACTCTCTTCTTAAAGAAGGAAAATATAATAAAGCTCCCTCATAAAGATATAAAATATTTAACATGTGACTTCTGCTTTGTACCAGCATTTCCTCTTAATGGTTCCATTATTTTGTTATGTTTAACCTCAATGAAAAATTTAGGAGGAAGGATGGGCAAATGTTTAACCCAAATCAGGATTTTTTTTTTGCCTGAAACCTGTGATTACATCATTAGCACATTTATATTGCAAGACATTTTTACGATATAAGCATTTTTTCATTTGGACAGCAACCATAATAAATTGAGATAAAATTCAGTCTTGATTGATGTTGTAAGTGTCATGTACAGGGCAAGTACCATCTGTTAAGTGTGGCTTGCCAGGGCAGCAATAATAGTAGCATTTGAATGTTTTTCTTATTAAGGAGAAAAATGGTCACGAACATTGGTTTGGTGGACTCCAAGGATGGCGTTGAATGGAAAATGCCTGCAGCATGTGTGACTCCTTCCCTGGCTTTAGGGTGAAGGTGGTCCAAAGACTGCAAGAATTGGTTTTCCTTTTTTAAAAATTAGGATTAACTATGACAGTTTGTGGAATGAAAGAGAGGGGCTGATTACAACATAATGGAGTGTACCATATTCATCTCTTTGAAATATGACCTCACCCGGCCTTTTCCATTTTACAATCGATTCTCTCATTCCCTTAATGAACCTTTGCATTCATGAGTCTTCCTTGGAAGTATGCACATGAAGTATTGCTGGAGCAAAGAATAATTGTCTGCCAAGTAAGTAAGAACAAAGTGCCTCTCTTGTCGTTCAGTTCAATAACATTAGAAACTGTTAATGCATCATGTTGAGCCCCATATTGTTTTTGCTTAGTAATTATCTAATTTGCCAAAGCTTGCTTTAAGAAATATTTTTTGAAAACTGGTACAATAGAGTTGTTTGCCTGTTTCTCTAAAGATGAGATGAGAGGGCTGATATAAATGCGTTTCAGCACAATTTTAGTTCTTAAAAATGTTGCTAAGTGGGTCTAATTTGAGCGAAGTAGCACATGCAGTTTGAACAGCCATACTGTGAAAGTGATGGTGTAATAAAATTATAGGGAAAAGTTGAATGCTGATAACAGAAAGAATGCAAAACAATAGATAACTCTCTAGTTTTAAAATAATAACCCATTTACATAATTTGGAATACATGCGTACAAGGTTCATTGATCCAGTATTGGAAGACTAAAATATGATAGGTTTCTCCATAATCCAAGACTTAAAATATTCATCTTATCTTTTACTTTCTTCCCTCTACCAGCAGGAATTTATGTTCTGTTAAATATCTTAGGGATAAGACTCAGTGTAAATTGGTAAAAATCTTGGTGTGAATTGATGGCAGATGGCATGAAAAAGGAAAGAACAGGATCGCACCATGATTGTACATGTCATCCACAGAACAATCTCAAAGGCTGTGCCCTTTCCTGGTATGCTGGGGGCTAGAATTGCCCGTGTGTGATGGGATATTCAGTTGAGCCCAGGAGCATGATGGGTAGACACAAACCAATGAAATTAAGAATATCTTCAGGGGACTTCCATCATAGTCCAGTGGTTAAGACTTTGCCCTTCCAGTGCAAGGGGCGTGGGTTGGATCCCTGGTTGGGGAACTAAGATCTCACATGCCATGCAGTGCAGCCAAAAAAAAAAAAAAGTATCTTGAAAGGAAATAAAAAGGATTGGAAAGTAGTGGGCATTATCATGGGGCCCTTATCTGAAAGAAAGAGAACAGAATGAGAAGAGAACAAAATCCAAAGTTATGGGGATTAAAAAAATAATAGTAGGGCTTCCTTGGTGGCGCAGTGGTTGAGTGTCCGCCTGCCGATGCAGGGGACACGGGTTCGTGCCCCGGTGTGGGAAGATCCCACGTGCTGCGGAGCGGCTGGGCCTGTGAGCCATGGCCGCTGGGCCTGCGCGTCCGGAGGCTGTGCTCCGCAATGGGAGAGGCCACAGCAGTGAGAGGCCCGCGTACCACAAAAAAAAAAATATAATAATAATAATAAAAATAAGCACAATGTCACCAAAGCCTGTGATAACCAATTCTTAAGACCATACATAAGAGATTTCAAATACTTGCCCAGTATCTCTGTCAGCTCCTCTTTCTTGTCCTAAGTCTTCTGATGATGCCTGGGTCACCTTCCTTTGGGGAACCTCTTCTGATTGGCAGCGGGAGGGAGCAATTCCTCTCCAAGTTTTCACTTCTTTGGAAGCACCTTTAAACTATATAGTCATTAGGTGTTTATATGTGCCTTGCTGATATTTTGTTGAGCATTTACCAGGTGCTAAGTGTTTATACATATATCTTCATGTAACCCCTTAACTGTCCATATGAGATTGATGCTGTTCCTGAGATTCAAGAAGGTTACACACCTCGTCCAAGTTCCTACAGCTGGGAAGTAGCAGATCTAGAATTTGATCAGATTTACCGGTCGGTCCCCAGAGACGATGAACACTGCTTCCAAAACACTTCTCCTTCTTTCTGTTAGGCTTTTTTTTTTTTTTTTTTTTTTAAATTTAGGCTGTGATGGGTCTCAGTTGTGGCACTTGGGATCTTTGTTGTGGCATGCAGGCTTCTTAGTTGCGGCATGCATGTGGCATCTAGTTCCCCGACCAGGAATTGAACCCAGACCCCCTACATTGGGAGGGCAGAGTCTTACCCACTGGACCACCAGGGAAGTCCCTTTGTTAGGTTTTATGTGTGGGGTGTGCCTCTCTACCTAACCTGTAAACCCTCTGGAGAAAGTAAATGAATGGAGCAAAAGTGTGAGTTTCCAGGGAATTGTTTTCTAGCCTCACATCCATCCTTAGTTGAAACCAGTTCTTCCCCAACTTTTTCCACTTTACAAAAGAAAGGAACACATCGGACCCTCCAGAATCCTGCCCGTGCTCATTGTTAGAGCTTTGAGATTCAGCCATATTCTGTTGAGGACAGTCTGAGACGATAGAAATGGATAAATGGGTTTGTGTCGAGAACTTCTGAATTTAAATATATTGTAGAGTCAAATGAGAATGAAGAGACTGTTCCGCAACCACCCCTTTTCATCTCCTGGCTTGTCCGAGATGGCTTAACTCCCCGCCCATCTGCCTCTCTCTCAGAAATAAAGAGTGTTCTGGTCACGTGAGGAATGTTTCTTACCATGTTTCTTTGAAATGAAAAATGATAAAGTAAGTCAGTCTCATCTGGCTGATTGGTTTGACAGTGACTTTGCCATTCTAGTTATATGGTAGCCATTTTACATAAATTACAAGCACTAAATCTGTAGTTTAAAGGTTGGTTAGCACCAATACAAAGCACATGATAAGATCAAAGTATTTTATCATCTTTAAATTGGGAAGGATGTTTTTAAGTTAATACTTGATTTTTCCAAATCTTTCAAAGTATGTTGAGAAAAATGAGGTATCCCTGAGCAAAAGAGTAAGAGGCATAATTCATAGTTATTTGATAAGTCTTAGAAAAACCTTCTGAGATGCTTCCAAGGTTGACTAAAAAGCTTAAAGCTCCATCTCACTAAAATAAATTTTTAATACAGTTTCTCCTTATGTATAATAGCTATAAGAATTTTTTTTTTTTTTGGCCTTACGGCTTTCAGGATCTTAGTTCCCTGACCAGGGGTTGAACCCCGGCCCCCTGCAGTGGAAGCACAGCGTCTTAACCACTGGACTGCCAGGGAATTTCCAAGAGTTTTTAATATTTAATTTCAAAAATACGATAATAACTGTAATGATAATTCAACCCAAAAGAATTTTTGTTTTTTACAGTAGGATAGCCTTTGGACCACAGGAAATAAAATTAAAATGCTCTGCGGTGGAGAAGTAGCATAAGACCACAAACATAAAAATATATTAAAACAAAATTCTATGTGAACCAGGTTGCAGGAATGCAGTAGTCCAGGTCCGATGACCAAGAGCTTCTCTAAAATACTCAATGTTTTGTGTAAATGATACGTATGTCTAAAAGCATTCAGATGATTTGATATATAGTATAACTGTAAAGTTATAGGCAGATTTTCAACTGCGGGGTGGGGTGGGGGGTTGGCTCCTAATCCCCGCATTGTTCCAGGGTCAGCTGTGTATGCTTCATCTTTGTTCAAAATCCTTCCGACGTCCTGGACAGGTGATGTGATCAGGCTTTTCAGAAAGGGCCACCAAGGCCCAGGAACGCCCTGATTGACTGGAGGGATTTGCCCTGGGACTGAGCCCCAAACTGGAGGCAAAGGCTCAAATTCTCCTGGTCCTTCTCCAAGCCAAGATACCTTTGCTTATAAAACAGAAAAATAAAGGGGAAACTGGACCCAGAGTGACTTTTTAAAATGGCATAGATTAAGTAACCATGAAAATTACCAATAATGACAAACACTTGAAAAAAAAGTCAATATACTAATAAAATGTTAACAATGCAACTCTTAAGATGAGAGAATTCTCCAGTAAATCTCTGTTCAGGGCCTTGATCTTCAAGTGGAATACATCATGTTTTCTGGTGAATTTTCAGGTCAGGGCCAGTAAAGGGAGCATATTTTGAGAAACATGTTTTGTGTCTGATAACACAGAGGAACCGTGCATTTTAAAAGGCGATTTCAACGTAATTGCAAAAAAACAGACATTTAACTGCTACAATGTAAAATAGATTTTGGGAGATGTCACGTTTTATAGTCTCTCTGGTACCAAAGTTACAGGTCCTGGAAGTGAGAAGAGTGTTTCTCTGAAGGAATGCTACCACTCTGTCATTTGTTCCCCAGGTCACAGTTGCAGTCTGATTGTGAAGCTGGCCTCGGTTTCCATGTGTGTCTCGTGGAATCTTTTTCCTTAAGGTGGAGAAAAATCAAATGTTAATTTAAAAAAAATACTGCAAGTCCACTACCTAGGAATGAGTTCGTAAGTCCAATTTGTTCGTGAATCCAACAAACTTAGCCTAGGTACCCAACTAACACAATCAGCTATATAGTACTGTACTGTAATAGGTTTATAATACTTTTCACACAAATAATACATAAAAAACAAACATGCAAAAAATAAAGGAAACATTTTTAATCTTATAGTACAGTACCTTGAAAAGTACAGTAGTGCAGTACAACAGTTGGCACTTCTTAGCAGTACCAGCTACATCACTGCTGCTTTTGCACTTGCTTCCAGACATCCTGGGCTTAAAATAAACATACTGTACTACTGTACTCTGTACAGTACTATACAGTAAAGTACACAAAAGCACAACCACTTGTAGCGGATGCACACATGACAGTGTACGCCAGACACAGGAACTAACTTACATGATTGGACATGCGAACCCACGTTCACGTCTTTGAAAGTTCACAACTTGAAGGTTCGTATGTAGGGACTTACTGTCATAAAATAGTTGGACGCTTTACTCTGGCGCTAACTAACTAAACGGGGGCCTATGGTTGAGCAAGTTCTTTAACTTTCCTCGTCCCTGAAGTGCAAAAGGTGGCATTGACCTCCTAGGACTGTCTGAGGATTAAATGATGTAACATGTGTTCTTCTGAGCCCTCTGAGAAGCAGACACCAAGATGAGATTAAACGTGCAAGGATGTCATTGGGGAAAAAGCCTGTGAGAGACGGTGGGGAGGGAGCCTGGGAAAACGAAGAGGGCCGGAGACCAGGGAAGGATGGAGGGAACAAGGCTGGGGAAGCGGTACCTCCAGGCCGTCTAAGAAAATCTCCACACAGCTGCGGGGTCCTGGCACCGGAACTGTCCCCGTTGCTGGAGGTTGTGAGGTGAATCTGTGGCTGCCACAGTATGTGAAGATGTCTGGGACGCAGCACGTACCCGGCTCCAGTTTGTTTTTTGTACTTTTAGAATCATGGGTCATTCTTTCTTGGCTACAGTTAATTTTCTTAAGCCATATTTCCCTTTCTTTCTCTCTTTCTCTCTCTCTTTTTTAAAATTAAATTTAACCGAAGCTTCTACCACAGTGCTGACTTAGAGAACGGTGACTCTGTGATTTACTCATTTCACAGATGATAGCGTGAAAAGCTATCTCTTCCTACCCTGGGCCCTTGGAAGTTCCCGATTTGGTAGTTTCGGATGTGATTAGAATTGTAGTGAAAATGAGCTTTCTAAAACACAAATCCAATTGTATCTCTTCTTGTTTTTCTCATTGTCTAAGGCTGGGTTTAGCACAGTCTGAAAAACTCTCTGCTTACTTTATGCCTCAGAGCACATCTGTTCTCACTCTGCTCATCTTTCTGCTCTGGTGATTGCGGTGATGGTACCCAGCAGTGACAGGCCGACTCACCTCTGACCACAGCCCCCTGCTCTTTGGGGATGCCCAGGTGGCATGGTTCTGGCCAGTGCAACACTGGGGGAGATTACTAGAGTGGGGCTTTTGGACACGCCTTCTTTTCTCCATTTGAAAAGAAAAAAAGAGTTTGGGCTGGCAAGCGTTTTGTCCTTGGCCCTTCTTTCCTTCCTCCCACTTGAAAGCTGGAGAAGCAGCAGTCATCTTGCGTGAGACAAGAACAAGGAACAGTCCTGCACCACAAGGATGGTAAATCGTAGACCTTGCTAGAGCCTGGATCCTTGAAAGCATCGCTGAGCCGTGGCATCAGCCAACTGATTAACATCTATTGATCAACATCCATTCATACCACTGAGTCAGGTTTTCTGTTACAAATGCACTCAGGACTATTTTACCATAGTTGTATTTCACTTATCAAAGCACTTAAGGCCCAGTGTTTTAATTGTTGGTTTCCTTGTCTGCACTGGACAAGACAGTGAATGCTCTGGTGACTTTTTGTATTCACTTAACCAGGCTTAAGTCATTGAGCTGAGCCCTGGGATACAGAAGGAAGCCCCCAGCCCCTCTCAGAGAATACACACATCTCAACAAAAATTAGACTGAAGAAATGAGTGTGGAGACAGCCTATCGAATGAGGATCTAATCTAGGCAAGGAGGAGTCATGGATACCTGAGTATAAGAATAGCCAGGTAGAGGGAGGGAGAGAAGGTAGTAAAGAATAAGTGCAAAGTTCTGGCAACCACTGTATTCAAAGAATTGAAAAAAGGTCACTGTAGCCAATGGGTAGAGTTGGAAGAAAGCAGTGGTAATTGATGAAGAGGAACAGAAAAAGGGGGCCTTGAAGCTCATGAGATGGAGTTTGGACCCAATTTTATGCGCAGTGGTAAGTGTTGATGAGTGTTCTGCAGAGACGAGATAAAGGAGGGGGTATTGTAGCCCTATGTGTGTGTTACAAATCTTGCCATGGCTAGTAGCTGGGCAATGGTGCCAGGGGTGGGTATCCAGTAGAGAGGATTTTGTCAGACTCCAGGGAGAGATACTGGAGTTTGGGGGTACAGTTACGAAAGTGGGTTTGGAGAATGGATGAGTACTAGTGTTTGGATTGACTGGATGTAAAAGATGCAGGCAGAAGGAAAATCTAGAATGTGTTACAGATTTTTGGTGAAAATAGTATAACAAATAACCAGATTAAGGCGTGCCATTGAAGACATTACAGTTCAGATTGTTGGATCAGAGATACCTGAAGGTGTATGGGAGTTCCAGCCTTTATAACCTTGTGATCTTGGCGAGGTTAACTCTTTGATCTTCAAGACTCCTTACCTGTAATGCTGCACTAACCATATACACCTCACAGGTAGTGTTGACAGGACTAAGTGAGACAATTCACAGGAAGCTTGGAGCATAGAAATAACATTTAGTGTTAATTATTATTATTGGGTCGGGTTAAGGGAAGGAAGAAAAAGAGGGCAGTTTTGTACGTGGTGAATTTGAGAGGCCAAAAGACCATCAAATGTAGATATCTGGTCAGAGTATTCAGGGCCGGCTAGAGATGTAGACTGGAATTGTATGTTCATTTAATCACCCAATATTTATGGAGCACCCACCATACAATAAGTGTTATACTAGACACCGGTGTGTTGATGGTATTTGAATCCAGGAGAAAACGACCATTGGCAAGCCCCAGAAGAACCAGAATGGGGGGTAGGGTAAAAGTTCTCAAACTAGTATCAGAATCACCTGGAGGGCTTGTTAACAAGTTTCCAAGGCTCCAGCCGAGAGATCTGATGCAGTAGGGTCTGAAGTAAGGGCTGAGATTCTGCATTTCTGAAAATCCCCTAGGTTGCGATGCTGATGCTACTGGTCTAGGGCCCACTCTTGGTGGTACCAGACTAGAAAAGAGACTTGGCTATAAGAAGATTGAGAGGGAAGAGATAAAGGGATATAGGGAGAGGCCAAGAAAACGAAAATTTTGGAAAGGAAGCAATAGGTATATCTGCTGCATGTTGCTGAGTGTGCTAAAAAGTCAAACTGAGTCAGAAACATTCCCTGGATTTAGTACAACGGGCAAGAAGAGCTGAGCAGAAGCATGGTAGCTGTGACTAGAGGAGTAGAGGAATGTGAGTAGTGATACAGGATGATGTATAGAGTCCGCTTAAGAAATTTGCTTCTTTCCTAAATAAACAGAGGCTTTAAACACATTTTTCCCAAAGTGCTTTGCTGGGGTAGAGAAACTGTATCTGAAAAGAAAGTTTCTTTGGGTAGATATCTGGTTAAACACTGTCTGAAATAAAGCTAAACATATTTGTTTTCAGCAACACTTCTTCATGCCTTTTATATGCAAATGAACTTTGCACATTTCCAGTAGAGGAATCCAGTAAACAATGTTTTCCAAAATTATCTTACAATGAAATAATCTTCTCTGCAACTGTCTTGGGGACAGATAGTCCAAGAACACCCCCTGGAAGTCATCCCTCTATAATTCTAAACCTTAGGGATGAGTGATCCAAGGAACTCCCTTTGGAATTGGTCTCTGTGCAGTTCTAAACCTGACTGTGGTTTATGGGGGTCACTGGGGAAGAAGGTCTTGTGTCTTTATCAGCCTCCCAGAAAAGCTTGGGAATTGAATGGGATTTTTTTCTGAACCTAGGACTGTGCATAAGTCCTGTGCAGTATTACAGCATATTCCAAGTCTTTGCCTGATGGTCAGCTTGGAGATGAAATACTGATTCTTGTCCACGTATTTGGTCAAGTATACTTGGATTTTTATCATCAGAGTGATTGATACTTATGGTGTTTGCTCCCTTAAATTCTTCCTTTAAAAAATTGTCTAAAGTTAAAGAGAACCTCTGTGTAACATACAGTAGCTATATATATTAATGTTACTATTTTTTTTGCAAACACCTCTTTTCTTTTTCTTTTTTAAAATATGTAGCAGTAAAATCTATACTAGAAGAGACTGCAGTCACCATATGCTCTGCACATTGAAAGCCAATACATGAACGGCTTCAGTCAAGGAAAATCAATGAAGCAAGAAGCCTAACAATTTGGATCTTCTCTTTGATAAGACCAATACATGTGTGTAGCTTAGTTCAACATAATGAACAGAATTTAGCTGCTTTGGTTTGGAAATGCTTTCTTGAGGAGCAGAAATAAGGTCAAATCAAAGACCTTAGTGGGAGGAGGATAAATTGACTATATAAACACCAAGCCTTTTCTAGCTCTAAAATTGTGTAGTTCTTGAGAAATGGCGAGTTCTGTGTTTTTTGGCTAACATGAAAGTTAATTCACATTGTAGAGAAGATATAGGGAAAAAAATAAAAAAGGAAATGCATTGATGTGTACTGCCTCTTACTAGACTAACTCCATCTTACGTTTCTAGTCCTAGGAGCTGTCAGCAGTAACCTATCAGCAGTAACCTACCAGCAGTAACCTGTCAGCAAAAACCTATCAGCAGTAACCTATCAATCTAGTTGACTCACTATTGTTTGGGTAAAATGTGAATTTATTTTATTTCCATCTTCTGTAACCTCGACCCACACTCTGCTCTCTCAGATCCCTCAACTGTCCATGTGCAACTCCCCATCATGATCTAGCCGAATCCTCAGTTTTCCACGAAGTGTTCATTTGCTGAGCACTTCAACAGAGAAACACGCTATTGGTAATAGTGGTAACTAATCATTTGTATAGTCCATTAAACACAGCAAAGCATGTTTACTCTTCAAGAAATCCTTCTTACTCTTCAAGATAACCCTGGGAAGTAAGTTATTATCATGATGGACTGTTTAAGGAGGAAGAAACCAAGTCTTCAAGAGATTAAATGCCAATAAGTTGTCGACTTGGACCCAAGTCAGGATTTATGCTACAAATTTTATACTCCATATTCTTATTACTTGCCTGTCTTTACCCCCATAGAACTATAAGGCACTTATTTATCCATATATTCATTCAACAAATATTCGTTGATCCCCTACTCTATTCTGCTGTAATACATGTTTCTGTAATACACATTGACACATACACAATTGGTAAATAGGAGAGTGATGTCAAAACATGGCGATCGTGGTGGGGGGGGATAAATTAGGAGTTTGGGATTAACATATGCACACTACTATATATAAAATAGGTAAAAAACAAGGATGTACTGTATAGTACAGTGAACTAAACACCTTACAATAACCTATAGTGGAAAATAATCTGAAAAAGAATGTGTGTGTGTATATATATACATATATACACACATATATATATATATACACAGACACACATATATATCTGAATCACTTTGCTGTATACTTGAAACTAACACAGCATTGTAAATTAATGATACTTCAATAAAAGAATAGTAAAAAAGAAAAAAACATGGCGGTCACATTGGTTTTTCCTGGCACATTAATGTTTAACATACTAAAGTTTACTAACACAGCTGAATGCAGTAAGCTATGAGGGAATGTGGTTGTGTGCATTGGCCCGTTTCTACATGTGTTTTCCTGACTTGGTGTACCTACATGTTCTGTCTGGGAAGCATTTATTATGCTAGTCTGCATCTTTTGGCATTTTTACCTTGTCTCCAAGACTCAATTTTTAAAACATTTTATTGAAGTATGTTTGATATACAATGTTGTGTTAATTTCTTCTGTACAGCAAAGTGACTCAGTTATACATATATATATTCTTTTTCATATTCTTTTCCATTAAGGTTTGTCACAGGATATGGAATATATTTCCCTGTGCTATTGTGTAGGACCTTGTTGTTTATCCATCCTATATAAAATAGTTTGCATCAGCTGATCCCAAATTCCCAGTCCTTCCCTCCCCCACCGTCTTACCCCTTGGCAACCACCAGTCTATTCTCTATGTTTGTGATTCTGTTTCATAGATATGTTCATTTGTGTCACTTTCCCTTTCTGACTTACTTTGCTTAGTGTGATAATCTCTGGGTCCATCCATGTTGCTGCAAGATGCAGGAAGAAGACTCAGTTTTAATCTTCTCTTAACTTACTTCCATCAGGCTACCCCACCCTTTTTGTTTGTTTGTAAATTAAAATTCTTTTATATACTGTAGTTTTATTTACTAAGGATTCATCATGTCTTTCGACTGTGCCAGAATTTTTATTAGGCTTGTTATTTTGTTTGTACTCTGATCACAAGGTGCATAAATTTAGAATGGTCTGCCCTGACCTATTTTTGTTCTATCACCTCTGACTTTTAATGTGTAGTTTTCCAGGGCATAAGGACTTTAATAATGTATATATTGCATGTTTGCATAGATGCCTATACTTGCTGAGTAACTGTTAATATTCATGTGTGTATATGTGTCTGTGTGTGTATTCTCTACCAAGTGTCTAACTTCAACATATTTTCCCTGAAATATGTCTAAAAAGTAAAGAAGAATGTCAGCTTTCAATTATTCTAGTCAGGGATTATGGAAAAGCTACTATATGCTAGGTGCTTGAATGTTTTATTTAATTCTCACAGCAAATGTAAATCTCGGTCTTCCTAGCTGCATTTTTAGCAAAGGATAGGAACCCAGGACGGTCTTACTCTGTAACGCTTCCTGTTTTACTTTTTCATGTTGTTTTCATTTTTTGGAAAGCTAAATATTGAATTTCTTATTTTAAATATTGTTCTACCTAAGCCTAGAAACTGGGGAGGAGGATGCTGGGAAAAAGTTAAATTGTTAGCCTTTCTACCTTACCTTCAAAGGCTTTCAAGTAAGTTTTATAGTTTTCTCCCTCAGGCCTAGTCCTTCTAACATTAATGTTTCACTCTTTTTACTCCATCTAATAATGAAATTCCTTAGCAAAAACTCATTCAAAGATAAATAAACACTAGTATAACCAGATGACATGTAATGGTAAATATAAAATATAGAGTAATGGTTTATTAATTTTGTTTATGTTCTCAAAACACCAGCTTTTAGGTTTTTTTTTTTTTTTTTAAAGAAGATGTTGGGGGTAGGAGTTTTTATTAATTTATTTTTGCTGTGTTGGGTATTTGTTTCTGTGCGAGGGCTTTATCCACTTGTGGCAAGCGGGGGCCACTCTTCATCGCAGTGTGCGGGCCTCTCACTATCGCGACCTCTCCTGTTGCAGAGCACAGGCTCCAGACGCACAGGCTCAGTAGTTGTGGCTCACGGGCCTAGTTGCTCCGTGGCATGTGGAATCTTCCCAGACCAGGGCTCGAACCTGTGTCCCCTGCATTAGCAGGCAGATTCTCAACCACTGCACCACCAGGAAAGCCCCCCAGCTTTTAGTTTTATTGATCTTTGCTATTGTGTCTTCATTTCTTTTTCATTTATTTCTAATCTGATTTTCATGATTTCTTTCCTTTTGCTAACTTTGGGGATTTTTTTGTTCTTTCTCTAATTGCTTTAGGTGTAAGGTTAGGTTGTTTATTTGAGATTTTTCTTGTTTCTTGAGATAGGATTGTATTGCCATAAACTTCCCTCTTAGAACTGCTTTTGCTGCATAGGTTTTGGGTCGTCGTGTTTTCGTTGTCATTTGTTTCTAGGTATTTTTTGATTTCCTCTTTGATTTCTTCAGTGATCTCTTGGTTATTCATCAAGAAAAAAAGGGAAAATACTCAAACAGATTTAGAAATGAAAAAGGAGAAGTAACAACTGACATGGCAGAAATACAAAGGATCATGAGAGATTACTACAAACAACTGTATGCCAATAAAATGGACAACCTGGAAGAAATGGACAAATTCTTAGAAAAGCACAACCTTCTGAGACTAAACCAGGAAGAAATAGAAAATATAAACAGACCAATCACAAGCACTGAAATTGAAACTGTGATTAAAAATATTCCAACAAACAAAAGCCCAGGACCACATGGCTTCACAGGAGAATTCTACCAAACATTTAGAGAAGAGCTAAGACCTATCCTTCTCAAACTCTTCCAAAATATAGCAGAGGGAGGAACACTCCCAAAATCATTCTCCGAGGCCACCATCACCCTGATACCAAAACCAGACAATGATGTCACAAAGAAAACTACAGGCCAATATCACTGATGAGCATACATACAGAAATCCTCAACAAAATACCAGCAAACAGAATCCAACAGCACATCCAAAGAATCATACACCATGATCAAGTGGGGTTTATCCCAGGAATGCAAGGATTCTTCAATATACGCAAATCAATCAGTGTGATACACCATATTAACAAACTGAAGGAGGAAAACCACATGATCATCTCAATAGATGCAGAGAAAGCTTTTGACAAAATTCAACACCAATTTATGATAAAACTCCTCCAGAAAGTAGGCATAGAGGAAACTTACCTCAACATAATAAAGGCCATATATGACAAACCCACAGCCAGCATCGTTCTCAGTGGTGAAAAATTGAAACCATTTCCACTAAGATGAGGAACAAGACAAGGTTGCCCACTCTCACCACTATTATTCTACACAGTTTTGGAAGTTTTAGCCACAGCAATAAGAGAAGAAAAAGAAATAAAAGGAATCCAAATTGGAAAAGAAGAAGTAAAGCTGTCACTCTTTGCAGATGACATGATACTATACATAGAGAATCTAAAGAGGCTACCAGAAAACTACCATACCTAATCAGTGAATTTGGTAAAGTAGCAAGATACAAAATTAATGCACCAAAATCTCTTGCATTCCTATACCCTAATTATAAAAAATCTGAAAGTGAAATTAAGAGAACGTTCCCATTTAGCATTGCAACAAAAAGAATAAAATATCTAGGAATAAACCTGCCTAAGGAGACAAAAGACCTGTATGCAGAAAATTATAAGACACTGATGAAAGAAATTAAAGATGATACAAATAGGTGAAGAGATATACCATGTTCTTGGATTGGAAGAATCAACATTGTGAAAATGACTCTACTACCCAAAGCAATCTACAGATTCAATGCAATCCCTATCAAACTACCAATGGCATTTTTCACAGAACTAGAACAAAATATTTCACAACCTGTAGGGAAATACAAAAGGTCCCGAATAGCCAAAACAATCTTGAGAATGAAAAACAGAGCTGGAGGAATCAGGCTCCCTGACTTCAGACTATATTACAAAGCTACATTAATGAAGACAGTATGGTACTGGCACAAAAACAGAAACATAGATCAATGGAACAGGATGGAAAGCCCAGAGATAAACCCATGCACATATGGTCACCTTATCTTTGATAAAGGAGGCAGGAATATACAGTGGAGAAAAGACTGCCTCTGCAATAAGTGGTGAGGGGAAAACTGGACAGCTACATGTAAAAGAATGAAACCTAACACCATCCACAAAAATAAACTCAAAATGGATTAAAGATCGGGCTTCCCTGGTGGCGCAGTAGTTGAGAGTCCGCCTGCCGATGCAGGGGACACGGGTTCGTGCCCCAGTCAGGGAAGATCCCACATGCCGCGGAGCGGCTGGGCCTGTGAGCCGTGGCCGCTGAGCCTGCGCGTCCAGAGCCTTTGCTCCGCAACGGGAGAGACCACAACAGTGAGAGGCCGGCGTACTGCCAAAAAAAAAAAAAAAGGATTAAAGATCTAAATGTAACACCAGACACTATAAAGCTCTTAGAGGAAAACATAGAACTCTCTATGACACATCACAGCAAGATCCTTTTTGACCCACATCCTAGAGAAATGGAAATAAAAACAAAAATAAACAAATGGGACCTAGTGACAGTTAAAAACTTTTGCACAGCAAAGGAAACCATAACCAATACAAAAACACAACCCTTAGAATGGGAGAAAATATTTGCAAATGAAGCAACTGACAAAGGATTAATGTCCACAATATACAAGTAACTCATGCAGCTCAGTATCAAAAAAAAAAAAAAAAACCCAATCCATAAATGGGCAGAAGACCTAAATAGACATTTCTCCAAAGAAGATGTGCAGATTGCCAACAAACAGTAGAGAAATGCAAATCAAAACTACAGTGAGGTACCACCTCACACCAATCAGAATGGCCATCATCAAAAAAATCTACAAACAATAAATGCTGGAGAGGGTGTGGAGAAAAGGGAACCCTCTTGCACTGTTGGTGGGAATGTAAATTGATGCAGGCAGTATGGAGAAGAGTATGGACGTTCCTTAAAAAACTAGAAATAGAACTACCATACAACCCAGCAATCCCACTACTGGGCATATACCCTGAGAAAACCATAATTCAAAAAGTGTCATGTACCACAGTTTTCACTGCAGCACTATTTACAATAGTCAGGACATGGAAACAACTAAGTGTCCATCAACAAATGAATGGATAAAGAAGATATGGCACATATGTACAATGGAATATTACTCAGCCACAAAAAGAAACGAAATTGAATTGTGTTATTTGTAGTGAGGTGGATGGACCTAGAGTCTGTCATACAGAGTGAAGTAAGTCAGAAAGAGAAAAACAAATACCATATGCTAACACATATATATGGAACCTAAAAAAATAAAAAATAAAAAAGGTTCTAAAGAACCTAGGGGCAGGACAGGAATAAAGACACAGATGTGGAGAGTGGACTTGAGGACACGGGGAGGGGGAGGGGGAGGCTGGGATGAGGTGAGAGAGTGGCATGGACATATATATACTACCAAGTGTAAAATATATAGCTAGTGGGAAGCAGCCACATAGCACGGGGAGATCAGCTTGGTGCTTTGTGACCACCTAGAGGGGTGGGATAGGGAGGGTGGGAGGGAGACGCAAGAGGGAGGAGATATGGGGATATGTGTATATGTATAGCTGATTCACTTTGTTATAAAGCAGAAAGTAACACACCCTTGTAAGGCAATTGTACTCCAATAAAGATGTTAATTAATAAATAAAATACAGAGTAAATATATTAAGCTTTGTGATTTCTCAGGACCCATGGATATCTATGCTTATTAACGGAGCTGTGTTAGTTCAAATAATGCTAGCTGCTATGATAGATACAACTTGGACCCCTCAAATCTCATGTAAGAGAGCTTTATTTTTCACTCACCTAAGAGTCTACCTTGAAGTCCTCCTGATCTGGCAGGTCTTCTCCAAGTTCGAATTTAAAGCCTCCATTTCCTTCCGTTTTGTAGCCTTACAATTTTCGATGTATGGGTCTCAGACTGGCCTGGGGGTCATCTCCATCACAGCTAACCAGAAGCAGAAAAGACTGGACAGTTACAAGGAAGGATTTTATGTGCAGACCCCCCAAATGGCTGCTCCATTCCATTGGCCAGAACTCACACATCTGGCTACTTTCAACCACAAGGAACATAGTCCAACTGTGTCCAAAAGGAAAGGAACTGCATTTTGTGAACAGCTAGCCAGTTTCTATGTACCACAGGGTGGACATAAGTTCTTTAACAGCTCAAGTTTTACATCTAAAATTATTGCTTCCAGCAGAATAAATTTCTCTCCTTCAAGCTGTGATAAATGTTATGACTTTATATTTTATTTTATAGCACCTCTGCTTCATTCCTTCTGAATTGCCTTATTGCCTTTCATTATGGGCCCTAATGATGAATTAAGTTGGACTGCTTAATAATTAAAAGTATCTCTAGGATAAAACCATATTTTCTCTTGGAGGAAATTTATTTGGCTTTGTTCACAGCTGCAATATACTGTGTAAGAGAATTAGAATTCTTAAGAAATAAATGAACAGACCTCTCAGTAAGTGACATGGTTGGGATTGTGCAGCTTATTCGATTGTGAAAGAAAATAACTTGTACAAAATATAGAGAGGAACTTTTTACCGAGGTAACGTAAAAAGGAGTGGTACAAACTTCTGAGAATTACTTTCAGAACGCCAACCCTTGAATGAGCTGATATGTCTGAAAGAAAACACTAGAAACAAACAATTTCTGATGCATATTTGGAGAAAAAGGTTAGGAAGAATAGTTCCACGGAGTGGGATCAAGCGTAAGTGTTACCTAATGTCAAAGAGTTACTCAATTTTTATTTTTTGTTTTTTCTGTAAAGTAGTATCATCTTAACACTGCAAAAATTTGAATAAACCTGGGTCCTATGCTTCCTCCATGGGTGGCAGTAGAGGATCTATACATGAACCAGTTCAGGTTAAAATGTGTGTCTTTGGGTGTCCAGAGTGCAGGTGTTGGTATCGGGCACCAGGGTTCAAAGCCCACTCTTCCACTATCTAGGTTGTCTCTGATGGGATAGGGAACTTCACCATTGCTCCATTTGTTCCCCTGTAGAAGGAGGATTCATGCACCTATTTCTTTGTGTTGCTATGAGGAGTGAATTCATAATACATGTAAATACTTAATATGGTGCCCAGTACACAGTAAAATCTCAGCAAGTGGCAGTTAATATTTGGTGTCTTTAAACATGATATTTGTCAGGTGATAAGATGAATGAGGCTTGCTATGGGGTGGCCCTGTAGGGAGGATGGAAATGGAGTTATAGGAAGATACAGTTCAGCTTAACAGAGAGAATCTTTTAATAATTATAGAAACAGATAAAAATAGAACCAGGGAACAGGGCAACGAGGTCTATCACTGGGAGTATTTAAATAGTAGAAGCCACCACTTCTCTCAGGAAGAGAAAATCTTTCTATATGATTAAACTAAGTTGCATCTGACACCCTTTCTAAAATTAGTATTCCATGAGTATTCTCAATAACTACCCAATAGATTTGGTGGTTAGAAAGAATTTGAATCTAATGATGATTTTTGGTGATGTTTTTGTGGTGTACAGGTAGGTCTTTCTTCTTTCAAGAAAGCTTGACCCATGAGTATCTGAAGTGACAGTATACATTTAAGGTAGTTATTCTTGGCTTAACAGAGGGTTTTTTTCCTCTGGCTTTTACTTCAGTTTACAGACAACTCTGTAGGGACACAGCAAATGTAAGAAGTTTTTTTTTCTTAAGTCAGAGATCACCTATACTACTGAATACAGAAATATAGTTAACACCTGTCTCTTAACGCATGGGAAGAGTGAAAAATATACTTGTAGAAAGAATTTATGCATTAATTTCTTTCTAGAACAGCAAGGTTGAAATTAAGTGAGGTGAGTGGACCTAGAGTCTGTCATACAGAGTGAAGTAAGTCAGAAAGAGAAAAACAAATACCGCATGCTAACACATATATATGGAATCTGAAAAAAAAAAAAAAAAGGTTCTGAAGAACCTAGGGGCAGGACAGGAATAAAGACACAGACGTAGAGAATGGAGTTGAGGACACGGGGAGGGGGAAGGGTAAGCTGGGACGAAATAAGAGAGTGACGTGGACATTTATACACTACCAAATGTAAAATAGATAGCTAGTGGCAAGCAGCCGCATAGCACAGGGAGATCAGCTCGGTGCTTTGTGTCCACCTAGCGGGGCGGGATAGGGAGGGTGGGAGGGAGACGCAAGAGGGAGGAGATATGGGGATATATGTATATGTATAGCTGATTCACTTTGTTATACAGCCGAAACTAACACACCATTGTAAAGCAATTATACTCCAATAAAGATACTAAAAAAGAAAAAAAAGGCAAACAGGCAGTGCTCTGAAAAACTAACCCAACCCTAAACACAGGTTATCACTACAGAGAGTACTGTACCCTAAGAATAATCATAACAGCAAAAAATCTCAAACCCAGCTGATCTCCCCAACCAGTAAGACAGTGATGGCCAGACTGAATGAAAATCCAAGAGCCAAAACAATAACAAAAAAAGAAATTAAATGAAATAATATATTAGGAAGTATTATTTACAGAAAATATTGTAGCTTTCTGCCTATGTCCCTGTGTCTGTCATAACTAGTGGACAACAATATGCCAGGAATTCCTTTCATCAAAAACAATCACATGCTTTAAAGTAGGATGATTCACAATCTGGATTTGTTCATGAGCTCATCATGGACATTGGTCTTTATGGTCCTGTATTTTCAACTTTTTTTTTTGAGAAGTATCAATTTTAATGGTCGGGTCAATAGTTATAAATTTATAAATAAGCCTAGAAGTAATATAAGAACATTGGATGTCCAGTCTAACACAGTACTTCATCACTACCCACTAACAGTCTGGGTTTACTCACTGTGTCTTAGCAATAGAATAATTTGTTTTGGAAATCAAACTATCTCTGTAAAGCTCTTTGTAAAGCCAGCTTGTCTGTTTCTCTGCAGTGGAAATATGTACAAGTCATTCAGATGTGGAAGGTAGCTACAGCCACAGGGAGAAGATGGGTGTGGCCGAGACAGTGCCAACAACACATGGAATTGTGTAGTGCAGGACACTAGTTATGCATCGTTAGAAAGAGAGGGATCAGAGATGCTATCCTTCCAAGTCCTACACCACCCCTCCCTCTGTATGCCCCGGCATGTTACCACTCAGGGATCAGAGGCAGGGAATGTATAAATGAAGCAACATCCCTTAGTAGCACAGGAAGGATCCAGACATGTGCACATCTCCTGAGCAATAACCCTTTCCAGGGCTTTCCTGTGGCATCTCAGCGATGGGGCAGGGGAGAGGTCTTGGATTCCTGGAGTATTGCCACTCTGAAGCTTTGAAGCTTTTCAGGGTGGGAAGGGATGCTCCAGGATTATAGAGGCAAGACATGCATTACTCCTTCTCAGGTGGGCCTCACCCTGCTCATAAAAGGAGGCCTCTGGATATGGCACATATGACATCTTAGGCTGATTATGTTTAGAATACAATGGTCAGAAGGATGTGGTCATCTCAGTACTAACAGAGATACTATTAGCGGGTCATGACCACATGCATGTTACAAATATGCTTCTCTGTGATCTGTTTCTGTGACACTTGTCCTGCCTTTGAAAGTGGATATAGCCCCTTGGCTTTGCACAGGAGACCCAGCTACCATGTGTAGCACATGGAGATCCATACTGTTTGACTTTAAAAATCAGACTTGAAAGATAGAAGTGATTGTTTAAAACTGTGTACTTAGTGGAGGAAAAAAAAACCTTTCTATAAGAAACATTTCTGAAGCACTTAGTCTGTTGACTTTAGATGAGAAATGTTCAAGGTCAAGTGGATAAGAACAAACTGTTGGGAAAGGAAGACCTTCCTTTAAAATGCTCTGGATCCACGCTGTCCGATGGAAATGTGATTCATGTCAAATATGGGATTTTAAGTTTTCTGATAGTCACATTGAGAAAGGTAAAGACACAGGAGAAATCTTAACAATTTCATTTAATTTTAGTATATCCAAAAATATTTCAATGTGCCAAAAATGTTTTAAAATAATCAGCATATTTTAGCATTGCTGTACCCTCTGTAACATGAGTGTGACTTTTACACTTAGAGCACATCTTCGTAGCACATGTGACAGGTGACTGCCATATTGGGCAGGGCAGCTCTAGACCAAAGGCCACATTCCTCAATTGCTGGGAAATCATGCCTGATCCATTGGACAAGTTTCTTAATTGGAGAATAAATGCCCCAATTTTTTTTCATGAAAGAGCTTTTTTTTTTTTTTTTTTAGTATTTTTTGTTTATTGAAGTATAGTTGATTTACAATGCTGTGTTAATTTCTGCTGCACTGCAAAGTGACTCAGTTTTATATATATATATATATATATATATACACACACAATATATATATTCTTGTTTTAATATTCTTTTCCATTGTGGTTTATCACAGGATATTGAATATAATTCCCTGTGCTATACAGTAGGACCTTGTTGTGTATCCATTCTATATATACTAGTTTGCATCTACCAACCCCAAACTCCTACTCTAACCCTCTCCCAACCCCCTTCCCCTTGGCAACCACCAGTCTGTTCTCTATGTCCATGAGTCAGTTTCTGTTTTATAGATAGGTTCATTTGTGTCATATTTTAGGTTCTACATATAAGTGATATCATATGGTATTTGTCTTTTTCTTTCTGACTTACTTCACTTAGTATGATAATCTCTAGTTGCATCCATGTTGCTGAAAATGGCATTATTTCATTCTTTTTTGTGGCTGAGTAGTATTCCATTGTATGTATGTAACACATCTTCTTTATTCATCTGTCAACGGACATTTAGGTTGTTTCCATATCTTGGCTGTTGTGAATAGTGCTGCTATGAACATGGGGGTGCATGTATTTTTTGAATTATAGTTTTGTCGGATACATGCCCAGGAGTAGGATTGCTGGATCATATGGTAACTCTATTTTTATTTTTCTGAGGAACCTCCATACTGTTTTCCACAGTGGTTGCACCAAATTTCATTCCCACCAACAGTGTAAGAGGATTCCCTTTTCTCCACACGCTCTTCAGAACTTGTTATTTGTAGACTTTTTGATGATGGCCATTGTGACTGGTATGAGGTGGTACCTCATTGTAGTTTTAATTTGCATTTCTCTAATAATTAGCAAGGTTGAGCATCTTTTCATGTGCCTATTGCCATCTGTAATGAAAGAGCTTCTTAAACTTCTCAGAAAAGGAAAAACATCTTCAGGCATTACATATGTATTTGCTATGCAGCACTGTCTGTGTGGCGTGTGACTTTGGATCTGCTCCAGCTGAAATGTGAGATGAGGTGACTTTCTCAGCCTTGGTGACTCACCAAACAGTATTCTTCTGGAAATATCATCAGTTGATTCTGGGTCTGTACAAATGCAGGTGAAGAGGTAAAGCATTAAATTGAATGATCAATCTGTAGAGATATCCTCCAGGAGAAGGAATGGGATTTCTGAAGTCAAGAAATGAAGCGCTTGATCACCAAGCTGGAAAAGGAAGCCCTAGTGCCTCCAGGTTGAGGCTGAAGGAAGCAGACTTGGAGGAGGGGCAAGGAGAGGACAGCTTTGTGCAGAGGAAGCAGAGTGTTAACCACTGCAGGAGTAGAGAGCATTCAGAGCTTGAAGGAGGTTTGTTGGCTAGTGGACATGGAGAATTGACGAAAAAAAAAACCCCGCCTGTCCCTATCCGTTTATTTCCTTGTAAAGAGAGCACAAGTGTTTATGTCTGAGGAAGGAAGAAAGGGAGGGAGGGAGGGAGGAAGGGAGAGAGAGAGAAAAAAGAAAAAGGTGCTTTCACAGAAAGCAGTAGGACACAGTGAAGAGAGAGAGCTGCCTTCATGATTTGCAGGGAAGTGTGACATTCTCCTCCACTCGGTCACAGGGCCAAAGAAGACAAAAGGGAAAGTTGGAAAGACTCATAGGGACCACCAGTCTTGATTCTCTTCTAACCTTGGTTTTCCTAAGGCCCCACAGAAAAGCAGTAGGAGATGAAGACCAACATAGTCTTGTGTCTCTTGATCAGTGATGTTTTACTCCAGGGCTTTTTCTGCTGAATCTTAGTATCCCTTAGACACCTGCGGCGGTCCTGGTCTCCTGTTTGCAATAGTGGAAGCCTGGACTGGCTAACTTGCTCACTCCCTCTAGAAATATTGTAGAACTATTATTTCATCCTCTGTGACACCCATGATGTCTGATGTTCTAGGGAGTAGTATTCACTCCTGGAGAGTGGTGTTTCCCATAAAGTATGTTGGTGGCAATGTGGAACAATTAATGGGAAATCTCCCATGTTGCTGGTGGGAGTGTAAAATGGTACAAAACCGCTTTGCAAAAAAGTCTTGCACTTTCTCATAAAATTAAATACACATTTATTTTATGACTCATCAGTCTCATTCCTAAGTGTTTGCTGTACAAAAAAACCCAAAAAAACAAAAACTTGTACAAGAAGATACATAGCAAGTTTGTTGTGCTGCTGCAAAATGGAAATAGCCCTGGTGTCCATCCACAGGAGACTGCATAAACAACCTTCAGTACATTCATTCAATGGAACACTTAGCAGCAACATATGTGAATCTCAGAAATACTTTGCTGAGTAAAAGAAGCATTACACAAGAGTACCTACTATCTAATTCCATTTGTATGAAGTTTTTATGAAGTGGAAGGAGAGACAGAACTAATTTATGATAAAGGAAATCAAAACAATGGCTGTTGGAGTGGGGGCAATTGACTGGGAAGGGACATGAGAAAAATTGGGATGATAAATATATTTTATATCTTGATAGTATTTGAGCTAAAACAGTACGCGAATTTTTCAAAAACTGAGAAACAGTATGTAAGTTTTTCAAATGGTATACCTAAAATTTGTGCATTTCACTATATACTTGCCTTAAAAATAAAATATTGAAAACAATTTTAAACTTTAATAATATACATTTTAATTTATTTTGAAATGCATCAAAAAGTAAGATGATGGATGGATGAATAGATACGTGATAAAGTGAACACATCAAATGTTAACAATTATAGAATCTAACTGATCTATGGATATTCACTGTGCAATCTTTCCAACTTCTCTGTATTTTGAAAATTTTCATAATAAAGTCTTGGGGGGAGAGGCACATGAAATTAGAGGTTTCCCCTGCTCTCTGAAAGTTTGCAGTACACCACTTCACTTTTATAAAACGCCTACATTAGTAAATGTTTTTCCTAACTGAAAGAAACCTGAAGAGGATTTTAGTGTTTACCAAAATAAGCCATCTTGGGCTTCCCTGGTGGCGCAGTGGTTGAGAGTCCGCCTGCCGATGCAGGGGACACGGATTCGTGCCCCAGTCCGGGAGGATCCCACATGCCGCGGAGCAGCTAGGCCCGCAACGGGAGGGGCCCCAACAGTGAGAGGCCCGCGTACCGCAAAAAAAAAAAAAAAAGTCTAAAGTAATTTGTGCCCACTAAAGGACCAGAGTTTACAGATACGGGTAACCCCCACCTTCTGAAAGTTTGCAACATGCCATTTCGCTTTTAAGTAAGACCTACATTAGTATGAGATGGCTTTTTTTTTTTTTTTTTTTTTTTTTGCGGTACGCGGGCCTTTCACTGCTGTGGCCTCTCCCGTTGCGGAGCACAGGATCCGGACGCGCAGGCTCAGCGGCCATGGCTCACGGGCCCAGCCGCTCCGCGGCATGTGGGATCTTCCCAGACTGGGGCACGAACCCGTGTCCCCTGCATCGGTAGGCAGACACTCCCAACCACTGCGCCATCAGGGAAGCCCCCATCTGCTTCTAATATAAGGCTGTTTCCTCTACACTGAAAATCTTTTGTTTAGTGTAGCCACCTTCATGAATGATCTTAGGTCTTCTGGATAACTTGCTACAGCTTCTACACCAGCACTTGCTGCTTCACCTTGCACCTTTATGTTACAGAGATGGTTTCTTTAAAAGTTATGAATCAAGCTCTGCTTAAAACTTTTCTTCTGCAGCTTCCTCATCTCTCTCAGCCCAGCAATAAGGCTATTTCACTTTCTTATCATTCATATTCACTGGAGTAGCACTTTTAATTTGCTTGGAGAAGTTTTTCTTTGCATTTGCAGCTTCGCTGTTTGGTGCAAGAGGCCTAGCTTTCAGCCTATCTCAGCTTTTGACATGCCTTAGTCCTTTCTATCTTTTGATTGAAAGTGAGAGATGTATAACTCTTCCTTTCACTCGAACACTTAGAGGCCATTGTAGGATTAGGCCTAATTTCAATATTATTCTATCTCAGGGAATAGGGATGCCCCAGGAGAGGGAGAGCGATGGGGGACTAGCCTGTCAGTGGAGCAGTCAGAACACACGCATTTATCAATTAAGTTTGCCATTTTATATGGATGCGTTTCATGGCGCCCCAAAACAAATACAATAGTAACTTCAGAGATCACTGATCATAGATCACTATAACAAATGTAATAATAATGAAAATGTTTGAAATATTGCGAGAGTTACAAAATGTGATACAGAGACACGAGATGAGCAAATGCTGTTGGAAAAAATGGCGCCAATAGACTTGTTGGTCACAGGGTTGCCACAAACTCTCAATGTGTGAAGAACACA
The DNA here is from genome assembly GCF_949987515.2 of Delphinus delphis. Classification (NCBI taxonomy): domain Eukaryota; kingdom Metazoa; phylum Chordata; class Mammalia; order Artiodactyla; family Delphinidae; genus Delphinus; species Delphinus delphis. The sequence continues at coordinate 141,911,985 of NC_082686.1, forward strand.
GTATCTGTAAAGTGCAATTAAAGTGAAGCACAGTAAAATGAGGTATGATTGTAAAGACTTAAAAGGGGATGCTCAGAGTTCCATTTTTCATAGTCGCAAAAACTGGAAATAATCCAAACGTCCAATTGGTGAAGGGCTAAACAAAATGCGGTTTATTCATGCAATGGAATGTAACTCAGCAGTAAAAAGGAACAGACTACGAATATGTGCCGTGACCTGCTTGAATCGCCTAAGCATTTTGCTAAATGAGTGAGTCCAGTTACCAAAAGATCTCATACTCTGCATTTCCATTTGTATGAAATGTCCAGAAAAGGCAAATCTATAGAGACAAAATAGGTAAATGACTGCCTAGGAAGAAACAGGTGTGGACTGCCAATGACAAGAAGGCTGTTTTTGGGGTGATGAAAATGTTCTAAGGCTGGATTATGGCTGTGGTTGCACATGTCTGTAAATTCATTGAAAATCACTGAATTGTACACTTAAAACAGGAATATGTTAGTATCTCCCATTTATTACAAATAGCTGTGAAACATAAAGACTGGCGGAACTCAAAAAACAGGGTTCTCTCTACAGTGATACGATGGTAGAGTTTTGTGGCTATGAGAATGGAATCTGGTATATGATTCCCTTCATTCTTACTGTGTGATTTCTAGAAGTTAACCTCTCTATGATTTATTTTACTCCTCTGTAATACAGGAATAATGGTAGTATCTACTTCTTACTAATGTTACAAAAATCAAATGAGATAAACAGTACTTTAGCACAGCATTTAGCACACTGAGAGCTTAAATGTCAACCCTTATTACCATGATGATGATGATGTAGGGGAATTGGCTAGATTTTCACTGTTTCTTTTTGGCTCAGAGATCTTAATCTTGGATGAAAGTATTTGCTCCTAAGATATGTACTGGGTTTTGTCGATATCTTTCCTGAAAGAGCCTGAATGGTATATGCTTTTCTAGTTCCTTATCTGACTTCTAATTTTACTCTGTCTCCTTCTTGGCTGTGGTGCCTTTAATTTCTTCTCATCAGACTTTCCAGAGCGCTAAAGAGCAACTTCCCGTTCCTCCTCATTTTCGGCTTCCTGTGGTGCTGATGAACTCTGATCCGCTTTGATGCAAGAAGAGAAATCTAGCATAGCTCAAGGAGGGTGTGCGGTCTTTGCCTACCAAGTAAAATGGGTGGGTTTTCGTACATGGATTTTGTGATGACTTTGTTAGACACATATAGACTTATTTTTTAATGTAATTTTTGGTTTATATCATTTGAGGGCTAATCCTCAACTGAGAAAAATGGGGTATTATTCAAGTTTGCTGGGTCGGTGGGTGTTGAAGATAATAATTAAATTTCTGTTTACAGAAGTTGGGTGAATGCCAGTCATACACATTGAAGAGACTGAATTTAAGATTATTGGAAAATAAAAAGCAATTTTATTACTTTTCAAGAGCACTAACAATGTGAAGTAGCTGTTAACCAAGTGTTTCCATGAAGAGGTCCTGCTGGGGCTTCTTTCAATTTGGCAATTAGTAGCACCATTTACATACAAATCAAGAATGTGCTGAGATCCTTAAACAGTCCCTCCCACCCCAGATTAAGGTCACAGTCCAAAAGAAATCTTATTAATCCTATTAATTTGTGGAGCAAAAATTTCCTGCATATATAATAGAGAGCCTTACAACCAGCTCAGGAAGGATAATCAGAGATTTAAAATTGGAAAACTTGGAATCAACACGGGGAGGGGGAAGGGTAAGCTGGGACAAAGTGAGAGAGTGGTGGTGTATATATGGACATATATACACTACCAAATGTAAAATAGATAGCTAGTGGGAAGCAGCCACATAGCACAGGGAGATCAGCTCGGTGCTGTGTGACCACCTAGAGAGGTGGGATAGGGAGGGTGGGAGGGAGACGCAGGAGGGAGGAGACATGGGGATGTATGTATATGTATAACTGATTCACTTTGTTATACAGCAGAAACTAACACACCATTGTAAAGCAATTATACCCCAATAAAAATGTTAAAATAAAATGGCAATATTCCCCATAGCCGTTGTCACTCTGATTTTCCAGGTCTCTCAAATATTTTAGCTTCAGCTGTTAGTTTCCATGCCCTTATGAAATTAAGTCAAGAGCTAAGGAGAGGACGATGCAGCCGTGGGCAAAGTCACAACCCTTGTTGGCAGATGCACTGGAAGGGAACTCTTCTTTCCTGACTTCCAATTCCATTTTCTGTCCAATCCATTGTGTTGAATTCTATTTCTGTTTATGCCACAACCTGTGTCCATTCTGTCTTCAACTCCATGGGTCATAAACTCCCCCAGACAGCCTGCTCTCTGCCTGTGGCTCAGCGTTTATCAATCCCCATCAATCTTGCTCACCTTTGCCAATCATCTTTTAACTGGGGGCTGCATTTATAGCACATCCCCAACAGGAGCAGAGTGAGACAGTTACTCCTGCTTAGGTGATACGGTTTGAGTGGCAAATCAAAGTTTCTTTCACTCCCAAGTAGCTCTGTTAATCCTTCTATGGCATCACTTTCCCTCCTGCGGTCTATAATTCCCACTATTATAGCCATGTCTTTAGGTCAGGGTTTGCTAGGACAGATGCCTCCAAACCCAAGCAGGTGGAAACAGGTCAAAGGGCACCTGCCTGTTTTCTAAGGGAGCAGTTACTACTCAGCTCCAGCTAAGTGCTGCCAGTGTTGACAGATTGCTCTGTTTTTCAAAAGAGATGGTAAATCCAGGTTTCTATGTAAAGTCTCTCAACAAATAAATGCTGGAAGGTAATTCCCAATTTTTAAAACACTGAGCAGTCTGGCAATTTGTAGCCCATGAACCTATCCGTTCTTTGGGTTCATTATTTCATCCCAAATACAGATACTGAGATTCTGTTGCATGTCCAGCTTTGTGCTACATACTTTTTTTCTACAGCCAGTGAAAAGCCAATGGGAAAAATGTCGGTTTCCCCAGTGTAATGAACTTGTCTGCCTCCCTCTGCTCCCTGAAGTCCATACCACCCTTTCCTCTATTTTTCCAACCTCACATGAGTTCAGCCCAGCTCCATACTCTGGAGCACTTACTGTCTTTGTTTAGATGAACATGAGGCATTCCTGAGACCAGCATTTAGGTGACCTTATGTCAACCCAGCATTTCTAGTCCTGACAACCACATGCCTGTGTTTACCAATGAGTTTCCTACTTTGGTCTTCAGCTCAACCTTTTTCCTCCCAGCACCCAATCATTGAGGAGGTCCGTGCAGATCTTGTTCAAATCCCTGACACTAATCATCCCCTCTTCACCACCCTTCCATATAATCTAGCGCAGACTGTATCACCTTTCTCCAAAGAACTGTCCTGTCTTCAGCGATGCCCGCCACTGCCCGCATCCCCAATTCCTCCTCACACTTTCCCACCCTGATCTCAGTAAGAACACTACTGCATATATTTTCGAAAGGAATTTAAGCATGGGCTGTTATGGTTTACGGGTTTGGTGTTAACTACCTCTTGACTTTTTCTGATGCTGAGACTTATTGAAATATTTCTGAACCTAGACCAAGAAGTAAAAATAGCAGGAACGGTATTAATTTGTGTAGGATAACTGTGCAATTAGTGACCCAGTGTAGCAGTTCTTAGACAACAGTTGTAAGAAATGATGCATTTCAGATGCCCTGAGTCTGGTATCGATTGATGCATTTGCTGACTTGGAGATTTCGGATTGGATGCAGTCCTCTGTTACCTGCCTGGCATTGCTGCTTTCCTCATAGGTCTGTTATCATATGGTATGTATCCTTAGGGTCAGGAAATGCAGTTGAATCCCTAGTTCTGCATGCCATGGTTCCATGAGCTAAGGCAAGGTAATTTTGCTAAGGTGCCATTTCCTCATAGAAAGTGAAGATATCGCCTTCTTCATTAATGTTTTATAAATGAACTTGTAGGCACTGGATTTCAACCACCTTGGTTCAAATACTGGTTCTGTCATTGCTGTCTGGTTAAGCCTAGGAAATGAAGATCTACATGGTTAAGTGAATAGTTTGCTAAGTGCTTAACGTAATACTTGGTATTAGGGGAAGTGACTGCTGATGGTGTTGGCAATACTGGGTTTTTGCTGCTAACTGTGTCCTTCCTCTGCAGGGAACAGGTAACAGTGAAAGCTAACTTGTATCATCAAACACGTATACTTTTCTAGGTACTGTGCCAGGCATTATTAAACCCTTCAATTTTCACAACAGTCCTGTGCTGTAGTTATTTATAGGAGGTATTTATTATTCCCATTTCATAGATGAGGAAACTGAGTCTGATAGAAGTATTTTGTCCAGAGTTACACATGGCTTGAGAGAGCCCAGACATACAGGCAAGGTGCCTACCTTCAATCTATTCTCTTTACCACTGCACTAGGCTACCTCATGGATGTTGGGAAAGGATGTAAAGAAGGTGGGTCACGTTTGAAATACAGAGCCTTTCCTTCAGAAGAGAAAGATTAAATGCTCAATGCTGCAGCCAGCTGCTTCCAGCTGCACTGAGAATCTCCTCCTGAGAGGGGGTGGGGGGCTGCTGTCTCAGGCTGTAAACCCTCAGGGTCTCCCTGGTCAGCTTGACTAGGGACACCCAAATCCTGGGACAACTGGACAAGGCTAAATGTATCAGAAAAATAACTGAGTAATTATAAATTAAAAATTCAACTGATAAAGAGACTATATTTCTTGTTTGTTCTTGGGTTCTTTGTGGCAGCTTGCAAGAAAAGACACACAAACAATAGAAATGTTCAGACAAGGGTAAAAGGTCAAGACGCTGAGTATTTGAGCTATTCATTTAGCACGTTATTTTCCCAGCTGGGAAATCTACTGCAAAACTGAACTAAGATCAGAAAGGTGCTTCATAAATATATAGGTTCATCTAGCGATATATTTGAAGTGCTTAGATAGCGGACCTCTCTCTATTTCACTATAATGGCCCAGCTTAATTTGTCATCTTTTTTCCCTCCTTTAAAAGCATTGCTGAGACTCTAAGATACTCATTGTGAATTAATTTGGGATTTGGCATAATAACATTAATCATGCTAAAAGAATTCATTTGACAGTAATGCAGTATAATTAGTGATGTACTAAATCCATTGAGATCTACCAATAATTATAGAATCGTTATTTTAAAACCTTATATAGGCATTCATTTTTTCTTCCTTCTTCCTTTTCTATTTTGAATCTGCAGCATGTAGAGGCAAAGTCTCAGCTCTGACAATTTGCTTTCTGAAATATTGGGCAGAGGTATCAAGAATAAACCCTAGTAGACTTAGCAGTAACCTTAAAGACCCTTCACTTAGGGTAAGGTGTAAGAATCACCTTAAAGGAGACCCTTTAATCCTGAAGACAGCTGGCTGAATCACATGGAATTATTGAGAAGGCTTGAGAAAACAAAGGGGACTGAACAGCCCTAGAGTTTAGTAGCTGACAAAGCTTAAAAATCTGGCAGAGTGTGAGGAAATACCTAGATATTCCTGTTCGTAGGTTGTGGTGAATGTTTAATTTTTCTTAAGAGCACTTACAGTCCATTTGGAGTAGGAATCGGTGAGGAGGGTGGTTTCTGTGATCGTAGATTTTTAAAAATTTCAACAGAATGAGATCTTAGAAATCAAATGCCAAGTTGTATCATTTTACATAATAACAACTGAAGCCCACTGAGGCTGTATGGCTTGTTCAAGGGTAAAATCTGGTGACTCAGCCGGGTCTGGACTCCAACTGTCAGCATCCAGTAATCACAGTCTTCTAGTCATAAGCTCTCCATTTTTGTAGGAGTTTAGAATCAGCCCTTTTCAACAGGAGTCCTAGAAAGAACTAAGCCCCAATGTCCTAAGACATCCCCTGCATCTAGAATGGTAGTGACCTTGTAACGTCTTTGAGAACATTGTGGAAACAGTTATTCAGATGGATTTCTGCATCCTTTGGCTCCGCTGAAGAAACATGGTTGAGAAAGCCTTAGACTCCAGAACAGGAGAGTGCAATAGAACTTTCCATGGTAACAGAAACGACCTCTGTCTGCACTGTCCAGTACGCCAGCCATATATGGCAACTGAATGCAAGAAATGGGACCAGTATCACTGAGGAAGTGAATTTTCAATTTCATTTAATTTTCATTTGAGACATTGTGGCTGGTGGTTTCTGTACTAGGCAGCACACATCTGGATATTTTTGCTCCGTCAGCATATAAAGCCACGTAACAACCCTGTGTTGTCAAAGATCTCATACTAGTGCATTTGAATATGTCCACGTTTTGGGAGGAACATAGCAGCGTTGTGCTTTATAGGACATGATCTACAGGGCCTGGGTTAAGAACCTTGCACTAGCAGCTGGGTGTGATTCAGGCCAGAGTCTTAACTTCTTGCAGAGTAAGTTCCTTACCCCAGGAATGAGGTAAAGAATAAAGGAGTTAATAGTGTGCAAAGTGCTGGTGGAAGTAAATACTCCCTGTGCCAGATCCATGGTGGTGGATGCTACTCCTTGATTCAGGTGCCTCAGATATGGCTTTCTGAGTATTTAGAAAAGAACTGTGGCCTTGAATTGCACAGACTAGCAATGTACTGAGGAGAAGAGACAGTGGCAAGGAGTATTTTATCACTGAAATTGTTTAGTATCACTGAAGCTCGGAAATAATAAAATGCAGACAAGCATTTTTTTGGTATTTTTAAAATATTTAAAAATTCTCTCCAGACAATGCAATCCCTTCTCACATGTTCCTGGGCTGAACACTAGCACCCTCCCCTGCACCCCTGCCCCAATATCCTTTTTGCACAGACCTAGTAACAAGGGTCTAATCTTGTTATTCTCACCTTTCTTTCTCCCCAGCCCTCTGAGATGCATTAATTAATGAAGCAAAAATTCTAT